>NW_028318452.1:3190000-3790000 GCF_062004578.1 Staurois parvus | reverse complement strand
CCTGTTCACACTACAATGTTGGTGTGATGTGCAGTGCAGAAAATTGCAGCAGGTCTGCATTTTCTGCACTACGATAGATGGCGCCACATGTCACTGCACAGCAGCGCAATGTATTGCATTGTGGTGCAGTGACATGAGTGACGTGTCACCATGTAAGTGTACAATCCAAACAAAGACGTTCCTGCGTTAAATATGGCTGTGTGTATATGTGGGTGCTGCAGTGACTGTCAGCTGGAACTGAACAGAATCAGAAAGGGAGAATGTCACCAGCACACCGAGGATCACCAATATGGATCCAAACGTTTTAATGAACGATCACATAGTTACAGCAAGGCAACGTTTCGGTGTCTCGCAGAACCCCTTCATCAGGCATGTGACGCCTTTGATAGGCTTCAGGCAGCGGGACTAGATGCTGCACTTGTCCCTTCTGGGTATACTAAAATGCCTGGAGGGACGCACTGCAGCTAGATGGTCCTGGGGCCTTATTAGTGGACATTTCCCATAACTCTAATACAGACAATGATATTCCCTGTAATTATGCTGCCAAACTCTAACCTGTACTGATAATGACAACAGCCTTAGATCCTATGCATACCCATCAATAAATTATTATTACATGTACTTATATAGCGCCGTCACTTTATGCAGCACTTTACATATATATTGTACCTTCAAATTATTACATCCATGTTCAAGAGGCCTTTTGGCTCACATACATCAGATGTTTAGCCCTGGTTTGGGAGACTCCAACATTTAGGTGTGGACAGAAGTCACCGAACATAATCAGCAAGGGAGAATGTCACCGGCATACCGAGGATCACTAATATGGGTCCAAACGTTTTAATAAGCGATCACATAGTTACAGCAAGGCAACGTTTCGGGGTTTCACAGGGCCCCTTCATCAGGCATGTGACACCTTGGACAGGCTTCAGGCAGCGTACCATCCGGCCCCATCCAGCCTCAGCAGCTGTCAGCCTCTCATAGACTTTTACAGGGTGCTGGAAGCAGGACCTGGATAGTGCGCCTGTGCCTTCTGCCCGAACCTAAACACCACATTCTCATCTGCTGGCTCTAAACACCAAATGCGCCTGAGTTCTTAAAGGTAAACTGTATATGCCTTTAAAGAACGATGTCTTTTATAAATATACAATTTGCTGAGATCAGTAGCAGTTTTAAACACTTGCTTTTAATATACCATGTTCTTAATGCAGTATGATTTTACAAATAATTCAATTTCCTCTGCTCTTCATTTTTTGCCTTGCAGGAAGGTAACACAGCGCTTCATCTGGCGGCCGCTAATGGCCATGATCCAGTTATGGGAGTTCTGCTGGAGAATTGGGAAGATAAAGATAAAGACAGCATCAACATGGTACTGACCCGTCACAAACATAAAAGCATGCTGCATCCAAAGTTTACATTTCACCCCCATCCATTTGTTTTATCTCTCACTGGTAGCTTTCCCCACAATATTCGTATCTTCCACGATGTCCTAACAAAATTGTCACCTTTTTGTAGCCAATGTCCCCAATTATTTTTGTCTACACTACAAAGAAAGTGGGAATATTTTTCAGTTGGAAATCATGAAAAACAGAACAAACCAGTATGTGTATTTCAACATTCTAACAGCCAAGCAAACTATTATATTACTTTTGGGCAGAACAGACCCACTAGTGCTGCTTTTTAGAGGTCTGTTTAACTGGCTGCTCCCCTACATTCCCTTTAGATTGGTTTGAATGGGCAATTCATCTAAAGCCAGTAGAATATAAAAACACCAATTCAGTTATGTGTATGTATGTATATATATGTGTGTGTATATATATATATATATATATATATAGTGTATATATATCTATATAGATAGATATATATATTGTGTGTGTGTGTATATATAATAATAGTAATAGTACTGAGTCTAGTTCTATCAATCTCCTGTAATCTCATGCGTAGAAGCCAGGGAGAGGGAGGAACACTAAGAGCCAATCAGGCCCTGCTGCGCACACATATGCTGGCATTAAACAAAGCGACAGGAAGAAGGATCACAGTAGGCAGAGAGGTGACCTCATCATGCTATCACTGCTCCTTCACTGCCCAAACACAGGTGGGGGGAGGTGACCTAGCTATTTTGGCTGCATTATAGAAATAAATATGGTCGTCAGACTGCTGTCATGTGTGGGAGATCTGTTTAAATTTCGGGACTGCATGGACAATAATACAGTTGGTTTGTCAGATAAAAAAGCTCCTTATATACACTATATTGCAAAAAGTATTGGTTGGCCTGCCTTTACACGTACATGAAGTTTAATGGCATCCCAATCTTGGTTCGTAGGGTTCAATATTGAGTTGGCCCGCCTTTTGCAGCTATAACAGCTTCAACTCTTCTGGGAAGGCAGTCCACAGGGTTTAGGAGTGTTTCTGGGAATGTTTGACCATTCTTCCAGAAGCGCATTTGTGAGGTCAGGCACTGATGTCGGATGAGAAGGCCTGGCTCACAGTCTCCACTCTAATTCATCCCAAAGGTGTTCTGTTGAGTTGAGGTGCACACCAGACTCCATGGACCTTGCTTTGTGCACTGCTGCACAGTCATGTTGGAACAGGAAGGGGCCATCCCCAAACTGTTCCCACAAAGTTTAGAGCATGAAATTGTCCAAAATATCTTGGTATGCCGACACCTTAAGAGTTCCCTTAACTGGAACTAAGGGGCCAAACCCAACTCCTGAAAAACAACCCCACACCATAATTCCCCCTCCACCAAGCACTTGGCACAATGCAGTTGGGCAAGTACCTTTCTCCTGGCAACCGCCAAACCCATACACATCTATCGGATTGCTAGAGAAGTGTGATTCATCACCCCAGAGAACATGTCTCAACTGCTCCAGAGTCCAGTAGTGGCGTGCTTTACACCACTGCATCCGACGCTTTGCATTGCAGTTGGTGATGTAAGGCTTGGATGCAGCTGCTTGGCCGCAAAAACTCGTTCCATGAAGCTCTCTACACACTGTTTTTGTGCTAATCTGAAGGCCACATAAAGTTTGGAGGTCTTTGGCTACTGACTCTGCAGACAGTTGGTGACTTCTGCGCACTGTGCACTTCAGCATGCGCTGAACCCGCTCTGTCATTTTACGTGGCCTACCACTTCATAGTTGAATTGCTGTTGTTCCCAGTTGCTTCCTCTTTGTTATAATACCACTAACAGTTGACCGTGGAATATTTAGTAGCAAGGAAATTTCACGGATGGACTTATTGCACAGGCGGCAACCTATCACGGTACCACACTTGAATTCACTGAGCTCCTGACATCGACTCATTCTTTCACAAATGTTTGTAGAAGCAGTCTGCATGCCTACAGTAGGTGCTTGATTTTATACACCTGTGGCCATGGAGGTGATTGGAACACTTGAATCCAATGATTTGGAGGGGTGTCCCAATACTTTTGGCAATATAGTATATATTTAATTGTTTAATCTTGTTTCCCTGGGCTTAGTTTAAAAATGCGCAAGTTCTAATTTAATGTACAGTTAACACCAAAACTGCAAAAATTTGTAAATTCATTATTAGTAGAAATTAGAATGAAAATTGGTAGAAATTAGTTATTAGAAAAATTATTAGTGAAAACTATAAGATTGCTGAAAGCGCTGCCACAGTCTCTTGTGACATTTGCCTACCCAGTAAACAATTTCCCACATAGAAATGTATTTAAATTTGTCAATTACATCAGTAATAATTAAGTAACTAAGTAACTGTGCTAATATTGTATTATATCAAATGATGTTCTTACAGCTTTACAACAGTTAATGATTACTTTCCTACCATACAACAAATGATTAAAAAGTTTCTTAATAAATTACTTAACAATAAAACCTACTGAAATGGTATATCGTCTCATTAAACAAGTATTATAAAAACGCCACAAAAAACTGTCAGCTCATTATTGAGACTTATTTTTATGACCCCGTAAAGTTTTTTTTATAATATAAGTTCAAGCTGTTCCACAAAGAACACATTGTGGGCCCTGTAAACAAGGTCTTTTTTATTTAATGAGAACCAATCAGACAGAAACTTGCTTGCTCTAGTTGTCATTCTCCAATGCAGTTTTGGTTTCAGGTGGCTTTAGGACATCATGGACAAATATTTTTTGAACTCGGTGAATGTGGCCAACCCTCCACATTATTTAATCTTTGATCTTTTGTTTAGCAGAGCTAAATATAATTAGTATAGGAAAAAATACTTTGTGTGTGTGGAATCTAAATCAAACAAGGTTTATAATGTTGACATTTCTATTTTATTTCTATTACATGTAATTATATATTTATTGTAGTCCCAAATTGTTTTTTTTTTTTTTTTTTTTTGCTGTCATATTCAGGTACAGTGGCTATAAAATGTCTACACACCCCTGTTAAAATGTCAGGTTTCTGTGATGTAAAAAAATTAGACAAAGATAAATAGTTTCAGAACTTTTTCCACCTTTAAGGTGACCTATAAACTGTACAACTCAGTTGAACAACAAACTGAAATCTTTAAGGTGGACGGAAGTAAAATCAAAAAACTAAAATAATATGACTGCATAAGTGTGCACTCCCTTAAACTAAAACTTTGTTGAAGCACCTTTTGATTTGATTCCAGCACTCAGTCTTTTTAGGTATGCGTCTATCAGCATGGCACATCTTGGCTTGGCAATATTTGCCCACTTTTCCTTCCAAAAACACACCAAATCTGTCAGACTGCGAGGGCATCTCCTGTGCACAGCCCTCTTCAGATCACCCCACAGATTTTTGATCAGATTCAGGTCTGAGATCTGGCTGGGTTATCCAAAACTTTCATCTTCTTCTGGTGAAGCCATTCCTTTGTTGATTTGGATGTATGCTTTGTGTCATTGTAATGCTGAAAGATGAAGTTCCTCTTCATGATCAGCTTTCTAGCAGAAGCCTGAAGGTTTTGTGCCAATATTGACTGGTATTTGGAACTGTTCATAATTCCCTCTACCTTGACTAAGGCCCCAGTTCCAGCGGAAGAAAAACCGCCCCAAAGCATGATGCCACCACCGTGCTTCACTGTGGGTATGGTGTTCTTTTGGTGATCTGCAGTGTTGTTTTTGCGCCAAACATATCTTTTGGAATTATGGCCAAAAAGTTTAACCTTGGTTTCATCAGACCATAACACATTTTCCCACATGCTTTTTGGAGACGTATTTGTGCAAAATTAGCCGGGCTTGGATGTTTTTCTTTGTAAGAAAAGGCTTCCATCTTTCCACTCTACCCCATAGCCCAGACATATAAAGAATACAGGAGATTGTTGTCACATGTACCACACAGCCAGTACTTGCCAGATATTCCTGCAGCTCCTTTAATGTTGCTGTAGGCCTCTTGGCATCATCCCAGACCAGTTTTCTTCTCGTCTTTTCATCAATTTTGGAGGGATGTCCAGTTCCTGGCAGTGTCACTGTTACTCCATATTTTCTCCACTTGTTGATGACTGTCTTCACTGTGTTCCATGGTATATCTAATGCCTTGGAAATTCTTTTGTACCCTTCTCCTGGCTGATAAATTTTAACAATGAGATTCCTCTGATGCTTTGCAAGCTCTCTGCGAACCATGGCTTTTGCTGTAGGATGCGACTAAGAAAATGTCAGGAAAGGCTTACTAGAACAGCTGAACTTTATTTGGGATTAATTAGAGGCACTTTAAATGATGGGAGGTGTGTACTGACTCCTATTTAACATGATTTTAACAGTAATTGCTTAATTCTTAACACCGCTATACCCCCAGTTATAACAGGGTGTGCACACTTACACAACCACATTATTTGAGTATAATAATTTGGTGCTGCACTAATAACATATACCTTAAATCAAAATAAACAGAAAACTTCACAGAAAGAGCAAAATATATATAGAATAGAATGCACATGAAAATCATATATAACAGTGGAGACCCCTAAATACTAAATCTAGGGTGTAACCGAAGTACACCATAAATAGGTGACTTATAATTATCAAAATATATGGAGTAGAATGCACATGAAAATTCAAAATCATATATTAACAGTTGAACCAAAAATTGGTGATTTATAAGTGACAATCCTTATTATCCGTAAACAGTGCCAAAATGGTGATAAAATAGAATCCCACCACTACTGTGCTAAATTGCACACAATAACTTGTGATGTAAAAATATACCTGCAGGTATATTACGTGCCAAACTGGTATTGGCAAAAGATCTAACAGAAAAGAACACTTATAGTGCACATAGGTGAAAAGAAAGGAAACTTTTTGAAAAAGTGGTTACTAGTGAAAAACCACAAAGCTAATTTGCCGCAACATAGTTGTAAATAAAATCATCAAAGTTCAACAGATATAAAACTGATAAAAAGAAAAAAGTGAACCATATAACAGTGACCCCTAATTGGGGATAAAGTGAAAAATTAGTGACTAAGTGACACTAATAGAATACTGTATATGGTGAAACATTTATAAGCCACACAGCCTATAAACATAAAGACAAAACCAAAGGAAATAAACTATTTATACAGTACGTGACCCCAAAATGCGGGGATAAATATTAAGATAAGTGACATACACGTGAATCCATGACACATTAAATGATAGGTCAAAAAATTCCAGAATCGTATATAAATAAAATATCCAACATATAAAGTGAATCTCATCCAGAAATAAACGTATCACCCGAACTAAAAGTCCAAAAACCACCTAAATGGTGGAGGTGTCCTATAGTCCTTAATGGATTTATGTATATGAAAAGTTATACATAGGAAATCCACCACACCTCCATGAATCGACCCCACAGGGTCAAAGCGCTTTTTCAAATAGTACCGCACCAATCGAGAACTTGGACCCCCTCCTGTAGGTATAGGGTCCAACATAGAATCAGTCCCCCTCACCGGTGGAAAATGGCACTGCAGGCAACCTTCTCAGAAATATCCCGGAAACAGCCAATCCTCATACAGCCAGAGAAACAAAGGAAGATCCTCCCATAGTGTAATAACAATAAAGGTAATACAAGTCCCACTCACATGTATATAGCTTTACACAAGACTTGTGTGTAAGCACATGCTGTGGGTGTACTTTACATTGATGTCTATTGGAGTACCAAGATGGCGTTCACGCCGGAAATGACGTCAGCACGTCCCACATGTTACGTCATGCGTCCCTGATGATCTTTTGCCAATACCAGTTTGGCATGTAATATACCTGCAGGTATATTTTCACATCGCAAGTTATTTTGTGCAATTTAGCACAGTAGTGGTGGGATTCTATTTTATCACCATTTTGGCACTATTTACGGATAATAAGGATTGTCACTTATAAGTCACCGATTTATGGTGTACTTCGGTTACACCCTAGATATATTTGGGGGTTCCACTGTTTTATATATGATTTAGAATTTTCATGTGCTTTCTATTCCATATATTTTGATATTCACATGTCACCTATATATGGTGTACTTAGGTTACACCCTAGATTTAGTATTTTGGGGGTTCCACTGTTATATATGATTTTCATGGGCATTCTATTCTATATATATTTTGGAATATATATGCTCTTTCTGTGTTTATTTTGATTTAAGAGATATATTATTAGCGCAGCACCAAATTATTATATTTAATTATTGTCCATTGTGGTATGTGATAGGGTGTTAGCGGCTGTATTTAGAGATTGACATTCTGAGCATGGGAGTACTATATAGATACATTATTTGAGTATTTTATGTTTACTTCCCCCCCTAAATATTTCAGTTTGTTGTTCAATTGAGTTGTACAGTTTATAGGTCACATCAAAGGTGGAAAAAGTTCCAAAATGATTTATCTTTGTCTCATTTTTTAACATCACAGAAACCTGACATTTTAACAGGGGTGTGTAGACTTTTTATATCCACTGTAGCCTGTGGAGAATTTGAGCTGGTTTAAACTCTCAGTTCCATGCACAACAGACCGATGTTGGCTTTTAATTTGAATCTGTCTAACAACCTACCTGTCTAACTGTTCTCAATGTTGTATAGTTGTTTCATGACAGTAAAGTACATTCCTGTGTCATGGTGTGCCCTCCTTTAATGTTTTCTAGAATGGGGCCACACCGTTTTATTTGGCAGTGGATGGAGGACATGAATCTTGTGCCAATCATTTACTGAACGAAGGAAGCAACATCAACGCTATAACTCATGTAGGTATTTTTTTTAGCAGACTGCCTTAAACCTTTCGCGGTGAAAACATTGTGTATATTGCTACTGAACAAATATTCCTACATGCTTGATAGTCTTTTGACTGTGGAAATGTATTTGTTTAGTTTGGTGCCAGGGGTGTGGCACTTAACCTTTAAACTGCCACTTAAAGTTTGATTCCCAACCCTAACACTTAACTATGGAGGGTATTTTTTTTTTAAAATTTCAGGACTGCACAGGAACACTTCATCAGGCATGCATTGACCATCGTAGCTTTGCACCTTGAAACAAGCTTGTCAGTGTGCCGATTACATATTTTATCTTTGCTATTACTTAAAGCGGAATTTCACCCAAAAGGGGAAGTTTGGCTCTTCCTCTATCTCTACCGTTTTGGGAATTTATTTTGGGGTGGTGGAAATGGGTTCCTAGTTTTGGAACCTGCTCCTACTTAGGCGATTCAAGTGGAAGTTCGGATTCCACACCCACCAGCAACCTTTTGGGACAAGTCCCAGGAGGCTGTGGGACCATTCATGGGGTGCAGTGCGGCTCAAGCATGCACAGTGGGAAGTTGGCTGTGAAGCCACAAGGAGTCACAGATGGTTTCCCACAGTTTACATCCTGGCAAAAGGGACCCAAAGACCAGCGAGGAACTGGCTCAGGTGAGGATGGTGCAGGATCCCTGGAAGGGTGAGTGTCTACAGATTTTATAACTGCTATTTGAAGCTCCTCTTTAACTAAACTACTAAAATGACCCTTAAAGTGTGCCCTGGATGAATAAAACCCAACTTCATCCAAAAATGTATTGAATTTTTTTTTTGCAGAGACTAAATGTTACAAACCCTATATTTCTGTCCAAGTGACACATGGGTCGCAAGAATAGGAAGTGGTGAGATATCTCTTCAAAAGACAGTAACATAAGCACATTTATTTAATAAACCAGGGAAATGATAAAACATCTCTCATATACAGTATGTATTTGCTATTTGTTTCCCTGTCTAAATGACACCCACACTCTCCCAATTCTTGTGCTGGTGTCAGCGAGCCAAAAGTGAGGGGAATCATCCTAATAAAACACACACAGTGATAATAACCTGACAAAAAGTTTAGCTCTTACTATCCAAAAAGAAAAATAAATTAAAATATAACCTCAAAAGCCCTTTTGACTCATATTGTTTTTTTACACAATTACGTTGCTTGTGCGAATATATCCTGATTCTTCCATATGAAAATCAAATGACCATTTTTTAACTTTTAATTAAAAATCCCCCACAAATCTAGTTGTACACATTACCCTCATACATTATCTTTAATGTGGCATTGCAAATAATGCTGTTTACAACATTTCTAATTTTCAGGATGACTACACAGCACTGCACATAGCAGCGGAAAAGGGTCACTTATCCCTGGTCACTTTCCTTATTAGAAACAACATTGAACTAACTGCAAAACCTAATGTAAGTAATGGAAACATTGACTCATTTCTATGCCAGAGATGTTACATTGCATTTGATTTTACTTAGACGGGTGATTAAATAAAACTGGAGTTCAGTGTTGTAAATGATTTCGGCTATGGAACAGTTGGAGATCCCCATAATGGCCTGGGGCCCTGCTGTAGTAATGATGTTATTACGAGTGATGTGACAATGTCATCTATGCTGAAGTGATGATATTGTGGTAAAGAAACTTATGTGTTACTGGAAATAAGAGCTTCCCTGCAGACAATGCTGATGATTCCCAATACACTTAGGTCTCCCTCATTCTAGCAGTGTCAAGGGTCAATGTAGCTCTATATAGCAGTTGGAACTTCTAAATCCAATATGTTGAAGAGAGGAATTGGTTGCATGATCTCAGTCCAGATGTTCCATTGTTAGAAACTGCATGGCTAAAGCTGGCTGAAGCTGCTAACATCAAAAGTGGAGAACATACCTATCTGCAACCTTAAAAAAAGTGTAATTGAATTTTTATTAAAATGTATTATACAGATAAAGATTGCATTATATAAAGATAAAATATATTTACCCACAATTTATATTTATTTAATTTACAGGATAGGAACCCTCCCATCCATTTGGCTATCCTGAATGATCATATGGATATAATAGACATTTTTTTAGAGGTTGGATATGATATTAATACCATCAATGTGGTAAGTATAATGTGGATTAAAAAGAAGTATGGAAATATGGGGAGATTAAACCTTGGATGTTAGTTTAATTAATTAGCCATAAATGATGTGCTTAATTGAACCTCATAAATGTAATCCCTACCTATTTCTTCATGCAATGTCCTATGCCATCTAATATCTATACTGGTGAGGACTGAGAACCTTTGGCCTGGGCACAAACACAATTTGCTAGCCTTTAATCATAGGAAAACATTTTTGCTGGCTAAAGAAAGTGTACTATGCAAAGTGTAATTTCAGTGCTACAGTGATTGGAGGGCTGGGGTATTCCAAAAGGACATGGTTTATTGTGACATAGCTTTTCATGTCTTGTTCTTCCTCATGTTGTTGACATTTGCTCACATGATACTTCAGAGCTGCCAAGGTAGTTGATACTGGAAGACTCCCCACTTCCTGAAGCTGTTCTCACAGGTCTGAATAGGGAATAGGTAGATATATAATGCCCAACAGCTGTCACTGACTGCAAAATCTCACTCTGATTGAGGTCTGCATGGTGAAGCACCTCTACTAGGTGTCACGTACAGTGGATATAAAAAGTCTACACACCGCTGTTAAAATGTCAGGTTTCTGTGATGTAAAAAAATGAGACAAAGTTTAATAATCTCAGAACTTTTTCCACCTTTAATGTGACTTATAAACTGTACAACTCAATTGAAAAACAAACTGAAATCTTTTAGGGGGGGGGAGTAAACATAAAAAACTAAAATACTGTGGCATAAGTGTGCATGCCCTCTTATAACTGGGGATGTAACTGTGGTCAGAATGAAGCAATCACATTCAAAATCATGTTAAATAGGAGTCAGTACACACCTGCCATCATTTAAAGTGCCTCTGATTAACCCCAAATAAAGTTCAACTGTTCTAGTAGGTCTTTCCTGACATTTTCTTAGTCGCATCCTACAGCAAAAGCCATGGTTCACAGAGAGCTTCCAAAGCATAAAAGGGATCTCATTGTTAAGAGGTATCAGTCAGGAGGAGGGTACAAAAAAATTTCCAAGGCATTAGATATATTATGAAACACAGTGAAAACAGTCATCATCAAGTAGAGAAAATATGGCGCAACAGTGACATTACCGAGAATTGGACATCCCACCAAAACTGATGGAAAGACGAGACGAAATCTGGTCTTGGAGGCTGCCAAGAGACCTACAGAAACATTAAAGGATCTGCAGGAGTATCTGGCAAGTACTCGCGGTGTGGTACATGTGACAACAATCTCCTGTATTCTTCATATGTCTGGGCTATGGGGTAGAGTGGCAAGATGGAAGCCTTTTCTTACGAAGAAAAACATCCAAGCCTGGTTACATTTTGAAAAAACACATCTGAAGTCTCCCAAAAGCATGTGGGAAAATGTGTTGTGGTCTGATGAAACCAAGGTTTAACGTTTTGACCATAATTCCAAAAGATATGTTTGGCACAAAAACAACACTGCACATCACCAAAAGAACACCACACCCACAGTGAAGCATGGTGGTGGCAGCATCATGCTTTGGGGCTGTTTTTCATCAGCTGGAACTGGGGCCTTAGTCAAGGTAGAGAGAATTATGAACAGTTCCAAATACCAGTCAATATTGGCACAAAACCTTCAGGCTTCTGCTAGAAAGCTGAACATGAAGAGGAACTTCATCTTTCAGCATGACAACAACCCAAAGCATACATCCAAATCAACAAAGGAATGGCTTCACCTGAAGAAGATTAAAGTTTTGGAATGGCCCAGCCAGAGCCCAGACCTGAATCCGATCGAAAATCTGTGGGGTGATCTGAAGAGGGCTGTGCACAGGAGATGTCCTCGCAGTCTGACAGATTTGGTGTGTTTTTGCAAGGAAGAGTGTGCAAATATTGCCAAGTCAAGATGTGCCATGCTAATAGACTCATACCCAAAAAGACTGAGTGCTGGAATAAAATCAGAAGGTGCTTCAGAAAAGTATTAGTTTAAGGGTGTGCACACTTATGCAACCATATTATTTTAGTTTTTTATTTTTACTTTCCTCCACCTAAATTATTTCAGTTTGTTGTTCAACTGAGTTGTACAGTTTATAGGTCACATTAAAGCTGTAAAAGGTTCTGAAATTATTCATCTTTGTCTCATTTTTTTACATTGCAGAAACCTGACATTTTAACAGGTGTGTGTAGACATTTTATATCCACTATACCTTGGTTGGAGGTCGAGTTGAAGAGAGGGCTTCCCTTGCAGCTCTGGTCCGAGGACCCCTGAATCTGGTGAAAGAGGTACAAGGCTCAAAGAAGTACAGGTGTCAATAGCTTGATAACAGGTGACTGCCACAGTCAGGGATGTAGTCAAAGTGAGCCAGGGTAATACACGGTGAGACAGCAGTGTGGTTAGGAAGCAGGCCAAGGTCGGTACCAGGGAAGCAGGCAGAGCAAGGTGCAATAGCAAGCCGAGGTCAGCACCAAGAGATCAGCAGAGCATGGTCCAGTAGCAGGCTGAGGTCAGCACCAGGAGATCAGGCAGAGAATAGTCAGAGGCAAGCTGAGGTCAGAATCCAGAATCCACTGAGCAAGGTCAGGAACACGCCGGGTCAGCAACGGAAGATCAGTTGGTAAAAGCAGGAACACGGATCACAGGGTGCTGAAGAACATCCAGCGATTAGCACACAGCAGGATCTCCTTTAAGTAGGCCGCTTGGCGCCACAGCGGGAGGATGTGCACGCCGATGCTTGCTGGCACACAAAAATGCGCCTACGTGTCAGTGCATGCTGGATATCAGCTCGTCTGTGTGCTGGTACATATGCACGAGTATTAGCTGCATGGAAATGAGCATTAGCTGCACAAGGATTAGTATTACCTGTATGTGTTTCCTGACATCAGGTCCCACTAGCCCAACATATCTTACTAGTATTGGCCCAAGAGGAAAATGTTCCCCTGCCCCCAGCCCTGTCCTCCCCTAGTCAAAAGGAATGTGGCTGATCACTTTCTGTTTCTTTATATTTATCCACAGAGGCAACAGACTGCATTGCATTTAGCAGCTGAACTGAAGAACACAGATTTGGTGGAGAGGCTTCTTTTAGCTGACTGTGATCTCGGGATTACAGATAAGGTAATATTATGCACACAAGACTAGCATCATTTCTGAAGTATTTATATCCTTCTACTCAGGTCCCCATTATTTCTCTGGCTGCCATACAGAATCTTGACACCCAGTGTGGCGGCTAGGACTGAGGGCAGAACACCTCCTGATGAACAGCAGAAAGGCAGATCTCATTCATTAAAAATGTGTTAATTTTGTTTGTTTTAGATAGCTAAAGATTTTATTGAAAAAATAGACAAATACATACAGCATGAACTCGAAAGCCTTGGAAGTAGTCATATTGCATTAAATAAAAATACACATAAACTTATAAAACCAAATTAAATGTCATGAGCCGAAATATATAATAATCAAACAGAATATCCTGAGAGATAAGGGGTGAGATGTCATCGTTAGTGTAACGACAAAGGCACACCAGTGAGCTCAAAAATCAGTTTGACACAATATGCTATAAGGTGATTGCTGGAGGTTTAATTTAAAATGATAGTGGATCTAGGCAAAAGGACTGGGAAATATGAAAAGAAGACCAGAAGGGAACAAAAGAAAGACAAAGCTATGGAGGGATGACAGCAGGGTGGAAAAGGAAGGAAAAGGTAGGAAGGGAGGCTCCTTAGAGGTTACCATTTTATCTTTAAAAGGTTTATAGAAAGAACAAAGATTAAGGATTAATTCAAGGTTGGGGATGCAAGTCAGGGTTTTAGAGATGAAGAAGGCATAGGGTCTGCTGTGAGGTGGGCAGCATTTAAACCATGGCTACTGACCAGATTGACCCCCCATTTCCTGACAGCCTACAACGCCTTGACCAGTGACATGTTGAGAGCGTAGATAAAGAAGGGAAGGATCCAGCGCAATGTGGGAAGTATGGTCCGATTGCTTTACTAAACGTGGACTTGAAACTCTGTATTAAAATCTTGGCGAATGGGCTGCTACCTCACCTTCTGCAGTTGATCTATCTTGATCAAGCTGGGTTTGTCCCTACCCGGGAGGCAAGGGATAATACCACATGGGTTTTCTATCTCAGTCTCTACAGCGTTCGTTCATGTTGCTCTCAACTGATGGCATTTTATGCAAGCCACCCTGTCCTATGTTGGCCTTGGTCCCTACATGCTGCGTTGTATTTTCTTATTATATTCCACCCCATTTGTGATAGTGAGGGTAAATGAATGTTGCTCTGATTTTTTAAATATAGCGAATGAAACGAGACAGGGTTGCCCCCTCTTGCCGCTCATCTTTATTTTGCGTTTGGAGCCTCTACTCTGTACTATCAGGAGAGACACCGACATTGTAGACATACACAAGACATCAGAACATCACAAAATTGCGGCCTATGTGGACGACATGATCTTCTTTGTCTCTAGCCCACGAATCTCTCTACCAAACATTTTGGAGGCCCTGCGTGTATTTAGGGAGCGATCCTACTTCAGGATCAATGTCACTAAATTGGTGTCATTGGACATACCAATCGCAGATTCTGAGGTCCATATCCTTCGCTCCTCTTTCACCTTTCAGTGGGCGGAGAATTCCATACGGTAGCTGGGCTTAAACATCACTCCCGACCTCGTTAATTTATCTGTTACCACTGCTTCATGATCTAAAGATTGACTTTCAGAATTGGTATTCCTTAATCCTGACCTTGTTTGGGCGATGCAATGCCTTAAAAATGATGGTCCTGCTGTGGATCCTTTACATACTACAAGCTATGCCTGTTCTTATTCCCATCGCTTTTTCCAGAAATTCTGTTCTCTATTCAGGGACTTTGTATGGTTTAACAAATCCCTGAGAATAAGCCTATAGCTTCTCTCTCTGCCTAAGGTCAGAGGAGGCATTGGTTTCCCTGATGTTTTCAGATACTATAAAGCAGTACACCTTTTGAGGATCGTAGACTGGCATTGCATTGCAGATTGCAATGCCACATGGGTGGCCATGGAGTTCGAGGACACCTCCATTCCCCTTCTGTCATCACCCTGGATTGGCACCCCATTTCCTGGAGACACGCAGGCTTCCCTGGTTGGTGAGGTTGGTCTTTCGGAAGAATGCCATGTCGCCACAGCCTTCACCAATGACTCCTATCATTGGGAACCCCAATTTTACTCCTGGCCTAACCAGTAGAAACCTGCGGAGGTTGGCGTACCAAGGGAGAGCTCATCTAGTGGATGTTTGGCCGCAGAGAGGTCTCCCTCCTCGCTTGGGGCTCTCTAGGCTATCAGATCCATCTCTTAAAGATTTGAGCTCTATCCAGCTCAGACATTTTTTTTTGCAAATGTTTCAAACAGTGCGTTATTTACCTCTTGCCCTTACTGCTTTAGAAACATTGTGCAGTAAAGGGGAACCCTTGAGTCATACGTTATCCTTGTATGGTTACCCCACGGTCTCGGCTGATGATCTGAAGCCCTCCTTTGTCCGACACTGAGAGGCTGATTTAGATCTTCATTTGACTACCCCACAAGTAGACAACATTTTCCTGTTAACCCATAAGGTCTTCACATCAATTACAGGAAGTGGGGTACAAAATTCTCTCTTGGTAGTACAGTGTACTATACATTTTACACAAGACAAATAGTGCGGGTCCTGACATATGCTGGTGATGTAATGCAGATGTGGGCACTATCTTTCATATGTTTTGGTTTTGTCTTGCTCTTCATTTTGGGAGGAGGTGATGTCCACCAGCAAACCTTTAACCTCTGCTGACCTGAAAGATAACCCAGCTGCATGTTTATTGCACCTAACTGAGAGGTCTCTCTGGAAATACAAGAAGACTCTATGCAATTACTCAATGCAGCAAAGCCATGTATTCCTGTCTTGTGGAGGCAAGCTCAACCACCAACCAGTGTCCTGTGGTATGTTAAAAATGAGGATATCCATCACATGGAAGAATTGACTGCCACTCTGCATAATACAGAAGAACAGTTTCGGTATAAATGGAGACTCTGGAGATATTTCACTTGTATGGAAGCTTACTTGCAGGTAGTAGCCCACCCCGA
The DNA here is from genome assembly GCF_062004578.1 of Staurois parvus. Classification (NCBI taxonomy): domain Eukaryota; kingdom Metazoa; phylum Chordata; class Amphibia; order Anura; family Ranidae; genus Staurois; species Staurois parvus. The sequence goes on along the minus strand of NW_028318452.1, from coordinate 3,773,617 downwards.
GTCCGTTTCTACTGGCGCTGGGTAGAGGCCCCTCATTTCTTTCGCTAGACCCTCTCTAGTTCTACTTCGCTGTAGTGTAACTTGTTTATACTGTAATACTCCTTTACTGGAAGTCCTCCACCCTTTTTTTTTTTCTTCTTCTTCTTCTCTTCTTTTTCTTTCTTTCTTTCTCTTTCTTTCTTTCCTTTTCTTTCTTTCTTTCCCTCTACCGTTTCCTGCTTTTGTGAGGTTGTTTCTCCTCAGAAGGCACCATATGTAGGCACTTGGAAACTGACTAACGTTACCTATGTGTTATTCTGTCAGAATTGTTGTTTTTGTGCTTACCCGGGCTTTATGGCCCCTTTCTCTGGTTATATCTATTATAATCTATGTAAAGCAGTATAGAGGCTATGGGTATTGTGTAATGCTAGCCTAGCCTTTTGTATGTCTTGTATATTTGACACTTGTATATGACGTGATGGCTGTAACACTTGAAATTTTGTTATGCTTTTGATGTCAAACTGACTGTACTTTAAAAGCTTTGATAAAATAAATTAAAAAATAAATGGCTGCCAAATTGAAAGACATTTATCATGAGGTTTATCCAATATTGCTGTATTTTGTGTAGTTTGTATCATGTTTTTTAAGGTGTCCAGCTGTTTTTGCTGATTTCCAATAATAGCTTAGGTCAAAACTTTACAACTTCATATTTTCTTAATTTTAACAACCTAAAATGTGTGACACCATGCATTTCTGTGTGTTTTGGGGTTTTCACTTATGGCACTAAAATCAAATTGAAAATTTCTGAATTGGGTCTTACATAAGTTTATAGATCTGAACAAATTTATTGAGAATGAAAAAGAGACATTTTAGCAAATTGAATTTAAACAGCAGACAAAATATTTGGGCTGACTGGAGTCTTGTGATGGCCATACAGTGGGAAATTTGTAGAATTTTCCATCCGTTTTCAATTCTAGCAATCTGGCACCCCTGACCTATTTTGGTACCCAGTTTGAAGAGACTAAATGCATTGTAATTTTGTCAACTCTATCCCAAATTTTTTATTTTGTTTTAGATAGAATAAAGTTAGAGTCTTTATCAAGCTTTTGCTATCTATGTCCCTGTTGGAGAAATGTCCCGCTACTTCGTGTCTGGAAAGAAAGAAATGGTACATTTCTCCAACAGGGACACAGGCAAAATGACATAATTTTTACTGCTGTTTCCTGTCCTGTTGACCACCACACTTTCATTTCTTGTACCAGTATCACAAGGGCAGAAAATGAGGGAAAATCTCCCAACCTGGGGTCACAGACAAAAATACAAACATGACAGAAAATCAGTTGAAATCTGAGGGAGGCAGATGTCTGTGGTGGTTTATTTTTCACACACATATTAAAACCTGCATTTTTGCTCTTACTCCAGCGTTCATGGCAATACCTCACAAGTGTGAGACAGTCACTCTTTACATACACGTGTGTTCTCTATGCTTATGTGTGTGTGTGTGTGTGTGGGGGGGGGGGCGACGGGGTGCTAAGTTTTATTATTATTTTTTATTTATTTTACTATTATTTTTAGCAATTTTTTTTCATTCTCTATCTTTGCTATCACAAGGGGACTAGCAAGCCTCCTATGTGGTATCATGGAGAGGTGGCAAGTTCTCTTCATGGAGGCTTTAGGAGTCTATTAGACCCCCAATAACAATCCTGCCCTCCGCTGCAGCTAATCAATTACAGATGGTGCTCAGATAGTTGCTTCCCTGGCCACAGGGAAAGAATGAACTGAAACGGGCAGTAACAAAATTTTTGGCACTTCCGGGTTTATTAATTACAGATAAAAATGGGGAACAAATGTTCCTCAGTCTCCTCACACTTGACATCCTGAAGTGAGTTACCATGCTTACAGGTTATCTGGAACAGGAGAGCCTGAACACCACCATGGGTGGCGGATGGGAAAGGCATGGGTGTGATGGTGGTGGTGGGGATGGGAAGATATTGCATCCCATTCTCAGTATCAGAAGAGTGATTGGGTGGCTGTACAAGCTGTAAGCATGTTATAATCAGAAGTCCATGCCATTTATAAACTACCTTATTGGCATCAAGTGTTAACCTGTGTCTGAACTATATACAACAAAGTATTTACATATTCTGAACAAGCAGTAAAAGAACTTTAAAACACGCCTTCATTCCCCTCTGTAGATATAGACACTGTGGAAAAATACATCTTCACAACAGAGGCACAGCTTATTTCCCCTTTGACTATGACAGAAGGTACTAGGCAGCCTGTCAGCCCTCTAATGTAAACCCATAGTTGGTGTTTCTAAGCTGTTAGCAAGTGACTGAAACCTGACTTCAGTCTGTGTTATGTTTTTAGAACATGAATTACTTCATAGTATATGTACTTAGAGAGGTCACTGTGGCTTGTGGTTAGCACTTCTGTCTTGCAGCACTTGGGTCCCAGCCAGGACACTGCCTGCATGGCGTTTGCATGTCCTCTCTGTGCTTGCGGGGGTTCTTCCCACACTCAAAAGACATGCTGGATCTACATTGGCCCTAGTATGTATGGATGTGAGATAAGGGCCTTTAGCCTGTTATATGCAGGCTGAATGTCGGATGGCATCCGCCGGTTCAATAGAAACCGTCCATCATTGTGTGTGTCAGTGTGTGTCAGTGTGTGTGTGTCAGCAGCCAGTCTGACAGAAGCTGGCCGTTCGGCTGTCTTCTGTCAAAGAGGCATAACCGAAAAAGGTCTGCTGATCGGCTCCCGATCAGCGCTCTCAATCTGGGGGGCCAGTCCCCCTTGTCAGAACACAATAGCACAGCAGGTAAGATCGCTGTACTAACATCAGATAGTACAGCAGCTCCTCCTGAGCTGTCAGCTTTTTTTCCGTTCAGCTCACTTAGTAGTGTGGACTAGGCGTAAGTTTGTAAGCTTCTTGAGACTAGAGACTGATGTGAATGTAATATAGTGCACAAATTGTCAGTGCTAAATAAATGTCTGTATTAAAAAATTACCAAAAAAACCCAGAAATGTCGCGCTCCAAAAATTCCAAACTGTTGGTGATATGTCAGAATCCTTTATGTTTTTATGTTACGTGACATTTTTATTTTCAATTCTGGCAGCGAGATAAAACAGCCCTAGATGCAGCAGCAAGAAGCAATCACTTCCTGATTGCTGATATGATTATTAAAGCAGAAAGATACTACACATGGAGAAAGGTAAGAAGTATAAAACTAGAATACTATGGTACAGAATAGTATGTGTCTTGATGGTACAATAAAATACACTTAATAGATGATGCTTGTTAGCTATATCGCTCAGAAAAGTCACATTCATTTACTTTCCTTTTACACATTGGTTTTTTTTTTTTACTTTCCTATATACAGTAGTTATCAGCTAGTATTGTGCTTATGTTTTTGGCACTTGTCAGGGGTTTAAAAGGCAGGGGCGTCCCTAGGGTTGGTGTCACCCGGTGCCGGAACACTTGGTAACACCCCCTCTGACGATCCCCGCAGGATGGATCGGATCTGCGAATTAAGCATAATGGATCGGAGTCTGATCCATTATCCTCCCCAATCTTCAGATCTGATCCATCCTGTGGGGATAGTCGGCTTGCAACTTATACGGGGTTAACTGATCTCTCCACGAGCTCCACGAAAAGGTAAGTTTTAAAGCAAGTCGACTGTCTCCCCCCCTTTCTCTCTCTCTCCCCTCCCCTCCCCCCCCCTCTCCCCTCCCCTCCCTCTCCCCTCCCTCCCCCCCTCTCCCCCCTCTCTCCCTCCCCCCCTCCCCCTCTCTCCCCCCTCTCTCCCTCCCCCCCCTCTCCCCTCCCTCCCCCCTCTCTCCCTCCCCCCCCCTCTCCCCTCCCTCCCCTCTCCCCTCCCCTCCCTCTCCCCTCCCCTCCCTCTCCCCTAGGAGGGAACTAAAGAGCAGAAGGTCTTGGGAGGATCGAAGATGGTGGTTTGGTTGATATTTTGAGACCAGGTTGGGGATGTAGCTGGGGGCAGAGTTGTGGATGGCTTTGTAAGTTGTTAGTATTTTGAATTTTATTCATTGGGAAAGTGGAAGCCAGGAGAGGGATTTGCAGAGAGGGGTAGCAGACACTGAACAGTTGGTATGGTGGATGAGCCTGGCAGCAGTATTCATAATGGACTGGAGGGGGGGATAGCCTATGCATAGGTAAGCCAATAAGGAGGGAGTTGCAGTAGTCAAGGCGAGAGATAACCAGGGAGTGAATTAGGAGCATTGTGTTATCATTGGTTAAAAAGGGGCGTATTCTGGAGATGTTGCAGAGGTTGAGGCGACATGATTTGGACAGGGATTGCATGTGAGCCTGAAAGGATAGTTCAGAATCCAGGGTTACCCCCAGCACCCGGGAATGGGTTGATAGTGGTGCTATTGATCCTGACCAAGAAATCAGGGGAAGAGGCATGTGGGGGAGGAAATATTATGAGCTCAGTTGTGGATAGATTGAGTTTTAAGAAGTGGTGTGACATCCAGTCTGATATGTTAGTAAATTGGAGATACGTGAGGAAACTGATGGGGGGAGCTGAGGAGTAGAGAGATAGATGTCTGTGTCGTCAGCATAGAAATGGTATTGGAAACCATGGGAAGCTATCAGTTGACTCAAGGAAGGAGTGTAGATCAAGACTAGGAGAGGTCCAAGGACAGAACCTTGGGGGACCCTGAGAGCAAGATGAGTAGGAGAGGAGGAAGTAGAGTTGTAAGTGACACTGAAGGTGCGGTGAGATAGGTAAGATTCGAAACAATGGAGAGTACAGTTACGGAGACCAAGAAAATAAAGTTTTTTGAGGAGGAAGGGGGTGGTCAACTGTGTCAAACAGAGCAGAGAGGTCCAAGAGTAAGAGTACAGAATAGTGATCATTGCTTTTTGCAGTTAGTAAGTCTTTCGTGAGTTTTAGTATAGCAGTTTCTGTGGAGTGTTGTGGGCGAAATCCAGACTGAAGGGGATGGAGAAGGTCATTCTCAATAAGGTGGCAGCTCAGCCGGTTGTAGAATCGGCAGAACATGTTCCCAAACAGCTTGAAACTTACTGTATCTTTCTAAACAGGCTTACCTTTAATGAAACACAGTAACTTTGTAACACAATGCCAGGCACATGTACTGATACTAGATTGACATTACATATCATATATTAATAAACCCAGTCAGTGCCCAGCTAGCAAGAAGTCAAAATGTCATAACTAATAGTTATACCAATATTATAGCAAAAATTAAATCATACTCCCTACTGGTTGTATGAAGTGCTTTCATGTGACACTTTCCCCTCTACTTCCACCCCTATTAAACTCTTCCCCCCTACTTATCCTTCATCTGTTGTCTATGTCTCACCCCTCCCACTCCTCTTTAGATGTTCTGCATCCAATATATACTGTAGGTTCAATAACACTTATGTATGTATTTTATATCTGCCTAGTGATATGCATAGGCTGGACACCCCATGTTGCCCTCTCCTGTATAAGCATTACTACACTTTCCTATCAGTTGCAGGATGGTATAGTAGGATGCCCAGTGTGCTGATCTCAGAAAAGTCTTGACAAATTCATTAACATTCTGCTTTTTGATTTTCCTCTCATTCATTTGCTGCTCTGTTTTCCTAGCAGGAGCTTACAGAAGATACTGACTTTGAAGAGTTTGTGACATTCAAACCAGACCACTCATCACAAACCAGCCATGTCCGCTCAGCTCTTTGGAGTTTGGCATATGAGCAGCTAAAGTCTGATGAATGGAAGAAACTGGCACAGCTGTGGAATTTCACAGAGCCACAAATGAAAGCCATTGAAGCACAGTGGACAGGTAAAGATGGACCCTGACCCATACATGTCACCACCAGGGCAGGAGGTGTACCTTTAAACATTCTTGAGGAAACCAGGCTTTACTGAGCTGGTAGAGGTTGTTAAAAAGATATAAAAATAATAGTAATACATTCTGTATGTAAATTGGCCTAGCTTTCCTTTAATCTATGGACAGAGTGAGTAAGGAAATGAGAACCTCTGCCAGATATTTGTTGTGGTCACTGTTCCTGTTGGGGTAGATTTTCCCTCACCTCCTTTCTGGACAGGAAGTGATGGGAAATATACCCAGTAAGGACACTTATTTTCAGAAAACCTCTGTCAGGTTACTAGAACTGTCTAGGTCTACCTGCTGCGGTGACAAGTGTTTTCCAGAGGGAATAAAAAAAAAACACAGCTGGAGTTTGGTTTTATTTCATAATTTAAACTGGTATTGGATGTAATTATTATTCATATAAATGTATTTCTTTTTTTTATTATGCAAATATTGAATACATTCGACGTACCCATGCGCCTGGTTTTGCAGGTATTCTGAATTTTCTGTAGAAAGGGCCTAGCAATAGATCTTTCTTTAGTGACTACATCTTTAAAAAATGAAATCTTGGTAGAGTGGGGGAGGCTTTCAATATCTTCAATTGTGCTCAAAAGTTTGCATATACTGGCAGAAATCATGAAATTGTGGCATTGTTATTGAAAATATGACTGATCATGCCAACAAACAGTTTATTATTTAAGGATAGTGATCATATGAAGCCATATACTTTCAGAGTTGTTTGGCTCCATTTTATACCATAGAACCTGAAATCACCCAAATGGCTCTGATCAAAAGTTTACCCTGGAATGTTTGGCCTTGGTACAGACACAGAAGATGACACTCTCAAGTGAATGCATTGAGCAGGCCAGATACTGAGGCATGGAAAGCAGAAAAGAACGGTCAAAAGACCTACATAAGGTAATGGAACTTTATAAAGATGGAAAAGGATATAAAAAGATTTCCAAACCCTTGAATATGCCAGTCTGTACTGTTCAATCACTCATTAAGAAATGGAAAATTTGGGGATCACTTGATACCAAGCCAAGGTCAGGTAGACCAAGAAAGATTGCAGCCACCCACAGGAGAAATAGACTACTCTGGAAAAAGACGGTGTGGTTGTTTCAAGGAGCACAATATGACAATACTTTAACAGCAAATGAACTGCATGGCTGAGTTGCAAGAAAGAAGCTTTTACTGCGTCAATGCCACAAAAAAGCCCAGTGACAATATGCCTGACAACACTTTGACATGATTTATATCTAAGTTCTTCACAACCATAAACTCTGTTTGAAGAGAGGTCAGCATCGACAAGAATACCATCCTCACACTGTGAAGCATTGTGGTGGCTCACCAATGTTTTGGAGGTGTGTGAGCGCTAAAGGCATGGGGAAGCGTGTGGAAATTGATGGCCAGGTGAATGGAGCATGTTATCAGAAGATACTGGAAGAGAGTTTGCATTCTTCTGCATGAAAGCCACACATGGACACTCTTGGACTTCCAGCACAAGTTAACCACAGTATTAAGAACTAAGGGTAGGCAGACTTTTGAACAAGTGACATTTAATTTGTTTACTTGTTGCCATCTTTTGTTTTAGGATTGTGCCATTCTGTTATGACCTACAGTTGAATATGAATCCCATAAAAAAAATTAAATAAATGTTTTACCCGCACGCTCATTAATTCTTTAAAATGGCACATATTGTATATGACCAATTCTCCAAGGGTATGCAAACTTTTGAGCACAACTGTATATTTGCATTTTTACTTTGTGCTTTCCTATCTTATTGACCTCATCTCATATATTTCTTTTACAGGCGTCACTTGGATAGGAAGTGAGGGAAAATCCTCATTGGGGTCATGGGTGGAAATAAAAAGTTTACAGAAATTTTACACTTTCTGCACTCTAAGAAAAATATACTGATTTATGAAAACTAAACGGTACTAATCTACCATGCAAAAATGTAATGTTATCTTCATTCCATCCTAAGGTAATGCAAGTTACAAGGAACATGGTAACAGAATGTTACTTATCTGGTTACATGGAATTTTGCTGAAAAAAGAAAATCCAATTAAGGCTTTATACGAAGATCTTGTCCAAATAGGACATCACCTAATGGCTGGTAAATACATAGATTTCCATATACCTACTATATTTACTTGTAAAGGTTATACTTTATAGAAGTTACACTAGCATTTAAAAAATGCAAATGGCCGGATTCATGAAGTGCAGGCAACTAGAGGGGTCTACACATAGCTCCAGCTATTAGAGCACCATGGGATCCCAAAACCTAGAGCCCTCCAACCTGCAAGCTTCAACAATTCCTGGTGGTGTCAAAGGCTGGCTCATCTCTCACACAATTGGTTAGTAAAGCCATCTATCATAGTGGTGGCCCAGGCCATAAAACAAATAAGCACATCACATTATAGAGTGTTGCATTCTTCCAGCATTGATTTACTTTGCACCTCTCAACATTTGGTCACATGCCATATCAGAGCTGCTAAAGACTTTGATGCTGAAAGACTTCTCTTGACAGGGCTGAACAATGAGTAGGTAGCTACAAAACACCCAGCATGTGTCACTGACTGCAGCTTCCACTCTGATCAAGTTCTGAATGGGGCAGTATCTCCTTTGGACCACCAAATCCACTCCTCAGCCTTCTCTTGCAGTGTCGCCTCTCCTCTGAATACAAATAAAATGGGCATATGATGTGGCATTCAGTGGTTTACACACATATCCCCTATTCAAACTGCAATGCAACAAGAGAACTTGAAGAGAGCCATGATACAAAGCAAAATCAAAACTCCATTGTAAGTCTAGAAAAGCCTTACAATGAGTCATAGAAAGCTGAGTTTGTGGCCTAGGAAAACTGATGTTTTAGCGTGAATTGCTTTAGGCTGCTGCCCACAGCAACACCAAGATAAATTATATTAAAATGATGAATACACATATATAATATACAATTATATATAATTTTTACATACAGGCAGTACCTGAGTTACAAACATCTGACTTACATGCAACTCGTACTTAAGAATGGAGGCAGCATGAAGTCATGCTGGTCTGGTCCCAGAAACTGCCAGACGGCCACCTTGCTGCTCACCTACTGTCTGGCAGACCTGTCAGCAATCCTACTTCACTGCATGGCCAGTTAACCCTTTCCTATGCTATCCAAAACCTTTAAATTTAAACTTAAAACCTTTTTTGGCTGGAGTTACACTTAAGCTGAATTTGTATGTAAAATGGAACAAGCACATTTTTTTAAGAACAAACCTACAGAACCTATCTTGTTCGTAACCTGGGGACTGCCTGTATATGTACTATATTGCCAAAAGTATTGGGACGCCTGCCTTTACACGAACACAAACTTTTTGGCATCCCAGTCTTAGTCCGTAGGGTTCAATATTGAGCTGGCCCACCGTTTGCAGATATAAGAGCTCCAACTCTTCTGTGAAGGCCATCCACAAGGTTTAGGAGGGCGTCTATGGGAATGTTTGACCATTCTTCCAGAAGCACATTTGTGAGGTCAGGCACTGATTGTCGCATGAGAAGGCCTGGCTCACAGTCTCCGCTCTATTTCATCCCAAAGGTGTTCTATCGGGTTAAGGTCAGGACTCTGTGCAGGCCAGTCAAGTTCCTCCACCCCAAACTTGCTCATCCATTTATTTTGGACCTTGCTTTCTGGACTAGTGTGCAGTCATGTTGGAGCAGGAAGGGGCCATCCCCAAACTGTTCCCTCAATGTTGGGAGAATGAAGTGGTTTTCATATGCTGACGCCTTAAGAGTTCCCTTCATTGGAACCATAATCCCCCCTCCACTAAACTTTACACAATGCAGTCAGGCAAGTACGGTTCTCCTGGCAACCACCAAACCCAGATACATCTACCAGATTGCCAGAAAGAGAAGTGTGATTCGTCACTCTAGAGAACACGCCTCCATAGTCCAATGGTTGGCATGCTTTACACTACTGCATCCGATGCTTTGCATTGCACTTGGTGATATAAGGCTTGCATGCAGCCGCTTGGCCATTGAAACCCATTCCATAAGGCTCTCTGCGCACTATAATTGTGCTAATCTGAAGGCCACACGAAGTTTGGAGGTCTTTAGCTATTTCCTCTGCAGACAGTTGGCAACTTCTTTGCCCTGTGCGCTTCAGCATGCGCTGACCCTGCTCTGTCATTTCTTGTGGCTGAGTTACTGTTGTTCCCAGTTGCTTCCACTTTGTTATAATACCACTAACAGTTGAGCATGGAATATTTAGTAGCAAGGACATTTCACAGATGGACTTATTGCACAGGTGGCAACCGATCACGATACCACGCTTGAATTTACTGAGCTCCTGAGAGCGACATTATATATATATATATATATATATATATATATATATATATATATATATATATATATATACACACACACACACACACATCATCCGTCATTTCAGGAGGTTACTGTAATGGTCATTTCTTCACGGTATGAGATTTGTAAATTGAAATATGTCCCAGCTTACCCTAGAATTATTACACAACCTTTAAGAGTAATACTTTCTAAAATGAGTTCTTGCAGGAAAATTCTGAACATCCCTTTCCTTTCCCCTGCAGATCTCTAGAGATCAATTACCTAAAATCCTGGTAGTTTTAATTAGTTTGGCCTTTGCAAGAAGCTGACTGCATTGGTACGGAACAGAAAAAAAATTCCCCATCTTAGGCTGGCCATACATTATACAATTTCCTTGAGATTTTTGGTTTAGATTTACCAAAAACGATATACTAGGAGGTCAAACCTAACAACACTTTCAATTGTATCCAATTAGTCAAGCTCTTGCACTACATAGTTGAAGGTAAAGCTAAAGGAAATTGGACAGACAATAGTATAGTGTATGGCTAGCCTTAAAGAAAAAAAGTTACCGTTCAGGCTGCAGCATCATCATCATCATCATCTGCCTCGTCTTACTCTTACCTACATAGACCTCTGATGATCATATTTATTGAGTCCGCAGCAGTTACTATTGTCAGTCTGGTGTTACTGATCTAAATTATAGCTTTTTTTTTTTTTTCCAGTTTCTTTTGCCAAATTACTTTTGTTACGAACATTGCTATAACAATGGAAATGTAAAGAAAGATGTCCGATATTTTCACATTTATTTTTTTCCCCCAGAAACTTTCAGAGTACAGTGCAGTAATGGTATACAGTCTAAGAAATGTATTATTTCATGAAACTGGACAAACATGGAGAATGAGGCAAATTAAAAGATTAAACCTGGAATGTGCAATGCCTGCTGCAATTTAAGGCACGTCAACATGCAATGGGATCGCTCAAAAGCTGATCAGAAGGACTATCATGTTATCCCTGCACTCAACTACATAGTGGAAGAGGGAGAATAAATAGGTAAAAGATGTGTGATCTGTGCTTTAGTTCAGTGGTTGAAGCAATTGCTCCCAGTAAAGATGAACAATTTGAGCTGTAGATCAAATTTACAAATGATTGATTTCATAGGACACTTCTACATACAATTCTAATTTAAAGGCTAACATGAGATAGGCTTCAATAGTGTCTGATTGCAAGAACAGGATTTGTTGCCCATAGAAGTCTGCAAAATTGCTATTGGCAGGACGGAGCTGGTTGTTTTGCTTGACATTGAAGATATGTATTTGTAAAATGTAGACCTTTTAAATCTGTTCCCAATTTGTCTACGATCAATTTATATGTCCATCTTTTTTATTCTGTTGTAAAATATATATATTTTTTTAAAAAAGTGTTTATGAATTTCATAATTTATATAAATATGAAGCATTCTTCAAAACTAAATACAGTTGTAGTAATTATCAGTACAGTGATTCAGCATTTTTTTTTTCTTTAGTTCTCCCATTGAATAGACACTGGTTTTGTCTCCTACGGTAACTGCTGAAAATTGTTCAATGCTTATCCGGGTCACTGAGAATTCTGGGTCATTTTAATGGAATGTAAAGCTATATTCACACTTCAGGGTCAATTTACATAGCAACACACAGTTAGGGCTCCTTTACATTTGCAGTAGTCGTGGTGGTGGGGCAATAGAACCACGCAGGTGAGGCACAATTCTATTGCCCCCCCCCCAATGGTTCTCCCTTTAGCTGCAGGGCTAGGGGTGTAGACATGCCATGGCCACAATGCTTTGCTTCATGGGGCTCCACTGCATTTACTATGGCATTTAGGAAGTTAACAGGAGGTGGTGACATATCTCCTCACCATGTCAAAAACAATCCAAACAAAGGACCACTTTTCGGAGGAGCAGCAGTACTTGCTAGTGTAAACAAGCCGTTATGGAGATGAGATCTGAAAATTAGATCATCTAGTTCAAATATATGGACTTCCTTTTCAAATTAACTATGAAACTGGCTAAAATAAAGATCCTCATCCTTGTGCTATTGTGAATTGAGGATTTTGTGTTGTAAAACATGCAGTTAAGTAGGTTTTTGGTGTATTTTATCTGCATGTTCTTGTAGAAAAAAAAAATCATCATGCTGGTAATGTGACAAAATGAAAATGCACTATATTTATATATTACTACATTCCCTATATTTTAGGGGTCCCCAAAATGACAATGCTGTGTTTTCTATAGCTTCTTACTGACACCATGTGTTGCTAAGGGCTCATGTACACTGCAGCTGATAAACTCACGTTTAGGAGCTGTTCAGTGTTTTTTCAGCAGCCCCTGAACTCTCCCTAATGTTTTCCTATGTGTCCATGTACACACCTTCGTTTACAGCTTAAATAAGCGTTTGCGTCTGAAATTTTTTTTAACTCTTCCAGTTCCCGATGCTGTCCAGAGCCTTTTTTCATCATGAAAAAAGCATGCAAAGCGTTTTCAAGGTACTCAAATGGACAAAACATTGAAAACAGGATGCTCCTACCAAGCTTGTCACACATTGTAATGACCAATTCACAGACCTCTCCCACCCTTGGAAAATATATGTTAATGACCATTCACACCTCCAATTCCTCAGGAAGAACCCCTGCCAGGTGGCCTAAATGACTCCCTCCACCAGACACCTTTCCCACCCTTGGAAACAAAAGAAATGTTAATGAACAACTCACACCTAAGCTAATGTCAACACATACTGCGGCCTCTGATTCTACTCTCTGTATTTCTCTGAAACAGTCTGAAATAGTTAATAATTTACCACTTTACAGTACATTCTGGGCATCTGGAAGGTTCTCCTGTGCTTATCTTTAAACGCAAATGTGCATAAACGCGTTATGCAAATGAGGCTAAACAGACGTTCAGAAGTGTCCCGTGTACATGGGGCCTAAAACCTAAACATGGGTAACACACATTTTATTAGGCGTTTGGTAACATCTAATCTTGAGGTACTGCAGGGTAGAAATTCTCAATTCCATTCATCAATCCTTCATTATACTGTACATGTATGCACCTGATCATTTTGGGAAAATAAATATTTACACCCTTCGCTCTACCTCCACTGCAATCTATATGAAGCACTATATATAGAGTTATGTGGGTGTGAAGAACTTTGGGTAGGATAGCAGCCTCTTTCCAATCATTCTATCATATGAAAATGCACCGCAAAAGCCTGGTACATTCTATCAAGACATCATGTGAAATTAATACAAAACACTTACAGGAGGGTAATTTGAGTGGTCATTCTGACATTAGCACAGTTTCAAGTAAATCCATGCAAACCAAAGAGAAGGCTCCTCACCATATCACTGCAGAAAAAAAAATCATTATTAAAAAATTTGTTTAAAAAAGTGTTGAGTGCAGCTGGGGGTGCAGACTGACCTGGAGTGGTGTTGGATGTCTTTAAGTTTTAATGATCATACACTGCAGTGGTGACAAATTTGCTTTTTTTTTTTAAATTACTTGCTTTAAATACAAATGAATTGAATCACTGACAGCCCAAAACATAATAAAATATTCTTTATTATAAAACAATAAAAATACAAAGACCGAGATATAAAAACAGTATTGAAATGTCTGCGTTTAAAATAAAATGCAGCCGTGGCTTGTTTCTACATTCTGTTTTACTGTGAATCTGATTTTGCCACCTGAGCTTGAGCCTTCTGTCCAGCAGTAGAAGCTGCCATTTCCCACCTTCCAGAAGAGACGCTAGTTCCAGGACAAACCACATTTCAGTAGCATTACAGACAGTGATGTGGCCACCCTGGAAAAAGCAGTTTCCATAGATTGGACAATAGCACACCCTACAGTGCTAGGTTGGAGCCTCAAAGTGGTAGGAAAGTCTGTTGTTTACTTGTACCTACAGGTAAGCCTATAATAAGGTGCGCACAATGAAATGTACATGTGTAGCAGCACCGGCACATGCGCTCTATAGGAAAGGCATACCCGTGCTGTTCCTTCAGAGTTATATTGCGTGAACAGTGACTCCCACACGCATGTGCGGGAGTGACTTCATCGCTGCTCGACCATTCAGGCCACCGGAGCCCACAAACCCAGAAGAAGGACCGAGTGAAGATGGAAGGCCCGTGAGTGGTGACCGCGTGCTGCTAGAGGGCTTCATTGTAAGGCAAGTTTCACCTAAGGTGCTGGTATGCGATGCATACCAGCACATTATGACATTGCCTTGCAGGTGAAAAGTTTTTTTTTTTCCATTCTCAAGTTTACTACCACTTTAACTGTATCTTGACAGGTTTCCTTTTAACAGTTCTATTTAGTTTGGCAAAAAGAACATTTTGTAAACATAAAAATAAATTGGTGATAAATATTATACAATAAATTTAAGGCACTCTTCATCACTGCAAGCAGTAAGACAGGTATAGAAATATATAAAACAGAGGAATGGTTGATCCATTTAATCAAATCTAATATCACTTGGGAATTAGGATATCATTCTGCTAGATAGGCCCTAAGATTTGTTTCGCTCTCATTGAGCTGTGGCTGAAGTAGATCAGTCAACGACTTTTATGGAATGGACACTGCCGTGAACTTGGGATACTCGTGTGCTATGCCCAGTGCCTCTGCCACTCATGGAGCTGGAACTCTGTAACGTTGAACGGGGGTATTTTGCTGCTGTGGCCTGAGCGATAGTTTGCTTTAAAAAAACCAAAAACATTCTTAAAAATAAATATATTAAAGTCATTTGAGGCATGGTCAAGCTGGCTCAAACAAAATAACAGTCTAAGCTTCCAAAACACTTATAGAAGCACAAAAATCCCCCAGATACAGTAACTTCACAATTATTTCACTAGCATCAACATATACATATTTGGGTGCACTCAGAATCTGGATCATCTGTGCATGGCAGCCAATCAGCTTCTATCTTCAGCTTGTTCAATTAGGCTTTGCCAATAAAACCTGGAAGCTGGTTGGTTTCTATGCAGAGTTGCACCAGATTTTGCACTCTCCAGTTTTAGTACATCCCCCCATAGCGTTAACTTATATTTGTATAAAGAAAAAAACTGCACTTTATTAGGACATTAAATCATATTAAAAGCAAGATATGGATCTTTATCTAATATTTATTATTAGCATGCTGTCAGAGCTGTGTTCACACACACATCGTGGTGCAAATATATGCAAAAATATATTCAATCACCACCATCTCAAGAATTCTGTGAACAGCCAAAAGGAGCAGATTTCCACTGTAGTAGTTCTGAATCTGAAAGCCACAGTTCCTACATCTGCAGAGGTCCAAGAGTATAATGAGAGCTGTACCATTTGGCAGGAATGAAAGTATACATTTAAATGAAAATGCAAAGATCCTTATGTAGGGTACACCTGAGAATTTTTTTTCATTCAACCTAGAAGGCTGATCAGCATACTAATGCAAGACATGTTGCTGTGGTGATCTCCCCTGCTGTGCTATTGTGCTCTGACAGTGGAATTGCCCCCCTGCCAGAATACACTGATCAGTGCTGGCATCCATTGGCTGCCAGCGCTGATCGGACGCTGGTTTTCTAGCATGACTATTCGTTGTGAGACCAGCTTCTGATGGACAGAGAACTGTAAACAGGTTCCTGCCAAACCAACTGTTTCTGGCCAATTTTCAGCCCATGTGTACCCAGCTTTACTTGGCATACACCTCAGCAGAGGTAACCATTCCCCAAAATTTGTAAAACGTCTCTCTCTGGAGTTCTGCATTAGCTGTGCTGGATAAACACTACTAGAGACTAAAGTGCTCAAGACTGTAGATGGCCACAGACAGACATGACAGCATCCCCTCCCTCTCTGTGACCCTCTCTGTGAGAATTTGGCACCAGCAATCATCTGACCAGAAAGGATTGCTGTCTTGTTGGGAAATCGGTTTGCTCATGTGACAGGGTATCCTTATTTTGTGATTGTTTTAGCACACTATAGACAGACCATTGTGAAAGCTTGCATAATCCTTATCAGATCAAGTGATAATTTCTCCATGTAAAAGTATCTACAAATCAGATTACCTGAGTAACCGGATGATGTTTCTCAACCACAATGGAGCTCATTGGTGGGGACACCCCCATAGAGGTGATGTTGGTCCCAGTCTTACTGATCTTCTGTGTTAGATCTGAGCGTGCAGTCACTCGGGCTGTTATAGTCCTTCCAGCTTTCTGCTGTGCTGATGTTACAACTCTTGTCATTGGCTGAAAAATAAAACCATACAATGTCATATTTACATGGTATGTCAGAACAGCAATGCTACAATTTCCACTACAAAGCAATAAATAGCTTTATTTGTAATAGAACACAAAGAATGAAAAAAAAAAAGTTAGGTATTTATTATTTTATTTTACAGCTATTCACAAAGGATCAGGAGGGGACCAAAATCTGACATTTAGTCCAAATTTCTACAGCAAGTGCGATATAATCATGTCAATAGAATTTTATTTAATCAAGGATTCATCTGCTAGTATTACTGTGTACATGACAATATAAAAAAGAAAAAAAATAATCACAATCTTTTCCCTAGAGCGGAATTCTCCCTGCACCCTCTACTTACTATGTACATAACCCCTGCAGACCTACACATAACATATTGCTCCATGTGTGTGTCACATTGTGTCAGCGTAAAAGTAATGTTTACTTTCCAGCATGTTAAGCTATTAACAACAAGATGTCTACAACTGATAAAATCACAATACAAAGAAATGCATCACAGCTGAAACAATCTATTTATTGCCTAATCACAGCAAAAATATTCATAAGGGTTTCAAGGCTTCCTGACAAATTTTGAGGGTGATGGAGGCAAACTTGATGCTCATTAAAAATGTCACATGAGTTAACATCCCCTACATGACAAAATTCTTACAACATTCCTTCCTGTACCTTTACATAATCTTTTCGGTCACAGAACAATTCTTTAAAGCTGAAATATTGGCGCCATCATTTAAATGGTTTAAAAAGAGATTTGTAGATGGTTGCTTCCCCCATGTTGTAATTCCTTGTTTCTTTTCTTCATACAGCTAAAAGTTTTTGCTGTGGTTGTGCTGGATAGTACACCTCCACCCCGCCGATACCAACATTGAAAGTGTGATAGACATCGGGGCTGGCGTCATGTCATTATCTCCATCTACACTTACCTATTCATGAAATGCACAGCCACAGTCACATAACAGACAGCAGGTTGTGGATGAGCAAAGAAAGGGCAGAGTGCAAATATGACACCAGAGTGATGAACGTACAGCGGGAGATTACTATCTGACAGTAACTAAACTGTAGGAAGAAAAAAAAAATAGCTACACCAATCTAAAGTTATTCAGATGATGGCGCCATAGCGAGTGCAGGTTTTTTTTTGGTTAGAAAATTATTACATTTACAATAATAAAGAGGTTTTCCAGCTTTTAATAAAGTGTCTACTAGTTTTCAAAATCCCCACAGAAGGAATGGCCAGAGTTACACCTAAGACCACATTTCTAAAACACTTTCCCCCCCATCAAGAGTGAAGAGTGGAGAACTATTCTGATACTCTTCAGCACCTTCCTCCACAATTCTGGTCACACAGGGGCAGATGTATGAACTGGTGTTTTTAATAAAAGGGGTAAGAAAGATGGATTCCACACTGGGAGGTGGGACGTGGTCATAAATTGGAGGGTGAATAGAACCTGCAGATATATTTACTACCGAGGGCAGAATACTTCAGGACTATAACAGGAATCTGGCTTTATATCATATAAGATATCTGAAGCAGAAGATTAATAGTGCAAGTGAATCATTACCAGCTTCTGTGAGGATAATATACTCGGTCCAGATGTAGTAGCAGAAATTACAACTGGGGTGCTCCCATCATCCTTAGACTGGGAAATACCTGATGGACCAAAGTGAGATCTAAACTAAAATGGGAAAAAAAACTATATAAATCTATTTAACAAAGCAGTACCACAATTACAATAACAGATACAATCAAATTGATGAAAATAAAGTAAAATAAATTAAATATTCAATAGTTCATTCTTAGTGAATGGGAATATAGTATACAACTAAAGGTTCAATCCAATATAGATTAATATTGTCCAGCCCTAAAATCCATCTCCATCACACAACTGTCAAATGACAGACCCCTACTGCCCATCGATGTTCTCACAACAGTTAAAGTAATGCAAAGGGGAAGGGTAGAACATAATCTCAATGTGGGTAGATGTTGGAACCCCATGTACAGCCTAGATCTTTCTTTTTTTTTTTTTTTTTAAAACAGATACAGATTACTTTTGGTTATACTTAATAACCACTATTTTTTAACTAAAGACCAACAAAATTTGGAGGAAAAAAAAGCCTCACATTTTCTGTGTATGGCAACCAATCAGCTACGATCTTTCATTTTTAAAGCTTAAGTGAACAAGGTAGAAGATGATTGGTTGGCATGTACAGCTGCTCCAGAATCTGCCTCAGTTTTGATAAATTCCCCTATTAAATGTACAGGTCATACAAAGTAAGATCAGGAGGTCAAGGGTTTACAGGTCACATACAGAGGGAGGATGGAGATGATGTTGAAATGAACTTGAAGTTTGTAAACTTACCTTGTGTATATCTCCACACATTTACTTCCTTGAATGCTGTAATGCATTCACTATGCCCTATGAGCAGTCACTGCTGTGTCACTGATTTCACTGATCGCTTGGTTTTCAGTGAGCAGAGAAAAGGTGACTGTCAGACACCGGCTCTCTGCAGTGCCTCTTCAGAGCTCACAAGAGCTCTGGGCTGTGGAGGGGCAGGATGGCTTGCTCAGGCTCTCAGCAGTGCACTGAGAGGCTGAACCAGCTGACAGTCAGGTATCTGGGTGGATCCCAACATTAAAGTCGGGATCCCTCCAGAAGCCTAGAATAGCTGAGTGACATCAACTGATAGCGGTCTTTAGCCTGCTGTCGGCTGAATTTGGGTCACAGGGGTGCAGAACTAAGTGCATTACTCATGTGACCCACAGGAAAAGTAGGGCCAAAAGAGCTTTAATTGCTGTGTATCATCTAATGTACAGATGTGCAGGATAAGCGAGGTGTTGGGTTCATATACAGGTAAGATGAGACAAAATGGAGGTGACATATACTGCAGAGGGGTGGATTTTAATTATTATTGCACTGGTACTGGCAGGTTGTTCTCTTTCCTCTCACACACAAAGGACTTCATGATTACTAACTAGAAAGTGAGACACAACTGCTAGTGGCAGCCTGTGTATACACGGTTGTGATTGGATTTGCCTGTGATTCGCTGTGTCCAGTCACAGCGCACTCAAAGGTGCACAGTTCATGGGAGGACCTATTGGGATGTCCCTCCTGAATATAAAGAAGAGGGCAGGAGAGCAGATCAAGCATATATACCCCGTTGGCAGTCCATTCTTTTTAAATAGTAACTCCACTTTTTTTGTGAAAAAAAAACCAATCGCTTCTGGGTGAAAAAAATATACATTGTATTGTTTCCTACTGTTTTTTCTCTGAAGAAAAAACAGATTGCTCTTCTATGTTGTTTGGATACGGATTCTGAATGGGAGTGACTTTTTCATTATTGTTCAGCTAATGTACCTGCAATGTTTTAATAAGATGAGTGATGTTGTCTTATATTAATGAAGAGGACGGAAGTCCACACAGAAACAATTCATAAGACAAATCTGTTGACTTATAGTAATGTGGAGGGATGACGATAATTAGATAAACAAGTTACCCTTTGAAGAATTTACCATACTTAATACCCCTTTTCATGTTATTAGATAGTAGTCCTTTCAAGTCTGACTGAGCTATCTGCATTTTATCACCCTTGCAAGTTTGCAAATTACCTCCTTTGATAGGTAACAAGTTGGCCCCTGAGTGCCCAGGTGATCTTGCATAAAATTAACATAGCAAAGAGTCCTCGGCTATCCTTATGATGTGTAAAATCTGGCCTGAGAACACCACATACAGTGTGTGTGTGTATATATATATATATATATATACACACACACACACACACACACACACACACACACACATACATGCATACATACATACACAAAAACATTTTTTACATTTATTTATTCTTCTTTATTTCAGGTACTTATATAGCACCTTCAATTTACGCAGTGCTTTACATATATATTGTACATTCACATCA
This sequence comes from Staurois parvus, assembly GCF_062004578.1. Classification (NCBI taxonomy): domain Eukaryota; kingdom Metazoa; phylum Chordata; class Amphibia; order Anura; family Ranidae; genus Staurois; species Staurois parvus. The sequence goes on along the minus strand of NW_028318452.1, from coordinate 3,753,285 downwards.
GTCACTAGCCCTCAAGGGGCGTACAATCTAAGGTCCCTACCCTACATTCATACATACTAGGGACAATTTAAAAAGTATCCTTATATATATATATATATATACACACATATATATATATATACATATATATATACACACACACACACACACACACACACACACACACACACACACACACACACACACACACAATATTCCTGCAAGTGGCAGGTCTGCGTTCTTTTGGAAATGATTAACCCTTTAGGAGCATCTCTCCTTAAATCAAATTTTTGTTGCAGAGGATTCCTAAAATCTGACTTGTATCTTAGTGATTTCTATAGAATAACATACATAAAATATGTTAAATAGACATATAATCTATCTGTAAAAGCCTGCCTTGTGTAGAAATCCTAAAGACCTGAGACTGCTGCTGGGTGCCACCATCTTGGATGTAATATCAGCAGCTCCAGCAGAATCAGAGATGTCACTCCAGCTATAGTATTCCCCTTTCCTCCTTCCTTGGCAGATAAATAAAAAGTTATTCAGGGAGGAGGGAGAGAATGGAGGACCATGGCTAGCACATATAGCACTTACCAGATACTTTTGGAAAAAGAGAGGGCTATGAAGTGGAGGGAGGTGCTTGTGCTAGGGAACAGACTAGTGGATTTTGTTTTTTAGAACGTTCAAAAGGCACATTACAAGTGAATAAAAAATTATCAATGGAAAGGCAAACATGGAGTAAGAATTTAATAGGTCTGTGCGTTTACCTGCATTTTTTAAGTTGGCGACAGGATTTCTTTAAACCATACAGGCAAATAGAAACCTGGGATTATTCTGTGCCTTATGAATGGGGGTGATGTTTGAAGACCTGAAAATGTTGCTTTCAGAAGCACTACAGTCAACTATAAAAGTATAATGCAGATAATCACACCAAATGTTCAGTAAGTAGGTTATGTTAGAAAGTGTCTAATTCCTAAGGTAATATACATAAATGCATACATTTTCAAGTGCGTCTTGTGAAGCTGTGAACAAGCCTGAAGAGGCTCCTGATGAAACCACCTAATCCAAGTAGTGAAGGGCGATAGGAAGTCTCTATATACACAGCAATGATTTCTGGAAGCATCCCGATCTGCTTTAGTGTAGACGATAGTGGCTTCATTGGCTGGTGAGAGCATATCCTGCCCTTGGGCTCCCACAAAGCTACCACCATTACATTATGGTAAATGAATATAAAATTAAAGTCCATCTATGGTCAAGATTTAAAATCCTATTCCACTCTGCATTTCAACTAATTTTAGCCTACTCCTATTAATTGAAATGAAGTTTGAAAACTTACCTTGTGTATATCTCCACACATTTACTTCCTTGAATGCTGTAATGCATTCACTATGCCCTATGAGCAGTCACTGTTGTGTCACTGATTTCACTGATCGCTTGGTATTCAGTGAGCAGAGAAACGGTGACTGTCAGACTCCGGCTCTCTGCAGTGCTTCTTCAGAGCTCACAGGAGCTCTGGGCTGTGGAGTGGTGGGAATGGCTGGCTCAGGCTCTCAGCAGTGCACTGAGAGGCTGAACCAGCTGACGGTCAGGCATCTGGGTGGATCCCAACATTAAAGTCGGGATCCATCCAGAGCCTAGAATAGCTGAGTGACATCAACTGACAGCGGACTTTAGCCTGCTGTTGGCTGAATTTGGTCACAGGGGTGCAGAACTAAGTGCATTACTCATGTGACCCTCAGGAAAAGTAGGGCCAAAAGAGCTTTACGCTTCCTTTAATTGCTGTGACCATATACCTCTTTTAAATATATGAGCACATTATATGTTATGAAAATGTAACCAGTCAGAAGCCTTCCACTCACATTTTGGTCAGAAGGTGAAGGGCCAGCTGGAGAGTGGACAGGTAAAGGAACATCATGTTGAGAGGAGATTAGAGGAGCAGAGGCTGGTGGTTGCTGAAATGTTACAGAAGGATTAGAGCCAAGGTCGTCCCTCCTTGATGGAAGATCTGCTGGATAAGGATATACTGTTAACTACAGAAATAAAACTGAAATATCCAGAAATCAAACACTGGGATTCGAAATCTAACATTTCTCCAATTCTTTAGTAAAACTGACCCCAAGCAGCAGAGTAAATAAAAAAAAAAAGAAGAAAAGAAAAAAGTGAAAACATATTTAAATGCATCAGCATTATTCAAAGAAAAAATGTGGGTCTGCAGGAGTACCAAGAAATAACACACAGAATGAAAGGAGTGTGAAGATGTGTTTTCATAGATGTGTAAATGTCTTAGTTCTTACATTTTCTTTCCATACTGTGCGAAGTATCAGGCTGCTAGTGCTGGAGGTATAGTATGTAGTTGGTGTTACAGTGTCACCTGCTGGTCAGCTTGTTAACACACTTTCATTACAGTGGAACTTTTCCCATAACAACTTGATAAAAATAATGTTCATTAGCAAGGAACATACATCCCACATTAAAAATTCAGCAATAAAAATTAGTGTGTGCTGTAAATTGTCTGCAGCATTGTGTCTGTTCCTTCTTGCCAGAGGCTGCCATTTTGCCACAGCCTAGAGATCTCTGAGCAGCAGTAAATCTTTTAGGCTGTCAGCAGATCGGCCTCTACAGCACAGTGTCAAAAAGAGAGCAACTGAGCATATGCAGAGCAGTGTGACGGTGTATTAGTGGATTGCAAACAGTATAGGCATTTAATTTGTAATGAACAAAGAACCAGCCTGAAGTGATCTAGGACTTAATTTTTGGACTAAAATTCCTCTTTAATGGGGTGTAGGTCTGGATTAAATTGAAGAGTCACACACACAGGCCTTTGGTATATGAATAGTAGTACAGCACAGTGGCTAAATGGTTAGCACTTCAGCCTCGCAGTACTAGGGTTGTTGGTTCGAATCCCAACCACGGCACCTCCTGCCTGGAGTATGCATGTTCTCCCTGTGCCTGCATGGGTTTCCTTTGGGTACTCCGGTTTCCTCCCACACTCCAAAGACATGCTGGTAGGTTAATTGGCTCCTGTCTAAATTGGCCCTAGTATGTGTATGTATGAATGTGAGTTAGGGACCTTAGATTGTACGCCCCTTGAGGGTCAGGGACTGATGTGAATCTACCTAATTTATATTTGTAAAGCACTGCGTAAATGGATGGCGCTATATAAGTACCTGAAATAAATAAAATAAATAAATAGTACCCTGGAGCATGCTGAACACAAGGCCATGACACCATTCATTCAGCTTCACTGTAGCATATACAGTTAGGTCCATATATATTTGGACATAGGCACAATTTTAGTTGTTTCAGGTATTTCCAAAACATATTCAAGCTATAGTTATATAATGGATATGGGCTGAAAGTGCACACTCGCAGGTTTAATTTGAGGGTATGTACATCCAAATTGGAGGAAGGGTTTAGGAATTACAGTTCTTAAGAATAGCCATCTGCCCTTTTTCAAGGGACCAAAAATAATTGGACAATTGAATCAAAAGCTGTTTCATGGCCAGGTGCGGGCTACTCCTTTGTAATTTCTTCATCAATTAAGCAGGTAAAAGGTCTGGAGTTGATTCTAAGTGTAGTATTTGCATTTGGAATTAATTGCTGTGAACCTAAATAATGCGTACAAAGGAGCTGTCCATGCAAGAGAAACAGGTCATTGTAAGGCTTCAAAAATGAAACAAATCCATCAGAGAGATAGCAGCAACATTAGGAGTGGCCAAATCAACAGTTTGGTACATTTTGAGGAAAGAAGAACACACTGGTGAACTCAGCAACATAAAAAGGCATGGACATCCATGGAAGACAACAGTGGTGGATGATCGCAGGATCCTCTCTGTGGTAAAGAAAAACACATTCACAACATCCAGACAAGTGAAGGACACTCTCCAGGAGGTGGGCAAATCATTGTCAAAGTCTAAAATCAAGAGAAGACTTCACAAGAGCAAATACAGAGGGTTCACCACAAGGTGCAAACAATTCATTAGCCTGAAGAATAGAAAAGCAAGATTAGACTTTGCCAAAAAAAAAAATCTAAAAAAGCCAAACCAGTTCGGGAAAAGCATTCTTCAGCCAAATGTAGCAGAGTTGATTGGACAGCGCTTCACAGTACCGATAGACAATGATCCAAAACACACTGCAAAAGCAACCCAGGAGCTTTTGAAGGAAAAGAAGTGGAATATTCTGCAATGGCCGAGTCAATCACCTGATCTCAACCCAATTGAGCATGCATTACACTTGCTGAAGGCAAAACTAAAAGGCAGAAAAACCACAAAGAACACCTGAAGACAGCTGCAGTTAGAGCCTGGCAAAGCAGCAGAAAGGAGGAAACCCAGTCTTTGTAATGTCCATGGGTTCCAGACTTCAGGCAGTCATTGCCAGTAAAAGATTCTCAACAAAATATTAAAAATTAACATTTTATTTATGACTATATTCATTTGTCCAATTACATTTGAGCCCCTGAAAATGGAGGGACTGTGTATAAAAATGCTTGCAGGTCTTAAAATTTGTACTTGATACTTATGTTCAGCCCTAGAATTTAAGCTGAAAGTCTGCACTTCAAATTCATTTGCATTGTTTCATTTTAATTTATTCTGGTGGCATACAGAAAATTGTGCCTGTGCCCAAATATATATGGACCTAACTGTATAAACAGTAAAAGAAGAGTGTGATTACATTGGGACTGCAGAGATTTTGAGACCTGGATGAAGGATTCTAATGTATTTCCTGTGAAATACCTGAGGTTTGTGTACAAAATACATACCAGACTACCTTGCAGGTGGCACAGCAACACAGTGGCCCTAGTCCTGTCTTTTAGAACTGAAATCCAAGAACATACAGTACATAGTGTACTTGGTCCATGCAATGTGTATTTGTGGGATTTAGACACATTGGAGTGAATTTGCTAAACCTGGAGTGCAAAAACTGGTGCAGCTCTGCATAGAAACCACGTTTTTAATCAAAGCTTAAAGGGTAACTCCACTTTAGTGGGAAAAAAATTAGCAAATAAAAAAAAAAATACAGCATATACAATTGTGACTCAAGTTATATTGCAACTGAATGTTATTAAAAATAACCTTTCATTTTCAATGTGCAGTGCTGTCATTTTTAATATGGCTACCTGGAGGCATTCTGTACACAGATGATGTACAGAACTCCCTCTGAAAATGTAATTTACTGCTTGTGTGGTTGGCTTACGGATTTCCCCAGAAGTCTGCACTAAAATACAAGTCAGATTTTTGTCATCCCCTGCAACAAAAATGTAATTTTTGGTCAGATACTCACAAAGAGAAATCATGTCCAAAGGGATGCAGTCCCTGCCACATTCCTCATTAGAACCCTGCAGGTGCATCAAATGATTGCTAGTTATAAAACCAATCCCATACAGCTTCACTTTGCACATGGACAAACAATCGGCTATTTCTTCAGAATAACAAAAAGTTAGGAATCTGCAACGTTTGTTAAAATTCTTGCAATGTACACCAATCATTCAGAGGGGAATGGTTTTTTTTTGGTCTCAACAAAAGTGGAGTTACCCCCTGGTCACAGGCTCTGAGGAAGAGGCAAATCCTCGCAGCGCGTCAGCCTATTGGATGTCTACACTCCCTATTGCGGAATGTTACTCAGCGCGGTGTTGACCAAGCTGTTCTTTTATGACGTGCCTTGACTTTATTGTTGTTTGTGAGTACAACACCTACTTTATTTCTTATTAAATATTTTTTATGGTAGTGCACTAGGCCTGTGCGCCCTCTGTTTGTTCTTTCCTCGTTCAATATATTTGGATTTCCCCGGTCCATTTGAGGGCAGCAAGGTGTGCATGTTCCAGGACATTCTTAATGTGGTTGTAGCATCGAGTCCATCCCCAAGCGCAGGAGCATTTGCGTTTGCTGGTGCCCTGCAGGTGCATCAACTGATTGCTAGTTATAAAACCACTGCCATACAGATTCACTTTGCACATGGACAAACAATCAGCTAGTTCTTCAGAATAACAAAAAGGTAGGAATCCGCAACAACGTTTGTTAAAATTCTTGCAATGTATACCGATCATTCAGAGGGGAATGTTTTTTTTGTCTCACCAAAAGTGGAGTTCCCCCTGGTCACATCAAGCCCAACTTTGATTTTTCAAAGTCGGGTGAGATGCCGATTTTAGGTGCGATTTGCAAGACATCTGATACAGGTGCCTATGCAAATCGCACCAAAGTAGTACATGTACTACTTTAGAAATCGGTGTGGCTCAGATCAAGTCAAAACCGCACCTATTTGACCGCTGTAATTGCGGACAATAGGGTGGGACTTGGCATACGATTTGCAAGTCACATAGCATGCAAATCGCATACCAAGTTGCACCAGATGTGACCGGGGTGTTACTCTTTAATAGACCAAGTTGAAGTTAGAAGTTGATCGGCTATCATGCAGAGCTGCACCAGATTTTGCACTCTCCAGTTTTAGTAAGTCAATCCCCTTGGATTATAAATTCTTCTGGGGCACATGGGACATAGCTTATTGGTAATAAGAAGTGCTCCAAAAACTAACTTCTAATGGGTATCCATTCAAAGTTTGCAAAATATAGCCTTTCACTTTTTCCTTTCTCTTTTCATTTTGAGAGTTAAGCTGGTATCAACAAATAGTCCTACCAGTTCACATTTTATTCAGTTGTCTCAAACATGAAAGGGCGTGTGTTTATTGGGAACCATCCCTATCATTAGCCATACATTATACGATTTTGTGCAGCATTCATTTAATTACTAACCGTGGCCCATGTGGATTTCCCGCTCTTGAAACATTGACATTGCCTCCATGTTTAACGCACAAACGCCCCGCATGAATGCTTTCTTCATTGTGCCTTCAAAGTGATCTCTTTCCTCAAGAAGTCGCTGTACTTCTGCTTTTGCATCTTCTATGGCTCCATTCAGCTGTAGTATGAGAAGCAGACAAACAAAATAAAGCAGCATCACAATTTCTTGGAAAGGGACATTTTAGAGAATGGAAAAAAATGAATACATGGTGCCTGTACTTCTAAAATGGGTAGATTGAATGAAATACCATTTTAGGATAAGGGTTACCTGTAACTGAAGAGTAGGAATGATTATAATAATCTACAACACACTGTTAGATATTATAAAACTCTAAACTCTACTGTTGCAAAAAGAGGAAATCAGTGCCTTCCCTCCTGTAGTAACAGACATAAAGCTGTGAGGGAGGGTGGAGGAAGCATATGTCAAACTTAGTTCTCTGAATATTGATGGTTTTAGTGTAATTTTGCAATATCTGGCTAACAGAAATAGTTTAGTCTAGTCCACTGACCCCTTAACCCTTTTTTTCCATATATGTAATTTTTGTAAATATTAATCAGTATACTACATACCTTTTTCCATGTGATTTCTGGCTGGTCAAGTGATGAGATGGGCCTCTCTCTTTTCTATCAGTGGGCAATCTTCAATTCTGTAGAGAATGGTGCTCACACAATGTCATGAAGTGCACCTGCAGAATTCTCGTGTGAGTCCAGACCAATGTGATGAGTGTATGTGCATTACACCCTGGATTTAAAGGCTGTGTTGAATGATGTTGGGCGTCATTCAACCCAGGAGGGGGAACGGTGTTTAGAATGAAGGAGGAAATTGTGGAAGCATTGTAGAGAGGACGGTGGGTAGTACCAGGCAACTTTTTTTAATTCTATAAAAATAATTTAAGCTGGAGATGGGTTCTAAAGGCAGGTTTTTACCTTAATGTATTCTATGCATTAAGATAAAAAACTTTCTGTGACTAGATCCCTCCCTAGCCCCCATTATACTTACCTCAGCCAGATCTTAATCCAGCAATGTGCATGAGAGCGGCAGCTCTCTCTCTCCTCACTGGACAGAGAGGCAGCAGCGGGAGCCAATAGTCCAAGCCAGTGAGGAGAAAGAGGGGGGCGGGCTGGGGCAGAGTTGCACTCTGTGTGTCAGTGGACACACAGAGCTGGCTCAGCAATAAGCATGCACAAGTGCCTCTATAATCAAGTGACTTTCAATGGAGGCACTCAGCAGGGGGGGAGAGGCCAGGAGCGCCATTGGGGTATCTCAGAAGAGGAGGATCTAGGCTGCTCTGTGCAAAACCACTGCACACAGCAGCTAAGTATGACATGTTTATAATTTTTTAAAATCTGAATGTTTACAAATCACTTTAACCTAGCCTCATACAGCTGCCAGGGATGTATAGATAAAACAAGTGAATTGTCGTTCATTTTAAATAAAAACCTTTAGAGTACTGAAGGAAATAAATAATGCAACTCTCCAAAAAATAAATAAAAGCCTATTTTTTCTTACCCTCCTCCCCAGTGCGTTTATTTTCAAAAATGCATGCACAGTGTTTTCCATGTATTCCAATAGCCCAAGTTCACACCAGTGCAGTCAGTTCCAGTGTGTTCCAGTGCAGACAAAAAAAAAAATAAAGAACATTTTTTCTGCACAGAACTGTAGTGGAACATGGCAGAAAGCATCAAAAATGCACTGGAGTTTTTGTGGCGTGAACTGGCGCGAAGATCATACTATTGGGCACAAAATCACAGCTGCACCAAACCTGTGAACAAAGGTCTATCTGAGAGTTGACAATTGGACACAACTGGTAGTTCCAGAAGGCAAACCTATCTGCTAAAGTACCTAGAACATTTAGGAACCCTCCATGTGGTTCAATTTGCCAGCAACCAGACAAAACTGAAATATTAGTTTTCAATTGATTTAGTGTTCGTTACCTGTGCAACCTTCGCTTCATAGTCAATAGACAACTGAATGCACACTTCTTCAGCTCGGGCTCGACATGCCTGCTCCACCTTGTCTTTCCAATTTACTTCAATAGCCGAGTGCCAGGTTCTCCAGCTATTCTTTAGCAATACCTTTCTGTAATGTCTATCAGCCAGACTGCATGCATAATCCTAAAATTATGGATGTTTAATATTAGATAATCAGATCAAAGAAAACGATAGACAACTCTGAGATTTGTTCTAAATAAGTCCCCACCACACACTTTCAACACATCTTAATCCAAAATAAAATACTAATCCCTAAACCTTTTTCAGCATGCTGAACTAAAAGCTGCATGCATCAGCAGATGTCTTCTGAAACAAGCAAACATCTCTTCACTTCTGTTTTCAGGGTGTAACTGGTACCAACAGGGGGCTAGTTATGAAAGAGGAACACAAATAGTGCTGCTGCCCATAATGACCATTTTTTTTAGTTTTTATTTTCTGGTAAAACAGAAAAAAAACAAAAAGAAGAAAGAAGAAGAAAGAAGAAGAAGAAGAAGAAGAAAGAAGGAAGAAGAAGAAGGAAGAGGGAAGAAGAAAGAAGGAAGAGGAAGAAGGAGGAAGGAAGAAGGAGGAAGGAAGAAGGAGGAAGGAAGAAGAAGTCTGATGTTATGGGTAAGAGCTCTAGTTTTCTTCCCATTTTCTTTTCCACCTCCTTTACTATACACCCTTTTAAAAAATATTCTTCTACATCTGCTGCTCTGCTAGCTAGGCTATAGCTCAGCATGAGCAAAAATCGCAATGGTTTAAAGTTTAACATCATCCAAATGAAGGCATGTGTGTTTACTGATTAAAGTACGGTCTTCTCTGCAGCCTCCCCTATATAGAATGATGCATGAGAGGGAACGTGTACAGCACAAAATCAAACTGAATGACTCATATTAACTAAGGCACAGAGAGAAGGCAATGTGCAACTCATACCCGTTTCTGAAGTCAACTTAAAAAAGATACATTTGCAACTGAGTGATAACGCTCTTCAGCAGTAATTTGGAAAGCAGCATTCTGTATAGCAATGTTTCCCATTTCCTGTCCTCAAAAACTTGCAACAACTCACTTTCCATACTACTGGGCAGTGGCAATGTCATGTTGACTGGTCACAGGGTAAAAGAAAGCTATATTATTTAAATCAAAGATTGTGCATAGGAAATAGGGGACATTTATCAAGCAAATTAGATACACAATTTGTGGCAAACCAGGATGTGTCTCCTTCAGCAAAGTTTTTGCAAAAGGTTTACAAACCTGTGTTTTTGTATTTAGAGGCAACCAACTGCGACAGTTTGCAAAGTTTAAAGACAAATTTACTACTGAAGATGAGACAGAATTCTACATTAAACAGACACAGAATTACGAAGTGGCGAGGTTTCATTCAGTCACAAGTGCTACAGTGCCTTGAAAAAGTATTCATATCCCTTTAAATTTTCCACATTTTGTCAAAAGCAAAAACGTAAATGTATTTTATTGAGATTCTATGTGATAGACCAACACAAAGTGGCACATAATTGTGAAGTGGAAGGAAAATGATAAATGTTTTTCAAAATTTTTTACAAATAAATATATGAAAAGTGTGGCATGCATTTGTATTTAGCCCCCTTTACTCTGATACCCCTAACTAAAATCTAGTGGAACCAACTTCCTTCAGGAGTCACCTAATTAGTAAATAGATTCTACCTGTGTGTCATTTAATCTCAGTATAAATAAAACTGTTCTGTGAAGCCCTCAGAGGTTTGTTACAGAGCATTAGTGAACAAACAGCATCATGAAGGCCAAGGAACAGACCAGACAGGTCAGGGATAAAGTTATGGAAATATTTAACACAGGTGTAGATTATATAAAAAAATATCCCAAGCTTTGAACATCTCATGGAGCACTGTTAAATCCATCATCCGAAAATGGAAAAAGTATGGCACAACTGCAAACCTACCAAGACATGGCCGTCCACCTAAAATGACAGGCTGGGCAAGGAGAGCATTAATCAGAGAAGCAGCCAAGAGGCCCATGGTAACTCTGGAGCTGCAGAGATCCACAGCTCAAGTGGGAGAATCTGTCCACAGGACAACTATTAGTCGTGCACTCCACAAATCTGGCCTTTATGGAAGAGTGACAAGAAGAATGCCATTGTTGAAAGAAAGCCATAAGAAGTCCCGTTTGCATTTTGTGAAAAGCCATGTGGGGGACACAGCATACATGTGGAAGAAGGTGCTCTGGTCAGAGTAGAACTTTTTGGCCTAAAAGCAAAACGCTATGTGTGGCAGAAAATTAACACTGCACATCACCCTGAACACACCATCCCCAAACGTGAAACATGGTGGTGGCAGCATCATGTTGTGGGGATGCTTTTCTTCAGCAGGGACCGGGAAGCTGGTCAGAGTTGATGGGAAGATGGATGGAGCCAAATACAGGGCAATCTTAGAAGAAAATCTGTTAGAGTCTGCAAAAGACTTGAGACTGGGACAGAGGTTCACCTTCCAGCAGGACAACGATCCTAAACATACAGCCAGAGCTACAATGGAAAGGTTTAGATCAAAGCATATTCATGTGTTAGAATGGCTCAGTCAAAGCCCAGACCTAAATCCAGTTGAGAATCTGGGGCAAGACTTGAAAATTGCTGTTCACAGACGCTCTCCATCCAATCTGACAGCTTGAGCTCTTTTGCAAAGAATAGGCAAAAATTCACTTCGCAATTATGTGCCACTTTGTGTTGGCCTATCACATAAAATCCCAATAAAATACATTTACGTTTTTGGTTATAACATGACAAAATGTGGAAAATTTCAAGGGGTATGAATACTTTTTCAAGGCACTGTACCTTAGAGCAAGTTAAGGAGGAATTTATAATTTAGGATTAAACCTTGTAATAAATCTGTCTCACTAAGTATCTCACTGCTGTTTAACACTGTTTTGCATAGTGACAGGATTGGTAAATGTCCTCCAGGGAGTTAGGACTCCTAAGTGGCCCCTGGAGACCACTCCACACAGAAAGAACTAATCACCTTACATTAGGCTTACACTCCTATGGAGGGAACTATATTAATTCTTATGTGGCTTTGTTTTATCATCTGTAATCTTTAGGGGTTTTGTTTTAGCTCCACTAGTGTCTTGATAAATGCAATTCATAGTTCTAATTTTGAGCAAAGCTTGTAATAAGAATAAAAAAAGAGTGACAAATCTGGAGTGCCTCATGTGCTGCTGTCTGTGTGACACGAGGACACATACTGGCGCTCGTTAGAGTCTTGTGAGGTTGGGCCAGTATCTCACTTTCTCTCATTCTTGTGGAGAAAACTGCACATCTACGGCAATCTAAAGATTATTACAGAATAGGTAAATACACATCTAAATGCATATATGCAAACGGTTTTACCTCATTTAGTATACTGCTTATGTCACACAAAAATTGGGATTCTTGCCCCATGACTCCCCAATTGCAGTGCAAATTTCCAGTTTGGGAAAGGAAGCCCAAGTAAACTAGTAGATGGGTCCCTCAAACTGTATTTTACCAATGCTGCGCAGCAAATGAAATAGTGAGAAATCACCAGCAGGGTGGAATCCATTCCCTAGTTGGATTTCTGAGCTCTATTGACACGGCTTATGCCTGTCTGCAATTCCATTGGAGGAAAAAGGAAAGGCGATTCAGGCTGACAGACACTGGTTTGGATGGCAAGGAGGGAGAAAGCTGCCTTCTGTGATCAGACTGTTGGCAGTGTACCCTGCAGTCCTTATTTCTGCTGAGTTCTGAATACACTGGGTGCAGTGTAGCCTCACACTGGAAGGTCAGCCCTTCATTGTAAAAGATGGTGGATGACGCAGTATTCCTTATAGTTGGATGAACGATTTGTTCAGAGACTTTTCTTATATCACGTTTTTGTTTGTGAATACATTATCACTCTGGTCACTTTTTTGCAATAATCCTTTCTTATGAATATATAAAAGTTGGCGATTATGAGTTTATGTTATTTGAAATGGATATTATCTTTTTAAAAATAAAATATTCATTTTTGATTTATTTGAATTAAAGGGATTTAATTGCTCCGGCTCTGCAAAGTTATACTAGCACAGTTTTAAAAATACTGAAGGCTTTTTTTATTGGGTATACGATGGAAGTAAAGGGTATTCTTTTTTTGCCTGTAGCTATCTCTAATCATGTCTCCTGTAATCACCTGGAACAAGCCACTCGCTTTAGTCTTCTGAATATACTGCTGGATGTAGAACAATGATTCACACAGTATAGCGTATATGATTCACATGTCTTGGTCTTTACCTCTTGTCTGGCTTCTATCTGCTGAAGCCGCCAGTGGGTAAACGCTCGCATGAGCTCGATCTTTTCCTTGTGCTTCTCCAGTGCATGGGTCAGGTTAGAAATGACCTGAGGGGAAAAGAACATCATATTCTGAATTCTGTGTGATGTGAGAGTCAACAGTAAATATTTTCATGCACATCAGAGCTGGGAAAAAAACAAAAAAACAAAAACAGGAAAAAAAAAAAAAAAACTACATTGCCAGCTTTCCGTCATTACAACATAATTATCTCACATAGGAGACCTGCCACTGCAGTGAAATTGAACCAATTCTCCTGAAAAGGACATACAGTACATTATAAGGCCAAGCATTTTTGGACATTTGACCATCAGGCTGACTATGTGGCAAAAAGTATGTGGACCTCCAAATTATTCCATTGAGAAATACTGTGCATACTACAGCATAAAAACATTTTAGACAAATGTGTGCTTCCAATCTTGAAGCAACAGTCTTGAGAAGGTCTTTTTCTGTTCCAGCCTGACTATGTCCTTTTGTACACAGCTAGCTCGTGGTTTGATGAATGGCCTGCACAGAGACATAAATTTAGCCCTACTGAACATCTTTGGGATGAATTGAAATGCCAATTACGAGCCAAGTCCAACATCAGTACTTGACTTCACAAATGCTCTTTTGGCTGAACAAGCACAAATTCCCATATATACTCCAAATTCTTATGGATGGCCTTCCTACAAAAGTGAAGGCTGTTATAACCAAGAAGGGAGGTCAACTCTGTAGCAATACTTTAGAAATGGGATGTTCAACAAACACAGATGCAGTAGGTGTCATGGCCAGGTGTCCACAAAAGTTTGGCCACATGGGATAGGGAATTCCATAGAATGGGAGAGACTCAAAAAAACAACATCTTGGAGGGGAGCATGGGAGGAGGTGACAAGGGAGCTAGAGATCAGGAGGTCTTGGGAGGAACGAAGAGAACAATTTGGTTGATATTGTGAGATTAGGGTAATGGGGGCCAAGTTTTGGATGGCTTCTTAAGTTGTTAGTATTTTGAATTGAATCTACCCAAAAAAATAACTATACAATCAGTGAAGCAGTAAGTACTGGCCTCCATAGTTGTTCCAGGCCCAAGGAATGAGGACGTAAGACTAGAAACATGCAGGTTTTAAAACAAGGTCAACAACAGGTTCCCCATTAAAGGCTGCAGAAGGCAACATTTCATAGCTGCTGGTAACGTGACTGTGGGCTCTGTGCAGTGACAGATGAATTATATGCTCTTCAAAATTCCACAATGCACATGGCTCTATTTCTGTACTGATACATAAATCAGCTGAATATCTAAGGTTGCAACCTGTAACAAAGCACATTTTAAATGGAATATTTTGCTGCTGAGCAGAAGCAAAACCAAGAGTACAGCTACCCAGAGACATGACTAGATTGCGGTTATTGAGTAATTACATTCATTATAATGAGCGGCTGATTGGAAAAACAAAAAATCATAATAAACCAAATGACTAGAGCAGTAGATAATTACAGACTGCAGAACATGACTCAGTTGATCAATCACCTCCAAAGCTCTGCCGCTGCTTATATGCACACTGTGCACCCACGCAGACAGCGGGAGCAACACACAAATGCAGACCAATCAGGACACATTACAAGCATCATTCAGTGTGTATGCAAAGAGCCAAGCTAAACTACAATAAACTATCCTCATTGCTAATAAATAAGATCTTTAAATGACTTATGTATGGTAATGTATACCAAAAACACTCTGCACATGTAATATATGAATGTCAGACAACATATACCAAAACAAGACCAGCATAAGTGAGTCTTTGCTCATTATTTTGCCAGCGCGGTAAACTCCTGCAAGTCAGTTGTTTTCATTGTTTGTACTTATAGCAACTGGCAAATTTAGCATACACAAAATCTGTAAAAATATATATGTCTTCAAAAGCTCAAGCCTAGGGAGTACATTGATCATACTTCAAGTAGTCACCAGTTCTTTAACCACTTCCATACCGGACACTTTTACCCCCTTCCTGACCAGGGCAATTTTCAGCTTTCAGCGCTATCACACTTTGAATGACATTTGCGCGGTCATGCAACACTGTACCCAAATGAATTGTTTACCATTTTTTTGAGACAGATAAAGCTCTATTTTGGTGGTATTTATTCACCGCTGGGATTTTTATTTTTTTTGCTATGTAAATGAAAAAGTCCAAAAATTTTGAAAAAAAGTGTTTTTTTAATAAAATTTTGCAAATAAATAATATTTCATCTTACATCTTGGCCAAAATTTATTCCATTATCTTTTTAGTAAAAAAAAAAAAAATCCAAATTAGTTTATAACCAAAAATTATAATTTTTAAACATTTTTTTTATAGTTTTTTTTTTTTTTTTAACATACTGTCACCCTTGCAGTACAGTGTCACCATGGTGACACTGTACTACTTGTGGGGGGTGATGAAGATTTTTTTTTTTTTTTTTTTACACGGATTGCTTTTACATCCATATAGGCCAATCAGTGATCACATGATCGGGACCTTGTACAGAGGTCCCGTCTGACGATCGGTGTTTCACTGTCTCCAGAGGACCCGTCTGACGATCGGTGTTTCACTGTCTCCAGAGGACACAGCGGGCACCGGATCGCGGTGCTGCGCGCCCCCAGGGAGCGCGCACAAGCAGGGTGCGGGGAGGCCGTTTATAAACGGCCACCCGACCCTGCCGTGCCACCGTCCGGCCGTTTATGTGCAACGGCCGGTCAGGAAGTGGTTAAGGGAAACTAGAATTGTTTTAGGTCAGATTTGTTTTTCCTATGTGGTCTACAATTAGGGCTCATGTACACTGCAGCTGATAAACTCACATTTAGGAGCTGTTCAGTTTATTTCAGCAGCCCCTGAACTCACCCTAATGTTTTCCTATGTGTCCATGTACACATCTTCATTTACAGTTGTTTACAGGCATTTGAGTTTACAGTCGTTTCTTTTGAACGCAGAAAACTTGTGTTCAGCAGTTGATTTTATCAGCGTTTCAAACGCAAAATGCAGCTAAACACGGCAAATCACGTTTAAAAGCGTTTGCGTCTGAAATTTTTTTTTAACTCTTCCAGTTCCCGATGCTGTCCAGAGCCTTTTTTCTTCATGAAAAATGCACGCAAAGCGTTTTCAAGGTACTCAGATGGACAAAACACTGAAAACAGGATGTTCCTACCAAGCTTGTCACACATTGTAATGACCAATTCACACCTCAGACCTCTCCCAACCTTGGAAACAAAAGATATGTTAATGACCATTCACACCTCAAACTCCTCATGAAGACCCCCTGCCAGGTGGCCTTCCCACCTTGGAAACAAAAGAAATGTTAATGAGCAACCCACAGCTAATTTCAACATATACTGCTGTGTCTGCTTCTACTCTCTGTATTTCTCTGAAAAAGTCTGAAATAGTTAATAATTTACCACTTTTCAGTGCATTCTGGGCATCTGGGAAGTTCTCCTGTGCTTATCTTTAAAAAATGCTTCTAAACGCAAACGCACATAAACGCGTTATGCAAACGAGGCTAAACAGACGTTTTTAACCTACATTTTCCAGCAGTCAGTTTCCATCGTTCAGAAGTGTCCCGTGTACATGGGCTCTTAGCTGCTGCATTATACTTAGGAGTGGCACAAGGCACTATGTGGATAGGCAAACTAGCAGCTAGTTTGCTTATGAATCTGTTTCTTTTATTTTTAGGTCAGTGTTTAATGCAGTCTGCATTCAGAATCAGCTGACAGATAGGTGGCGCTGTCACATAAGTCAACAAGGCTGGAAAATAGACTATATGGACAGCACTTTTTTTCCCCTCTTTGGCTCATGATGATATATACCCTAAATGTTTGCAGCCGTGGTTGCCTCTATGATTAAGTCTTGCACAGTGCCTTAGTGGTTAGCACGTCTGCCTTGCAGTAAATGGGTCATGGGTTTGATTCCCGACCATGGCGCCTCCTGCATGGAGTTTGCATGTTCTCCCTGTGCTTGCGTGGGTTTACTCCGGTTTCCTCCCACACTCCAAAGACATGCTGGTAGGTTAATTGGATCCTGTCTAAAATTGGCCCTAATATGTATATGTATGAATGTGAGTTAGGGACCTTAGATTGTACACCCCTTGAAGGTTAGGGACTGATGTGAATGTTCAATATATGTAAAGAGCTGCGTAAATTGACAGCGCTATAGAAGTACCTCAAATAAATGGGCGAAATGCATTAGGAGCATTCTTCTATGGGTGGAGAACTGAGCTGAATCCCATTATCATCACCTTTCACTATTTAGCTTTAAGGTTGGCTGATCCTGTGTGCAGCCAGGTGCCATTTTCTTGTAGTCGTAGCCAAGCCTGACAAGCCTTATAATATGACCAGCAGCTGCATACAGTGTCACCAACCACATGACTCACCTTCTGGAGCATTAGAGCAGTAGGTTTTAGTTTAGCCTACACACACTGATTGAAATGCTGAACCAGCTGAATTATGATCAGAATATAGCGAGTGTAAGTTCCATGTCAGCCTAGCCAGAACTTACACAGGGATAGAGACTCTCCCCAACAGTCTGGTTGGCAGGATACCCTCCACTACAATGTGGAATAAGAAGAGACAACACACACTCCATATACCTGGGAGTACAAGGTATTTTTCTTGGCTCCAGTAGTGCTGGCTACTATTTTTCTATTCATTTTCACATACAATTATAAAAAATCTTGGTAATGCTTAATCCTTTTAGAAATAAGGATACCTTATTTTTATATTCTGACACAAGTCACATATAAGATAACATATTACCAATTTATGCAGGAAAGGTAGCACAGTAATAAAGTGACACATATTTGTTAAATCACCAGGGTATATAGCATTACCGCAGATTTATAAGCAGAAACTAAACAACGATGACAAATTAGAATTCTCACTTTATCAATAAGTCCCAGGAGAAATGTTGTATTAATCAATCATTTTTCCACCAATGACTGGAATGATCCACTTCAAGTCTTCAATCACAACAAATTTCTACAGAGCACAGAAGAGTTATGATAAACTGACTTTAGAGTGTGCTCTAAATATGAGTAATATTCTGCTATACCTATTGATTACAACATAGCAAATTGTGATGCATCATCTATAAAAAAAATTAAACACAATATACTGAAAATGTATTTATTTTTTACTGTAAAAATGAAGCAGATTACTTCCGCTTAAGGTGCAGACCTCCCTGTAATTCAAAGGTATACTCTAAAAGGTTTACCTAAAGCCAATTTTTTTTATACAGATACAGCGGAAAAGGTTAGAACCCTCTTCTCTGTTTATTGTTGTCGGTGTCCCCACTGTGGAGAACAATGTCACCAATGCAGATCACGACAGGACATTATTTATAGAGTTTCTACAGAAATTCCAAGAAGGAAAATTGGGGATCACTCACCATATTAAGAGCCTCAATCAATATGTAGGTCTCTCCAATATACAGGCCACTCCAATTTATACTTGCATATACCAGCTGAAGTGTTCTAAATATTTGATCAAGGCTCTTAATATGGTGACTAATCCCCCTTTTTGGTACTTCTGCAGAGGCCAAGTCACTGACTACAAGGAACCAGCTCTTGTGACCAGTGGTTGCATGGGGATTGAAGCATGTAGCAGATTATTAGATCTCCTTAGGAAATTTTATAGGTGTCATGAACAAGAGAAGTGGGGAAATATTCCAGTGGGAACACCTGTTCCAGGAACAACTGCCTGAATGGATTTCCTGTCTCCAGGTAAGCAAATCCGTGGAATTCTTTCCATTTCCATATATTATACAGTGGGGCAAAAAAGTATTTAGTCAGCCACCAATTGTGCAAGTTCTCCCACTTAAAAAGATGAGAGAGGCCTGTAATTGGCATCATAGGTAGACCTCAACTATGAGAGACAAAATGAGAAAAAAAATCCAGACAATCACATTGGCTGATTTGGAAAGAATTTATTTGCAAATTATGGTGGAAAATAAGTATTTGGTCACCTACAAACAAGCAAGATTTCTGGCTCTCACAGACCTGTACCTTCTTCTTTAAGAGGCTCCTCTGTCCTGCACTCATTACCTGTATCAATGGCACCTGTTTGATCTTGTTATCAGTATAAAAGACACCTGTCCACAACCTCAAACAGTCACACTCCAAACTCCACTATGATGAAGACCAAAGAGCTGTCGAAGGACACCAGAAACAAAATTGTAGACCTGCACCAGGCTGGAAAGACTGAATCTGCAATAGGCAAGCAGCTTGGTGTGAATAAACCAACTGTGGGAGCAATAATTAGAAAATGGAAGACATACAAGACCACTGATAATCTCCCTCGATCTGCGGCTCCACGCAAGATCTCACCCCGTGGGGTCAAAATGATCACAAGAACAGTGAGCAAAAATCCCAGGACCACACGGGGGGACCTAGTAAATGACCTGCAGAGAGCTGGGACCAACGTAACAAAGGCTACCATCAGTAACACACTACGCCACCAGGGACTCAGATCCTGCAGTGCCAGACGTGTCCCCCTGTTTAAGCCAGTACATGTCTGGGCCCGTCTGAAGTTTGCTAGAGAGCATTTGGATGATCCAGAAGGATTGGGAGAATGTCATATGGTCAGATGAAACCAAAATAGAACTGTTTGTTAGAAACACAACTCGCCGTGTTTGGAGGAGAGAGAATGCTGATTTGCATCCAAAGAACACCATACCTACTGTGAAGCATGGGGGTGGCAACATCATGCTTTGGGGCTGTTTCTACGCAAAGGGACCAGGACGACTGATCCATGTACAGGGCAGAATGAATGGAGCCATGTATCGTGAGATTTTGAGTGCAAACCTCCTTCCATCAGCAAGAACATTGAAGATGAAACGTGGCTGGGTCTTCCAACATGACAATGATCCCAAACATACCGCCTGGGCAATGAAGGAGTGGCTTCGTAAGAAGCATTTCAAGGTCCTGGAGTGGCCTAGCCAGTCTCCAGATCTCAACCCCATAGAAAACCTTTGGAGGGAGTTGAAAGTCCGTGTTGCCCAGCGACAGCCCCAAAACATCACTGCTCTAGAGGAGATCTGCATGGAGGAATGGGCCAACATACCAGCAACAGTGTGTGCCAACCTTGTGAAGACTTACAGGAAACGTTTGACCTCTGTCATTGCCAACAAAGGATATATAACAAAGTATTGAGATGAACTTTTGATATTGACCAAATACTTATTTTCCACCATAATTTGCAAATAAGTTCTTTCCAAATCAGCCAATGTGATTGTCTGGATTTTTTTTCTCATTTTGTCTCTCATAGTTGAGGTCTACCTATGATGCCAATTACAGGCCTCTCTCATCTTTTTAAGTGGGAGAACTTGCACAATTGGTGGCTGACTAAATACTTTTTTGCCCCACTGTATGTGTGTGTGTGTGTGTGTGTATATACAGTTGCAAGAAAAAGTATGTGAACCCCTTGGGATTACATGGAGTTTTACATGAATTGGGCATAAAATGTGCTCTGAACGTCATCTAAGTCACAATAGAAGAACACAGTCTGCTGAACATAATACTACACAAACATTAGATGTTGCCATGGTTTAATTGCACAAAACATGTAAACATTCACAGTGCAGGGAGGAAAAAGTATGTGAGGCCCTAGCTTAATGACTTCTCCCAGAGCTAATTGGAGCCAGGAGTGAGCCAACCTTGACTCCAATCAGTGTGATGATATTGGATGTGTTGCTGACAGCTGTCCTGCCCTTAAAAAACAAACACACACCTGTTTTGGGTTTACTGGTTTCAAGAAGCACTGTCTGGTGTGAACCATGCCTCGCAGAAAAGAGCTCTCAGAAGACCTACGATCAAGAATTGTTGACTTGCATGAAGCTGGAAAGGGTTACAAAAGTATTTCCAAAAGCCTTGATGTTCAGGTGTCCACTGTAAGACAGACTGTCTACAAATGGAGAAAGTTTAGCACTGTTGCTACTCTCCCTAGGCGCGGTCGTGCTGTAAAAATGACTGCAAGAGCACAGCGCTGAATGCTGCATGGGGTAAAGAAGAATCCCAGAGTGTCAGCTAAAGACCTACAGAAATCTCTGGCACATGCTAACATTTTTGTTGACACATCTACAATAAGGAAAACATTAAACAAGAATGGAGTACATGGGAGGACACCACGGAGGAAGCCATTGCTGTCCCAAAAGAATATTGCAGCATGTTTGAAGTTTGCAAAAGAGCACCTGGATGTTCCACAGCACTACTGGCAAAATATACTGTGGACAGATGAAACCAAGATTGAGTTGTTTGGGAAGAACACACAACACTATGTGTGGAGAAAAAAAGGCACAGCACACCAACATCAAAACCTCATCCCCACTGTAAAACATGGAGGAGGGAGCATCATGGTTTGGGGCTGCTTTGCTGCCTCAGGGCCTGAACGGATTGTTGTCATTGATGGAAAAATGAATTCCAGAGTTTATCAAGACATTTTGCAGGAAAGCGTACGACCATCTGTCCGCCAACTGAAGCTCCGCAGAGGATGGTTGATGCAACAGGACAATGACCCAAAGCATACAAGTAATTCAACAAAACAATGGCTGCAACAGCACAGAATACGCCTTCTGGAGTGGCCCAGTCAGAGTCCTGACCTCAACCCGATTGAAATGCTGTGGCATGACCTTAAGAGAGCGATTCACACCAGACATCCCAAGAATATTGCTACACTGAAACAGTTTTGTGAAGAGGAGTGGTCCAAAATTACTCCAGATCATTGTGCAGGTCTGATCTGCAACTACAGGAAACGTTTGGTTGAGGTTATTGCTGCCAAAGGTGGGTCAACCAGTTATTAAGTCCAAAGGTTCACATACTTTTTCCTCCTTGCACTGTGAATGTTTACATGTTATGTGCAATTAAACCATGGCAACATCTAATGTTTGTGTAGTATTATGTTCAGCAGACTGTGTTCTTCTATTGTTGTGACTTAGATGACTCTCAGAGCACACTTTATGCCCAATTCATGCAAAACTCCACGTAATCCCAAGGGGTTCACATACTTTTTCTTGCAACTGTATATATATATATATATATATATAATTTTTTATTTTTTGTAAATATAGAATACACACATGCCACTTTATTAGGTACACCTATTCAACTGCTTGGTAACACAAATTGCTAATCAGCCAATCACGTGGCAGTAACTCAATGCATTTAGGCATCTAGACGTGCTGAAGAGGACTTGCTGAAGTTCAAACTGCAAATCAGAATAGGGAAGAAAGGGGATTTAAGTGACTTTGAACGTGGCATGGTTGTTGGTGCCAGATGGGCTGGTCTGAGTATTTCAAAAACTGCTGATCTACTGCGATTTTCAAGCACAACCATCTCTAGGGTTTACAGAGAATGGTCCAAAAAAGAAAGTATCCAGTGAGTGGCAATTGTGTGGACTAAAATGCCTTGTTGATGTCAGAGGAGAATGGGCAGACTGGTTTGAGATGGCAACACTAATTCAAATAACCACTCATTACAACCAAGGTTTGCAGAGTACCATCTCTGTACACACAACACGTCGAACCTTGAAGCAGATGGGCTACAGCAGTAGAAGACCACACCGGGTGCCACTCCTGTCAGCTAAGAACAGGAAATTAATGCTACAATTTGCACAGACTCACCATAATTGGACAATAGAAGACTGGAAAAACGTTGCCTGGTCTGATGAGATTCGATTTCAGCTGTGACATTCAGATGGTATGGTCAGAATGTGGCGAAAACAACATGAAAGCATGGATCCATCCTGCCTTGCATCAGCGGTTCATGGATGTGCAGCCAACAAATCTGCAGCAACTGCGTGATGTAATCATGTCAATATGGACCAAAATTTCTGAGGAATGTTTCCAACACCTTGCTGAATCTATGCCATGAAAAATTAAGGCAGTTGTGAAATACACACACACACACACGAAAATAATTATTTGATCCCCCTGCAGATTTTGTGAATTTGCCAATACCAAAGTAACGAAGGGTATATAATTTTTACTATAGGTGTATTTTAAATGATAGAGACAGAATATCAACCAAAAATCCAGAAAAAAAAAAACACATGATACAAATATTATAAAGTTGCAGGTGCAGTTCAGTGAGTAAAAGAAGTATTTGATCCCCAAGCAAAACATGACTTAGTGGAGAAACCTTTGTTGGCAAGTACAGAGGTAAGACGTTTCTTGTAGTTGGTTACCAGATTTGCACACATATCAGGAGGGATTTTGGTCTACTCATCTTTACAGATCTCAAAATCCTTAAGGTTTCTTGGTTGTCGCTTGGCAACTGGAAGTTTCAGCTGCCTCCATACATTTTCTATGGGATTAAGGTCTGGAGACTGGCTAGGCCACTCCAAGACCTTAATGTGCTTCTTCTTGAGCCACTCATTTGTCGCCTTGGCGGTATGTTTTGGGTCATTGTCATGCTGAAAGACCCATCCATGATCCATCTTCATTGTTCTGGTTGGTGGAAGAAGGTTCTCATCCAAGATTTTACAATACATGGCCCCGTCCATTGGCTCGTCAATGGAGCAAAGTCAGACTGTACCTTTAGCAGAGAAACAGCCCCAAAGAATAATGTGTCCACCTCCGTGCTGGACTATAGACATGGTGTTCTTAGGGTCATAGTCAGCTTTTCTCTTCATCCAAACACAGCAAGTCAAGTTAATGTCAAAGAGCTCAATTTTGGTCTCAGCTGACCACAACACTTTCTCCCAATCCTTCTCTGAATCATTTGACATTCACTGGCAAACTTCAGACGGGCCTGTATATGTGCCTTCTTGAGGTGGAGAGGGAACTTGCAGGTGCTGCAGGATTTCAATCCATGGCGGCGTATTGTGTTACCAATGGCTTGTTTGGAGATTGTGGTCCCAACTACCTTGAGATCATTCACAAGCTCCTCCTGTGTAGTTCTGGGCTGACCCCTCACTTTTCTCATGATCATCCTTACTCCATGAGGCAAAATCTTGTATGGATCTCCAGATCGAGGGCGATTGATAGTTATTTTGTATTTCTTCCATTTGCGAATAATTGCTCCAACAGTTGTCTCCTTCTCACCAAGCTTCTTGCTGATGGTCTTGTAGCCCATGCCAGCCTTGTGCAGGTCTACAATCTTGTCCCTGATGTCCTTCAACAGCTCTTTGGTCTTGCCCTTGATGGCGAGATTTGAATGGAAGAAAGATTTTGTGGACAGGTGTCTTTTATACACATAACGAGTTGTTGTTAGGAGCACCTTCTTAAATTGACAGAACTAATCTGTGCATCACATGAGCACATAGTCAATCTGTGGGAGCCAGAATTATTGGTTGGTAGGGATTCAAATACTTATTTTACTCACTGAACTGCAACTCAATTTATAACATTTATAGCACGTGTTTTTCTGGATTTTTGGTTGATAGTCCTTCTCTATAATTTAAAATACACCTGTGATAAAATTTATAGACCCTTTATTTCTTTGTAAGTGGGCAAAAAATCTGTAGGGGATCAAATACTTATTTTCCCCACTGTGTGTGTACATACACAGTCAGCCCATATTGGAGGTACAGGATGAAAACTGTAGGGCCTGACACTGTACCCCTGATCCATTGATCATGGGTGCAATGCTATGAAGGCTCCCGAGGTAAAAAATAATGAATGTACTTTTTTTTCTGCAAAAATATGTGCATTTATTTTTTTCCCCCAAAAGGTGAACTTAGCCTAAAAGTTGTTGTAAACCTCAGACGTGAAATCTGAACAAAACACAAACTATATTGCCAAAAGTATTGGGACACTCCACGAAATCACTGGATTCAGATGTTCCAATCACCTCCATGGCCACAGGTATATAAAATCAAGCACCTAGGCATGCAGACTGATTCTACAAACATTTGTGAAAGAATGGGTCGCTCTCAGGAGCTCAGTGAATTCAAGTATGGTACCGTGATAGGTTGCCACCTGTGCAATACGTCCATATATGAAATTTCCTTGTTACTAAATATTCCATGGTCAACTGTTAGTGATATTATAACAAAGTGGAAGCAACTGGGAACAACAGCAACTCAGCCATAAAGTGGTAGGCCATATATGACAGAGCGGGGGTCAGCGCATGCTAAAGTGCACAGTGCACAGAAGTCGCCAACTGTCTGCAGAGTCAATAGCTAAAGACCTCCAAATTTCATGTGGCCTTCAGATTAACACAACAGTGCGCAGAGAGCTTTATGGAATGGGTTTCCATGGCTGAGAAGCTGCATCCAAGCCTTACATCACCAAGTGCAATGCAAAGCATCCGATGCAGTGGTGTAAAGCACACTGCTACTGGACTTTAGAGCAGTGGAGACGTGTTCTCTGAAGTGACGAATCAAACTTATGTCTAGCAATCCGATGGAAGTGTCTTGGTTTGGCGATTGCCTGGAGAACTGTACTTGCCTGACTGCATTGTGCTAAGCGTAAAGTTTGGTGGAGGGGGGATGATGGTGTGGGGCTGTTTTTCAGGGGTTGGGCTTGGCCCCTTAGTTCCAGCGAAGGGAACTCTTAAGGCGTCAACATGCCAAGACCTTTTGGACAATTTCATGCTCCCAACTTTGTGGGAACAGTTTGGGGATGGCCCCTTCCTGTTCCAACATGACTGTGCACCAGTGCACAAAGTAAGGTCCATAAAAACATGGATGAGTGAGTTTGGGGTGGAGGAACTTGACTGGCCTGCACAGAGTTCTGACCTTAACCTGATAGAACACCTTTGGGATGAATTATAGCAGAGACTGTGAGCCAGGCCTTCTCGTCCGACATCAGTGCCTGACCCCACAAATGTACTTCTGAAAGAATGGTCAAACATTCTCAAAGACACACTCCTAAACCTTGTGGACAGCCTTCCCAGAAGAGCTGAAGCTGTTATAGCTGCAAAGGGTGGGCCAACTTAATATTGAACCCTATGGACTAAGACTGGGATGCCATTAAAGTTCATGTGCGTGTAAAGGCAGGCATCCCAATACTTTTGGCAATATAGTGTAATTCTATAATATGTACCTGCCTCTCTCCACGGCATGAAGTATCATTTCTCTCTGCTGTCTCCTTCCTCTGTTATCAGCATAAGTTACTTCTGACAAGTGTTCCTGACACCGACAGCTGAAAAGGTGACAGGGGAGGGATCTCTAGCTGACTGACTGCCTCGGCTCTGTTCCTGTGAGCTGTGTGAAGGGGGTCTGTCCCTTCCCTCCAGTCAGCTCTCAGAACTCTTGTACAGTGTGTACCTGCATCTCCCACCCCCTGCTTTGTGAGTCTGTGAAAAATCCTTTTCATCTCCAAGTTTTAGAAGGATGTACAGGACAAATGGCTGCAGAACAGATTTACAATTTATATAGGAGGATTTGTTTCATCTCTATGTATCACCTGAGGCCAGTCACTTCATTGGGTATATGTAAGGGATTACAACCACTTTAAGGTTAGTGACAGGGAACCTTGAAGCCTGTCTTCAAGAAACATGTGGAGGTTATATATTTTCTGTGCAAACAATTGAGCTGAACTTTGGCTTAATGAAATACTGTTCAGATGTAGACAAACAATCACTTCTCACATCTCCTGCTGCATCCTTAAAATAAAACTTGAAAAAAAAAATCAGACAGAAAAGGGTTTTATTTTCATATCTGTCTTTGAACGTCTTTGTGCTCTGCCCTATGCTGGGCAATGTTCCTCAGTGAAAGGAAAAAGATGTGAACTAGTAGTGTGTTCCACAGTGCAGAACAGACTCCTGTTCACACTGCATGCTTTGGCGGATGCTAAAAGACTTCTTTTACTGGCTGTCAAAATTCTCTCCTTGTAAGAGAGGTACATACCCACATAAGGTTAAATATAGTTCTAACTTCCTGAAGTACCTATCTACTTGTGACTGCAATGCTAATCACTGCATGTGTAGAGTAATTTGCCAATTAATACAATGTAACCCCCCCTCATAATATCTGCAGAAGGTGGGAGAGCCAAGAGCTCAATTTGAGAAACCCCCACTGAGACACAAGCAGCTGGTGGGTACCTCCAATTACCAGCATCTACCAAACACGGACCCATCAAATGTCCTCATTTATTAACAACTGAGAAAAAGTGACTGTAGGCAAAAAAAAAAAACTTCCCAGATTCTTATGTTCTTTTCTTACTTGTTCATTAAATGTGGATGTGCAGCTATATAATGAACAGAGGATGTGACATATTCAGGTGTCTGGGAGAAGCTGAAGCTACACGCAGATTTACTCATCCAGAGACAAATCTCACTGCAAACACATTAATCAAGAGTGTTATGTCAAGACAAAGATAAATGACACACATAGCTCTTTACTGTATCGGGACATCATGTTCCAATCACTGGAAACATGTTCTAACTTCATAATGTATTAGACATATACATAACTAAGCATGCACGGAACTGAATATTCAAACCTTCATTTATGTATTTGCTCCGTTATGCCTGCCCAAGGCAAGAAAAGCTAGATCTGATAACCTGTTTCTGGGTGTATTTCATATACCTTCTCTTCTTGTGGCACAATAAAGCTTTCCATCTTGTGAAAGGCAACAATGCAGATTCTACTGCAACATACTCTACTGTATATGAAAGGGAAATTTTAGAACTGGCATTCCTACTGACAGCTCAAGCATGTGCGCCAATAAAGGTTAGTCTTGCCTAAACCTGACACTTATGTTTTACATGGTCAGCAGGGTGGTGGTTTGAAAGACCTTCTGGTTTATTAATGTGCAAATATGTAAAAAAAGTTATTTATGCCTGCACATTAGCCTAAACATTTACCCTTTGCCTTGACTACACTCTACAAATTAACACTGCACTTTGTGACTCTGTTTTGTAAACTGTATATGTATATCTGCAGTGTGAGATTATCTAAGGTACTGCTGCCTCTGACTACCAGTCTCAGGAGGTTTGGTGATATCACTACTCTGCGGTTCAACATCTCCCTTGCTGGAGAGGAATCTGTATATGAGAACCTTCAGTGCAAAGATCTTCCTGCTTCTGCTTCAGCCGCTTTGTAAATCTACGTCTCTTCTGCTGCTTCATGAATATTCTGTTACTAGTCATCATGTGGAATCTTTGAAACGAGAAGATTAAGCCCTGTCCCTCTAAAAAGAAAGCTGCATCCACACAGACATGGTGTAGAACAGAGCATGGTAAGTCAACAATGGGGAAGAGACTGGTGACTATTCATTTGCCTTTTTTTGGCACAGCTTCCACAATACAGGTCCTCTTGACATCTCAAGACAGACCCCAGCAGAGCTATATGCCCGCAACTCCACTTCTACTCAATATTCCAAAGCGATAATACTGTAACCGATTCTCACCATTGGACTGCCCAGTAATTATGAAGCATCTGTCAGGGAAATAAACTATAGGATTATTAGACTTCACAATGGACAATAGCTGGGCTGAACCTGCGGTTCTAGTGGGGATATCATGCCACAAGAGTCAATGAGGGTCTACGAATATGTAGAAATTTTTCTGTATTTGTTATTTTAACTTACTAGCATCCAAACAATAAAAATAACTATCCTATAGGTGTAGAATTATTTGTTTTACAAAGCAGTTATTAAACTATTGAAAGCCCGCAAATCAGTAATGTCTTAACCACTATTTTATTTCTACTTTGATTAGCTCCATTTTCTGTTCTCCTATATAGCCAACTCTTACAAAAGTTCATAATTCAAGAACTACTATCACAAAAAGTATTGCTTTGTGATAACTTTGCAAGTAATTGGTTAATACATGAAATGATTGTATTCAGTCTATCCTATGCCTATATTCCCATTTCACAAATCTTTATTTTTCACCAAATTTTACATGCAGAGTAACCTGTCGAGCAATAGTTACAGGGGTTGATACACACCATAACAATGCTAGGGCTGATGATAATAATCAGCATTTATCCATATTCTTGCAAACACTCCTGTTTATTAAGGTGTGATGCGTTAACAATGGGACAAAGACACAACAGTAAATTGAGTCACCTATTGCTTCTCTGTTGGCTAGTCCTCCTGGAGTTTTCTACATGGTGTGATTCGTCTTGTGTCAACTTTACCACGTTACCTAATCAGTATGTGATGTTTATCCCAATGTGTAATATTTGTTGTTATTGTTTATGTGGGGACTGCCCCTACTTTTTAAGTGTATAAAAACTGTGTATTTCTGTTCAATAAAGAATTCCAGTTGCACAAAAGCAAGTGTTGTCTAGTTCTTGGGTGCAATGCCTAGCTATAATACATTGTTCCCACTGTCCCATCGGGTCTCTGACGTAAGCATCTAGGCGGGGTGCCAGGCAGTCCATCACATCACTCCCAAATCATCTTCCTTAAGCTAAAAAGCATCCGTATGAGGTGTGAGTTACAGCAAAAATTATCCTCCTTTGAGGTTTTCAGTGGGCAGTACTGCCACCTAAAGTTATTCAAGTGATTAGGCAACGCTGCAAGCCAAATGTTAGGCTGGCAGTTGCAGCACGGTATTCCCATTAAAAGAAAAGCCTGTTTAGCTTTAATATACACCATTGCCTCATGAATGTACCATTGTAAGCTGCCCCCTTACTGCTTTGCCACAAAGGGGTCCATTATGGATCGCTTTTCACAGACAACTCAAGTGTAAATGAGCCCATGAGCTTTAAGACTTTTACATTTTTTCTAAACAGGTAAATAGGAAATGTTGCGTATGACCTTTGCATATGTTTTTCACCAGGTCGTCAGCTATGTTAAACCTGTTTACAGAGTATAGCAGCTCAAGCGGAAATTTGAATAAAAGCGAATGTGAATAAATGCTTGTATCATCCTATGGAGCCACCCATGCATGCAGGGACTAGAGTTGTGCCTTCCTACACTGTGTGCATCAATAGAAACATACAGCCCCAGAGCCTAGAATGGCAAGGCACTCCCCTGCTCCTCCCTCATCCAAGATAACAGACTGTCTTCACAGTCCACTGTAAGCTCTTCCCTGTAGGAACTGGAAGTTCTGGGAAGCGGTATTTGGAGAACAAGAACGAGCGGCACTAAAAGTTGTAAACTGCGAGTGTTGGGATAGGGATTTTAACAAATAGTTTACTGGGGAATACCCATTTTATTGTGCTTAACGTGAGAAGCTACAAAATGCTGAGGGTTTAAAACTACTTTAACGAAAACAATGCTGTATCTCTGTACTGTATATGTACTTACAGTATAATATGCCCTTAAATTCATGCTTGCTAAAATGTATAACACCTTCTGGCATTTACTACCCAACATTAGTTACAGTACTACCTTCTAACAATGCTTTTGTTCTTATTCCATCGATTTTCAACACTTCTTTCTTCAGACATCATCCATGGTCAATATATACTTCCAAAAATAACATGCTGGCCCACAAATGACATGTTTCCTTGACTTGTGTGTAAATGCTTCACACAGCAATCCCCCATGCCGCTACCTTTAAATCTGTGCCCAGCCAGTGTAAAAATCTATCACACTCACAGCTCAGAACCTGCTGACTTTCACCCTGTAAAAATCACATTCTTGCATAAATTAGGCCCCCCCCTCCCTCCCCCCGCTGTCTTTTATCTGCTCGATCAGAACACAACACTGAATATCGTGATTACATGGGATCTGCCCACAGCAGACTAATAACCACATTCTCCATTATGTTCCTCACAAGAACACCTTGGCAGACTGGGCCTAGGTACTTTTACCCAACAAGCACTCAAGGGTTGTTTCGGAAAAGGTAAAAATACCTTTTTTTTTTTTTTTTTAATCGTACTGCTGTAAACAGTGACTTGTAAAGAATATATTTATGCGGATACTGCTAATTTAAAGATATGTAAACCATAACAATGAACCCATGTTGTCTCTTTTAGTATCTTAACAATACCATTGAAGATATTTAGATATACAATATCTGATCCGTAAATGTTCTATAATGTACAAAAACGAGAGAGAGCACTCATACGCACTAGTGTTAACCCATTTATTATATGAACAATATAAAAGTTCATCTAATACACTCACATTTGATAGGATGACACAGTCTCACTCACATTCAGACTCACAGTCTGTGAAGGAGATTCCTTCAAGTGTTCTTAAACAGCCTCGTGAAGTCACCGCCATTGAGCACAGCTTGTGGGACCTACTGCGCATGCGCCCGGTCCAGCAGGTGGTGACTATGGACACGGATGGAAACACCAGAGAGAGGAAAGCGAACACACTAGATGGTTGCTATGACGATGCATTTCAGAGGCATAGCCACGCCTCCGAAATGCATCGTCATAGCAACCATTTAGTGTGTTCCTCTCTCCGGTGTTTCCATTAAGCTTTTAAATTGTTCACATAATAACTGGGTTTACACTAGGGTGGACGTGTGCTCTTTCTTCTTTTGTTTTTGGTAGTAGATGTGTTCCTGCCACCCAGAGGAATTGTTCAGAACTGCAGCGGCCAAGTGTTCTATGGACATGTCGGGCACTGAACTTTATACATCAGAGAAGATGAATTATGAAGACCAGAGCAAAGATGCGAGTTTTCTTTTATTGTGTTTAATATAATGTGCTGGAAGATTGATTCTGCCAGAAATTGTGTCAACTGATAACTTTCTGTGCATTTTGCCTGTACTGCACTATTATTAGTTACATTATTTACATTGTTTGCAGCTATTTCCGAGCAATACAGAACCCCTCTATGTTATGGAGAAGAAGGAAGGGGAGGGGAAGGTTTCCATAGTCCTCCTCTAGGGCAATAGGCTCTGTTCTTTTACAGACACACTATGGTGAGAGACCATTGCCACCATAGGACAGGAAGGGTGTTGATGGCAAGTTCAACAAGTGAAAATAAGGAAAGAAGCCTGAAATTAAGAAAATGAATGCTACTACAATAACTAAGGACTGGTAAGCTGAAATATATTATATGTTTGTTCTTGGACTTAAATACATTTTAAAAGGAGGTTATGTTTACCAGATGTTAAAAATGTATAATAGTTTGTCTGCTTTTAAAGAAGAAATCTTATTTACTCGCCCAGGGGACCAAGTACATACAGCACTTGGTCCTCTTCATACCCATCCCTCGGTTTCTTAGCAGCATGGTCAGGCTGTCCACACTGTTAAAAAGAAGATGGATTTTTGATTGACAGTGCCGGTCTCTGGCAGCAGGGGCTGCTCTGGAGACCAGTACTGACATTCACAAACATCACACAGCCTGCGGCGCTGTGTCTATCAGTGGCTGCATCTAAACATACATAGATCCGGACAATGGATCACACAGTGCTGCAGCCCTGATTGACTTTTCAATTTTATGAATTAATCAGCAGTGGCGGGCTGTGTCATACACAGCACTGACCTGACATTGCTGATCATTCATTGAGAAAAAGTTAAAAAGATCACAGTGCTACAGGATCCTGTATGTGTGTAAAAGCAGCTGGCGATAGACACCGCAGCTTTGAATGCCATATGCACTTGATCCCCTGGGGAAATAGGTAACATTTAATTTCATGAGAGTTCTTTTTTATGAAATGTATTAAAAATATCATAAACCAGTCTTTTGTAAAGCAAGTCCCATTACGCTGAATAAAGTAACACTACAATTTCTGTATTTACATTCTCTTTTATAGTTAAAAGGTTTTAATCAATCCTTAGATTTGGTGGCTGCAATGAGGTTTTTTTTCCAGTATTTTTCACCTGGTGATCCGGCTATTAACACACTTCCTGTCTTAAGGTGTGCCCACTATGGATGGATGAGCAACAGAAATACCTTTGAACAGCAGCATTGTCAATCTAAGGAATTTTAGTAAAATATTAAACCCTATTTTAAAAAAAAGAAAAAAAAGAACACACGCACGCACGCGCTCTGTGCAATGACTTTGCAAAGAGCAGCTCTGATTCTTCTTTTCTAGGGTCCCCCGCTGGCACTCCTAGCTCCTCTCCCCTACCGTGTATCCCCTCTAGCAAGCCGCTAGGTAAGATGGGTACTGTTGTCAGCTTGTGCTTGAGCCCCGCTGCCTGCATCTATTGGCACATGCAGTGGGGCTTTGCCTGATTCCTCTTCAGAGAATTTGATTGACAGCAGCAGGAGCTCCTATAAAATCTGCCTTGTGAGCAGGAAGACAGTGGAGAGAGCCACTACTCTTGTGCATTGTGCTGGATCGAGACTGGGCTCAGGTAAGTATAAGGAAAGGTAGGAGATACAGTATTTTTCATCTAAAAGTGGTCCTAAAGGCTTAAGGTTTTTTACCTTCATGTATTCTGTACCCAACCCTTACCTGAGGCCCCTGCGATCCAGTCACATTCTCGACAGCCTCTACTGTCTGGGAACACTTTCTCCTCATTGGGTGAGACAGCAGCGGGAGGCCATTGGCTCCCGCTGCTGTCAATCACAGCCAGTGAGTCAATGAGAACAGAGCGGGGGGTGGGGCCAAGGCGCGGCTCTGTGTCTTATGGATGCATAGAGCATGGGCTCGGGGAAGAGCTTGCAGCGGTGCCCCCAAGGTGAGTGACTTTCCCTGGGGGCAGTGTTCGAGTGGGAGGGGCCAGGAGCGGCGGCGGGGACCTACAAAACAGAGGATCAGGGCTGCTCTGTGCAAAATCACACAGCAGGTAAGTATAGATATGTCTGTTATTTAAACAAAACAAGAAAAAATAAAAGCTTTAGCGTCACTTGCAAAGAATAAATTAAGGTAAAAAAGCTTAAGCTTATAGAATTACTTTAAAGTGGTTGTAAGGCTCAATTCACACTTGTGCGACTTCAAAATTGTACGATTTTCATTGCGACTTTACAGTGCAACTTGACGCAACTTTGGATGAGTGCAACTTTGGCTTTGACCAAGGATGATTATTTGTGCTCTCGAACGTTGCACACAAGTCACATATCATTCAGGGGCAAATTTCATGCGACTTTGAAGGGTTAACATTGAAGCCTATGGCCCTCAAGTTGCATGAAAGTTGGATCAAAGTAGTAAAGGAACTACTTTCAAATTGCTGACTTGAAGTCACAGAGATATGAATGGCACTTATTGGGAAACTTGGGTTGCGACTTGTCATGCGATTTTGGACCCTAAAGTCACATGACAAGTCGCAGAAGTGTGAGTGGGCTCTAAACCTCAGACATGAAATATGAACAAAGCATATCCTCTATAATGTGTACTTGTCTCAATTAAGAGCACAAAGAGTCATTTCGGTCTGCTGTCTCATTCCTCTGCTATCAATATGAGTCACTTCTGACAAATTTTCTAAGAGAAAAAAAAATTACAGTGGAGGGACCTCCAGCAGACTGACAGCCTTAGCTCTGTTCCTGTAAGCTGTTCCAGAGCCCTCCTCACCAAACTCTGCAGAGTGTAATTTCAGCTCTCTGTCCCCTTCTTTCTGAAAGCTCAGACAAGCTGTGTAAAAGCAGCACTTTAAACAGATGTAGAGGAGAGAATACTTCAGATAAACAGGTATAGCTTATGTAAGAGGATTTGTTTCACCTCTCCGTAATTTGTAAAGCCAAACTTCAGCGCACAATTTTTAAGCAGTTGCAGCAACAGTTTTTATTTTCCTTTTGGGATAAAGGTTTTACATAAATGTATAAGAGCTAACCATTGTAAGCACCTGTGCCAGCATTAAATGGTTTGTCTCAACCCTCTAACTGCCAATTCTGATACACTTGTTAAAACTGAAAAGTAACAGACATACTGACCAGATCACCAGGTGACAAAGAAAAGAAAAAAAACCCCCCCGCTAAAATAGGAAATCAATGCAGCCAGGACATCAAAGGCCAACCATACATGGGTCGAAATTAAACCGATTTTTAGTCCGAAAATCGGACATAAGAATAAATCGGCCGATTTTCGCTCTGTTAGTGGGTCAATGGCACCGGCCGATTTTTGTAGTTCCTCCCCTTTTCGGTGATCAGGCCTGTTAGAAAATTTGTGAAAAACAACTGATTTTCGAATCAATGATGGTCAAATCGTACGATCATTTTTCCGAAAAGAATATGCGCATGAGCCGTGACCTGGAAGGAACAGAAGTTTTGCCTGTTCTATGGGGTGAACTTTATGATTTGGTCGGCCGATTTTCGAAATCATCGATGGCACCATCGGATTACCGAGCGAACGTTTTCGATTTTCGGATGAAAAAAAAATCGCTCAGAATTCAAACCATGTATGGCCTGCATAAGAATTGTTACACTTCAGTATATTGAATTTTTTATTTCATTTTTGGATTTAATACCGCTTGAGCACCACTGTGTACTCAGGCATCCCCTAAGCTACATTTACACAGCCCTGAAACAGATGGTTAGCTGGGGTACAAGCTGGGCAACCCCTGATATTCAATGTGTGGGTCAAAGAGGAGGAGTTGCTTACATTTGTATCACAAATCATCATAGCTTCCTGATACTCTGTCCAAATAGATATGTTGCCAATAATTATAGTGCATTTCTCAAAACCAGTCTCTATTTTAGATTTACACAGAGCCTTGTTACCTCATCCTTCCTGCGTATAGATGTTTCATAGGTTTGCAGCAAGCCCTTGATGTTGTCTATCTGGTTGCTCAGATGAGTAATGTGTTCAGCATGCTTCTCACTCTGTTGCTTCATCTCCAGCTTGTGATTCTCAATTACTGTGAGTTTCCATTTCCCTAACTCAGTAATCACATTTGTCTGCGAAAGAAAAAAATTCAAATAACTATATACAGTATATTACCGTATACTCCTAACTACACTATCCAGATCTGCCCCACAACATCGATACTGCCACTTCCTCACAACATCGCAACTGCCACTTCCTCAACACAGCCATTGTAGTTAGCATCGCAATAACTTGTAGAACTAAAAGGTACGTGCCAGTTAGAAGAATAAAGTTCTCGCTATAATCATTGATATGCCAAGCTCATGCTGCATGGTTATAGCTAGCAGAGGAAAGCCAAACAGTAAGAGGAAACCCAAGTTGGGGTGAGTAACAAAGAAAAAAAAGGGAATCCTGCATAAAAACTGGCCCATTTGACTTTCATATTCTACAAAATTAGATACAGCTCAAAACCCCTTTTAATTTTACTAAAGACAAAAAAGTTATTTTAGATTTGAATAGAAAGGAGATGGGGTTTGAACACCTGTAAGATGTTTATTGCTGCCCGAATCCTGTTGTCAGGACAGGAATAAGGGGGAATTTGTCAATAGTTCTGGTGACTACCAGAGATTTCCCTCATTTTGAAGGGATTTCCTCTTGCTTCCTGTTTTGGCTATAAGACAGGAAGTGAAGGGCAATCTCCCCAATGGGACACAGTTGGCAAAAAAACAAAAAAAAAAACTGACAGGTGTTAGGGCCAGTTCAAACTATGTTCAAAATGTATTTCAGTTGCTTGTTATCTGTATCCAAAATGCACAGAAAGTAGGTTATATGGTTATCAATGTCATAGTTTACATCAGTGCTTGCAGTTCCAGTGCGTTATGGTTGCAGAAAAAAAAAAAAAAAGTAAAACAGGCTGCATTTTTTTCTGCACAGAACTGTACTTGAACGTGGTAAAAAAACCATCAAAAAACACACATGCGGAGACACTTCCAGAACACTTCTGGACTGCGTTTCCATAGTGTGAACAGGCACGGAGACTCCGGTTTTACTCTATCCAAAAGGAAAATAAAAGCTTTGCCTATAGCTCCACTTCATTAATTTTGATGATTACATCAAACCAATGGCAGATTTTTGTCCAATTTAGAAAGCGGTTTCTGGGGTAAAATAGGACCATGATAATTTATCAGGTATGAACAATTGGCTGTCAGGTTATAGTATATACTGCCTTGGCCCCATAAATGCAGATATATCAAACTTGCTGGTGAAAGAGCGGTTACAAGCATCAAAAACCAAGAAACACAGCAACAGTGGCAAAACATAGAAAGTACCAATTCTGATGGTCAAGGCCATTTCTATGCTGGGTTGAATAAACTATGTTTACTTTAAGTGCTGAAAATTTACGGTTAAAAAAAGCTCATATCTTATCAATGGACGAGTCATCCAGCCCCAAGTTATGTGCTTCTGCTATAAAAATATCTGCACCGAAAGTTCACCTGTTATTTTATAGTCAGTTTTTACAAAGCAGGAGGGTAGGCAATGCCTTGTTTTTCAGTCATTTCAAATTTAGAAGAGTGAAGTTTCAAAGTATACCCTTTGTAGGTTGTAAGAGAGCTGTGAAGAAAAAGTAAAGAAAAAAAGAAATAGAACAGCTTAGCACTGCCTACAATTAGGATCAGTTAGGCCTCATGCACACTGCAGTTCAAAGTAGCTGCTCCTATGGGCAGCTGAGCTGTTTTCCGCCTGTTAAGTCACATGCCGGCCAGAGACGGGTCGAAAATCAATCGATTTCCGCATCGTTAGTGGGTTAATGGTCGGCCGTTTTTCGGGGTTTTTGCAAATTTTTTTTTTTTTTTTTTAAATCGGTCATGTTGGAAAATTCACGGCCGATTTTGACAATCGGCCGATTTTCCCGGCAACAATGGGCAAATCGGCCAATCGTTTTACCAATAAAAAAAAATCTGTGCATGAGCCGTGACAGAAGAAAGAAGAAGGAAGAAAAGGAGGAAGAAAAGAAGAACGAAGAAGTCTGCTATTATATTTTATATGAAAAAGTCTTGTGGTTGCAACAAATGTATCTATTTGTATCCAAATAAAAACATCTGTATCCAAATAAAAACATTGTAATCCAAATAATATATTTGTATTGCTGTCACATTGTATGGTGTGCTCCCCTGTCTCTGCAAGGGACAGAAGTTATGGGGTTAATGCCAGCCATAGACGGGTCGAACATCGGCCTATTTTTTTTAATGTTGGTGGTAACGTCGGCTGATTTTTTTTTTTCTTTTCTTTAAAAATTGCCTGATGTTCGACCCGTCTATGGCCTGCTTTAACCTATAGGGTTGATTTACTAAAACTGAAGAGTGCACAATCTGGTGCAGCTGTGCATAGTAGCCAATAAGCTTCTAACTTCAGCTTGTTCAATTAGTCCTCATGCACACTTGATGTTTTTACAGCTGCTGTTTTTGGCTTTTTAAAAAAAATTTTCTACAGCTAGTAAACCCCCCCCCCCCCCCCCCACATGTTATCCTATGTGTCCATGCACAGACTGTAATCTATGTTTTTTAGCTGGAAAAAAACCCAGGGCTAGTGGGTTTCTAGAGGAGTTTTTTAGCTGTAAAAAAGCTCTAATGCTGAAAAACGTGGTAAAAAGCCGCAAATCTGCGTTTTTGGATGTTTTTTGACCAAAAAAAAAATATTTTTTTTTGGTCATGGGAACAAAAAAAAAATATTTCTTTTGGTTAAAAAAAATATTTCTTTTGGTAAAAAAAAAAAAAAAGCTACAAAAACACAATTGTGGAAAAACGCTGCTAGACGTGGCAAAACTCCGCTAAACGCCAATGCAAAAATGCTAAAAAAACCCACGTTTTTAACATGACTTTACACAGCTAACATTACCAGTGTTATCAACACGTCCTGTGTGCATGAGGACTTAAGCTTTGACAATAAAACCTGGAAGCCGATTAGTTTCTAAGCAGAACTGCACCAGATTTTGCACTCTCCAGCTTTAGTAAATCAACCCCTATGTGTCCATACACATTATAGGTGATTTCAAGAGGTTACAGGCATAGGGGTTTACAGGCAAAAAAAACCCAAACCCTTTTTTTTTCCCCTTTCTGCCTGTAAACTCATCAAAACGCCTATAGTGTGCATGGACGCATAGTCTAACATGGAGGGGGGTTAATAGGCAGTGAAATGTAAATGCTCAAAAGAGCTCAAACACCTGTAGGAGCAGCTTCTTTGAGCTGCAGTGTGTATGAGGTTTTAAACAGATGGGATACAGGGCTTAAAAAGGGCTCAACATTTACAAAAGATACACCAACAACCTTATCACTGGAAGAACTATGGATCAAGCCTTACACTTTAACTATGCACTGATCAGCCATGATTTTACGATCACTGACAGGTTAAGTGAATAACATTGATTATCTTGTTACAATGGCATCTGCAAGTCGATGGAATATATTAGGCAGCAAGTAAATGTGTTGGCCCTGAAGTTGTTTTGTTGAAAGCAGAAAAAATGAACATCTGTGTTGTGTGTGTGACTGCGTGGCTACAGATTGGTCAGGGTGTCCATGGTGTTTTGTGTCCATAGTCAAAAAGTGCTTACAGTGGTCACATGAGCATCATAATTGGACCACAGAGGAATGGAAGAAGGTGGCCTGGTCTGATTAATCAATGTTTCTCTTACATCATGTGGATGGCTGTGTGCGTGTGTACTTGGGGAATAGATGGCACCAAGATGCAGTATGGAGAGAAGACAAGCTGGTGGAGGCAACGTGATGCTTCGAGCAGTGTTCTGATGGGAAACCTTGGGTCCTGCCATTCATGTGGCTGTTAACTGACATACAGGGTTTATTTACTAAAACTGGAGTGTGCACAGAAACCAATCAGCTTCCAGGTTTTATTGTCAAAGCTTAACTGAACAAGCTGAAGTTAGAAGCTGACTGGCTACCATGCACAGCTGCACCAGATTTTGCACTCTCCAGTTTAGTAAATCTACCTCATACAGTCTACCTAAACAAGGATTCTGATCAAGTACACCCCTTCATGGAAATTGTATTCCCTGATGGAAGCGGCCTCTTTCAGTAGAATAATGTGCCCTTCCACACTGCAAAAATTGTTCCAAAATGGTTTGAGGAACAACAATGAATTCCAGGCGTTGACTTGGCAGAGTGGCCTCCAAATTCTCCAGATCTCAATCTAATTAAGCCTCTGTGGAATGTGCTGAAAAACAAGTCCGATCCATGGAGGCCCACTTTGCAACTTACAGGACTTAAAGAATGTGTAAACCCAACATTTCATATTCCCGATTGGTGCCTGGTGTACCATGTGCATGTATGAAAAAGTATCCTGTTCTCTTTGTATTGCTTCCTTTGTGAGAAATCCCCGGTGTTCCTGTCAGTCCTTCTGCTTTCCTATTAAATATTGACCACACTAGGCAGAACACAGTGTGGTCAGTTCTCTACCTGTGCTGGGAACTCTCTTCCAATAATCAGATTTCTGCTTTTCCCCACCAACAAAATTTAGGTACTCCATGTACCCTAATGATACGTTAACACAGTGAATTAACCAATGAATAGTGCAGAGGAAAAAAAAAATCAGCAGAAATCTGTGTACCTTAAGATTACCACTCCATAGGTCAAGCAAATCTTCCACCTGTTGCATGTTTTCAGCAGAGACAGGAAGCTCTGTTACTCTGACTTGTTCCATTTGGGACCTTGAGGAAGAGGAGGATCCATGAAGAGACATTTCGTCAGAGTGAACAGGAGAGAAGGCCTCCAGACCTGAAGCAAATGGTGATCTCTGAAATATTATCTGCTCTGTAATGACAAATAATGAAAATAAATCCAGCTAGTGTCCAGGTGGGGAGGAAAGTACAGAGTCTGAGCTTCATAGAATCAATTAACTTTAATTTTTCATAAATGCAGCTACAGTAGACAGTGACTCCATTTTTATTAAATCCAAGTTAAAGGATTTGCTATTGCAGTGGATCACTAAAAACTTACAAGTAACTTAACAAAAAGAAGAATGGAGTTTAAAAAATACACTCACCTACTATAGGTAGATGCAGCATCGATTTGATACTGCACCTGTCCCCCGCCGGCTCTGCCCCTCCAGCGCTCACTGAAACACTGGACTGTGAAGGGGGCAGGAGCGGCTGGGCCAGGTTCTTGGTGGATCGCTG
Organism: Staurois parvus; assembly: GCF_062004578.1. NCBI lineage: Eukaryota > Metazoa > Chordata > Amphibia > Anura > Ranidae > Staurois > Staurois parvus. The sequence continues at coordinate 3,712,550 of NW_028318452.1, read as the reverse complement.
AGAGGCTGAGCCAGGTGCCAGTCCAGACTTCTGGGTGAATACCGACCATATGGTCGAGATCTTTTCAGAGCCTGGACCAGCTGACTAACGTCAGCCAACAGTAGACTATAGCCCACTGTCAGCTGAAAATGGGTCATAGGAGTGCAGAACAAACTGCACTCCTGTGACCTACAGGAGAAGTACAGCAAAAATAGCTTTAGCTATACTTCTCTTTTAGTGCTAGTTCACACTAGATGCAGTCCAGTGCATCTTTTTTCTGCATAAAAAATGCATGCAGTGTTTTCCATGTATTCCAATGACCCTAGTTCACACCAGCGCAGTCAGTTCCAGTCAGTTTCCGTTGCAGAAAAAAAAAAAAAAAAGTAGAACATGCTGAATTTTTTCTGCACAGAACTGTACTAAAACATAGCATCACAACTGCACCGGAACTGCATGCGGTGTGTACTGTAAGCAAAAACGTATCCAGAATGTATCCAGAGTGCGTTTTGTGGTGTGAACTGGCCCTAAAAGTATTAAACTGCAGCTTACCAATGATTAGATGTGGTGGCTGCAAACTTTCTATTTTTGAGCTTTTTTTTCCCCGTTTTCACCTGTAATACAGGAGATGTGTTACTGGCCAGATCAGAGTGCTTACACTCTGAATGAAGGAGCAACAGAGACACCTCTGGACAGCAGCATTGTTAGTTTGGGGGGAGGGGAGTGTTAGCTGTATTAGCAGATTTAGATACACTAAACAAATTGAATCCAAACTGCAGCTAATACTTTTTAAAGCAGTTACAGCAAACTATTGTTTCTTTTGGGATAATGGTTTTACATAAATAAAAGCTGATTATTATAAGCACCCGTCAGTTGTGAATAGTTTGTCTCAACCCTCTAACTTCTACGTACATCTGCAGGACAGTTTGATCTGCTGAAAAACAACAGACTTACTGGAAATAAAAGAAAGAAAGCCTAAAAAAGAAAAAAAAGTTACAGTCAGGTCCATAAATATTGGGATATCAACACAATTCTAACATTTTTGGCTCTATACACCACCACAATGGATTTGAAATGAAACGAACAAGATGTGCTTTAACTGCAGACTGTCAGCTTTAATTTGAGGGTATTTACATCCAAATCAGGTGAATGGTGTAGGAATTACAACAGTTTGCATATGTGCCTCCCACTTGTTAAGGGACCAAAAGTAATGGGACAATTGGCTTCTCAGCTGTTCCATGGCCAGGTGTGTGTTATTCCCTCATTATCCCAATTACAATGAGCAGATAAAAGGTCCAGAGTTCATTTCAAGTGTGCTATTTGCATTTGGAATCTGTTGCTGTCAACTCTCAAGATGAGATCCAAAGAGCTGTCACTATCAGTGAAGCAAGCCATCATTAGGCTGAAAAAACAAAACAAACCCATCAGACAGATAGCAAAAACATTAGGCGTGGCCAAAACAACTGTTTGGAACATTCTTAAAAAGAAGGAACGCACCGGTGAGCTCAGCAACACCAAAAGACCCGGAAGACCACGGAAAACAACTGTGGTGGATGACCAAAGAATTCTTTCCCTGGTGAAGAAAACACCCTTCACAACAGTTGGCCAGATCAAGAACACTCTCCAGGAGGTAGGTGTATGTGTGTCAAAGTCAACAATCAAGAGAAGACTTCACCAGAGTGAATACAGAGGGTTCACCACAAGATGTAAACCATTGGTGAGCCTCAAAAACAGGAAGGCCAGATTAGAGTTTGCCAAACGACATGTAAAAAAGCCTTCACAGTTCTGGAACAACATCCTATGGACAGATGAGACCGAGATCAACTTGTACCAGAGTGATGGGAAGAGAAGAGTATGGAGAAGGAAAGGAACTGCTCATGATCCTAAGCATACCACCTCATCAGTGAAGCATGGTGGTGGTAGTGTCATGGCGTGGGCATGTATGACTGCCAATGGAACTGGTTCTCTTGTATTTATTGATGATGTGACGGCTGACAAAAGCAGCAGGATGAATTCTGAAGTGTTTTGGGCAATATTATCTGCCCATATTCAGCCAAATGCTTCAGAGCTCATTGGACGCCACTTCACAGTGCAGATGGACAATGACCCAAAGCATACTGCAAAAGCAACCAAAGAGTTTTTTAAGGGAAAGAAGTGGAATCTTATGCAATGGCCAAGTCAATCACCTGACCTGAGTCCGATTGAGCATGCATTTCACTTGCTGAAGACAAAACTGAAGGGAAAATGCCCCAAGAACAAGCAGGAACTGAAGACAGTTGCAGTAGAGGCCTGGCAGAGCATCACCAGGGATGAAACCCAGCGTCTGGTGATGTCTATGCGTTCCAGACTTCAGGCTGTAATTGACTGCAAAGGATTTGCAACCAAGTATTAAAAAGTGAAAGTTTGATTTATGATTATTATTCTGTCCCATTACTTTTGGTCCCTTAACAAGTGGGAGGCACATATGCAAACTGTTGTAATTCCTACACCGTTCACCTGATTTGGATGTAAATACCCTCACAATAAAGCTGACAGTCTGCAGTTAAAGCACATCTTGTTCGTTTCATTTCAAATCCATTGTGGTGGCGTATAGAGCCAAAAATGTTAGAATTGTGTCGATGTCCCAATATTTATGGACCTGACTGTATGCAGACACCACATCCAAGAACTGGAAACCTGCAACAGAATATATCTTTTTGGGTTTAATACTGCTTTAAGATTGTTTTTTTGCAATTTTTCTTGGATGGCATAAGCAGTTTAATAATTGGTTTCACATTTTGTCTGGGGAAAAAAAAAGAGCTTTCTTAAATGTTAAGAATTTGACAACAGGACACGATACCTTGTTGACTTCTTGATCCCAAAAGATCTGCTGTAGTTGCAGGATTGTCTAATTGAATATGTCTTTCTGAATGCTGTGGAAGTTCTTGTGTTGATGAAGTATGGCTTCTTTCTGTAAAGTAAAAAGTTGTACCCCTACGTACATGTCATTTTCAAGAGACTGACAAGTAACAGATAAATACAGTGCTTTCGTAAAATATTCAGACCCCCTCCACTTTTTTTTTTTATTTTGTTATGTTGCAGCCTGATACAATGGTTTAAAATATTTTTTTCTCAATCTTTCTCATTTAGAAATGTTTGCAAATTTATGAAAAAGAAAAAAGTTAAATATCACATTGGCCTAATGCAGGCCATAGACAGTTCGTTTATTAGCCGATTTTTTGACCGAAAGAATAATCGGCCGATTTTCGCACCGTTAGTGGGGCAATGTCATTGGCTGATTTTCGCGGTTCCTCCTCATTTCTTTTATCGGTCATGATGAAAAATTTGGGAAAAACGGCTGAAATTTGCAATCATTGGTGGCAACAGAATGACCGATGTTTCGTTTTTCGGCCGAAAAATCGGCCAATAAACGAACTGTCTATGGCCTGCATAAGTATTCAAATCCTTTGCAACAACACTTGAAATTTAGCTCAGGTGCCTCCTATTTCTCTTGATTGTTCCTGAGATGTTTCTACACCTTGATTGGAGTCCACCTGTGGTAAATTAAATTGATTGGGCAGGATTATTGCAAGGCACATACAGTATCTGGCGAAAGCTAAAAAAATCCCCCCAACATTCTGCTGCACAGAGCACAGTAGCCTCCATAACTCTCAAATGTAAGATATTTGGCACAAACCAGAACTCTTTCAGGGCTGGTCACCCGGCCAAACTGGGCAATTGGGGAGAAGGTCCTTAGTAAGAGAGGTGACCAAGAACCTGATCGTCACTCTCACTGAGCTCCAGAGATCATGTGTGGAGACGAAACAAAGTTCCAGAAGGACAGCCATCACTGCAGCTCTCCACCAATATGGGCTTTATGGCAAAGAGACTAGACGGAAAGCTTTCCTCAGTGCAAAAACACATGAAAGCTCGCTTAGAGTTTGCAAAAATGGCATTCCCCAGATACAGTATGCATTAGCAACTGTGAGGCCTTTTATAGAGAGGTGTGGGCCTTTCCAAATCATGTCCAATGAATATAATTTACCACATGTGGACTCCAATCAAGGTGTAGAAACATCTCAGCAATGATCAAGAGAAATGGCAGGTACCTGAGCTAAATTTCAAGTGTTGTGGCAAAGGGTCTCAATACTTTGCCATTGTAATATCTCAGTTTTAAATTTTTCATAAATTTGCAAACATTTCTAAAATTCTGTTTTCACTGTCATTATGGGGTACTGAGTGTAGATTACAGTAATGTGAAAGAACATCAATTTAAAGAACTGTAATATCAAGCTGCAAGATAACAAAATTGAAAAAAGTGAAGGGGTCTGAATACTTTAATACGGTTGCATGTGTAGGTCTGTCTACAGGACGTTCATAAACTATTAAAATCTATCCAAATCAAAAGAGTCCAGGTAAGGCTTAAAGTTTAACTAAACCCTAACAAAGAATGTCTCCTATTTTCTCCCCTTTGGTCTGGTAATTATACCATTGAAGGAGGAGTTGTTAGATCTGTTCATTAAGTGCACCGAAAAAAAATTGATCCTGTCAGAAATCCAGCGAGCTTCTAACCATATTATGCATTGTGCTGCACTGAAATCTCAAATAGTGTTACTGAGCGAAGAAAGTGGTCTGTAGTCTTCTCCTAGGGTAAGGACATTGCTCCTCCATAGATACAGTACAGTGAAAGGATAGAATAGGAAAATAAAGAAAAGACTGAAAAAAAACTGTAATACATTATATTTGTGTTTTGAATTTAAATCCACTAAAGGGTTAAATAATATAATAGGAGGAAACAGATATATCTCCGTATTTATTGGTAATATAAATGTCTAGGGTGGAAGTAGCTGGCAGGTTTTACATAACATGAAAAGAAAGCAAGGCAATAAAGTCACAAGAACAGTCATAAGAATGTTTTGTTACATCAAATTTACATTTGCAGCAGAAAAAGGAATGATGATCTCAACAATATAAATGACACTAATAGTTTATGTTCTCCTGGCTCCAGCTTCATGGATTAATAGAATATGTTCAGAGAATGGGTAATAAAAAAAAAAAAAAAAAAAAGAGCTACATGAGGTAATGATATTAGCATGTACGACAATAGTGTAATCTGAATACACAGGAAAATGCAATATAAGCCTCATCCAGTGGCATAACATCCATGTGTGCAGGTCACACAAGAACCGGGTGAAGGGGACCTGCTTAGATCTGACCCAGACTGCACCCAGGAAGGAGACAAGTCGCAACCTCCGCAGCTGCACCTGTCACTACCTGCTGCCGGGCTCCTATCACAGGACCTGACTTACATTCACACACAGATCCCCCTAGGCTCAGTTCACACTAGCTTTGTCAGCAGGCGTCAGACAGGCATTTGGGAAGCGTTTTTAAAGCTTCTCAAACGCCTATGAAAATTCTGCACATGGCAGCACACAGTGCTGTTCACACTGAAGCGTTAGCGTCGTGGCAAAACTGATGCCTCGTGTCGAGTCAGGAGGAGTTGAAGCCTCCCATTCAAGTCTATGGTGCCGATACGCAAACGCATGGCAGGCGTTTGCGATGCATTAATACCATTTAACGTAATTACAGGCGTTTGTGTGGTTTTAACGCTTGGCAAATGCCTATCAACCGCCTCAAAACCGCGGCACCTGGGGAGCGGGGCACCAAAGTTAGCCTAACCATGGGGAGCACAGGAGAAAAAATTAATTTCCTATGCTGCTTAGATTAAGCCTGTGAATTTATTAAGGGAATGTGCAGACTGACCTGTAAAAAGTGTGCTGGGGGGCAGACTGCTGCCCTCCATGTAATGTGCCCTGCTGAGCCCCTCATGCAATGTACTTTACTGTCCGCCCCATGTAATGTGCCCTACTGAGCCCCATGTAATGTACCCTGCTGCTCCCCTAAAAAATATGCTCTTCACAGCCCCTCATGTAATGTGCCCTGCTGAGCATCCCATGCAATGTGCCCTGTTGAGCCCCCTAATGCAATGTAACTTACTGTCCCCCAATGTAATGTGTCTTGCTGAGCCTGACGTAATGCACCCTGCTGTGCCCCCCCTTCCCCACACAACAAATGTGCTCTGTAGTGACCCTTATGTAATGTGCCATGCTAAGCCCTATACTTTGCCGTGCTGACCCCGTGCTCTGCCCTGCTGCCTCCCTGTATACTGCTCATCTTAAGTTTGACCCAGAATTGAGCATCAATGCAGAAAAAAAAAAAAAAGCAAGCACAAGTTTCACAATAAATACAGTAGGTTCACTTTAATATTGATTCTATTTACCCGTTTCACATCTGCGCAGGTGGTGCCGCTGTGGGACCTGCACAAATACCTGCAGCCGCACCACCCGCACAGAGGAATGTGGGGCCTGCAGGCGGGTGCAATTAATTCTAATGGCATTGCGCCCACACTGAAAATCGCAACCATACTGGGAACCTCGGTTCACGTGCGGGCTGCGATTTCCATGTAGTGCAGTGACGTCTTCCCTGTGTGTGCCAGCGCACGGGAGTCCATTCAAATGAATGGGCTCTCGTGCCTGTGCAAATCGCGTCTCGCATGACCACGCAGATGTGAACCAGGGCTTAATTCCATTTCTAAAAATAATTTTTGTTTTATCAACAGCTCGCTGATCACACCAATAAGTTGTATATGTGAATATGGTTTCCCCAAGATCTCAAAGCTTTTGCCAAGGGTTCCTTTAAGGTAAAAAGGTTGAGAAACCCTGCACTATATACACTAGATTGTACATGACATATGTCTGACCAAAGTGTTCATTGTCTTTGCAACCTGAATATTCTAGTGAAGCTCTTCTGTAAGGTACACTCAGGAAAACTGTTAGCTCTCTGACTATTTTCAATGTACACAAAATCATATGTAATGGACGAGTTGCAGTTTTAAAAAAATAATTGTATTGAGGTTTGTACATGTCTGAGATTCTTAGGATGGCCATAGACTACGTGAAAACCTAACATTCAGAAAACAAAAATAGCTCACACATTTGTGCCATTATTTGTTTCTCTGAAAAAAAATCCATTATGTTGGATCAGGCACTTTTGATTGCAACAAGAAAATTGCGTGTTGCAGCTGGAACAACGAACAACTTGAAATTTTTGATCAGTTTTCGACTCGTCTATGGCCGGCTTTACTTGTGACACAGCAACCTTAGCATATTTTATGGGTACAAGAAGGCTTTTGTTTTTTTTTTTAACCACTCCCTTCTAAGCCCCTCCCACTGTTAATACAATTTGGCTACACCCATTCTTCGCTGTATCACACACAGCATGCCCCATTACTACTCGAGTGCCCAAAAGTACCCAGGTCTTTTACAATCCTTCTAATGCCCTCACATTAATACAAACAATGCCCTCTCTTCACTTCAGCACACTATATTTTTTTTCTTCTTAAAAGGAGAAGTACAGCCTATAGCCTGCTGTCGGACTGGTGTCACAGAGCCACTCCAGGCTGAATACAGATGCAGCATGCAGGACTTTTGGTGCACTTTCAGAAAAACGCACAAAAACGTGGGCCATAATAGAAAGTCTATGGGAAACCACAGGTGACCTGCACAAAAACCACGGGTACACTGTGCTGTGGCCAAACTGCAGAGTGGCAGTGTGAAAGGGGTCTAAAAGAACAGTGTCTACTCATTTGTATACAAATTCATTATTGATTGATTTTAAAGAATATGTAAACCCAACACTTCATATTATTGATTTATCCCTGCTGTACCATGTATTTGTTTGAAAAAGTATCCTGTCCTCTCTGTATTGCTTCCTTTGTGTGAAATCCTTGGTGTTCCTACCAGTCCCTCTTAACTGCCTCCCACCCGCAATATAAGGAAATAATGGACGTGCGGCGGTCCTCTCCTTCTGGAAGGACATCATATGACGTCTTCCCACTCTAACTGCGCATGCACGCCCCAGCGATCAGTGGTACGCGGTGTCCCTGGGACACAGCGGATCTCCAATTGCAGTAAAGAGCCGATGAAATAGTCTCTATCATGTGATCACCTGTGTCCAATCACAGCTGATTGCATGTAAATAGGAAATGTTGGTTATCTTCAGTCCTCTCCTCACGCGCCCTGATGATCAGTGTAGCCCCATTAGTGCCACCTGTCAGTGCCCATCAATGCCACATATCAGTGCCAATCAGAGCTGCCTTTCAGTGCTGCCTATCAGTGCCAGTCAGGGCTGCCCATCAGTGCCATATATCAGTGCCGCCTTTCAGTGCCCAGTGATGCCTGTCAATGCTCACTAGTGATGCCTGTCAATGCAGCCTATCAGTGCAGCCTCATTAGTGCACATCAGTGAAGGGGAAAAATTACTTATTTACAACATTTGATAACAGAAACTTAAAAAAATTTATTTTCAATCTTTTGTGGTTTGTTTAGCAAAAAATGGAAAACCCAGTGGTGATTAAATAACACCAAAGGAAAGCTCTGTCTCAAAATTTTTTTTATAAAAATGTAGTTTGGGTACAGTGTTGCATGACTGTGTCATTCAAGTGCGATATCGCTGAAAACTGAAAAGTGGACTGGGCAGGAAGGGGGGTAAAAGTGCCCAGTAGGCAAGTGGTTGAAGTGATTGTGTTGGTTAAAAAAAAGGTATGGGTTCACATATACTTTACAGAAGAACTCTGAACTAGGAAAAAAAATAAAAAATCACCCATTAGTACACTCCTCTACACAAAACAGTTTAAAAAATAAAATGTAAATCCTTAACATTTAGGAGAAAAGTCTGACTGAATTTTCATTCATTTCTGTAGTTCAAAAGATAACCGCATCTGTTCTGCCAAGGAGGAGGAGTAACAGCAGGGATTACATCATATCCTCTCCTCTCTCTCTGCAGTAAAAGGAAACTACAGTTCCAATCAACAAAAGGGAATTGTAGTGAATGTGGGTGGGTAGGTACACAAGGCCTGTACAAGTTGAATTTGTCTGAGAGTGATGGTCCTCCCACCACTGCAAGTGGGGCTGAATTACATCAGTGCTGCCTGGAGAAAGAACTACAGAAGGGATGTGCCAAGACCAGTGTCTGGGGGAATAGGAGGCATAGCAGCCACTGGTCTTACAAACAGGAAACCAAAAAGAATTAACAGTTTGATTTGAAAATAAAAAGGCTATTTCAGAGCAACAGAAGATGGATGACATATTCAGTGACGGTAGGAAATCAGCAACAAAGACATGTAAAGATGTTTTTGTCAGGAGTTCTGCTTTAAGTTAAAATGTTGATATGATGTAGCATTTTTGTTGTGCAAAAGTTTACTTGGTGAAACAACATTTAGCACAATAAAGTCACTGCTACTTTTACAAGGTAATATCTAGGTTTGCAAAGCTATTTGGCACTTGCAACGTGTATTCCATCTTTTGTGGCTATTGAAGAATATAGTTACATAAAAATGTTTGTGCTCCAAATTCAGCCTTAATTGAAATAGTAACTATGCCGTAAACCTGCAGACATTTCTCATGCTGAAGTTTGTTTGATGCAGAGGATGTGTTAACTTCTCATTCATTTAGAATATCAACAAAAGCAGCAAATAATAAAATTACAGTATATACAGCTTAAATAGAGTAAAAAACAAGCAAGTACAACATTCTGTATGGAAAATGATCATCAAGCAGTGATCATACAGTGGAGCCAGCGTATACGTTATACCTGGAGCCTGCTCGCACACAGATTCTCTGGGACTTGAAAACCTGTCACTTGTGGTTTGCTCAGCAGTCATTTGATGTTCCCTGAGGAAATGAGACCCAAACTTTGGAGTTACCACAGCGTAACGAAGAAGCTGGTCATATTCATCCTGTCATAAAAGAGTCAGAATAATAGGAACTGCTTAACCATGTAGTGAAATGAGAAGGATGTCATTTCTAGGACAAGAGGCACTGCAGGAAAGCAGATTAAACCATTCTTTTCAGGAATATGCTCAGCATACAGCATTAGTAATTCACTTGTCAAACAGAAAGGACCATTAGAATAAATAAACACATTTCCACTATATACAGTATACAGTTACAATTTTTATACACAATTTAAAATGTTTAAATTTATTACAGGCATATGTTAAAAATCAGATGTAGTTATGTAATTATAAAATCATTTTGTTTTAAATATAACTAGTATAAATATCTACATCTGACTTGGTAGCAGGCTCTTGTAATCTGCTCTTGTACAGCAGCAATCGGACCAGGAGAGGGAAAGGCAGCACTACGAGCCAATCAAGTGCCTCTCTGCTACAAATATTTTATCTGTCACAGGATTGGTAATTCTTTCAATCCAGTACTGAGAAATACACAGTTATACCAGACAGCACAGACAACCTGGTAACATGACTTTTGATTGGTTAGTAAAAGAGCAACAGCAGACTGATGAATTCCTTTCCTTGCTTTCTCCTCCTGTCCGTATGTTGTTTATCAGTACTTATGAATGCAGGGCACTTCATTGGGGTTTATAGAAAAAATAATTCATTGTCACCTTTATGTTGCAGCACTGATGTACTGCTGCAGCTTTCCCATGTTGGCTCTAAGACCAAAAACTGATCAATTACATGATCACTGATCATTTAATTCTTGGTCTGCTCAGAAGGGAGAGCAGTGATCATCAGTCACTGCTCTCCGCTCAGCTTGTCTAGTGCTCAATGGAGTGCTGAGCATGGGATGTGGTGGGTACAGTTGATATCCTTCCAGAGCCTGGAGTGGCTCTGTCTTGTCAGCCTGCTATTGGCTGATTCTGGAGAACACAGGTCACAAGAGCAGTAAGGACAATAAAAGGCTGTGGCCATACTTCTCTTTTACGTTCAATAGTTTTGAGTGGAGGTCGTAATCTAAACATACTACCTATGAACACTTATACCTGCTCACAGACATATCATACAATATGGAACTTAGTCACACATTTTTGTCACTGTAATGGCATCCCACTTCCAATTGTGTAGGAGCTTTTATTTATATATTGCTTAATCTTGTTTCTTGGGCCTGTGAATGTAGGTGGCTGATTTTTCTAACACATGATTATATATCAATTTGAAAGATTTTGGTACACAATGTTTGATTTGGATCTTAAAGTGTACCTATGGACAAATTCAAAAATGACGTATCTGATGCTATCATAACACAACATTTTTTGGTGGGTTTTTTTTTAGTACACTCTGCTCTATTAGCTGTTGGTCCTGCCAGCAGATACCCTTTTTCAACCTTCTGTAAACAGGCAATTTTCATTTAAAACTACATGTCTATACCCTGTCAACATGGTGACAACACTCCTGCCCAATTTAATTTTACAACAAAACGATGTCATTCTTTTACAGAAAGTGAAAAAATATTTGCTCTACTGGCAGGGTCAACAGTTAATAAAACTATTCAAGGCACTCGGTGAATGATAACTGTCACAATTGCTTGTGTTCTCAGCTGAAATGTCAAGCCATCAACTGACTGGTGTGATAATCGATCACATGTGAAGATCCATGACAACCGCAGATCAGAGGCTAAGATGGCAGCTTCCTTGGATGTACAGGATAGGAGAGTTTAGTTCTACTTTAATACTACTTGCAGACTGTAAAATATACACTTTATTGCCAAAAGTATTGGGACGCCTGGCTTTACACGCACATGAACTTTAATGGCATCCCAGTCTTAGTACATAGGATTCAATATTGAGTTGGCCTGCCCTTTGCAGCTAGAACAGCTTCAACTCTTCTGGGAAGGCCGTCCACAAGGTTTAGAAGTGTGTCTATGGGAATATTTGAATACTGTAAAAATAAAATAAAAGACAAAACAGGGAAGAGGGCCAAATAGTTTTCTTTAACGCTTTACAGTTGCATGTTACCTGGAAATCCGAAGACACTGAACTACCATGGTCTGAATCTTTTGGTAAATCAGGACTTCTAGTAGTCTCTTCATCTGATGACATCTGCACAAGAAAAAAAAAACAAAACAAAAAAATTCTCAAAACAAGGAAAACCTACTACTAGTAATAACATATTTCAGCAGATATTAAAGAAACAAAAAAATAGTTAACTATTTTCATTATCGATTAGTTGGTCAGCCGATCAGTTGACATGCATACAGAATGCATCATCTGTTCACAAATCAGGAAATACAGTGCAGCACACATACAGCTCAAACCGTGCCTGAAAATTTGTGTAGTCCTAGGCAGGAGAAGGAAGTGATTTAAAGTGATTAAAAGGGCAGAATTTTTTTTTTTTAATTTTACCTTACTATAGGGGCATTTTAAACTACAGGGTGCCCCTAAAGTCTGGACACAGGCAAAATGCATATTTTCAATAACATATTATTTCATTGGAATTATATTCAATAACATCTTCAATGTGATTTCCACCATTTGTTATGCAAAGTTCCATGCGCTTTGCAGGATTTACATGAACCCGATGCAGTAACCACCAAAACAGTAATGCTGAACGATGTTACAGGCAGCATAATGTTCTCCATGGTTTCTCCAGACCCTTTCACGTCTGTCACATGTGCTCAGGGTGAACCTGCTCTCATCTGTGAAAAGCACAGGGCGCCAATGGTGGACCTGCTAATTCTGGTGTTCAATAGCAAATGCCAATAAAGCTCTATGGTGCCTGGCAGTGAACACAGGGCCCACTAGAGGACGTCGGGCTCTCAGGCCACCCTCATGAAGTCCGTTTCTGATTGTTTGGTCAGAGACATTCACTCCAGTGGCCTGCTGGAGGTCATTTTGTAGGGTTCTGGTAGTACTCATTCTGTTCCCCTTTGCACAAAGGAGCAGATAACAGTCCTACTGATGGGTTAAGGACATTCTACGGCCCTGTCCAGCTCTCCTCGAGTAATTGTCTGTCTTCTGGAATCTCCTCCATGCTCTTGAGACTGTGCTGGGAGACACAAAAAAACCTTCTGGCAATGGCTGGAGGAGTTGGACTGCCGGTGTAACCTCTGCAGGGTCTGGGTATCGTCTCATGCTACCAGTAGTGACACTTACCCTAGCCAGATGCAAAACTAGTGAAAAAAGGTCAGAAAAGGTGGAGTAGGGAAACAAATGTCAGTGGCCTCCACCTGTAAAACCATTCCTGTTTTGGGGGTCAACTCATTGTTGCCCATCTAGTGCACCTGTTGTTAATTTCATTAACACCAAAGCAGCTGAAACAGATTAACAACCCCCTCAGATCAATATCCCAGGAGTTTAATTGACTTGATGCTATACTCTGATTAAAAAGTGTTTATTTATTTTATTGGAGCAGTGTGTGTGTGTGTGAAAAAAAAATAAAGATTGCTTGAACGGCACTCTAAATGCAGGAGGAGCCAGAAGCGCCAGCGGGGGACCCCAAAAGAGAAAGATTGGGCCGGCTCTGTGCAAAACTATTGTACAGCTCAGGTAAGTACCACTTGCCTACCAGGCACTTATACCCCCTTCCTTACCAGGCCAATTTTCAGCTTTCAGCACCGTCGCACTTTGAATGACAATTGCGCGGTCATGCAAGATTGTACCCATATGAAAGTTTTATCATTTTTTTCTCATAAATAGAGCTTTCTTTTGGTGGTATTTAATCGCCGCTGGGTGTTTTACTTTTTGCGCTATAAACAAAAAAGAAAAAAAAAAAGTTTCTTTGCTTCTATTATAAAATTTTGCAAACAGGTAATTTTTCTCCTTCACTGATGTGCGTTGATGAGGCAGCACTGATAGGCAGCACTAATGAGGTGGCACGGATAGGCGGCACTGATGATGGGTACTGATAGGCGGCACTGACTGGCGCAACTGCTGGGCACTGACTGGCGCAACTGCTGGGCACAGGTGGGTGGCACAAGTTGGTGGTACTGATGGGCACTGGTGGGTGGCACTGCTAGGCACAGGTGGGCGGCACTGCTGGGCACTGATCATCAGGGTACTGATCATCAGTGCCCTGATGATCGGTGCAGATCCCTGCTCTGACAACTGCCGGTTCTCGGCAGTACTTTCCTCACGCTCTATCATTGGACATGGCTGATCACGTGGTAGAAGGCCGCTGTGATTGGCCTTTTATTACATCACGTGATCAGCTGTGTCCGTAGGACACAGCGATAACTGAGATCGCTGGGTGCGCGCAGGAGAGCGCGTTCTGGGAGGACGTCTTATGACGTCCACCCAGAACTGGCCGGCCGCAGTGCAGCCGTCATTCGGCTATCTGCGGTCGGCAACTAGTTAATGCGACCTATAAACTGTACAACTCAGTTGAAAAACAAACTGAAATCTTTTAGGTGGAAAGAAGTAAAAATAAAAAACTAAAATAATATGGTTCAGTTATATACATGTGTGCACACCCTTAAACTAATACTTTGTTGAGGCACCTTTTGATTTTATTCCAGCACTCAGTCTTTTTGGGTATGAGTCTATCAGCATGGCATATCTTGATTTGGCAATTTTTGCCCACTCTTCCTTGGAAAAACACTCCAAATCTGTCAGATTGTGAGGGCATCTCCTGTGCACAGCCCTCTTCAGATCACCCCACAGATTTTCGATTGGATTCAGGTCTGGGATCTGGCTGGGCCATTCCAAAACTTTAATCTTCTACTGGTGAAGGCATTCCTTTGTTGATTTGGATGTATGCTTTGGGTCATTGTCATGCTGAAAGATAAAGTTCCTCTTCATGTTCAGCTTTCTAGCAGAAGCCTGAAGGTTTTGTGCTAATATTGACTGGTATTTGGAACGGTTCATAAATCCCTCTACTTTGACTGAGGCGCCAGTTCTAGCTGAAAAACAGCCCCAAAACATGATGCTGCCACCACCATGCTTCACTGTGGGTATGGTGTTCTTTTGGTGATGTGCAGTGTTGTTTTTGCACCAAACATAGCTTTTGGAATTATGGCCAAAAGTTCAACCTTGGTTTCATCTGACCACAACACTGTCAACCAGTCTTCCTCTGCATCATTCAGATGTTCAGTAGCAAACTTCAGACGGGCCTGGACATGTGCTTTCTTGAGCAGAGGGACCTTGCGGGCATTGCAGGATTTCAATCCTTGTCGGTGTAGTGTGTTACCAATTGTTTTCTTGGCGACTGTGGTCCCAGCTGCCTAGAGATCATTGACAAGATCCTCACGTGTAGTTCTGGGATGATTCTTCACTGTTCTCATGATCATTGACACTCCACTAGGTGAGATCTTGCATGGTGCAACAGACCTAGGGAGACTGACACTTGTTTTATGTTTCTTCCATTTGTGAATGATTGCACCAACTGTTGTCACCTTCTCACAAAGCTGCTTGGCGATAGTTTGGTAGCCCAGTCCAGCCTTGTGTAGGTCTACAATCTTGTCCCTGACATCCTTAGACAGCTCTTTGGTCTTTTCCATGGTGGAGAGTTTGGAATGTGATTGTTTCATTGCTCCTGTGGACAAGTGTCTTTTATACAGGTAACACAATGAGAATAGCAGCACTCCCTTTAAGAGACTGCTTCTAATCTCAGCTTGTTACCTGTATGAAAGACACCTGGAAGCCAGAAATCATGCTGAATGATAGGGGATCAAATACTTATTTCCCTCATGAACATGCAAATCAGAGCATAATTTGTTAGACATGCATTTCTTTTGATTTTTTTGTTGCTATTCTGTCTCTGTGTTACAATACACCTACCATTCAATTTTTAGACTGATCATTTCTTTGTGAGTGGGCAAACATTCAAAATCAGCAGGGGATCAAATACTTATTTCCTTCACTGTAGATGGCTGGTAAAGCTGAAATGAGTATTGGGCAAAAAATCTTCTATAATTATATTAAAGGAAGTCCAGGGCAGTTGAATCCAAGTATAGGTAAATCTTCACAATTTAGATTTCTTATTGTTTCTCTTCTGTTTTTGAAGTGTCAGCATACTTCCTTCATATAATCATCAATATGGAATGATGAAGAATGAGCGATAAAACTCCTTCTTTGCAATTGATCATCATCACATAGGTTGGTAAAAAAATTTGCATTGTATATGGCCAGCTTCAATCGGCCGATATTCCTTAAATAGGATGCATTCAGTGGATTACAATAATGATAAATCCTGATAAAGATCATCATTGTTTCCACTTAAAGGATATGGATCGTTTAGACCCTTTAGAGATGAGAGGTATAGATCCTCCTAAATGCCAAAAATTGTATATAATGTTGTAGGTAAGGCTTGAATTTGCAAAATTGCGCTGGACATATATGTAAATAGCCTTCTAAAGGCTCCAAACATTCCTCTTCTATGTAAGAGCAAGGCGGTTCCTTAAAAGGTTTTTGGACAGAAAGTCCCATTTTCCATATAGTAATGCTTATCGCAAGACAAAAAATTAGTATTCATCTATGAAAGGCCCAAACATTTCTCTATAAATAAGAGTACTGGAGTTCCTTAATGAGGTTCAGAACATAAAGTCCCGTTAATATATATATTGCAAGATATGACTTAGCTCTATTCAAAAATGTACTTGCCACTGGTGGAAGTGGTATATCGCCACATATAATTACATGAATTCCCAGGAGTCATCCCAACTACTCGCGGTTTCCGTCTTGCCCAGTGTAAATCCAAGATGAAGGCGTATGGCGTGCCTCTTTCCCCTCATGGACATCGCAGCATGGTGTGACACAGAATGTGATGTCACTACGTTGACGCGTTTCGTCCGCCAATCATCGCGGACTTCATCAGAACTAACAAAGTCCGCTATGATTGGTGGATGAATTGCGTCAATGTGGTGACATCATCACGTTCTGCGTCACACCATGCTGCGATGTCCATGAGGGGAAAGAGGCATGCCATCATCTTGGATTTACACTGGGCAAGATATTACACTGGGCAGTATTTGGGATTACTCCCGGGAGTTCATTTAATTATATGAGGCGATTTACCACTTCCACCAGTGGCAAGTAAATGTTTGAATAGAGCTAAGTCATATCTTCCAATATACCGGTATATATTAACGGGACTTTATGTTCTGAACTTTATTAAGGAACTCCAGTACTCCTATTTATAGAGAACTGTTTGGGCCTTTCATAAGTGAATACTGATTTTTTTTGTCTTGCGATAAGCATTACTATATGGAAACCAGGACTTTCTGTCCAAAAACCTTTTAAGGAACTGCCTTGCTCTTACACAGAAGAGGAATTTTTGGAGCCTTTTGAAGGCTATTTACATATATGTCCAGCGCAATTTTGCAAATTCAAGCCTTACCTACAACATTATATACAATTTTGGTATTTAGGAGGATCTATACCTCTCATCTCTTAAAGCAGGCATGTCCAAAGTCCGGCCCGCGTTCCGGACTGAAACGGCCCCACAGGTGAGCTACCAAAATATATAACTTACGGCCCCCGGTAGTGATTCCCTGAAAGCTACAGAGGACTCCAGCGATCTCTAGCTGCAGCACTTGACAGCATCAGCCGGCGCAGGAAGGAGAGCCCAAATCTCGCGACGTCCGAGATCTCGTGAGATTTGGGCTTTCCTTCTCTGTGTGCCGGCTGATGACGTCAATTCCCGCTCGAGAGATCCCTGGAATCCTCAGTGGCGTTCGCAAAATCACTAGAGGAGGACCGTAAGTTATATATATTGTGCAGCTCATCTGTGGGGTCCGGAACGGGTGCCGAGGGACAGTGCAAGGAGAAACAAAGCCCAAATCTCGCGACCTCCGAGATCTTGCGAGATTTGGGCTTTCCTTCTCCCTTTGCTGGCTGATGACGTCAAGTCCAGAGAGTGCTGAGCCTCCACACAAAGCCACAAGGGCCACCATTAAGGCAAAATATTAAAAGTAAAAAAAAAACAGACAACACACTGACAGGCAGGCTGGGCTGTGCTCAGGATACATTAAAGCAGGCAAGGGAGCATATAGGAATCTGGTAATACCCTTCATTAACCCCTGACTGTCCATCACTGTGCTATAATGCCATGATGATTTGATTTCTTACTATTGCACAGCCTGCTATTGTCTGCCTGTGTTACAGTATCCTATCTTTGCTGTTCCACCCTCTGCTCCTCATAGTCTCTACATAACTTCTCCCCTTCTGGCCAATTTTTATAATGGCAACTGCAAATAAGAAACGAAAAGTTGACAGTGAGGGCCGCCGCTTCCAGGACAGGTGGAAAGTGGAATATTTTTTCACTGAAATACGGAATCACTGTGCTTGTCTGATATGCCAAGAGACTGTGGCTGTTTATAAGGAATTTAATATCAAGAGACACTACCAGACGAGACATAGCACATACGACAAGCTAACAGGGCGCGACCGCAGTGAAAAGTTGAAGCAACTTGGAGCTGTTTTAATGTCACAACAGCGATTTTTTACAAGAGCCCATGAATCAAAATGAAAATGCCACAAAGGCTAGCTATGAGGTGGCAGCGTTAATTGCTAAAAATTGCAAATCTTTTGCTGAGGGTGAGTTTATCAAAGAATGTATCATGAAAATGGTGCAGAATATCTGTCCCGAGAAGAAGCAAGAGTTTGCCAACATTTGCCTGGCTCGTAACACTGTAGCAAGGAGAATTGAAGAAATTTCATCAGATATTAAGAGACAGTTAACGTCAAAAGGAGTTGATTTTGACTTCTTTTCAATAGCCTGTGATGAAAGCACGGACCTCTCTGACACAGCTCAGTTGCTGATTTTTCTGAGAGGGGTGGATGATGAAATGAATGTGACTGAGGAGCTGCTTGACCTCCAGAGCCTTAAGGACCAAACAAGAGGAAAAGATTTATTTGTCTCTGTTAGTTCTGCCATAGAGAACATGAAACTGCCTTGGAACAAGGTTACTGGGATTATTACTGATGGGGCACCTGCCATGACTGGTGAACGAAGTGGATTATCAACCCTAATCTGTAACAAGGTGATTGAAGAAGGAGGCAACGCTATCAAACTTCATTGTATCATTCATCAACAAGTTCTCTGTGCTAAACATCTCAAATATGATCATGTTATGAAACCGGTGCTAAAGACCATTAATTGCATCCGCTCTAAAGCCCTGTGCCACCGCCAGTTTAAACAGTTTTTACTGGATATCCAGGCTGAATACGAAGATGTTTTATATCATAATGATGTAAGATGGCTCAGTTGGGGGTCTGCACTGCAGCGTTCCTACTCTCTCAGAAAGGAAATTGGAGAATTCTTGGAAACAAAGGGACAACCGATGTGAGAACTATCTGATCCTATTTGGCTGGCTGATTTGGGGGTTCTAGTCGACATAACAAAGCATCTGAATGTACTGAACACGAGTCTTCAGGGCAAAGATGCAGCGGTGAACCAGCTTTATTCACACCTCAAAGCCTTTGGAACAAAGCTGCAACTTTTCCTAAGGCATTTGTCACAAACGCAGCCCAATACTGTTCACTTTTCAGCGTTGCAGGAAATAATGAACAGTTTTCCACAGGATGATATCAGTGCACAAACGAGCAGGTATGCAGCGGACATCGCATCTCTGGCTGGGGAGTTTAAACGGCGCTTTCAAGATTTTTCAGCTATGGAAAAGGAGATCAGCATTTTCTCCTCTCCATTCTCTGTTGACCCCGACAATGCTCCAGATCAGCTGCAGCTCGAGCTCATTGAGCTGCATTGTGACAGCGAGTTACGCAGTCGCCACCAACAGCTCTCTCTTGTGAACTTTTACCGCCAACTGGATAAGAGCCGGTTTCAAGAGATTCGAACATTGGCTAAGAAAATGTTGAGCTTGTTTGGCTCAACATATTTGTGTGAGAAGACATTCTCTGTTATGAACTTTAACAAGGACCGTGTGAGGACAAGACTAAGTGACTCTCACCTGCGTGACATTTTGCGCATCAAAACCACGGCCTTTGAACCAGACCTAGTCTATGTGCTGCAGTCCAGATCTCAGTTTCACCCTTCACATTAGTGCAGTCAAGTTTTTTTTTCAATTGAGAGGAATACATTGTAAAATCTCAGTTAATGTCAGTTGGTCTAAATCAGTTCTAAATATATTTGAACACATGTATACTTGGTGTTATGTTCCTGTTCACATTTTTTGAACTTAAAAGTTGACAGACAACCTTCATACTTTGTGTAATGTACTTTCTAATGTTCCTGACATATTTCAGCTTCCTGTTTTTTTGAGATTAAAGGCAGAGTGATTTCACACCTGTTTAGATTTGTCATCCAAGTCACAAAATGAAAAGTATGCCGTTTTCAATAAACTTTTGCATAAAATAGTTCATTTGCATTTAATTTTAATGGTTCATCAGAATGTCGGGCAAAATGGTCGGCCCTCGCACATGTTCACTTCATCAAATCTGGCACTCTTCCAAAAAAGTTTGGACACCCCTGTCTTAAAGGGTCTAAACGATCCATATCCTTTAAGTGGAAACAATGATGATCTTTATCAGGATTTATCATTATTGTAATCCACTGAATGCATCCTATTTAAGGAATATCGGCCGAATGAAGCTGGCCATATACAATGCAATTTTCTTTACCAACCTATGTGATGATGATGAATTGCAAAGAAGGAGTTTTATCAGTCATTCTTCATCATTCCATATTGATGAATATATGAAAGAAATATATTGACACTTCAAAAACAGAAGAGAAACAATAAAATCTAAATTGTGAAGATTTTCCTATACTTGGATTCAACTGCCATGGACTTCCTTAATAGAATTATAGAAGATTTTTTGCCCAATACTCATTTCGGCTTTTCCAGACATCTATATAGATGCAGCTAAGTGAAAACGCAGAACTTTTTTTGTTTTAATTTACTGATTTTATTTTCATAATTGACAGTGTGTACACCATGATTCAAATGCCAACCTTTTCATGATCTACTTGATCTCAATAAAAAATATTTGCATCCATTACTTATGATAATTTACTCCACATAGGATACATAATATACCTTTTTTTTTTTTTTTGGCAGGTCTGCTTTTGGCAGCTGATAACTTTTTCCCTATAAGGTCTCTCTCCTCCCTGCTAGTCCCCAAATGCGGTGCTGGAGACAGGCAGGGAGGGAACGGGAGGAGGCGATAAACAGCGCAATGTTAAAAATATTAAATGTTTAAATTGCTATTAAGCCGCTTTTGATTTTAAAAGCCCCGACATTCCTAAAAGCACCTCCGGTTTAAATACGGTTTTGGTCAAAACTTATTTTAAAGGCATTCTCCATCTTTACCACTTAGGACATCATAGAGTCAAAAAGGCGTCCTGTAGACTTATCAATATTATAATAGAACTGTAGGCAAAACTTTTTTTCATTTTGGAGTACGTTAGGGTTATAACCCCTGATCTATGTCTCTTTGGGGGCGGGGTTGGATTTCCCCTCACTTCCTGTCCCCACAGCCAAAACAGGAAGTGAATGAAAATCCCTGCAAAGCAATGCAATCACTGATTGTCATCAGAACTAGTGCCCCCCCTGAACATTTCCCCCCCATTCCTGTTCTGGTGACCACCCAAAATTTGGAAATTTCTTTTCCGTTCACTCCCAGCAATAAACAGAGCTCATAGAAAGGGTGACTCTCTCTAATGGGGACACAGACAGCAATATAAACTGTCAAGCATTCTAATCCCTCTCAAGTCTATCAAAACTTTTAAAAAGCCTTTAGTGATAATACATAGAGCGACACAGAAGGGTCAGAGCTCTGAGAGCACAGGGCAGCCTCCTATTGTGTCATCAAAAAGGAGAGAGCACACCGACTTCCTGAGGGTGAAGGGCAAGCCTGCACCGGAGGAGGCAGCACACAGCCCGGCTCTCACACTCACTCACCGTAAACTTGGCGGCGTCTCCGGCTGCTGGTGACAGAACACAACGGCCGGATATCAGAACCCGGAAGTGTGTGTGGCCATGGTTACAGAACGCATCCCGGCAGCAGACGCCGCACTAAACAGTCAAACAGGATCCGCCAATAACAGCCAGAGCTAGAGCGATGGTAGGCGCGGCCATAAAGCACAGGAGGGTGGCGATTGGCTGGAGACGGGCTCATTGACTGTTCTAGGGGAGCATGGTGTGAGGGGCGTGGTCTGTGTGCAGTATTGCACATTACAGAGTGGTCCCAGGAGATCGGCAGGACTATAGAAAGCGAGTGATCAGCTCCCTGCAGCAGTAGATCTCTGTTACTGCCTCACCTGATACCAGGGCTGCTGTTAGAAACCAGCGCCCCATACACAGGGCTGATGTTAGTAAAAATGGGGCCCCATACAGCCAACCTGACAGCCCCCCCCTTTAAAAAAACCAAACACAGTTTACTATGATTTAGTCATGAATGAACACAGTGAGTGATTGGTTCCACTTGTGTTCATTCAGGAAAGATAGGGGTTGGTAAATGTGAAATTTTACTAGGCCCCTCCCCCACTCTTCATCCTGAAGGATCCTAATGTGTGGGAAGGAGAGGAGGGAAGCCGGCAGAACTGCAGGGGTGGGGGGCACATAGGGATGGTCATGGGTGTAGTGGGGGGGCAGACTGACAACTCATGGGGCCCCCTGGCAATAGGGGATCATGGGGCCCCTGTGTCCTTGCCCAAACTCAAAAAAGCCTATGAAAAAGGTACCAGGGGCATCTCATGTGACCCCGGGCCCTCGGGCAGTGCCCGAGTTTCCAAATGGTCAGTCTGCCCTTGGGGGGGGGGTGCAATTACTGGACCGAGAGGAGAGGAGAAGCTGGCTTTCAGCTGCTGCAGAGGGAGCCATACAGGGGTTCAGTTCCAGGAATTGCCCCCCCACACTGTGCTGACCACTCTCCAATTCACCCAGCTGCCTGGGGCCCCCTGCTGGCCTGGGCCCCGTACAGGAGGACTGGTGGTTTCATCTTATCCACAGCCCTGCCCATACAGCCAACCTGACAGCCCCCAACCCCCCAAAAAAACACAGTTTACTATGCTACTTTTATGAATAAATACAGTAAGTGATCGGTACTGATCACCCATTGTGTTCATTCAGGAAAGGATTGATGGGTGTGGCAGGGGGGACAATTACTGGAACTGATCTCCTGTATGGCTCTCTGCAGCAGCTGAAAGCCAGCAGGAGGGAAAGCAGAAGCAGCTTTCAGCTGCTGCAGAGAGAGCCATACAGGGGATCAGTTCCAGTAACCCCCCCCCCCCATACCCTCTCTGCCAACATCCGATTCTCCAATCTGCCTGGGCCCCCCTGCTGGCCTGGGCCCCATACAGGAGGACTGGTGGTACCCCCTTATCCATGGCCCTGCCTGATACAGTTATAGTTTGGTCGCTGTCATTGTCACTTGTTTGGCATGCAAGGTAAATGTAAATGAAAAATAAAAACACTGAATAATCCAAGTCCAAACATGAACTATATACAGATATTGGAATAAAACATTGTACGCAATAGAGGGCCTATAAGAAAAGGTGACTCTCGGGGCTCATTCACACCAGAACACAGATCCCATGTGTACTTCCCACACCATGTTGCAAGGGCACTGGGTGTGCAATCTGCCGTGGGTGTCAATGCATTCCTAATGACACCCCAAATGCAGATCTCTAACAGTGCGTTTGCCTGCACTGGATAGAATGGTGTGTTTTTGAAAAGTAGTACATACAGTCCAGTGTGATTTGGGCTGAAAATCACACTGCAATGAATCGCACAGGAATGTGGCCTGCGTTTCCGTACAATTCAGATGTGAACCAGCTATTGATGAGTATTTGTTTAAGCAATCAGGGCCAGTTCACATCACTGAAACACACTCGGATGCGTTCCGGATATGTTTTTGCTTACAGTTCACACGACACTGCGCTGCGCTTTTGATGTGTTTTGCTATGTTCCAGTACAGTTCTGTGCAGAAAAAATGCAGCATGTTCTACTTTTTTTTCTGCGCTGGAACTGACTGCACTGGTGTGAGCTAAGGTCATTGGAACACATGGAAAACACTGTGCATGCATTTTTGATGCAGAAAAAAAAACGCATTGGACTGCATCTGGTGTGAACCAGCCTTTAGACCAAGTCCACACCTACGCAGGTTGTGGCTGATGCATTTTTCCAGGGCATTTTGTGATGCGGTTTGCATTTTTCCACATGCATTTCTAATGCGCTTTTGATGTGGTGTCTGTTAGAATGCAGAAAATGCACTAAAAATGCATGTAAATGCATTTTTCATGCATTTCCATTGAAGTCTATGGAACCAAAAATTCAATCTGCTGCTGGCAAAAAGTCCCTGATCCTTTCCAAAAAAGCACTGGTTGAAAATGCATAGATGTGAACATGACTCATACAGCGCCGATGCTTCCACTAGGCAAACTAGGCAGCCGCCTAGGGCGCACTGCCACCTAGGGGCGCCTGCGCACAGGCACTCTCTCGTCATGAATGATCCTTCAGCTGAGGGGAAAGGCGGCAGAGGGGAGGAAGAAAGGACAGAGGAAGATGCCGGGTAACTGGGTCCAGTGTAGCAGCCGAACTGCTGCGCCTTCCAGTGTTCCTCTCAGACTCAGTCCCTTACTGCAAACTGGCTGGTGGCTGCTGATCACTGTGGAGTTCCAGCCCTTCTCTTCCCATTCATTAGTGGAGGCGGAGCTGCGCCTGTGGAGGAAGGTAATGTCTGACTCGTGTCTCGTGTCTGTGTGAGTTTGACCCGGCCGGACATCCATCACATGTGCAATGTGTCAGTGAGTGATGACATCTTCACAATCCCACAGCCTGCTCTTCTAGTGCCTGCTGATCTGTGTCAGTGTTGGTGGTGGTGTGTTGTGTCAGATCTGTCACTGTGTGGGATCGCTCAGTTTAGGTGTTCTCTGCATGTGTGGGGGCTGGGCTGCCTGCTGTCACACATTTTATCTCCCCCCATTACCTGGGAAATTCCAGCCTGGGATCTGTCAGAGTGTGGATCCATCATCCTCCACTCACTGCAACTGTCACCCTGCCACTGCCAGCCACAGATACAGTCCATCCGTGTCACTGATTTTGTCTTTAATATTGGTGCTGGTGGCATCTTATAGCACTTCTTTTTGCAGATTAAAAGAAATTTAGCAGATTCATGTGATGTTCATTTAATATTTTCTACTGTCTTCATTTCCGCCCCCTTCACCTGCTACATCTGACTCTGCTCTCCAAGCTTCATTTTTGATGCACAGGCACATCCTGGACTCTACTTCCTGATCCTATAGGCATAGTTTGCTGCTGGACGGCTGGATGTCTCACCTGGATCTAATTACCACACGATGAGTCTTTTTAACCAATTATCTTCAGCAACAAATGTGTTTTCATCAAGAAGTACCGAGCCTGCATTGACCTGATGAAGCAGCTTGGCAACCCTGCACCTCCAAAAAGGAGTACTTATTTTCAGATCCAGGCACCATACCAAGAGGTGGAAGATTTCCTGTAAACAGGCAGTTCCTTCCAGCCAGCCCCTTTGAGGAAACCTCTGGTTACCTGGATCTTATTCATCTTTACTGAGTCCTGTCATCGCACAGAAGGGAGGATTGCCCAAGCTGACCAGACCTCTGACCAGACCCCAGATGAGGGATTTTATACAACGCTCTTACCCTATTTATTTCTATCAATTCCTAAGGAGCACCACCAGTACCTAGTAGTTTCACCTTTTCACAAGTCATAGATTTTATGGACGTTGTCTTGATTTTATTGAATTTCATATGATTTTAGCGCTGCACTAATCTATATTAATATTTTCTACTGTTTTTAATTTTTTTTCTTTTTCTGAGGGGGGGGCGCAAGTAGCTGGTCTTGCCTAGGGTGCAAAATAGTCTAGCACTGGCCCTGGACCCATAGGCAATCATGTTAAACGGACTGTAGAACATTTCTGCAAATCTGAAAATGCACTGCAAAACGTAGCCTTAGTGATGACCAATCAGTTCACAAATGGTCAGAGATTGGAACTGTCTGATCAGTGGCATACCTAACATATCTGGCACCTGGAGCCGATCATTTTTTTTTTTAACACCTCCCCCCCTACAAACAAAATTACTACCTGGAGCAATAAACTTGGTTGTGACCTAACAGTGGGAGGAGTTTAAGGCATAGTTCACCTTTACCAAAAACTGCTGATGCGGGTAAGGGGGAGTCTGTAGAAAAAAACAAACTGCAACTTTGACCAAAGTTGAATAATGCCCTTGATATAGGTGTTGGCTATTTAAGTACCTCCTGAAGCCTGACTGAAATTACTCCCAGAGATGACATCATCTCATCCTGCTTTGTTGCTAGGACATTGCTAAGAGATACTGTCAGGAATGGTCTTATCTCTGGTAGTGCTGGGGCTTACCTGCCTTGTGGGCTGCAGTACCAGTGCTGGCCAGCGGGTGCTCTCAGCAGCCAGTGTCTCACTCCTGCAATCAGGCCATCACCTGAGGCTGATTGCAGGAGCTGTATTAAAGTAGGACCAGGCCTGCAGTCAGTGCCTTGGTGTATTGCTCCCTTGTGCCCTGTATCCTGCCTGACGCTCCTGCTGGACTCTGACACTGCTTGAACTCTACCCGTACCAACCCTGCTATTCCTGACCACTCTTCTGCCTGCTCCTTTGTACCTTGTCTGCCCGTTAGCTATCGACCCGGCCTGCCTGAGTACGTTTGTGCTCCAAACATATTTATATCAGTTAAGGTTTGGGTTTAGTTTGCACTTCGTTGTACATATTTATATTAATTTAGGTTTGGTTTGTTTGCACTGCGTTTGTGTATTGTATAACCTTTAATAAATTATATTGTTTTACACCTTACTTGAAGCCTGCGTTTCCCTGTGTCAGTCCACACATCTCTGGTCATACCCGGATCCCTGACAGACTCCCAGCACTTACTGTACACCTTCACTATCACAGGAGCGAGCTCGTTCTCTGATTCAAACCCCCTCACATGCACTTTCCATCCCCTGGCAAAGTAGTTCTGAGCTCAGCTGGCTTTTCTAGGTGTGTGGTGTTTGGGACCTTTCTAGGTGTGTTATTCCAGTTAACAGGTACAAGGCAGGCCATCACTGGAACAGGGCAGAAGGACCCTAACAAACCAGCAGTTCCCATGGGGATAAATCTACATAAACGTTTTTGCATCACTTTCACCCAAAATGCACACTTTTTCTAACTGGATTCAGGCGAATCTCTTGTGAAAACATTTATAAATATACGAAAAACATTTATAAATATACGACTAAGTGTTGATTCTTTTTGGGTTGGCTGAATATAGGGATAAGGTTTGAGTTTGCAAAGATTCATTAAGTTTCCAAACCACAAACGTTTGGTTGAAACATTTTCAGGTTCACCATCAGAATAAGTATAGTGCCTTTATAGGTAGCCAGGGGGAGCTAGCTACATTTTTTAGTGAGGAAAGCTGAGTAGCTGCCAGGGCATGAGTTAGCCTGGGTGTGAGTCAGCCAGATCATCTTA
Organism: Staurois parvus; assembly: GCF_062004578.1. NCBI lineage: Eukaryota > Metazoa > Chordata > Amphibia > Anura > Ranidae > Staurois > Staurois parvus. Next base: position 3,685,373 of record NW_028318452.1, on the reverse strand, counting down.
GGACAGGGCTGAGGGCTCTGCAGATCAGTTCCCTGATACCTCTCCTTGCTCTAGAGACTTGGGAAGTTTTTAGAAGGCAGTGGGTGGGGGGTGAGGAGGGGCTGATCTACATACTTAGGGAATCCTGACCCATCCCCAGGCAGGAGGCTTGGCATGGGGTCGGGAGAGCTCTTAAATATGACTGAGCCTGCTCTGCAGCAGGAGAATTTGAATGGAAAATGAACTGCGAGGCTGGGATGCAGGGGCATGGGAGGGGACCCAGTGGGAAGGGGCCTACCTCCAGGCTGGAACTGAAAGGAGGATTGCTCATCTTCAGCAGTCCCCTGAGAGAGGACCACGTGTGCAGCAGGAAAGGAGCAAGCCCAGGGGTAGGCCTGAAGGCAGCCAGCAACACAGTAAGCTAGCAGGAGAGAGAGTGAGAAGTCCTACACCCCCTGGGCTGGAAAAGGGGAAAGGACATTCAGGTGGGAAACCTGACTAGCCCCCATCAAGAACTGTTTGATTTAAAGAGACAAATTCTGGGTCCCCTTTCCCAAGGATACACCCAGTACAGCTGGATGCGGAGAGGATTCATCTGGGGTCTGGGGTGGTACACCAGGAGAGGCTGGAGAGCTCTCCAGGAAGAAAAAATTCCTGTCCTTGGACTTGTACATAGTTGTTAGGAAGTTGTCCTTGGGCATCTCATACATCCCTCATCTCATACATCCCTCAAGCTCATCCAAGTTTACTGCCCCTTAAAAAAACAAGCCTAAGGATTGTTTACTGTCTCCTGTGTGAAAGGTCAGAAGAAAATGTGTGTTTCCTGGCTGTGCAGGACTATAGGGGGACCCAAAACTCAGCAACTTCTAAGGGGGTAGTGCTACATAGGAAACAAACCATAAACTACAGCTATGTAATGGAATATAGTCAATTACATACAGTATTTCCACACTTCAGTCCTCCCAAGTGATGACGCCACAGTCTTTCAGTAGCATACAGATATAGAACAGAGCAGAGAGCCAAGTCAAGGACCAGACTATACTTTAGGGATTGTCCTGCATCCCACACCCAAGGAATGTGAGTAGTCCCATAGTCCTGCACCTCTCATTCCTTGCTTGCCCCCTAAAGGGAAGCTCCCAGAAACTAGATCCCCAAACGTTTACTTTTCTTTTTAACATTCTTTATTTAAGAATTTTACATACAGACAGGAATACTTGAAAGCCAAGCACATGATTCAGCATAAGCCATTTCCACGGTAAAACAACATACTGGACAAAGCAATGAACCTTCCTGTTCAATGAGTGTACACTAAAAGCTATCTTCAGGGTCAGAACTTAGATATCACATCAAAGAAAGTATGCACCCCATCTGTGTTTTTAACAGAATAACACCACAGAAGACAGATTCTCAGAAAGAAATACAGGAATCAAGGATGGAAAGAGGGGTTGGGGGAGAAAAAAAGAAGGGGGGGGGGAGAAAAAGAAGAGAGGAGGGAGGCAGGGGACTTAGAAGGGAAAGGAATTCTCACTCATCCTAGTGCACAATTGATGCATATTCTCTTGAGCAGGTAAAGAGGGTCCAATAGAACCAGCTACGGTGGAACCAGTTTCACCAGCAGTCTTTTCACCACTGGCACCCGCATCTTCAGTGAGGGCACCCGGCTGTGACATCTTGTGGCTTCACAGCCAGATGCCCACTGCGCATGTGCAAGCTTTCTGAATGGTCCTGTAGTCCTGAGACCTGGCATGTGTCCCAGAAGACTACAGGGAGGGAGGGGTGGAGGACAACTTCCGCTTCTGATCACCTAGGCCAGGGTTGTCAAACTGGCGGCCCTCCAGCTGTTGCGAAACTACAAGTCCCATCTTGCCTCTGCCTTTGACAGTCATTCTTGTAACTGTCAATCTTGTAATGCCTCATGGGACTTGTAGTTTGGCAACTGGAGGGCCACCAGTTTGACAATGATGACCTAGGCGATTGAAGCGGAAGTGGAAGCGGGTACTTGTCAAAATCAGGTACCTGCTACCCCCTCTGCTCCCCAAAAATACCAATCCTATACAGGCACCGGGGGATGAAGCCTTAAAACAGAACTTCCCCTTTTGGGTGGAGCTCTGCTTTAAGCAGTCCTTAGATGGATCCAATCTCGGCCAGTTCAGCAGGGACAATGGCCCCTATGGAACTATGGGGAGGCTGGTAGTACTAAAATAGATTCATGAATTGACTTCAGTACTACCAGCCTGTCAGATTTTTTTTCATGCAGTTACTGCCGGCAGCTACTGTAGATAACAGTAATCATTGTGTTATGCTGCTAGAGAAGGCTCCCCGTCGGCAGAACACAATAGTGCTGCGTGAGGGCGCCTCCCATCAACACAGTCAGCAACCAGTTTTCTTTCCTGCAACCCTGCCAAATCTTCCAATTGTTATAGCCTACAACCCCTGTAGATCCCATTAGTCACCTTTTTAGGCTTTTCTTTAAAGAGCATCTCTAAACATTTCAGAAAGTTAGTTACATATATCCTGATGTCAAGCCTTGTATCCCGGAATTGGACCTGTAGAGTCCCATCCACTAGAGTGGAATTATATAACAGAGTCAAAGAGATCCAATTGATAGACACCCTAATGACAAAAGTGAATAACACGCTGGACATAAACAATTAAGTTTATTTTTGTTGCCACTAGTGCCAAAGGTCCAAAAAAAGTCCTGCAGCTGAGAATATTACTGCCCCCCAGGCAGAACAATTAGTCTATAATAAACCAGCGCAATATTTATCCAAAAGTCCATGTACAATGAAAAATCTTATGCTTTCATCAGATTCGTCAAGAAATGAAGCATTGTATACAAATAAATCCTCCTTTCCTCCTCTTCTCTTCCGTCCACTCCACTGCACGTACTCCCCAAAAAAAAAAATATATAGTGTAGTATGTTCTAACTACCCACATGGAAGAAAAATATATTTGAAATATAATTTAAAAATATCCTTCCCAAATATATTGACATATATTTGAAATGCTAAAATTTTGGCCATATTCAATATATTTCAAAATATATTTCAATAAATATATATATATATATATATATATATATATATATATATATATATATATACTGCATGTTGAAACATGTTTTTTATATATTACAAAATATATGAAAAATATTTAAAAATTTTTTTTTTAAAATGTATTCTTCAGATTTTTTTTAACATATAAAAAAGTCATTTTAACATATATTTTTACATATATCTGTAAATGCAATCCAAAAATGTAGATTTGTATTTTTAAGGACATACAGTATATTTGAAATGTATTTTTAAAAATATTTTTCATATTTCAACATGCAGTGTGTGTGTGTGTGTATATGTGTATATACAGTATGTAACGGAACCGGAACCCAGACCGCACTGAGTTTTTCCGTTATACCACAGCTTCCCCTGTCCGAACACCATCCACGGACCACACCCTTGAAATCCCTCAGGAAACAGACAGCACCCAGCTCTTCTTAATACACGAAGCCAACTACTTTTATTGTACACAAACAACATGTTTTATACAGAGGGCGGGGAAAGACAACCAGGGACAGGAAACACATCATCAGCCCACCCTATCAGTGGGAAGGGCTACAGTATAGGCAGGAAACACCTCATCACCCCTCCCCATCCAACCAAGACACAGAACAATGGGATGAAACACATGATAAAGGACATTGACCAACCCCCACACCAATACACAAACAGTACATCCCATAATAGTTGGCTGGACAGGAAGACACAGCACAATGGGGGGTAGCACATGGCAAACAGACAATGGACAGCCATGTGGCCGAGAACAAAGGAACACACACTATACACAAGACTCAGACATTCACATACACACCCTGTACCCCTTAACAGGCACAGGGTGCCTTAAACATAATGGGAATTTGGGAAGATGACACAGAGGTCCCCCCACCCAAAGTCACTCCCGTCACACAGTATATATATATATATCGTATTTTTCGCTCCATAAGACGCACTTTTTTCCCCCCAAAATAGGGGGGAAAATGTCAGTGTGTCTTATGGAGCGAATATGGAGCGGCCGGTCCGGTATTTCCACCGCCGCCGAGTCAGAATACCGGGCCGGCCGCTCAGCTCTGCAGCGGGACCTTATGGAGATGACTGCTGACCTTTGGGGAGGGAGGGGGAGCGGGTACCTGAATTTGACAGGTACCCGCTCTTACTTCCGCGGAGTTGTTCTTTGACCTTACCTGTTCCTCTATCCAGCGGCGCACTGTCTTCCCGGCTTCTGTAGTGTGGGCGCTGGGCTTGACAGCCGGGTGCCAAGTGCGCATGCGCAAGAAGCGGTGCTTTTTGTGAATGGTAAGGCGGTACCTGGGACACATGACAGATCCCAGAAGCCGCCGGACCAATCACAAAGCGCAAGTGCTTCTCGCTCATGCGCACTGGCACCCGGCTGTCATGCCGAGCGCCCACACTACAGAAGCCGGGAAGACAGCACGCGGCTGGATAGAGGAACAGGTAAGATCAAATAACAACTCCGCGGAAGTAAGCGGGTACCTGTCAAATTCAGGTACCCGCTCCCCACCCCCCCAAAGGTCAGCAGTCATCTCCTGTGCTGTCCGCAGTCTCTGGTCATCCCTGTGCTGTCCGCAGTCTCTGGTCATCCCTGTACTGTCCGCAGTCTCTGGTCATCTCCTGTACTATGTCTGCAGTCCATTAGTTCATAATTTTTTTTTTCCTGTTTTCTGCCTCTAAAACCTAGGTGTGTCTTATGGTCAGGTGCTTCTTATGGAGCGAAAAATACGGTGTGTGTATATGTATATATGTATATATATATATATATATATAATTTTTTTTTTTTAATATATTGAATATGGCCAAAATTGTAGCATTTCAAATATATGTCAATATATTTGGGAAGAATATTTTTCAAATATATTTTTCTTCCATATGGGTAATTAAGTGAATAGAATACTACTACCACTACTACCCCTACCCCCTCCCTCCTAGATTGTAAGCTCGAAAGAGTAGGGCCCTCTAACTCCTCGTGTGCTGTTTGCAGTTGCTGTACTGTTTCATGTATTGTCCCCCCCTCTATTGTACAGCGCTGAGCAAACCCTTTGGCGCTATATAAACTCGATGTAATAATAATAATAATTATAATGCGCTCACATTTCAAATGGCATGATGTGCTCCAAAAATATTATTAATAACCGTGCGATCATCACCGTTCTCAGTATTTATCTCTTATCCTCCAACAAAAATTCCATGCATTTAGTCTATATGTGTATCTTCTCCACAACTCCTCCTCAGAATCTTCTTAGTGTATCAAGTGCACCATGCACCTCAAATGTTCACACCACCACTAGTGCTCCTCCCTTCCCCTTTTGGTAATGCACCTTACCCTCTGTAAATTGAATATACGCCTTTTTAAAACTCCCTGTTAAATGTCCAGTGTCGCCTCTTCTCTATATTCCGTGTCATATCCTCCCGACATGTGTAATCAAAAACAAAATTCTTTAGTGCAGCAGTATGTATAAAATCACACTTTATTAACAGGTTCCGCACTGCCCTGTAGCAGAAATACTGCTATAGGGCGGCACGAGTGCACAAAATCATGTATATATACATGATTTTTCAGTTCCAGGTAGGAGGCACGCTCCTTACCTGTGCCGCCATTTGCGGCCTCGGCTGTGAATCATCGGGTCCTAGCTGGAGATTACTTGCCGGCACCTGGTGACCGCCGAGTATCTCCGACGGGGGAGAGACCTGTGTATAAACAACACAGATCTCTTCCCTGTCAGCTCCTGCACACTGCTTTGTATGGCTCTGCATAGCAGAGCCATACAAAGCAGTGTGCTTACAGTAGAAAACACACACACTGAAACAGCACACAGTTAACCCTTGGATCGCCCCACATGTTAACCCCTTCTTGCCCAGTGTCATTAGTACAGTATCAGTGCTTTTTATTAGCACTGACCACTGTATTGGTGTCACTGGGGATGTAAGTGACACCAAGACAGTTCCCCCCCAGTGTCAGAATGCCCGCTGCAGTCTGCTATAAGTCGCTGATCAGTGCCATTACTAGTAAAGAAAAAACAAATTCCAGTATATATACCACAATTTGTAAATGCTATAACGTTCACGTAAACCAATTGATTTACATGTATTGGGATTTTTTTAAGCAAAGACATGTCGCAGAATATATTTTGGCCTAAATTTATGACTAAATTTGATTTTTAAAATCTTTTCACTGGACATGTTTTATAGCAAAAAGTCAAAAATAGTTTTTTTCTCAAAATTGTCATTTTTTTTTGTTTATAGCACAAAAAATAAAAAACGCAGAGGCGATCAAATACCACAGAAAGCTCTATTTGTGGGAAAAAAGGACATCAATTTCATATGGGTGCAGCGTTGCATGACCGCGCAATTGTCAGTTAAAGTAGCACAGCGCCATATCACAAAAAATGGCCTGGTCAGGAAGGGGGGGTAAATCCTCAGGAGGGCAAGTGGTTAATTAAAATCTGCTTACATGGATTCCAGATACAAAAAACACCTTCTCTAAAATGGCCGCTGTGGTACATCCGGTTTGCGTCTGACGTCACTTCCGTCTAACGCGTTTCGTTATAAATTGACTTCCTAATAGGCTGTGAATGTCAGACGCGGCTAGACCATCCGTTTATAAAAAGTTCAATACCACCCCTCTTGGAGACCTCGTCAGCCATTTACTTACTGGAGAAGTACAGCCAAAGCTCTTTTGGCTGTACTTTTCCTGTGGATCACAGGAGTGCAGTTAGTCCTGCACTCCCATGACCCATTGTCAGCTGACAGTGGGCTGACATCACTCAGCCGGTCCAGGCTGGGGAAAGATCCCAACTTTAAAGTCGTGATCCACCCCAGAGTCTGGAGTGGCACCTGGCTCACAGAGGCGTCCCTAAGGTTGGTGTCACCAGGTGCGGTAACACGTGGTGTCACCCCTCCAGAGAGTAAGGAGTGGTGCTGGTGTAGCAGTAAAATGAGTATCCCGACCCGTGAAGATATGTATCCCCTGAAGAAACTGCGCATGTGCCGGAGTCAGGCCGAAGAAGCTGAAAAAACAGCCTTACTTTCAGTCCTGCACAGTTGTACACTATCTTCTCCTGAACTGAAATTAATTACTCTGATTTTGCTGTATATTGTAAGCTTCTCACAGTGTGCGTTAGAAGCTGCAGCTAGTCATATACAGCCCACCTAATTTCTTGGCTATAGGACATCCAACATCATCTAGCTATTTTCTCCCCAGCCTTCCTGTCCCTGGCCTGCCTTTGTGCTTCATTGGACATCAGTTCTTTGAATCATGGGGGCTTAACATCACATGGGAATGTCAAGATGGCATGCATGCAATCACAGCCTGCCTAGGAGCGCCCACTTCTACAGACTGTCATCTGCGCATCAAGGCATTTTGATATTTGAGTAAGTCCTCCCAAGAGCCAGCCCACTGTTTGCTTCAAGGCTGAGGACTTTTGAGAGGCATACTGAAGCAGGGTGCTTTCAGATGGATGTTTTCAGGAAGCTATGTATAGTACCCTGCTGGCCCCTCCCATATGGAAGAAATATATATTTGAAATATATTTTTAAAATATTCTTCCCAAATATATTTACATATATTTGAACTGCTACAATTTTGGCCATATTCAATATATTTCAAAATATATTTCAATAAATATGTATATATATATATATATATATACACACACACACACTGCATGTTGAAATGCATTTTTATTACAAAATGAAAACTATTTTTAAAAATACATTTCAAATATACTGTATGGCTTTAAAAATACAAATCTACATTTTTGGAATGCATTTACAAATATATGTAAAAATATATGTTAAAATTACTTTTTTATATGTTAACAAAAATCTGAAGAATATATTTAAAAAATATATATTTTTAAGAATATATATATTTTAAATATATTCTTCAGATGTTTTTCAACATGTAGTGTATATATACACACACACACATATTGAATATGGCCAAAATTGTGGCATTTCAAATATATGGCAATATATTTGTGAAGAATATTTTTAAAATATTTTTAAAATATATTTTTCTTTCATGTGGGCTACCAGGATCTACATAAGCCTGCATTGCATAGAGAAACACATAGACCTAGTGATGACTCCACTGGGTGTGAAATAAAGTATGTAATAAAAATAAAAAGGTTTTGTAATTAGCATGTTGATGAAGGAGGAGGTAGGAACCAGGAAAAGGAAAATATAAGCAGAATAAACTTCCTTTAAGAATAAAAAAAGCTTCCAACAGTGTTGTACTTTCATAATTTCTGAAGTCTGCAAATGAATAAATATCTCTTGCTCTGAGCAGCAAGACCTCCATTCACACTAGTACAGCTTCTCCTGCATCTGCCATTGCTCTGCAATGCATGACAATGGAAAATCACATTATTCTCCATGGTGCCTATTCACATCAATGAAGCAATTTTTGAAAAGGTGCAGGTGCTTCTCTTGGTGGGTCTCATGCCCTATAGCAGCGGTTCTCAACCTGAGGGTCGCGACCCCTTTGGGGGTCGAACGACCATTTCCCAGGGGTCGCCTAAGACCATCGGAAAACACATATTTCCGATGGTCTTAGGAACCGAGACGCCGCTCCTGTCTCCGGCGATGTGTGGGCGGGATGATATGCTGCCCCTGTCACCGCCTCCTCACCGCTGATTGGCCACCGGAACTGTAGCTCAGGAGAGGCACACAGGCGGCCAATCACCGGCGAGAAGGTGGAGCTTGGAGAGGAGGAGCCGAGCGGCAGCGCGCGGAAATCGAAGAAGATCGAGGGAGCTGCAGGAACGAGTGAAGAGAGAGGCCAGAGAAGGAAGACAGCTGACAGGTAAGTGTAAATTTTGCTGCTGCAGCCAGGTATGCAGGCTGTAGATGGGAGAAGGAGGGAGCGAGCCCAGGCTGGAGCAGGAGTCAGCAAGGTAAGTATCATTGGTGTCAGTGGGAGGGATAGTGCCCCATCATTTGTGTCACTAATACCAACGATGGGGCACTATTCCTCCCCCCACTGACACCAACGATGGGGCACTATTCCTCCCCCCACTGACACCAACGATGGGGCACTATTCCTCCCCCCACTGACACCAACGATGGGGCACTATTCCTCCCCCCACTGACACCAACGATGGGGCACTATTCCTCCCCCCACTGACACCAACGATGGGGCACTATTCCTCCCCCCACTGACACCAACGATGGGGCACTATTCCTCCCCCCACTGACACCAACGATGGGGCACTATTCCTCCCCCCACTGACACCCACAATGGGGCACTATTCCTCCCCCCACTGACACCCACAATGGGGCACTATTCCTCCCACTGACACCCACAATGGGGCACTATTCCTCTCACTGACACCAATGATGGGGCACTATTCCTCCCACTGACGCCAATGATGGGGCACTATTCTTCCCACTGACACCAATGATGGGGCACTATTCCTCCCACTGACACCAATGATGGGGCACTATTCCTCCCACTGACACCAATGATGGGGCACTATTCCTCCCACTGACACCAATGATGGGGCACTATTCTTCCCACTGACACCAATGATGGAGCACTATTCCTCCCACTGACACCAATGATAGAGCACTATTCCTCCCACTGACACCAATGATGGGGCACTATTCCTCCCACTGACACCAATGATGGGGCACTATTCCTCCCACTGATACTAATGATGGGGCACTATTCCTCCCACTGACACCAATGATGGGGCACTATTCCTCCCACTGACACCAATGATGGGGCACTATTCCTCCCACTGACACCAATGATGGGGCACTATTCCTCCCACTGACACCAATGATGGGGCACCATTTCTCCCACTGATACCAATGATGGGGCACTATTCCTCCCACTGACACCAATGATGGGACACTATTCCTCCCACTGACACCAATGATGGGACACTATTCCTCCCACTGATACCAATGATGGGACACTATTCCTTCCACTGACGCCAATGATGGGGCACTATTCCTCCCACTGACGCCAATGATGGGACACTATTCCTCCCACTGACACCAATGATGGGACACTATTCCTCCCACTGACGCCAATGATTGGGCACTATTCCTCCCACTGACGCCAATGATTGGGCACTATTCCTCCCACTGACGCCAGTGATTGGGCACTATTCCTCCCACTGACGCCAATGATTGGGCACTATTCCTCCCACTGACACCAATGATGGAACACTATTCCTCCCACTGACACCAATGATGGGGCACTATTCCTCCCACTGACACCAATGATGGGGCACTATTCCTCCCACTGACACCAATGATGGGACACTATTCCTCCCACTGACACCAATGATGGGACACTATTCCTCCCACTGATACCAATGATGGGACACTATTCCTCCCACTGACACCAATGATGGGGCACTATTCCTCCCACTGACACCAACGATGGGACACTATTCCTCCCACTGACACCAACGATGGGACACTATTCCTCCCACTGATACCAACGATGGGACACTATTCATCCCACTGACATCAGTGATGGGGCGCTAGTCCTCCCACTGCAAAATTACAGTTATGAAGTAGCAACGAAAATAATTTTATGGTTAGGGGTCACCACAACATAAGGAACTGTATTAAGGGGTCGCGGCATTAGAAAGGTTGAGAACCACTGCCCTATAGAATATGGGAACGTATGTAAACGGCATGAAAAATGTGTTTTGGTGTATCTGTGACTAAGTTTTGAATTTAAAAAACAGTCCTCTCCTAAAAAAAAAAAGAATGTATGAAAACGCATATAATAAAAAACACACAAAAGCGAGCTACAAGAATGCAGTTAAAAATGCATTAGTGCTGCAGCAGCATTAGCGTGAACCTAGCCTTACATAGCATAGCTTCTACTATAAATATGCAACATATTATGATAAGGGGTTCTGTGTAGCATTTTTGTTATCATGTTATGTACTTGAATGTTCATCCGACAACATGCTGTTAGATTACATTGCTATAAATGTTACAGCATATATACAGCATGCTACATTGAAACTGTTCTTCTAGCTGCAGAAATCACACATCTGACATGGCTTTAGCTTGAACCAGAGGGTTTCAATTTGTATAAACTCCATGGGACTTATTAGTCCTTATGCACACTGGACGTTTTGATAATGGCTGGTATTGTTAGCTGTGTAAACTCACATTAAAAATCTCAACTTTCTTTTTTGCATTAGCGTGTAGCGGCATTTTGCTGTGATTAGCGGCGTTTTTCTGTGTTTGTGGTTTTTAGCATTTTTTACTGAAAAGAAATTTGGAGGGGGTCAAAGGTCCAAGAACGCCGGTTTGCGGCAGTTTACCATGTTTTACTGGGTTTTTCAGCGTTCAAGCTTTTTTTACAGCTAAAAAACTCCTCTAGAAACCCACTAGTCCTGGGTTTTTTTTCCAGCCAAAAAATGCCCCAGCCAAAAAATGTTGATTACAGTCTATGGGCAATACAGTGGATAAGTGGATAGCACTTCCGCCTGGCATTGGTTTGAATCTGAACCACGGCGCCACCTTCCTGGAGTTTGCATGTTCACCCTGTGCCTGCGTGGGTTTCCTCTAGGTACTCCAGTTTCCTCCCACACTCCAAAGACATGCTGGTAGGTTAATTGGATCCTGTCTAAATTGGCCCTAGAATGTGTATGTATGAATGGGAGTAATGCATGCCATAGATGGATCGAAAACCGGCCTTTAAAAAAAAAAAAAAAAAAAAAAACGAAAAATCAGTCATTCAATAGGCCGACGTTACCACCAACGGTAAAAAAAATTGGCAGATTTTTGTCCCGTCTACGGACGGCATTTAATTACTTCTGTCCCTGCAGAGAGCTCCGCTATTATATTTGAGATTAAAAAGTATAGCGGCTGCAACATTGTATCTATTTGTATCCATTTCAGATACAGATGTTTTTATTCGGATACAAATAGATACATTGTTGCGACCGCAATACTTTTTCATGTCAACTATAATAGCAGACTGGAATTCTTCTTCTTCTTTTTCTTCTTCTACTTCTTCTCTTTCTTCTTCTACTTCTACTTCTTCTTTTTCTTCTTATTTTTCTTGCAGGTCACGGCTCATGCGCAGATTTTTTATCGGTAAAAAGATCGGCTGATTTGCCCATCATTGCTGCGAAAATCGGCCGATTGGCAAAATTGGCCGATTTTTTTTCCAACTTTACCAATAAAAAAGATGTGGAAAAATCCAGAAAAACGGCCGATCAATTAACACATTAACGGTGCGAAAATCAACCGATTTTTTTTTTTCGGACAAAAAATTGGCCGATTCTCAACCCATCTATGGCCTGCATTAGGGACCTTAGATTGTACACCCCTTGAGGGTTAGGGACTGATGTGAATATGCAATATATGTATGTAAATTGATGGCGCTATATAAGTACATGAAGTAAATAAATATGTGTGCATGGAGACATAGGATAACATGCTGGGGAGTTTGACTGTAGAAAAAAACATCAAACCCCAAAAGCAGCCGCTGTAAAAATGTCAAGTGTGCATGAGGGCTTAAGCACAAGTCCCACCATGAGTTAAAGCTGACTTTTTGCTACATACAGCATGTTCTACACTGGTGGCCATACATGCCATAAAGTCAGAAGGTGATGAAAATGTGCCTGTCCTAGTCCTCTGCATGTCTTGACTGATGTGGAGTACATGTGCACTGAGCCATAAGAAACCCCACAAAGCTTTTTGTTAAATGCAATGTTTGAGCTGAGCTGGGATCAGGCTGCGTATGGCCCATCTTTAATGGCTTTTATGTAATGTGATTATTTTTTATGCAGTCAGCCTCATAGGGTTGGTTTGATATTAGCAGCAAATCTTTGATGGGCACAAAAGAGAACAAAAGGTAGCAACATGCTTTTATTAATCTGTCCAGACAGAATACTGTCTTACCTAATTAGGATGTTTTCCTTGTTGAATCACAATGAGAACACGTCCCCAGCTATAGGAGGTGCACAGCGAGGAGGCCCATTGTGCCCTGTATGCTTCATTAAATAGTTAAGCCTCTTAAAACTCAGTATTATGTACATGTGACAAGCAGGAGTCTGAGAGAGTGGGTGTTCAGTGCGAGAATTCGTGCTTCGAAAGCAAACAACATACAGTTTGTTTATCATTTCTGACTAACAGTTCTTTGTGCATGATGTTACCTCAATGTTTAGTCCTCTTACACACTGGGCGTTTTTACAGCGGCTATTTTTGGCTTTTGGCGTTTTTTTTTTCTACGGCCTGTAAACCCCCCAGCATGTTATCCTATGTGTCCATGCACACATAGACTAGTGGGTTTCTAGAGGAGTTTTTTGCCCTCATGCACTTGATGCTTTGATAACGCTGGTAACGTTAGCTGTGTAAAGTCACATTAAAAACTTGAGTTTTTCAGCTTTTTTTTAGCATTAGCGTTTAGCTGCGTTTGCCGCGATTGGCGGTGTTTTCCCACGTTTTTCCGCGTTTGTGTTTTTTAGCGGTTTTTTCCAACCCCCATAAAATGTCCAAAAATGCCGGTTTGCTGCGTTATACCATGTTTTACCACATTTTGACACATTTTTCAGCATTAGAGCATTTTTACAACTAGAAACCCTCTAGTCCTGGATTTATTTTCCAGCCAAAAATTGTCCCAGCCAAAAAACATTCATTACAGCCTATGTGTGCATGGACACATAGGATAACATGCTGCGGAGTTTACTGGCTGTAGAAAAAAAAATCAAAACCCCAAAACATCAGCTGTAAAAGCGTCAAGTGTGCATGAGGGCTTTAGCTGTAAAAATGCTCTAACGCTGCTAACTGCTGAAATATGCTAAAAAAACATTACTATCAGGCGTTTATGAGAGTTTTTGAGCCTGAAGATTTTGTGGGAAAATAACTTTGCTAAAAACCGCAAACATTGAAAAACACTAAACGCTGAAAAAAGCTAATGGGAAAAAGCTAAAAAAACGCAAAAAACTTTTTATTGCATCATTCTACAGCTAACACCACTGACATTTTTATATCGTCTAGTGTGCATGGCTTAATGATGTTACAGGCAGCACAATGTTCTCCACAGCTTCTCCAGACCCTTTCAGGTCTGTTACATGTGCTCAGGGTGAACCTGCTCTCATCTATGAAAAGCACAGGGCACCAGTGGCGGACCTGCAAATTCTGGTGTTCAATGGCAAAATGCCAATCGAGCTCTATGGTGCCGGGCAGTGAGCACAGGGCCAACTAGAGGAAGTCAGGCCCTCAGGCCACCCTCATAAAGTCTGTTTTTGGTTGGTCAGAGATATTCACACCAGTGGCCTGCTGGAGGCCATTTTGTAGGGATCTGGCAGTGCTCATCCTGTTCCTCCTTGCACAAAGGAGCAGATACCAGTCCTGCTGATGGGTTAAGGACCTTCTACAGCCCTGTCCAACTCTAGAGTAACTGCCTGTCTCCTGGAATCTCCTCCATGCTCATGAGACTGTGCTGGGAGACAGCAAACCTTCTGGCAATAGTACATATTGATGTGCCATCCTGGAGGAGTTGGTCTGCCTGTGCAATCTCTGCAGGGTCTAGGTATCGCCTCATGCTACCATTAGTGACACTGACCCTAGCCAAATGCAAAACTAGTGAAAAACAGTCAGAAAAGATGAGTAGGGAAAAAAAAAATATCAGTGGCCTCCATCTGTAAAACCATTCCTGTTTTGGGGATTGTCTCATTGTTGCCCATCTAGTGCATCTGATGTTAATTTCATTAACACCAAAGGAGCTGAAACTGATTAACAACCCCCTCTGCTACTTAACTGACCAGATCAATATCCCAGGAGTTTAATTGAGTTGATGCTATACTCTGATTAAAAAGTGTTCCTTTAATTTTTTAGTGCAGTATGTGTGTGTATGTACAGTCATGGCCGAAATTGTTGGCACCCTTGATATTTCTCCAGGAAATCATGTATTTCTCACGAAACGTATTGCATTAACACATGTTTTGCTATACACATGTTTATTCCCTTTGTGTGTATTGGGACAAAACAAAAAAAGGGAGGAAAGAAAGCAAATTCGACATAATGTCACACAAACCTCCAAAAATGGGCTGGACAAAAGTATTGGCACCCTTTCACAACTGCGGATAAATAAGAATGTTACAAGCATGTGATGCTCCTGTAAACTCACCTGGGGCAAGTAACAGGTGTGGGCAATATAGAAATCACACCTGAAAGCAGATAAAAAGGAGAGACGTTCACTTAACCTTTGCATTGTGTGTCTGTCTGTGCCACACTAAGCATGGACAACAGAAAGAGGAGACGAGAACTGTCTGAGGACCTGAGAACCAAAATTGTGGCAAAATATCAACAATCTCAAGGTTACAAGTCCATCTCCAGAGAACTAGATTTGCCTTTGTCCACAGTGCGCAACATTATCAAGAAGTTTGCAACCCATGGCACTGTAGCTAATCTCCCTGGTCGTGGACGGATGAGGAAAATTGATGAAAGATTGCAACGCAGAATAGTCCGGATGGTGGATAAGCAGCCCCAAACATGTTCCAAAGACATTCAAGCTGTCCTGCAGGCTCAGGGAGCATCAGTGTCAGCGTGAACTATCCGTCGACATTTAAATGAAATGAAACGCTATGGCAGGAGACCCAGGAGGACCCCACTGCTGACACAGAGACATAAAAAAGCAAGACTACAGTTTGCCAAAATGTACTTGAGTAAGCCAAAAGCCTTCTGGGAAAACGTCTTGTGGACAGATGAGACCAAGATAGAGCTTTTCGGTAAAGCACATCATTCTACTGTTTACCGAAAACGGAATGAGGCCTACAAAGAACAAAACACAGTACCTACGGTAAAATATGGTGGAGGTTCAATGATGTTTTGGGGTTGTTTTGCTGCCTCTGGCACTGGGTGCCTTGACTGTGTGCAAGGCATCATGAAATCTGAGGATTACCAAAGGATTTTGGGTCGCACTGTAGGGCCCAGTGTCAGAAAGCTGGGTTTGCGTCCAAGATCCTGGGTCTTCCAGCAGGACAATGACCCCAAACATACGTCAAAAAGCACTCAGAAATGGATGGCAAAGAAGCGCTGGAGAGTTCTGAAGTGGCCAGCAATGAGCCCAGATCTAAATCCCATTGAACACCTGTGGAGAGATCTTAAAATTGCTGTTGGGAAAAGGTGTCCTTCCAATAAGAGAGACCTGGAGCTGTTTGCAAAGGAAGAGTGGTCCAAAATTCCGGGTGAGAGGTGTCAGAAGCTTATTGATGGTTATAGGAAGCGACTGATTTCAGTTATGTTTTCCAAAGGGTGTGCAACCAAATATTAAGTTAAGGGTGCCAATACTTTTGTCCAGCCCATTTTTGGGGTTTTGTGTGACATTATGTCATATTTGCTTTTCTGCCTCTGTTTTATATTTGTTCCAATACATACAAAGGGAATAAACATGTGTATAGCAAAACATGTGTTAATGCAATACCTTTTTTGTGTGAAATACTTGATTTTCAGGAAAAATATCAAGGGTGCCAACAATTTCGGCCATGACTGTATGTGTGTGTGTTTGTGTGTGAGTATGTGTATATATATATATTAGTGGGAACTTACATCAAGGATAGAGACTTTTAAGCACACAGCCACTCACTTTACTCTGTTTTTTAAGTTTTTTTTTAGCCCAATTTTATTTAAAGGAAAGTTCCATAACATGTTTCCCATGCAGGGATATCCACTATCAAAAGAGATTAAACAAATATTCAGCCTCCTGGCTTGTACACAATTTCTTCCGCTCTGGCCTTCCACTTTAGGCTCTCAGCTGTCTCCTACAGACTCCTTCCTAAATGACTGTTTGCACACAGCTAGCAGCCACTTGCTGCTCTGGCTTTCACCTCTCCTAAGTGGAGCTCTCCTGACTCCTGGGCAATGACCTCCTGTCTGCCAGGGTGGAGCCCAGAACCATGGTTAGACCTTTACAAAAAGGCCAGCACACACCTGTGTAATCAGTGTGTTGGATGTTCACAAAACATGGTCCCAGGATTGGAGATTTCATCCCTCCCAAAACACTTAGAAATCTCCAGGCCAAAGATCCCAAAACGGGCTTTACAAACCACAGAGGAAACTGACAAACCAGTTTCCTCTGCATTAAGAGAACTGCCTGGAGCCCCTCAACCTGTATGGTTGAGAATCCTGGGTTATAACCTTGATTTTCACCGTGGCAGGACACAACACTGCTACAATATATATATATATATATATATATTTTATAAATCAAATTTTGGTGGCAGTATAACTTTACTGTATTTTTACCCATAACGTGTCTTTAACCACCATACTGGACACATTTTCCCCTTCCTGCCCAGGTCAATTTTCAGCCTTCAGTACACTCACACTTTGAATGTCAATTACTCAGTCATGCAAGACTGTACCCAAATTAATTTTTTATAATTTTTTTTTCACACAAATAGAGCCTTATTTTGGTGGTATTTAATCACCACTGGATATTTTTAGTTTTTGCTAGATAAATGAAAAAAAGACTGAAAACTTTGAAAAACGCATTTTTCTAAGTTTTTTGTTAGAACATTTGAAAATAAATAATTTTTCTGCTTAAACTTAGACCAAAAATTTTTACTGCTACATTTCTTTGGTAAAAATAACCCAAAACAGTGAATATTTTTTGGTCTGTGTGAAAGTTATAGTGTCTACAAGCTATGGTACCGATCAATGAATATTGATCACACCTGATGTACTAACAGTCTATCTCATTTCTTGAGGCCCTAACATGCAGGACAGTACAAATACCCATCAAATACTCACCCTTTCTGGAAAGTAGACAATCCAACATATTTAGTAAGATGCATGATGAGTTTTTTTAAGTTGTAATTTTTTCCCACAATTCTGTGAAAAATTAATACATTTATTTTTTGCTTTCCCTGCAAAATTGTAATTTTAACAATTTTGTATCAAACACATAGCATAGACATACTTGCAATTACACCCCAAAATACATTCTTCTACTCCTCCTGAATATGATTTCTTTTACAGCCTAGCCACACAGAGGGGCCCCACCTTTTAGCTTTCAAGCAGCATAAATTATGTATCTAATTTCCTGACTACCTATCACAGGCTCTGGAGCACCAGGACAATGAAAACACGACAAAATGACCACATTTTGGAAAGCAAACACCCCAATATATTTTCTATGAGGCTTAATGAGTCTTTTGAACATTTCATTTTTTTGAAAAACATGGAAAGAAAATGAAAACTTTTTTTTTTTATACAGTTGTCAATTTATAAGATTTTTCTAACAAACAGCATGGACATACAGCATGCATACACCCCAAAATATCTTCTGCTATTCCTCCTAAGTATGACGATACCGCATGTGTGAGACTTTTTCACAGCCTAGCCACATAAAGAGGCCCAAAATCCAAGGAGCACCTTCAGGCATTTTAGGGGCATAAATTACACATATAATTTTATGACTATCTATTACAGTTTTGGGTGCCCACTGGAGACACCAACAGATGTTGATGGTCCACTAGGGACACTAACAGATGTTGATGGTCCACTGGGACACTAACAGATGTTGATAGTCCACTAGGGACACCAATAGATGTTTATGGTCCACTGGGACAGTGCTAGATGGTGACGATCCACTAGGGACACTGACAGATGTTAAAGGTCTAGTAGGGACACTGACATATGTTGATGTTGCAATGGGACACTACTGCAGATGTTGATGGGGCACTGGTACGCTGTGACATAAGTTTTGTGCGCTGGTACACTGTGACAGAAGTTGATGGGACATTGGTACACTGACAGATGTTTTGGTGCACTGGTAAACTGTAACAGATGTTGAAGGTCCACTAGGGACATCGACAGATGTTGATGTTGCAATGGGACACTATTGCAGATGTTGATGTGAACTTGGACGAAGGGACAGATGTGCTTGGTGGGATGGCTGCACTCTGTGTGATCTGTATGTAGCTGCACAGTAAAGTCATCAGCTACACACAGATCGCTGACAGGCTTCAGCAACATCACATGATTAGGAGGGCCAATCAAAGAGCCCATGTCCCAATCTGTGATGCGCTGTGTCCGACCTATCAAAAGATCATGCCGCTGCACAGCCCCAGGTTCTGACAGGACCTGAGGGTACGTCTTTTCAGGTTCTTGTCCCACCTGGCTGTGTATGCACAGTGGCTGGATGGGAAGCTGTTATCTACATTTCATGGCATTTTTTCACCTCTTTTTACAATTCATTCTTATCCCTTTTTGGCCCCACCCATGTTTTTCGATTTTATGGTTGACCAGTAAATACATGACACCCCTGACATACAGTTGTGCTCCAAAGTTTGCATAGCCTGGTAGAAATTGTGAAATGTTGGCGTTGATATTGAAAATATGGCTGCTCATGCCAAAAATCAGTTTTTTATTTAGGGATAGAGATCATATGAAGGCATCTATTTTCACATAGTTGTTTGGCTCCTTTTTAAATCATAGTGATAATAAAAATCATCCAAATGGCCCTGATCAAAAGTTTGCATACCCTGGAATGTTTAGCCTTGGTACAGACACAAAAGATAACAATCACAGGTTAAAATTGGAATTAAATGTTAAAGAAAGATTGCAGTCACAACTGCCAGAAGAATTGTTCAGAAAACAAAGGCAAACAGGAGAAATACAGACAGCTCTGGAAAAAGACTGTGTGATTGTTTCAAGGAGCACAATGCAATGAAAATGAGCTGCATGGTTGAGTTGCTAGATAGAAGCCTTTACTGTGCTAATGGCAAAAAAAAGCCCAGTTACAATATGCCCGACAACACTGTAGCAAGCCACGCAACCTCTGGCACATTGTAATCTGTGTGAGTGACATGACCAAAATAGAGCTTTACCATAAGCGCTATGTTTGGAGAGGGGTCAACAGTGACAAGAATACCATCCCCACTGTGAAGCATGGTGGTGATTCACTGATTTTTTTTTGGGGGGGGGGCAATACTGACAGACAATTTGCTTTCTTCTGCACGAAAGCTGCACATGGGACACTCTTGGCGGTTCCAGCATGACAATGACTTTAAGAGCAAGGCCAAATTGACCTTTCAGTAGTTACAACAGAAAAAGGTGAAGGCTCTGTAACCACTTGCCTACCAGGCACTTATACCCCCTTCTTTACCAGGCCAATTTTCAGCTTTCAGCGCTGTTGCACTTTGAATGACAATTGCGCGGTCATGCCAGATTGTACCCATATGAAAGTTTTATCATTTTTTTCTCACAAATAGAGCTTTCTTTTTGTGGTATTTAATCGCCGCTGGGCACTTTACTTTTTGCGCTATAAACAAAAAAATGCAAAAAATTTGAAAAAAAAAGTTTCTTTGTTTCTATTATAAAATTTTTCAGACGGGTAATTTTTCTCCTTCACTGATGTGCGTTGATGAGGCTGCACTGATGGGAACTGATAGGCAGCACTGATAGGCACTGATAGGCAGCACTGAAGGGCACTGATAGGCGGTACTGATAGGCAGCACTAATGAGGTGTCACGGATAGGCGGCACTGATGATGGGTACTGATAGACAGCACTGATAGGTGGCACTGACTGGCATCATTGCTGGGCACTGCTAGGCATTGACTGGTGCAACTGCTGGGCACTGACTGGCACAACCGCTGGGCACTGACTGGCAGCACAGGTGGGTTGCACTGATGGGCACAGGTGGGTGGCACTGGTGGGCACAGGTGGGTGCACTGCTGGGCACAGGTGGGCGGCACTGGTGGGTGGCACTGCTGGGCACCGGTCATCAGGGCACTGATCATCAGTGCCCTGATGATCAGTGCTGATCCCTGCTCTGACAACTGCCGGTTCTCGGCAGTACTTTCCTCGCGCTCTGACAGCGCAAGGAAAGTGCAGCCGAGAACCGGCAATTCCATTTCCTGGTGATCAGGGTGTCATTGGACACGGCCGATCACGTGGTAAAAGGCCGCTGTGATTGGCCTTTGACCACATCACATGATCAGCTGTGTCCGTAGGACACAGCGATCATGGAGATCGCCGGGGGCGCGCAGGAGAGCACGTTCTGGGACAACGTCATATGACGCCCTCCCAGAACTGGCCAGCCGCAGTGTAGCCGTCATTCGGCTATCTGCGGTTGGCGAGTAGTTAATATCGTCAAGCCATTCGGAGATTTCAAATACCGGTTTTTGCCAAGACAAATGGACAGCTATATCCCTTGCATAAATTTGGGGCCTCATAGACAACTATTACAAAAAAATGCACGCTGTCATTGATGCTGAAGGGGGCAATACACAGTATTAAGAACTATTAAGAACTAAGGGTATGCAAACTTATGAACAGGGGTCATTTCATTTGTTTACTTGTTGTCATGTTTTGTGTTATGATTGTGCCACTCTGTTATGACCTCCAGTTGAGTATGAATCCCACAAGAAATAAATGTGTTTTGCCTGCCCACTCATGTTTTTTTTAAATTGGTGCATACTGCAGCACAGTGGCTAAATGGTTTGCACTTCCGCCTGGCAGTACTAGGGTCGCTGGTTCAAATCCCAGCCACGGCACCTCCTGCCAGGAGTTTGCATGTTCTCCCTGTGCCTGCATGGGTTTCCTCTGGGTACTCTGGTTTCCTCCCACACTCCAAAGACATGCTGCTAGGTTAATTGGCTCCTGTCTAAATTGTCCCTAGTATGTATGTATGAATGTGAGTTAGGGACCTTAGATTGTACACCCCTTGAGGGTTAGGGACTGATGTGAATGTACAATATATATGTAAAGCACTGCATAAATTGATGGCGCTATAGAAGTAACTAAAATAAATAATAAATTCTCCAAGGGTATGCAAATGTTTGAGCACAACTGTATATTACCAGGAATTATCCTAAGAAGGTCAATAGGACTTTTCTATGATTGCTTTTTCTGCCCTCCCTTTTTTCTTTTTTAACTCGCCCTTCCTCTCTCTTTTAATTTTTATCATTTAATCATGTTTAATCTCTTTGGGGTATGCTGAGTGCCTAATACTTTCTATTACAATGACTGTGTGCAGGACTGCCCCGAGAGGCAACTCGACTTAGCATATCTAACATATCTAACTTTTTTTTGGATATGTGTTACAGTGTAGATCTACTGTCTATGTCAGTCCCATGCCAGTCTGGTTGCTGTTGGACCATTGTACTTTCTCTTATCTGTTTTTAATAAAGACATCCTTTTGGTAGGAGAAAAAAAAACAAAACACATCACACCCCTATATTACCTAAGAAACGGGTGGACTGACAACTCATGGGGCCCCGGGCAATAGGGGATCATGGGGCCCTTGTGTCCTTGCCCAAACTCAAAAAAGCCTATGAAAAAGGTACCAGGGGCATCTCATGGGGCCCCCTACTGATCCCCGACCCTTGGACAGTGCCCGAGTTTCCAAATGGTCAGTCCACCCCTGCTAAGAAATCATCTTTCAGTCATCTGACTTCAGTAATGTAAAAAGTATTTGGTATAGCTGTAGCCAGGTGTTTGGCTAAGAAATGGAAAGTGGTAGAAACACTGGCTGCAGCTGCTTTCTGTCATTGCTCCCCTGTTCTGCTGAACTGGTTAACAGCTAGATCAGCAAGAGGAGGGAGCTGCTGAGAAGGAAGAGTTCAATATACTGAGACAGGTAGCACTACACTGTGGGAACTGTAGTCCAGAGGAGAGAGACTCTACTGTAATCAAGAGCTTTTGAACGGCATTTCCCAGAGAGAGATGCCAGGAGGCGGGGAAAGAATTCCATTTTCTCAGGCTGTACAGGACACGGCTTCCTCTTGCCCTGAGGGAGAGTGCACAACGTTGTCCAGTGTGAACCATCACTGCTGCATAGTGGCGGCCTAAGCAGGATCCTGAGTGCGGATGTGCCGACAACTAGAGTTACCTGGGTGAAGAGCAGAGAGTGGACTAACCGTTGTGTGTGACCAAATGGTGAGCTGCAATGTCACTGGAACTGGTGAGCTGCTACTGTGGGGATTTACTGTCTGCTATTAGAGAGGTTGAGCCCTTTAGGAACTGACCATACAGACATCCAGTAGCCTTATTGATGCCTGCAGACTAGACTGGGACTTTTCTCATGTGCACCAAAGGTACAACTGGGCCCCACCACTAGCTGGCTGAAGAGTTAGGGCTAAAGACTGTCCCTTTACAGCTGCTACGAAGATACCTTAACCTATTGCTTATGCTAAGAGGTATCTTTCCAGGGAAACTGCACCATATTCAACCATTCTCCTAGATTGCACTGTAGACTAGTGATAGTATTATTATTCACATTTCAGTTAATGCGTACAGTATATGCACTGTCCATTGCTGACTTTGCTGAATTATGTGTTGACTCAGTCTAGTGGTACAGAACTCTATTCTTACTTATCTGGGGATATTGATTATACTGTCTAGCAGACTGTGTCTGAGCCTACCTTCTGTGTGTTCATTTATCCTCAAACCACAATTTAGTCTAACCTGTACCAATATATTGAGTTCAGTTACCACTAAATGGTCTTGTGTCTATTTCCTTGTGCTAATTCATAGCTGAATTAAAGGTGTCTATACTCGTGTTCTTATCAGTGCTTGCAGTAACTCACATTCAACCAGGCGCGTCAGAGTGGCTGAGGGTGTTCTTGGAGTCGCAAAACAAAGAACCCAAATTAACACGAGGCACCTTCAGGGCTAGTGTTACATGTTTTAGTGCATTTGATCTATTAGGCCCCATGTACACAGGACACTTCTGAACGATGGTAAGTGACTGCTGGAAAACGTAAGTTAAAAAATGTCTGTTTAGCCACATTTGCATACTACGTTTATGCACGCTTATGCACATTTGCATTTAGAAGCGTTCTGGACAGCATCTGGAAATGGAACAGCTAAACAACGCTTCTAAACACAAACGTTTATAAATGCGTTTAGTCATGTTTACACGCTTTTACAAGCATTTTGCAATTGAAACGCTGATGAAATCTACTGCTGAACGCAAATATGGTGCGTTCAAAAAAATTACTGTAAACTCAACTGCCTGTAAACAACTGTAAACGATGATGTGCACATGGACACATAGGAAAACATTAGGGTAAGTTCAAGAGCTGCTGAAAAAAACTCTGAACAGCTCCTAAACATGAGTTTATCAGCTGCAGTGTACATGAGCCCTAACATGATATTGTACTGTATTTGTGTACACTATACAAATAAGAATATTGTGCAAGAATTGACATTTATAATAATCTGATTCTCCACTTTTGTTGTATTATCATTATTATACAGTATTTATATAGCGCCAAAAGGTTTGCTCAGCACTGTACATTATAGTGGGGGACAGTACATGAGACAATGACAATACAATACACGAGGGGTTTGAGGGCCCTGCTCTTTCGAGCTTACAATCTAGGAGGGAGGGGATAGTGGTACAGGAGGAAGTGGCTGTGGGGGATGGAGTGGTAGGAGGAGTGGAGGAGATCGGCTTTTAGGTGAGGGTGGGGTAGGCTTCCTTGAAAAGATGGGTTTTCAGGGTGCGCCTGAAGGTGAGGTGGGTAGGTGACAGTCTGATGGATTGGGGTAGAGAGTTCCAGAGGATGGGGGAAGTCCTGGAGAAGTCCTGCAGTCGGGCATGGGAGGAGGAGAACAGGGAGCTAGAAAGTAGGAGGTCTTGTGAGGAGCGAAGATTACGGGTAGGGTGGTATTTGGGTATCAGGTCGGTGAGGTAGTTTGGGGCAGCATTATGAATGGCTTTGTATGTCAATGTTAGTAGTTTGAATTTAATGCATTGAGCAATCGGAAGCCAGTGGAGGGAATGACAGAGGGGGGTGGCAGAAGTGGAGCGGTTGGTAAGGTGGATGAGTCTGGCCGCTGAGTTCAGGATAAACTGAAGCAGGGATAGCCTGTGTTGGGGTAGGCCGGTGAGAAGGGAGTTACAGTAGTCCAGGTGTGAGATAATAAGGGAGTGAACGAGTTGTTTAGTAGTGTCTGGGGTTAGGAACGTACGTATTTTGGAGATGTTGCGTAGGTGGAGCCTGCATGAGTTTGCCAGCGATTGGACACGGGGATGGAAGGACAGGTTTGAGTCTAGAGTGACACCTAGGACTTTGGCTTGCAGGGTGGGACTGATGGCGGCGTTGTTGATCGTGATGGAGGGGGGGGGGCGCGGGCTGGGGGGAAAATTAGGATTTGTTCAATTTTGGAAATGTTCAATTTGAGGAAATGGAGGGACATCCAGTCTGATATGTCGTTCAGTAGGTGGGTGATACGGGTGGAGACTGAAGAGGTGAGGGGTGGAGAGGTAAATTTGCGTGTCATCGGCGTAGAGGTGATAGTTGAAGCCATGAGACTGTATCAGTTTGCCAAGGGAGGAGGTGTAGATGGAGAAGAGAAGGGGCCCGAGGACAGAGCCTTGGGGGACCTGAACAGAAAGGGGGAGGTGGTAGCGTTATAGGTAATGCTGAAGGAGCATTGGGATAGATAGGAGGAGAGCCAGGAGAGCGGAATCTCTGTTGCCGAGGGATTGTAGTTTATTAAGGAGGAGGGGGTGATCAATTGTGTCGACTGTGTTGTATTGTTTTACTAGTACAGATTTAATCCTCAGGGATAGTGGTGTGTACAATTAAACATTTCCCTGTCAGAGCAAAAATGTCAGTCCATTGTCAGGCTGTCATCTTTACATAACTTTTGCTGTTATGACAGTTGTCAGCATTGAGACCTGACAGCCTGACATCCAACTTGATTCTTCTGTTCTGACAAGAAGAGTACAAAGAAATAATACAAAATCAAATTTTCACTTACAACGAATTACCTTGGAAGCATAAGTCCAAAAAACCTGACATTTCAGTTTTGGGTAAACTTTGCAATACTGAATAATTTCCTTCTTGTGTATCTTAACCTCCCTGGCGGTATTCCCGAGTGTAGCTCGGGGTAACATTTCAGTACCAAAAGCGGTAACCCCGAGCTACACTCGGGAATACCATGCGGCGCTGCTCCGGCATGTGTTCTTCACTTACCTTACCCTGCGCTCCCACGATGTGTCCCCTGCAGCGTCCCCGGCCATCTCCTCCGGCCGATGCCGGCATCCGGCTTCTGTGTCCTGTCCCTGTGACGTCGGGACGTACGGGCGCCGCCGCCGCCGGCGGCGGGAAATTTAAAAATTTTAAAAAATTTCATTTTTTTTTTTTTTCATTTTACACAGTAAAACATTGCTGTTTCAACCTATTTCACATACATATTGTCCCTAGTGCTTTGTCCTGCGCCCTGCCTGCATTTTGTCTGTTCTTTCTGCCTGGAAACTGAGAAATGTCCATGGCGTCCAAAAAGTGTCCCTTTAGGTCAAAAGCGGTTTAGATCAGCTAGAGAACAGCGATAGTAAATCAGAACCACTTACAGAATTGAGTGATAATGATTCGTGGGGGAAATTCATCATCAGAAACTGAAAACAATTTTGCGACTGAGCTCAGCAATGTGCGAACTTGGCGCTCTATTTCACATTTCAGTGTTTTTGGTTTGATTATATTATTGAATTAAATTTTTTATTATTTTTATATTATTATTATGATTATTTATTAAATTATAATTTATGATTTTGTGTTTCAAATTTTATCATACCCGGGATGTTTACTAGACTCTTGTTCGGACAGATTTCAGTGAGTTTTTCCTAAAAATTACAGCCTACAATAAAAAAAATACATATTTCCATGCAAAAAAATGGTACCGCTTTCAGCACCAAAAATCTGAAATAATCATACCGCAAGGGAGGTTAAAGCCCAACTCTGGTAAACTATAAAATGATCCTTTGCAGTGGGGCTGTGGCCACACTGCAAGGGTTAACTGCTTGTTCTGTCCAGGGGAGGGGAGGAACACATTTACTTACCTGATCCACCACTCCTCCAGCAGATGGCATTCCCCCTTGCTCCAGTGGTGGACTGTCTGTCAGCGTCCTCATCCTGTATAGGGCTATGAACCCTGCATAGGTCTTAATGTTGGTTGTCATGATTTTAGACCGCTGGAGCGTAGGGGAGACCGAAACTTGTCTTGCAGCAGAGAGGAGCTGAGGATAGGGTAAGTAAATCTGCTTTTCTGTGTCCCTTAGACCTAAATGAGCAAATAACCCTTGTTGTTTTGACACAGCCCCACTGCAAGGGATACTTTTATAGTTTCCTGAAGATGGGCTTTAAGTATTGCAGAAGGATTAGCCCATCCTGTTTTGCCCCTCTTTCTTGTAATTTTTCTGTGTTGCTATTAGGTTGTTATTGTTTGGCAGTGTGCTGACATCTATTGGCAGTGTTGGGCCAGTACAACTTGTTTACAATGTGATTTTGGTAGCTTCCTCTATCCTGCCCTCCTGTTTAGTGCTAGTTAGTTTAGTCTTAGACAGATGCTCTTCCATGTTCCCTCTGTCATTATTAATTATTCACAGAGACAGGGCTTTGGAAAATCATTGTCTTCTTATACTTCTTAGACTGGAAACACATCCTTTGTACTGCAGTTAGCTGAAGTAAAATTGCATTGCATCTAATTTCTGTGTCTTATTGAAGAGTTAAGCTGCCTGTAGATGGTGCCAAGTCAGTAGATGACTGTACTGCATGGACAGACTGGGTCTAAGGAGGGATGTCAATGCATAAAGTGACATTTAAAACAGAACAATATCAAACAATGGAATTTCCCATTGCGTCCTCTGTGATCTTATGTGCAGAGTGACATTTCATGGAATTGTCCATTAGATTATCCAGAATCCAAAGATCCTGTAAAGTACATCTCTGACTTTGCTGTGTTATTAGGTTTATTAAACAGACAGATTGAAGAAGTAATGCATTCCTAGATTGTAAACTCGAAAGAGCAGGGCCCTCGATCCCCTCATGTTTTGCATTGTATTGGTATTGTTCTGTCACATGTTCTGTCCCCCTTTGTAATGTACAGCGCTGACTGAACTATTTATAAATACTGTATTATAATAATAATAATAATATAGCACTTATCTTTCTCTTTCATCTGCTAACACTTTAATTTCTACATTACACAGACCATAAAATGACTTTTGCGTTTGTCTTGCAATGCGTTACTATCAACCGTGAGAAATGCTGGCAAATATAGCAATCACTATTTCAGACTTGGAACAGCTTGTCTATTTTTGTTGTTGCTTTTAAAAGCTACTATTGTAGTGCAGTGCAGGATTGATTTAATTGCTGGCTAGAGCTACTGTATATGAGGTGCGTCTAGTATGCTTACACCATATATCAGAGAAGACGGAATGCCAGAGCCTCCAAGGTGCATTAACACAGCAAAAAAGCTCTATAGAAATCCAGATACGGGTATGAGCAGGAGAGAAGAATAAAGGACTAAGGAACATTTCACTGAGCCAATCTGTGTAATATGCTGTAAAAGACTTGGCTGAGATTCAAAGGAGACATTAAGAAGATACACTTTAGCTGTGCCATCAGCTGGAGGTTGCCCAAGACCAGAGTCTTTGGTAATAATAATCATGATTGGATGATTGCCATGTTGCTTCCAAGGAGCAAGGTTAATTACTGTGCAGAAATAAACACTATTCCTTTTTTTTTTGTATAATAAAGCTAGGTGAGATGCTACAACCCCCCCAAACCTGTGTGTGTGTCATATAATAGAGGCTTTATTACATTTCTCCCTTTCCCTATCTTGGATATCCAATGCAGTTGTAAATTATGAGATAGCATCCTTTTCATCTGAGTAGCTTGCAGTAAAATCCATTATCTTTCTTTAGTTTGAATTCAGTTCACATCAGCCTCTCATAGACTATAAAGAGGTTCAATCTGTTCCAGAACAGTAATCACAATCCATTAAACTGTGTTCCCTGTAGCCTTTGTTCCCAGTTACATGTGATACTGTAATTCTGAGCAAGAAAGGGAAAAACTATGGGAACATAGGATTACAAAGCATTAACCCCTTAACCTCAGACCGTCAAGGAGCCCTACCTGTGAGTGTACAGTGCAGGTGACAGGTGGGCACACTCGTAAAGCAAACCTAAATCTAGAATTTTAAAACATGTAAAGTTAGTTTGAGGCTGTATAACAGGCACATTGGCCTGGATTGTCGTCTCTGGAGCATGCCTAATGTGTAGTTGCCAATATTTAAAAAAAAAATGTCATGGACATTTTTTTTTTTGCTCTGCATCCAGCAAGCCATTGTAGGCAGAAAATGTACTTTAATTACATAGTTGCCAACATTTAAAAAAAGTTTTTAGGGCTCATGTACACGGGGCATTTGGAAAACTCTTCTGAACGATGGAAACTGAATGCTGGAAAACGTAGGTTAAAAAACATCAGTTTAGCTGCATTTGCATACCGCGTTTATATGCATTTGCTTATAGAAGCGTTTTTAAAAGATAACCTCAGCAGACCTTCCAAAATGCCCAGAATGCACTGAAATATAGTAAAAAATTAACTATTTCAGACATTTTGAGAGAAATACAGAGAGCATAAGCAGAGAGAGCAGTATGTGTTGAGATGACCTGTCTTTTCTGGTTGTATTCACTATGGATCCTATCATGAGCAAAATGCAGCACGTTCTACCATTTTTTACTTCACGCAAAACCTGGAACTGACTGTACTGGTGTACCGGGTCCATTTGAATACATGGAAAATGCTTTGCATGCATTTCTGATGATGAAAAAAGGCTCTGGGCAGCATCTGGACATAGAACAGTTAAAAAACGCTTCTAAACGCAAACGCTTATAAACACGGTTAACCACGTTTACAAGCATTTACACGCGTTTACAAGCGCTTCGTGTTTGAAATGCCTGAACGCAAGTTTTGTACGTTAAAAAAAACTACTGTAAACTCAACTGCCTGTAAATGACTGTAAAGGACTATGTGTACATGAACACATAGGAAAACATTAGAGTTCAGGGGCTGCTGAAAAACGCTGAACAGCTCATGAACGTCAGTTTAGGAGCTGCAGTGTACATGAGCCCTTAGGGACACTTTTTTTCTGTATTTCCAGAAAGCCGTTGTAAGTGGATCACGCACTTTAATTAGGGGAGGAGCATTCATTTAATATGGGCGGGGTTTTACAAGATGATTAATCACGTACTTTCATCAGAGATCTGACAGCAGAGGAAGGTTTAAAGGATAAGTTCACCTTTTGGACAAAAATAATAAATGCACAGTTTTTTTGCAGGTAAAAAAATGTGCATTATTATTTTTTCCAAAGGAGAATGGAAAGCATTGCACCAGTGATCAGTAGATTGCTGATGCCATGCAGGTCTCCTGCAGACCTGTCAGAATATTTGCTTGCCGTACGGGATGTAGGGGCAAGCAAATATTCTGATAGGAAGCTTCAATGAACTACCACGGTGCTGTGGTAATTCATTGAAAACTACAAGCTGACAGCCGCAGTCCATTCCTTAATGGAAGTCCGTGAATGAATGATGCAGTCGTGTGGTTGGAGTCTCACAGGGCCACAATGTTTTAAAATCTGACAGATAGTACGGGGAGACTTCTCTCCATACTATCCGTTAGAGGCGTGCAGCTATGGGAACATGTTACATGTTCCACCCTAAAAGCGGTTGGAACAGGTAACATGTTTCCAAAGGTGAACTTATCCATTAATCACGATGTGCTTCCATCAGGGGTTGAACAGGAATGAATAATCATGTCCAGCCACCAGGCTTCTACTAGCAATAAAAGGGTTAACCAATGTCAATTAGGCTAGTAAGATCCCTGGTGGCTAGAGACATGGTTAACCTTTTTATTGCTTGCAGATCCTTGCTGGCTCTACATTCCTTTCTTTGCTAGTAGATCCCTGGTGGCTAGACATGATTAAATATTTCATTACCGTCAGATCCCTGATGGAAGCACATGATTAACCCTTTCTTTGCTAGCAAAGCCCTGGTGGAAATGCATGATTAGCGCTTTAATCTAGCCGATAAAAGGTTAATCATGCATTTCCACCCGAGATCTGCTAGCAATGAAATTGTTAAAATCATGACTTCCAACACACAGATCATCTAGCAAAGAAAGGGTTAATCACACACTTCCAACTCATCTGCCAGCAATGAAAGGGTAAATGTCCAGTCAACAGGGATCTTCAAAGGGTTAATCTTGTGCTTGGCTTCCATTCCTATCACCACAGTGTGGAGCCGCCACAGAACTTACCAATCTGTCTCTACTCTTTCACCTCTATTCAGCCTGATAGCTCACAACACTTGCACCACGGGTAGCCCAGCATTATCACCTCCGAGGCTGGACACACCCCCAGTCTGAGTCCTGCCCAATCACTAAGAGGCAGAAGGCTCCACCTGACCTCCCATCAGTAAGTTCCCAGTATCAGGGGCGGACTGACCATTTGGAAACTCGGGCACTGCCAGAGGGCCCGGGGTTAGTAGGGGGCCCCATGAGATGCCCCTGGTACCTTTTTTTCATAGGCTTTTTTGAGTTTGGGCAAGGACACAGGGGCGCCATGATCCCCTATTGCCCGGGGGCCCCATGAGTTGTCAGTCCGCCCCTGCCCAGTATTGACAGCCACCTGAACAACTCAGCTGCTGGGGGAGGATATAGGGGGAGGGATCTGTGGCTATAGTGTGCCGCATGCCTCTGAACTCATCTGACAGGATTGCCTTGATATGAATGCGGTTCAGCTGTCCGTGACAAACCCTGATTTCCGGGATGCAGCCTGGGACAAGATCTCGTTTAGGACAGCTGTTGAAGATTCGTGAGCATCCCAGGCAATTTGTGACTGTTGGCAAGCATGTAATTAGGGGTGGGACATTCATTTAAAATGGTTGTGGTTTTACAAGAGGCATGTTAAAAAGTTGTGCTTCTATGGCGGGCACATTCAATAGTTATTGCTCTGCAAGAGCAAAGTTAATAATATTGAAACCTCAGGTTTTAAACACTGTCAGCTGATTTAATCACTTACTGAGTATGCAGCTTCTTTATCTTTTAATCCTTGTCTATATTGTGTTTAAGCTGGTGCTATGACTGCTGATCTAGGTTTCCATTTTCATGGGGCTCCTTTCTGTTGCAGCATTCTATGGAGCCACCCTTACATGCAAAGACTAGACTTGTGTCTTCCTATACTATGTGCATCAACATAAACACACAGCCCATAGCCTAGGGTGGCAAGACAAGACATTCCCCTGCTCTTCCCTCCTCACTTCTCCAAACTAGCTGGCTGGAGACTGCCTTCTGTTAACTCTGTCCTGTGAAGACCAGACATTCAGGAAGCAGCACTGAGAGATCAGGAACCAGCAGCACTGAAAGCTGTAAACTGTATGTGGTGGGGTAAGAAATTTAATAAATGGTTTCCTGGGGAATGTCAATTTTATTGTGCTTGAAGCAGAACTGCACTGTATCTGAGCACCACAAACCAAAAATACTATTTCATTCATTTTTATATTCAAAGCAAATTCACCCATCAATCCGTGTCTCCATGCTTTATTTTGCTGAGAAATCACTTTGAAAAACTCCCCATAGCCTTTTTGGCCATGGCCATCTTGTGTAAGGGCAGATGATTCATGAAGCATTTACTTCCTGGAATCCATCTCCCCTTAGCTCAGGCATGAGGGTGTGGTTAGCTGAGAAAACCCTCCTCTCCCCCTGAAGATTCCTGGGATGTATGACATTATTTGCTTAGGCATGGAAACCAGGAAGTAACTGAAGAAATGTAAAAATCAGTTTAAAACAAGCAAATACAATATACCTTCCTATCTATTTACTAATGCTAGTAGCATAAGGATGAAAAATAGTCAACATTGATTGAGAGAGTGAAGTTCTACTTTAATGTGTAAAGTAGTTGTGAACATACAATGATATAGACACTTTCTAATAGGCATGATGCAGGCTGCGCTTGAGCTCGGGGCAAGTTCAAGAGGCAGGCTGTGATAGGGAGGGTGTGTGTGCCAAAAGCAGACTATGATTGGTTGGGGGGCATGGTGACTTAACAAGCTACCTAATATAGGCAATGCTGTGTGTCTGCACAGTGTCCTGTACTTCTGAATGACCAGCCACAGGATGAAAACTGACCACTCTAACTGATCAGCTTCTGTACTTTGTGTGGTCAATTTAGAACAAGGAAGAAAGGCGACTGTTAGGATCAACCAGTTACTTCAGATGGAAGAAGTACATGAAAATGATAAAGATTATGATTTATAAAATACTGCACGTATGCGGACACACATAGAAAAAAATAAATATTTAGGATAACATACCTAATGTAACTTTTAGGTAAAAAATGCTGAGTTGAAAGCTGTTGTAAAGGGTATTTTTTTAAAATTAAAATAATAAGCATAACATATTTACTTGCTCAGTGCAATGGTATTGCACAGAGTAGCACAGAACCTCCTCCTCTGGGGTACCCAGCCAGCGCTCTTGGCTCCTCCTCTTCTCTGTGTGCCACTATAGGACGTCACTTCCTATGGGGGCAAACGTGAGGGCTTGCTCCTTAGCCGAGATGTGTATGTCCATCGACACACACAGTGCAGCTTGGCCCCGCCCCCTCTCCGCTCACAGGATTTGATTGACAACAGAGGGAGCGAATGGTTCCTGCTGCTATCCCTAAGTCTGTAAGTAGAGAGATGATCACCGTTGCAAACAGGCACAGTGCTGGATCGATATAGGACTCAGGTAAATATATAGGGAGGTGGGGGCATACAACTAGTAGGACATTTTTTACATTTTTAGGACATTTTAAATGTCTGGCCTTTTAGAACTACTTTTTAATCTATTGTACAATTTTAAAATACTGTATATATAGAAACAATGAATTTAAGGACAGACATAGCCAGGAAGGTATTGTTCATTAGTGAAAGCATTTATATATTTGTTAACCTAGCTACAAGTTTTAGTCTGTGCAGTCTATTTAATTGTGATAACCCAACAGCTCATGCTAAGAATACTGTAATAAACAACAATTACACTGCAAACACATTTAGCATAAAATATTTAGAAAACATTCTTTTACAATGACCATTCTGCTGAGAACTGCAACATCTGTTATTCTGGCTACTGATGTGTTGAAGCTTTTCTAGTTGTAGCCAGGTGCTGGCTATATCATTATGCCTTTCAGGGACATTTACATATGAGACTATGGTTAATCCTTTTTCTCCCTAGTGCCCAGTACTGGGACTGCTACATCACTTCCTGTTAGCAGAGTGGAT
This sequence comes from Staurois parvus, assembly GCF_062004578.1. Classification (NCBI taxonomy): domain Eukaryota; kingdom Metazoa; phylum Chordata; class Amphibia; order Anura; family Ranidae; genus Staurois; species Staurois parvus. The sequence continues at coordinate 3,651,273 of NW_028318452.1, read as the reverse complement.
CCAGTTCTTGTGACAGCAGAGAATCCTGGGATCTGTAGTCCTGTAGCCAATACATCCTGTATTCCTGAGTGCTGATTGAACTACAACTACCTGGGGAACCAGGTTGCTAGGAGAGCAGATATATTCTACAGCAAGGAACTGGTTCGCCCTCTTGGTGCAGGATTCAGATCGGAACACAGGGGGACTGCCATTCTCCTCCACAGATTGCTGGCTACTACTGCAGGACTCTGCATACAAGTTCAGCACAACGGTGACGCTGATCAGCACACCAGGATTGGATCAGGTTCTTTGCATCAGACTCGCTATTCAGTCTTCAGCCAGTCATCTTTGCTTGCCAGGCTGTCAGGCCATAACTCTACATTTCTCTGTGAGCAGCCAAGAGCATGGGCAAGAACCCTGTTGCTAGGAGGCTGTACAAATCATGGGATTGGTGAGCGGGCGGATGTCCAATATCTTTCTGACGACACTTTAGAGGCACTGCATGCAGACACCTTTACACCTCAGTACCAAGAGATCTTTGCTTTCAGCACTGGCTACAACTGATCTGTTATCTTCATTGAATTACCATTACTCAGTACTGTATATGGACCCACCATTACTAGCAGAAGACAACGGCTATTACGGCTATAAACATCTCAGGACTCAAGTTGCTAATTCTAGTTAAAGGGACCTCTTCGCATCTAAGCCATTGTTATTCAAATTGGGGTATCTATACCAATTTATGCCAGATATATATATATATACAGTGCTCAGCATAAATGAGTACACCCTTTTTGAAAAGTAAGAGCTTCATCATAATCTCAATGAACAAAAAAACAATTTTAAAGTTTATAGAACATTTGTCTGGCTCATTACATGAAAAGGTTAATAATATAACTTAGATTACACAATCTTCAGTTTTATTCAAATTAGTTGATGCAAAAATGAATACATCCCACAACAAAAACTACTACATCTAGTATTTTGTATGACCTCCATGATTTGTAAGGACAGCACCAAGTCTTCTAGGCATGGATGGAATGAGCAAGTTGGTGACATATTGCAGCATCTATCTTTTTCCATTTTTCAAGAACAACCTCTTTTAGAGCCTGGATGCTGGATGGAAAGTGATACTCACGTTGTTGCTTCAGAATTCCCCACAGATGTTTGGTTGGGTTCAGATCAGGAGACATACTTGGCCACTGAATCACTTTCATCCTGTAATTCTTCAGAAATGCAACAGTGACCTTAGATGTGTGTTTTGGATCATTTTCATGTTGGAAAAGTGCACGACGACCAAGAGCAGAAAGTGATGGCGGCATCAACTGTGAATTCATGATACCATCAACGAAATGCAGCTCCCCAACACCAACAGCACTCATGCAGCCCCACAGAAGGACACAGCAACCACCATGTTTCACTGAAGGCACCATGCATTTTTCTTTTTTCTCCTCACCTTTGCGACACCATACAGTTTTGAAGCCATCAGTTCCAAAAACATTTATCTTGGTCTCATCACTCCAGAGTACAGAGTCCCAGTAGTCTTCTTCTGTTCCAGCATGGGCACAGGTAAATTCTAGGAGGGCTTTTTTGTGTATGGGCTTTACGAGAGGCTTCCTTCGTGGATGACACCCATGCATGCCATTCCTCTGATATGTACACTGTATTGTGTCACAAGAAACAATCACTCCAGTTTGGCTTTCTACTTCTTTAGCTAACTGCAGTGAACTTGCATGGTGATTTTCTTCAACCATTCTCATCAAAAGATGCTCCTGCTGAGGTGTTAACTTCCGTGGACAACATGGACATCTCTGTGAGATGGTTGCAGTTCCACCTTTGTTAATTGTTTGTATCACTTTTGCTACAGTATTCTGACTGATAAGTAAAGCTTTGCTGATCTTCTTGTAGCCTTACCTTTCTGTAAAGAAATTATTTTCTTTCTCAGCCTTGTGACATTTCTCTTCCATGTGGTGCCATTGCTGACAGCATGAAATGGGAAGGGGTTTTCTTTGTTAAATAATGCCCTTTTATACTCAACTGTCTGCTGGACACCTGTTTAATGAATAATTAGACTCACCTGTAGTTGAATTCTTCTTAATTAGGATTTTGTTTCACTTTGCTCCTAAGGTTACGTTCACACTAGCTTTGTCAGCAGGCGTCAGACAGGCGTTTGGGAAGCGTTTTTAATGTTTCTCAAATGCCTATAAAAATTCTGCACATGGCAGCACACAGTGCTGTTCACACTGAAGTGTTAGCGTCGTGGCAAAACTGAAGCCTCATGTTGAGTCTGGAGTTGAAGCCTGTCATTCAGGTCTATGGTTCCGCTCCTCAAACGCCTGGCAGGCGTTTGTGGGGCATTTGTGAGGTGTTTGCGGAGCATTAATACCATTTAACTTCATTATAGGCATTTGTGGTGCAGTTTTAATGCTTGGCAAATGCCTATCAAACGCCTCAAAACTGTGCATAGGGTGTTTGAGGAGCATTAAAAATGCTTCCCAAATGCCTGTCTACCACCTGTCAAATGCTATAGGGACGTTTGGCAAGAGTTAGAAATAAGTCAAGTGAGAACGAGCCCTAAAACTTTCATTGGGGTGTATTAATTTTTGCAACATGGTCTTGAATGAATTTGTTAGGAAAAATACTTTTTTCTGTTTGCAAATGAACAAATCTTGTTTGCAATGAATGGCCTGCATTTGTGGGAGTATTGTGTAGTATAGTGTCTCACAGAAAATGTTGATTCGGAAAGAAAAGTAAAGGTTTTCTGACAAATCTGGTGGGGTGTACTCATTTATGCTGAGCACTGTATATATACAGTATATTTACATAATTATTTGCATTCCCTATTGGCTCAGAGGGAGATGATAAGTCAATAAGCCTTTTCTTCCTCTTCCTGCTGCTGGTGTTGCAGTTACATAAATATAAAGGGAGACAATACAGCAACAATGCAATGCAATACAAGAGGGTTAGGAGGGCCCTGCTCCTTGGAGCTTACAATCTAATAGAGAGGGGCAAGTGGAACAAAAGTTAATAACTGTGAGGGATGAACTGATGGGAGAAGTAAAAAAATAAAATAAAGTTGTTAGGTGAAGGCAGGATAGGCTTCCCTGAAGAGATGAATTTTTAGGGATTGCCTAAAAGTGGACAGAGTAGGAGATAGCTAAACAGATTGTGGTAGGGAGTTCCAGAGGATGGCAGAGGCTCTGGAGACAAGCATGGGAGGACTAGAGAGGACAGTTTGGGTGATATTTGGAGACAAGATTGGTGATGAAGCTTGGGGCAGAATTGTGTATGGCTTTGTATGTTGTTAATATTTAGAATTTTATTCTTCGGGCAATGGGAAGCCAGTGGAGGGAGTGGCAGAGAGGGGTGGCAGACAATGAGCAGTTGGTAAGGTGGATGAGTCTGGCAGCAGCATTCATGATAGACTGAAGAGGGGATAGCCTATGATGAGGTAGGCCAATGAGGAGGGAGTTACAATAGTCAAGTCTAGAGATAACAAGGGAGTGAATACGTTGCTTAGTGGTTTCAACGGTTAAAAAGGGGCATATTTTGGAGATGGTACAGAGGTGAGGTCTACAAGAGTTGGATAGTGATTGGATTTGGGGCTGAAAGGAGAGGTCAGAGTCCAGGATTATACCTAGCACCCTGGCATAATGGTAGGGACTGATACCTGTATTATTGATCTTGATGGAGATGTCAGGGGATGGGGCGGAGGAGGGAATATTATCAGCTCAGTTTTAAAAAGATTGAGTTTGAGGAAGTTGTGTAACATTCATGCTGATATGTCGCTAATAGGTTAGTAGTGCAAGAAGACACTGAAGGGGTGAAGTGGGGAGTTGAGAGATCAGGGTGTCATCACCATATTGATGGTACTTGAAGCCATGGGAGTTTATCAAAAGACCAAAGAAGGAGATGTAGAAGAAGAAGAGGAGGAATCTGAGGACAGAACCTTGGGGCACGCCTAAAGAAAGGGGAAATGGAGAGATTTGTAGGCAACACTGAAGAAACGCTGTGATAGCAGGAGAACCAGGAAAGAAAGAGCAGAGGAGGGGATGGTCAACAGAGATTGTACAACATAGTACATACAGTGCAAGGATCAGGAGTATAATGTACAACATTGCATATACAGTGTAGGGGTCAGGAGTATAATGTACAACATTGCATATACAGTGTAGGGGTCAGGAGTATAATGTACAACATTGCATATACAGTGTAGGGGTCAGGGGTATAATGTACAACAAGTGAATGCAGTACAGGGTGAAGAGTATAACGTACAAAATAGTGGATACACTGCAGAGGTCATGACTAAATTGTACAACATAGAGTATGCAGTGCAGGAGTATAATGTACAACATAGCATATACTGTGCAGGGATCAGGAGTATAATGTGAATTCAGGATCAGGAATATGTAAGATACAGCACTGTGTACAGAGTGCAGTGGTCAGTGGTCATGTTGTGTCCCTTGTCAGTGGGAGAAAATATGGCCCAAAACTGGATTAAGAATGTGGAGTAATAGACTCCCCTCCTCTACCCTAAAATAGCTAGCCCCTCTTTGCCTCCTCCAGTGCCCATGTCTGTGTGGGTACACAGTTTTGATTACAATGTGGGTAAGCAGCATCTTGCCTCTTTCACTCTCACCAGCCCTTTCACTGCTTTCTCGTAAGTGCCAGTAGGACTCAGCTTTGCCCCCTTAAGAGGTACTGTCTTTCCTCTCCAACATGCAAGCACTTAAAGAAATGCCTGTAATAATGCCAGTTCTGTGGCAAGTTCATATGCAATTCTGTTAGAGATTCTGTATATAGCTCTACAGAACAGACAGTGCACAGTCCACATGTGTTTATCTGCTGCTTCTCTGCACACTGGAATCAGGAACCTTTATTATACAGAAAAGACATAGAGTTTACCATAGATGCAGCTACAAATTTATAAACACTCCCATCTACTGAATGAAAAAAAGATCTCTATTGAATATTGATGTAGTTGTACAAAAATACATGAACATTGTATTCCAACACCTCCACTCAACAGCTACTCCCTGTTAGTCCCTTTTTTCGATCTCAGTTCTATAAATCCATTTTAGTTCACTAAGAGTTGTCTGACCCACTTTTTTGTTTCTCATGGGCTGGAAGTCTTTGAATCTCATCCCATGAATCTGGCTCTGGTTTTAAATTGTTACTAAACCCAGGACCCTGTATTCACTCTATCTGGTATCCCACAGCACACACAACATGGAAATGCAATTATTTTAGTAAATGTAAACTGCTAAATACCTTTTCTCATCAGCAGTTAGAGCAGTCTTGTGACTTCAGCAGAGTACTGGTTAAAGCTTGTAGGAGGAGTTTTCCTTCTGCTCTAGGAGGATGCAAAACTATGTCTGGACAGTGCTGATTTGCCCTGTGCTGATCAAATGTACTCTCCCCAGAAAAAAAAACCTCTATAGCAATACACACTAAACTGAGCATGTGCATGTAGCTACGGGTTCAGTCTGTCTTATCAGGTGGAGATCTGAACAAGAGGAAAGGCAGAGAAAACAGGATCAAACAGCCTTCTTACACAACACATTACTTTCTATTTCTGTGTCACTTTGTTGCTTATCTTCATGCAACACTGATGTAAATTTCCCTTAGTTTGAAGTGTTTGTGTTAGTTCATGAAATTATGAACACACTAAAGTTTCATCGACAATTACACTTCTACTGATGGTTACCTTGTGTAGCCAGGTGACAGCTATACTATATCTTTATGCCTTTCAGGGACATTAACAGATGAGACTATGATTAATCCTTTTCTCCCTAGTGCCCAGTACTGAGACTGCTACATCACTTGTTAGCAGAGTGAATCCAGTTCTGCAGCAGAGGATCTTGGGACCTGTAGTCCTATAGCCAATATATATTGTTTTTCTGAGTGCTGTTTAAACTACAATTACCAGAGAGTTGGCGAACCAGAAGGAAGCTGGGAGAGCAGATGTATTCTACAAGAAGGGACTGGCTCGCTCTTGGTGTTTGATTCAGAACTGAACACAGGAGGATTTTACGTTCTCCTCCAGAGACAGATTGTGGGCCTACTGCTGTGGGACTCTGCACATCAGTTCAGCGCAGCGGTGATGGCGATCACCACACCGAAATTACAGCTTCTCTGTATCAGGACTGTCACTGTTGGTTCTCACACAGACATCGCTGCTCACTTCTACAAACAGCCAAGAGCATGGACAAGAACATAGGACTGGTGAATGCGGGCAGAGTGGGAGGACCTCTTTCTGTCATCGCTTTGAGCAGTACCACAATACTGGTACCACCATATCAGGAACATGGTTGTGCCTAAAAATCCAAGTTGATTAGAAGTTTTTGAAATACTCAGACCAGCCCGTCTGGCACCAATAACCATGCCACGTTCAAAGTCATTTAAATCCCCTTTCTTCCTCATTCTGATGCTTGGCTTTAACTTCAGCAAATCGTCTTCACCATGTCTAGATCCCTGAATACAATAGGGATATAATAATAGTTGCTGCAATGTGATTGTCTGATTAGCAATTTGTGTTACCAAGAAATTGAACAGGTGTACCTAAGAAAGTGGTCGGTGAGTGTATTTGTGCATCACATTGTGTTTCATGAATTAGCGCTAGGTGCTTAAAGTGTTACTAAACCCACAACAGTAAAAGCAGTCTGTATATGCAGTAAAGCATGCTTGTTATATTTACTGTGGAACCTAAGGGGATGGTGTGTATTGCTAATTATTTTTTTTCTTCTTTGGGAGAGTGCATTTGATCAGCACAGGACCAATCAGCACTGTCCAGACAGAGGGTCAGGGGTCCTGCAGCCTCATAGGACAGTCAGAGGAGAATGAAAACATCTCCTACAAGCTTAACCAGTGCTCAGCTGGACACTGATAGAAGTCACAAGACTGCCATGTACTGCTGATGAGAAAAGGTATTTAGCAGTTTATATTTACTAAACTAATTGCATTTCCATGTTCTTTGTACTGTGGGAGACCAGATATAGTGAATGCAGGGTCCGGGGTTTAGTAACACTTTAAAGGAGCGGTTGCCTTGCCCAAGTTATGTCATTGGGAGGCATTCCTAACTCTGCAAATCTACACACAGTTGGTAGTTGCTTAGGATTTTTTGGCATGGCTGAACTTCATGCTCACTTCACCGTGGCCAACTGAGCCAGAAGTGGGAACGGGTACCTGTCAAAAACAGGTACTTGCTCCTCCCCTCCCCCCCAAAAGGTGCCAAATAAGGCAGTGGAGGGGGGGAGGAGGCAAACAAGCAGAGCTTCCACTTTTAGGTGGAACTCCGCTTTAAGTTCTTGAACCACAGAGGGCCAAGATAAAGTTGTGGGAGGGCCTCATGCAAGTTTAAAAACTTCAGTTTAATATGCAGACACCTGCTCACTAGTCAAATGGTACATGTGTTTCCTTCAATGCAGTCTAAAGCTAATCGGTAAGTGATGAAATATCCTACTAAAATGCTTCTAAGCTTGTGTTACCTGGGAAAAATGAGTTCCTATGAGTGTCTTATAGTAGTGAATTCTGTGCCTCTATACTACCCTGACTTCTTCATGTGCAGCTACTGAAGAGGAATAGAAGTGCTGGCATGGGGTGCAATTTAGGCAGAAGATAACATCAATAATCTCCAACTGTGAGTTACATCTCCCCACAGTCCTAGCTTGTTATTCAGGAAGTGTAAGGACCATGTCACACAATTCTGAAGCAGCTATAGGATCACTCTCTCTAGTGTTTTGTTGGTAGGAAAAATAAATTGCTGTCAAATAAAGCAGTATTAAATCCAAAGCCAAAAATCTAATATGCTGCAGCATATCAATCATTATAGCTATAGTGTGGTGAAACTCACCGTTGACATCTCGGGGGGAGCATGTTGGATCCATGGAGTCCAAATTTTGAGATATCTCTCATGGATATCTAGGAAGATGCTGGACAGTTTTTCATTGATCAGGAAAAAAATCGAGGCGGCGGTGAACTTCTGTATAGGACATGACCTGTTGTTTCCATGCTTTCACTATGGATTGTTTAGCCACCAGTAATACATGAGTGGCAAGTTTGAATTGGTGTTTACATAAACCCAGGGGCTTTAAGTTTAGGAGAGTATACCAAGGTTCTCTTGGGAAGGAGCTCATGACTAATGATTGAAGTAGTTTGAGAACCCTTGACCAGAATTGGGAGAGCATGCGGCATGTCCACCATATGTGCAAAACATCTGGTGTGTTACACCCTCAGAAACTACTGTTGGAGACTGATGGATGAAGAAATGCTAGGCGCAAAGGGACCAGATGCCCCCGTGTGACTGTTTTAAATGCAGATTCCATGGTGAGGACATTGATAGAGCATGAGGTCAGGGTTAACCATATGTGTGACGAGCATGCATGATTTTTGGTGCTATTAACTTCCCTGGCGGTATTCCTGAGTGTAGCTCGGGATAAAGTTTCAGTACCACAAGTGGTAACCCCGAGCTACACTCAGGCTTACCATGCGGCGCCGCTCCGGGATCTGTTCTTCTCTTACCTTGTCCTGCGCTCCCGCGATGTCCCTCCTGCAGTGTCCCCGGCAATGTCCTCCGGCCGATGCTGGCATCGGTCTTCTGGATTCTGTCCCCTGCGAGTGTGTCAGGGATCGCGGCTCCGGAATCAGGGAGCACGGCGTCTCCCCCGCGCAGGCGCACTGGCGGCAGATCACGCCGGGACACAGGCACTAGGTCCCGGCGAGCCGCGGCTGACAGGACGCCACGCCTCAGGCGTCCAATGACAGCCGGGGCCGCGTCCTAGCCGGCCAATGACAGTGCAGGGCGCACTATTTAAAGATGCCCTGCACTGTCACAGATTGCCGCAAGGTCTATCTGTGATCCTGAGTTCCTGCACCCGTCTAGTGACCCTGATTGCCCTGACTACGCTGCCTGCTCCTGTGATTGACCCGGATTGTCCTGACTACGCTGCCTGCTCCTGTGATTGACCCAGATTGCCCTGACTACTCTGCCTTCTCCTATTCTGACCCCCGGCTTGCCTGACCATTCTACGGACTGACTTACCCTGCTGATCCTGTGTGTGACCCGACTACTCTTTGCCCGCCGATTCGGTACCCCGCTTACCCCCACAGGACCACGATCCGTTACCACCCTGCTGGGGCCGCCATCCTCTTCACATCTGGCTCTCCCGGTACCTGCATACGTCCCCGGAGGCCTCCTCAGCCACTGGTGGGCCTGCTCAGAGGTCGTGACCTGGCCCGGGACTGTTTCAAGTCCATCCCCACCATCAGGGGCCCTGGTGAAAGCACAGCCCGGGCTTAGACCCCACGCTCTGGGTAGGTCTGTCAGTTGGCAGCCTGAGGCACCACCTGGCGGACCATAACAGTACCTTGCGGCCATGACAGAGCCAGGAAGTGGACCGGCGTCCCTAGAGGATATTTGCCAGCACCTGGCAACTTTGACCCAGGCTTTCCAGAATTTCCACAGTCGCTGCGCCCGACTGGAGGACCGCATGGAGTCGTTAGCCCCCCTGACTCCCCCTGCTCAGAGTCCTCCATCTGCGGAACCTCCCGCTACCCCGGCATCCGGAGCGGTTGCCGCACCCCTAGCTCCTGAACCCCGCGTTCCCCTGCCGGAACGATTCCGTGGAGACCGGAGCCGCTTCCGAGCCTTCCGGAATGCTTGCACCCTGTATTTCGACTTGCAGCCCCGCACGTTCACCACCGAGACCGTCAAGGTGGGGTTTATAGTTTCTCTCCTTCAGGATGAGCCCCAGGATTGGGCTCACTGTCTGATGGAGAAGCACGATCCCCATCTTGACTCCGTGACCGAGTTCTTTCAGGCCATGGCTGTTTTGTATGATGACCCACAGCGGGCTGCTTCCGCAGGGGCTACCCTATACTCTCTACGGCAAGGCCGCCGGACAGCCGAAGAATACGCGTCTGATTTTAGGCGTTGCATGGGAGACACCAGATGGAACGATGCGGCCTTATGTCACCAGTTCCGCATCGGGCTGTCTGAGTCTCTCAAAGACGAACTAGCACGAGTAGGCCTACCTGACTCCCTGGAAAAACTGATTGAGTTGGCCATTCAAATTGACCGTAGACTAAGGGAACGTCGGCTGGAAAGGAGCAGCCAGGGTCAAAGGGTGGCATGGATTCCACCGAGAGACACAGCTCCAGCCCCAGGGAACCATCCCCGAAGCGCGGAATCGGGGGACAACCCGGAACCCATGCAACTGGGACTGGCCCGTTCCCACTTATCGGTCGAGGAACATCAGAGGAGACAATCACAGAACCTATGTCTGTACTGTGGGGAAGCTGGTCACCAGGTGCGCTCCTGTCCTGCAAAAATGAGTAAGTCCGCTTCCTTTTCTTTTACTTTACCTGCAGGAAGGGATGATCAGTCAAGTTACCTGGCCATACCTGTGTGTTTACAGCTCCCCGGAGGAACATTGTCGGTGACCGCAATCGTTGACTCAGGAGCCTGTAGTTGTTTTATCGATCTGACTTTTGCCCAACGGCAAAAAATCCCTCTCCAGACCAAAGAAAGGGGGTTCAACATCTTCTTGGCAGATGGGTCCAGTATAAAATCAGGGGTGGTGGACCAGGAGACACCACCCATTTTCACCACAATGGCAGACCATCACCAGGAGTTCCTCCGTTTGGATGCCATCGCATCTCCCCTTTTTCCAGTCATTCTGGGGCTCCCTTGGCTGCGGGCCCATAACCCCCAGATTGACTGGGAAAAGGGAACAGTTCAATTTTGGTCACCTTACTGTTTGAGTCACTGCCACGTCACAGGATCCGTGGTTCCCCGGTTCCTCCTGTGCTTGGATGACGATACCAATCTATCCCAGGTTATTCCTCCGGCCTACCATGACTTCTTAGACGTTTTCAGTAAGCGAGGAGCTGACATTCTTCCTCCGCACCGTTCATACGATTGCCCCATAGACCTCCTACCCGGATCTGAAATCTCGTTCGGCCGTATCTTTCCTTTGTCAGAAACGGAATCGGGAGTACTGAGGGAATATATTGATGAAAACCTTCGGAAGGGATTTATTCGTCCATCCACATCCCCAGCCGGGGCCGGGTTGTTCTTCGTAGAAAAGAAGGACAAATCGTTACGGCCCTGCATAGACTACCGTGATCTGAACAAAATAACGGTAAAGAATCGCTATCCCTTACCTCTAGTCCCCGAGCTCCTCCAGAGATTGAGATCAGCAATGATATTTACTAAATTAGACCTGCGGGGGGCATATAACCTTGTTCGTATCAGGGAGGGGGATGAGTGGAAGACGGCTTTCCGTACGAGATTCGGTCACTATGAGTATTTGGTGATGCCGTTCGGGCTCTGTAACGCACCAGCAACCTTCCAACATTTTATCAACGATGTCTTCCGTGATTTCCTCGATGTTTTCGTGGTGGTTTATTTGGATGATATCCTAATTTTTTCCCCCTCACTGGAGGTTCATCGAGGTCACGTGTTACGGTATTAGAACGGTTGCGTCAACACGGGCTATACGCTAAGGCAGAAAAGTGCTGTTTCGAACAGCGCGAAATCACGTTCTTGGGACTGGTTCTCTCTTCCGCGGGGGTCGTGATGGATCCCCAGAAAGTCACGGCGATCTTAGATTGGCCAATACCCGCCGACAAAAAGGGGGTACAGCGTTTCATCGGCTTTTCTAACTTTTATAGAAAGTTTGTTGGGAACTTCTCCGGTCTGGTCTCCCCGATCACGCAACTGACGAAACAAGGGGTCCGCTTTAAGTGGACTCCCGAAGCTCAGACGGCATTGGAAAAGCTCAAGAAATTGTTCACCTCTGCTCCCATTCTCTGCCATCCGGATTCTTCTCTCCCCTATGTTTTGGAAGTGGACACCTCCGAAAACGCGGTAGGAGCGGTTCTGTCCCAAAGGAATGGTACCAAGGAACTACTGCACCCTGTGGCGTTCTTCTCCAGGAAGTTGACGCCGGCGGAACGTAATTATGACATAGGAGATCGGGAGCTCCTGGCCATTAAATCCGCTCTAGAAGAATGGAGGTATTTACTGGAAGGAGCCACACACCCAATCCTAATATTCACAGATCACAAAAACCTTGAATATTTGAGAACGGCAAAACGACTGAGACCGCGCCAGGCGAGATGGGCCCTTTTCTTTTCTCGATTTGTATTCCATATAACGTACCGACCCAGTACTAAGAATACAAAACCAGACGCTCTGTCCCGCATGTTTGAGGACCCCGACGACGCAGTGGCACCTGACACCATCTTACCTTCCGGAAGCTTCCTCGCTCTACAAACGGAACTTCGCTCCCGACTTCTCGATGCTTCTGTAGGACTACCAGTTCCGTCTGGATCACCTCTCCAGAACCACGGTAGGCTGTTTTGGAAGGAAGACCGGATCATGGTCCCAGAAGAAGTGCGAACCTTGGTCCTGGGGCACTGCCACGACCATCCAATGGCAGGTCACTTCGGGGTTACGAAAACTCTGGAACTACTACGGCGCTCGTTCTGGTGGCCGGACATGATCAAGGATTGCGAGCGTTACGTCCAGACCTGTTCCACCTGTCAAAGGAACAAGCCCTCCAGGAGCAGGGCATGGGGATTGTTACGTCCATTGCCTATACCCAAGCGGGCCTGGCAAATGATAGCCATGGATTTTGTAGTCGAACTCCCACCATCCCAAGGCTACACAGCAATAATGGTGATCGTCGACCGCTTCTCAAAGATGGCACATTTCGTACCTCTGGAAAAGACCCCATCGGCACCAGAAACTGCACGGATCTTCATTAAGGAAGTTGTGAGGCTTCATGGGGTTCCCGAAGATATAGTGTCGGATCGGGGAGTTCAATTCACCTCCAGGTTCTGGAACGCCTTATGTAAAGCGCTGGGAATCAAGCTGTCGCTTTCATCCGCTTACCATCCTCAGACCAACGGCCAAACCGAGAGGACCAACCAAACGCTAGAACAGTACTTACGATGCTACACATCCTACCTTCAGGATGACTGGCTGACGTTGTTGCCTTCCGCAGAATTTTCGTAGAACAACTCGAATCACTCAGCTACGGGACAATCCCCGTTCTTTTCCAATTACGGGTATTATCCTACATTCCTCCCTGATCTGATGCCTGAAAACCCGGTACCTGCGTCTCAAGACATCTTGAACTTCTTTTCTGTCAATAACAAAACGATTCAGGAAGCCATCGCTAAAGCCCAAGAGGACAGTAAAAGGGCATTCGACAGGAAAAGAAGAGGAGAGTTACTGCTTCAACCAGGGGATCAGGTTTGGCTGGCAACGACCAACTTGAAGATGCTGTGTCCTTCGAAGAAGCTAGGACCCAAGTACATTGGCCCATTTCCGGTTAAACGAGTAGTCAACGAGGTGGCCTACGAACTCGAGCTTCCGCGAACCTTCAAGATACATCCAGTGTTCCATGTGTCTCTCCTGAAGCCATCCAGACCAGATCCCTTCCCGGACCGTGAATCTAGACCTCCCGAGGCAGTCACCATAGGTGACCAGGAGGAATATGAAGTGGAGTCTATCCTCAGTTGCCGAAAAAGGGGGGGCCAGACACAGTTCCTGATAAAATGGAAGGGTTATGGCCCTGAGGAGAACTCATGGGAACCCGCCCAGAACGTTCGCGCACCCAGGCTCATCCGGGAATTTTTTCGTAGTCACCCGCGGTGGAGAGATCAGTGGGGCTCCCGGAGGGTGCCCATAGGGGGGGGCAATGTCAGGGATCGTGGCTCCGGAATCAGGGAGCACGGCGTCTCCCCCCGCGCAGGCGCACTGGCGGCAGATCACGCCGGGACACAGGCACTAGGTCCTGGCGAGCCGCTGCTGACAGGACGCCGTGCCTCAGGCGTCCAATGACAGCCGGGGGCGCGTCCTAGCCGGCCAATGACAGTGCAGGGCGCACTATTTAAAGATGCCCTGCACTGTCACAGATTGCCGCAAGGTCTATCTGTGATCCTGAGTTCCTGCACCCGTCTAGTGACCCTGATTGCCCTGACTACGCTGCCTGCTCCTGTGATTGACCCGGATTGTCCTGACTACGCTGCCTGCTCCTGTGATTGACCCAGATTGCCCTGACTACTCTGCCTTCTCCTATTCTGACCCCCGGCTTGCCTGACCATTCTACGGACTGACTTACCCTGCTGATCCTGCGTGTGACCCGACTACTCTTTGCCCACCGATTCGGTACCCCGCTTACCCCCACAGGACCACGATCCGTTACCACCCTGCTGGGGCCGCCATCCTCTTCACATCTGGCTCTCCCGGTACCTGCATACGTCCCCGGAGGCCTCCTCAGCCACTGGTGGGCCTGCTCAGAGGTCGTGACCTGGCCCGGGACTGTTTCAAGTCCATCCCCACCATCAGGGGCCCTGGTGAAAGCACAGCCCGGGCTTAGACCCCACGCTCTGGGTAGGTCTGTCAGTTGGCAGCCTGAGGCACCACCTGGCGGACCATAACAGAGTGTCGGGACGTATGGGGACGGAACGGCAGGAAATTTGAAAAAGACAAAACGTGACATTCACTAAATTCACTAAAATAACATAGTAAAACATTACTGTATCAAAGCATTTCACATACATTTTGTCCTGAGTGCTTTGTCCTGTGCCCTGCCTACATTTTTACTGTTCTTTCTGCCTGGAAACTGAGAAACGTTAGGTCAAAAGTGGTTTTAGACCAGCTAGAGAACAGCGATAGTAAATTAGAACCACTTGCAGAATTGAGTGATAATGATTTGTGGGGAAATTCGTCATCAGACACTAAAACGATTTTGCGACTTGGCGCTATATTTCAAATTTCAGTGTTTTTGGTTTGATTGTATTATTGAATTAAATTTTTTATTATATTATTTTTTATGATTATTTATTAAATTATCATTTATGATTTCGTGCTTCAAATTTTAACATACCCAGGATGTTTACTAGACTCTTCTTCGGACAGATTTCAGTGAGTTATTCCTAAAAATTACAGGCCTACAATAAAAAAAATACATATTTCCATGCAAAAAAATGTACCGCTTTGAGCACAGAAATATGGACATAATCAGACTGCTAGGGAGGTTAAGATCTCTTTCCCATCTGGAAATGTAAGCGGGATTGTTAGGGTTCCGTAGGTTGGTTAATTGTGTGTACAGGATAGAGATACGTTTTAGGAGAGAGGCGTTTGGTGGCAAATGTGTTCAAATAGAGATAATTGTGTGGTTGGGTCTTTGTCAATGATGATTGATGATACCCAATGCTTAATTTGTAAGTATCGGAAAAGTTCTGAGGGGGGGACTTGATGTTTGTCTCGGAGCTCTGCCCAAGTGTAAACTGAGTGACCTGTAAGAAACGAATGAATACAGTGCAAATTGTGAGAGCTCCACCACTGGAATGCGGTAGGAGATTCCAGGCCAGGTGAGAACATAGGGTTCAAACATATAAATTTACCACAAAATATAAAGGCGGGGTAACCTAGTAGTGAGCTCAATGAACGCACCTAATAGTGGTGTGGGTGTAAACCAAATAATTTTAAATAGCAAAAAGAGTTGTAGTTGCAAGGAGCAAACTACCAAAGTAGGTAATGAACACCCAATCAATGTAGCTCATATGTAAAATCACATATTTTTATTAAATATTAGGATTTAGGAAAAAAGAGTAATAGATGGTGACACATACAATCACTGAGCACATATTAAAAACAGTGAAAAGATAAGCAATCCGGGTTGCAACATTAATACATTTTAGTGGTAATCACTTTAGACTGGTTTAAAGATGCAGACAAATTAGAATGAGATTAGACAAACATTAGACCAGATCTTTTAGATTGTAAGCTCCGAGGAGCAGGCCCTCCCAACCCTCTTGTATTGAACTGTATTGTTGCTGTATTGTCTCCATTATATTGTAAAGCGCTGAGCAAACTGTTGGCGCTATATAAATCCTGTATAATAATAATAATAGACCAGATGGTTCTACTGGGACCTCAATATGTCTGAATTGTTGTTCTGCTGCTCATGCCTCTGCGGCTTGGTCCACCTGCACACCACATGCAACCTCTACTGCTCTCCTCTCTAGTCTCACCTTCCCCTCTCCCCCTGTCCCCCCCTCTGCAATTCTAAATCTTTCCCTCTACACCCAATCTCCTCCCCCCCCTTTTTTTACCCTCCCCCTTACTCTCTTCATTTCTTTTCCTTCTTCTGATAATCTTTATCTTCTCAAAAAACAATAAAAATCACCGATGCACATTTCCATGGCAAGTGGCCAGTAGCTACATTAGCGTGACAGCTCCGTGATGCCAGAGAATGTAACTGATGGTTTTATGTCTCTATAACATCACTCAGAGTTCCCACCCGAAAACTTACTTTCTACAGACTCACCCTTTGGATTACCAAGATTCCACCTGCTTGATTTGTTAGGACTGACACCGTTATTTCAAATGATCATTTTGTATTTCTCTTATGGGATGTAATATTTCTTGTCACACAAGCTATTTAATGCTTATGGTTCTTTTGTATATTTCTTTAAATAAAAAATAAATTAAGTTCATTACCACTAGACGGTCTTGTCTGTTTCCTGGTGGTAATTCACACTAGAGTTTAAATGTAATTATATTAATGTTCTTGCAGTATTAAAGTGCTTGCAGTAACTCTCATTCAACCAGATGTGTCAGACAGGCTGGCTGAGGGTGTTCTTGGAGCTGAGGAGCAGAACAGGGAACACAAATTACCAAGCGGCTCCTGCTGGGGTAGCTCTACACATATAAATATTTCATACTTACACCTTGAAGCCAGCAGGTGGCACTCTAAGCAAGAGTAGAGCTACATGGAAATCTTTGCAGTTGTTGCAAAAATAGAAGTGGAAAGTCAGAGGAAGAACGCACCCCTCCTTCTTTCTTACCAAATTATTCAATTAACATTTTGGCAGAAAGGCCATGCTGGGCGTTCTTGTTAGCAAGCACAATATGCTTTGCAATCAGAATGTCATAGACACACCCTGTAAAATAAAGATTTCCTACCATTTGTTTAAAAATCTGAATTACCAATCTGTAAACCTAAAATTAAATAAAATTGACCAAAGTTGTATTATATGTTGTAGTTTCTGTCAGGATTCCAGTGGTGTTCATTTGCTAAAACACTAAAAACTGATTTACATAAATGTGGACACTTATACAACATATAAATACAGTATGCACATCTTTACCAGTAGTGCTTGGTTTTCTGATAGCAACTGTATAAATATAGGCAGAATATTTGGGGTTGCACTTTTTGGGTCTTAGACTGGGAGGAGTTGGGAAGATTATTGACAATCCATGCTCAGTACGGAACACCATAATAAGGTTTGCTGTACATACACATCCCACAATTTTTCATAAAGAAAAAATATCTTTGTGTATCTCTTACAAAAGACGTGGAAATAAATAAATTTGACGTGTGTAGAAAATATACAAGATAAAACAAAATGTGAAAGACAGGTTGTTGCTGTGAGATGAGAAATATAAAGTCCCCATCAAAAGTGATGGTGACAAGGTTATGACTTTACCATAGAGCTGGAAGACAATTGACAATAACAAGCCACAAGGGTGACCAACGGTTCATTGAATAAAACTATTAAGGCATATGCTGAAATGTACAGTACATGAATGGCATAAACATAACTATAATATATAGCTCCTAATTCACTCCCTGGTTCTCTCGCCTCGACTACTGCAACTCCCTCCTCATTGGCTTACCTTTACATAGGCTATCCCCCCTCCAGTCCATCATGAATACTGCTACCAGGCTCATCCACCTTACCAACTGTTCAGTGTCTGCTACCCCTCTCTGCTAATCCCTCCACTGGCTTCCACTCGCCCAACGAATAAAATTCAAAATACTAACAACTTACAAAGCCATTGTGACAGGAGTGACTTTTGGAGGTGGGGGACCCCTGTTGTTCCTTTTATGTGTAACCCACCCTGTGTCTGTTAGGGGTACAGGGTGGTCTGTCCTGATAGGGTGTAGACATGTGTAAGTGGGGTGGGGGGTTGTCCATTGTTCACTGCCAAGTGGTTGTTCCATTGTTCATTGTTGTCTGCCATGCGGCTGCATCCCATTGTTCTAGCAAACTATTATGGGATGTAATGTTTGTGTATTGGTGTGGGGGTTGGTCATTGCTGCATCCCATTGTTCTGTGTCTTGGTTTGGTGGGGGGGTGTTTCCTGCAGCCCTTTCCCCTAATGGGAGGGTCTGCTGATGTGTTTCCTGTTCTTGGTGGTATTTCCCCGCCCTGTGTATATATCTTGTGTTTGTGTTAAAATAAAGCAGTTGACTTCCTGTCTTAAGAAGAGTCTGGTGCTGTCTATTTCCTGCATGATCAGCGGTGGTGTCCGTGGTCGGTGTTCGGACAGGGAAATGGGAGTATAACGGAAATACCCTAGCGTGGTCCGGGTCCGGTTTCGTTACATCGGTGGCAAGCGGTGGGATTGTGCTTCCAAGCTGTGAACACGTCCAAACCACCACCGGGATTCAAGATCAGGAAAGGAGACGTCGGTCACCCCAGTGGAGATATGGACCTGGCATCATAGTTCCCAGGGCTGCTGCAGACTGTTCTTACAACATACCCCAGGTTTGTTTCTATGGATCAGTACCTGGAGCTCAGGCAGCAGATTTGGGATGTGCTTTGGAAAGGAGCCCTCCAGGCTGCTGGTATGGACAAAGGCAAGTGCTATCCAACCCCCGAGGAATGGGCCAGGGACCATCTGAAGTTACAGATGCCATTCCTGGGAGAGCGACCCCAGGAGCAATGGGTGACTGAGTTGGACAGGCTGGTCCAGCAGGAGATAGAGCTGGACAACAGATATCATCAGGCTTTGCGATGGTACGCAGAGCAGGAATATTTAGGGGTGTCAACAGAGTGCTCGCCTGAGGGATATGACCTTCATGGCCCTGGTTTGCTGTGGGAGAGCCTTACAGAGCATTTTGTGTTTGGCGATGAAGGAGAACCTACCCTGGAGGAGTTGCGAGAAGACAGAGAGGCTATGCTCGGTCTCACAGGGGTCTCAGAGCTTGAACCAGATCTGGAATACCTGCTGAAGAAAGAACTGCATCGGGAAAGGGCATACAGGCAACTGCTAAAACATGTTCAGCAGCATGCCCAAGAATCGGCAGTGGAAATTCCAGAGACTGGGGATTTGATAGACTTCTCTGCTGAGGAAAAACAACCTGGTAAGCCTCAAGCAGAAGACCTGGCAACAGGGCCAAACATTACTGAACCCTGCCCAGCACTGGTAACATCTTCTGAGTTCCACAGACAGGAGATGGTGAACCCCTATCCCCAGACATCAGTTCCAGAGACTGGGGGTTTGATTGACTTTTCTGTTGAGGAGGAACCAGCTGGCGCGCCTCCCACAGAAGAGCTGGCATCAGGGCATGGCATGGTTGACCTCTGCTCACAACAATCAGCACCGCAGGAGCTACAGGAAGAGGATGCAATCGGCACCTCACAATGGCAGCTTGAGCTGATGTCCGTGGATGGGACTTCGGTCTCCACTGACACAACCCCAGAAGAGGGTCTGGTATTGGGACAAGAGGATGTCAGCCTTACTTTGCAAACACTGGGGGATGTCCATCAAGTCAAAGTGGATGAGACTACAGTCACCACCTGGATACCCCAGGGATGCTGGGCAGTCGTCCCAGATCCCCCTACAGCATGATGGAGTCGGCCCAGCCACCCTGTCATCTCTCCAGCAGCTGAGAGGACTTCAGGGAGAAGGACCAGTCCGTACTTCTCCCCAGCGGCGGTTATGTTCTACAGGAGAGGCAGAGGTTGGCTGGGTGAGTAATGCTTTGTGTGGGACAATTTGTTTGGGGTACTGTGTGGGTGCTGGCATTGGGGGAGAAGTACAGACTAACTTCGGAGTCCATCCGTCTGGGATTTATTCCTGCGTTAGACTCCTGCTGAAAGGGGAGATATATGATGGGAGTGACTTTTGGGGGTGGGGGGACCCCTGTTGTTCCTCTTATGTGTAACCCACCCTGTGCCTGTTAGGGGTACAGGGTGATCTGTCCTGATATGCTGTAGACATGTATAGGTGGGGTGAGGGGTTGTCCATTGTTCACTGCCACATGGTTGTTCCATTGTTCATTGTTCTCTGCATCCCATTGTTCTAGCAAACTATTATGGGATGTAATGTATAAGTATTGGTGTGGGGGTTGGTCATTATTCTCTGCCATGTGCTGCATCCCATTGTTCTGTGTCTTGGTTTGGTGGGGGGGGGGGTGTTTCCTGCAGCCCTTCCCCCTGATGGGAGGGCCTGCTGATGTGTTTCCTGTTCCTGGTTGTATTTCCCCGCCCTGTGTATATATCTTGTGTTTATGTTAAAATAAAGCAGTTGACTTCCTGTCTTAAGAAGAGTCTGGTGCTGTCTATTTCCTGCATGATCAGCGATGGCGTCCGTGGTCGGTGTTCGGACAGGGAAGCGGGAGTATACCGGAAATACCTTAGCGTGGTCCGGGTCCAGTTCCGTTAAAGCCATCCACAACTCTGCCCGCAGCTACATCACCAACCTGGTCTCAAAATATCAACCAAACCTCTCTCTTTGATCCTCCCAACACCTTCTGCTCTCTAGTTCCTGTGTCACCTCCTCCCATGCTCACCTCCAGGACTTCTCCCAAGCTTCTCCCATCCTATGGAACTCCCTACCCCAATCTGTCCGGCTATCTCCTAATCTATCCACCTTTAGATGATCCCTGAAAACCTTTCTGTTTAAAGAAGCCTACCCTGCTTCTACCTTGTAAACTGCCATTTATTTCCTCCATCAGTTCATCCCCCCACAGCTATTACTTTTTGTATCACTTAACCCTTCCTCCTAGATTGTAAGCTCTAACGAGCAGGGCCCTCTGTTTCCTCTTGTACCAAATTGTATTGTAACTGTAATGTCTACCTTCATTTTGTAAAGTGCTGTGCAAAATGTTGGTGCTATATAAATCCTGTATAATATCAATAATATATAGGGACATAAAATGTGAAATTGACACTGAAATGTACCAGCAACAAAACAGCAAATGCAACTAAACCTTAAGATCTACACTGATCATCCATAAATTATGACCAACCGCCTAATATTGAGTAGCTCCCCTTTTGCTGCCAAAACAGCTCTAACTTGTTGAGTCATGGACCTCACCAGATCTGTGAAGGTATGCTGTGGTATTTGGCAGTAAGCTGTTAGTATCAGATCCTTTAAATCTTGTAAGTTGCGAGGTTAGGCTTCTATGGATCAGACTTATTGATGGATTGAGATCGTGAGATTTGAAGACAACACCTCAGATACGTTGTGTTCCTCAAACCATTCTTGAACCATTTTTGCAGTGTGGCAGAACACATTATCCAGCTGAAAGAGGCCATTGCCATCAGTTAATACCATTTCCATGAAGGGGTGTACTTGATCAGCAAAAAGGCTTGGGTATGTGTTTTGTGTCAAGTAACGTCCACATGAATGGCAGGACCCAAGTTTTCCTACCAGGATGTTGCCCTAAGCATCACATTGCCTCCACTGGCTTGCCTTCTTGCTATACTGCATCCTGGTGCCATCTCTTCCCCAGGCAAGTGATGCACATGCTTTCAACCATCCATGTGATATAAAAGAAAGCATGATTTATCAAGCCAGGCCACCATCTTTCATTGCTCCTTGGTCCAGTTCTGGTGCTCACATGCCCATTAGGCACATTTGGCTGTGGACATGGGTCAGCATGGGCACCCTGACTGGTCTGTGACTATGCAGCCCCATGTACAACAAACTGTGATGCCCATTTTTTCTGCTTTCAACACATCAGCTTCAAGGACAAAATGTTCACTTGCTGCCTAATATATCCCACCAACCTTCAGATGCCATTTTAACTGAATAACCAATGTTATTCATTTAATATGTTAGTGGTCATAAAGTATGGCTGATTGGTGTATATTCAGAATTGAGATATGTAAAATGTGCCTCGTAATGCACACTTCAGTGGATCTAGAGATATACACAACTGAAGTTATATGAAAATATCCACCTTACTTTACAGTGAGAGCTGTGAGAATGTGGAATAGACTCCCTCAAGAGTTGGTGCTGGCCAGCTCAATGGATTTCTTCAAAAAAGGCCTGGATTCTTTCTTAGATACACAGAATATAACTGGATACTAACATTTATAGGTAAAGTTGATCCAGGGAATATCCGACTGCCTCTCGGGGGATCAGGAAGGAATTTTTTTCCCCAGCAGGAACAAATTGGATAGCACTTTGCTGGGTTTCTTTGCCTTCCTCTGAATCGACTGTGGGTATAGGATTATAACTTTTTTTTTTTTTTTTATGGTTGAACTGGATCGACTTTTGTCTTTTTTCAGCCAGACTAACTATGTACCTGTAAACGATAAAAATTAAAGGCCATCTCTGGCCAAAAATTGTTTTTACCCCATCTCTCTACCCATTACCTTCTCTCCCTTTCACCTAAAAAAAAAAAAAGCCCCCCAAATCCTTCTTAACCTTTCCGATTCTGCCATCACACATCATGCCGCTGCTTGAATCTTCAGGACCTATGAGGATCCCATATGAGAAGTGTCTATGCTAAAAGGCAAAAAGCACCAGAGAAGCATTCTTTCAATCAGCAGCGAAGAAAAGGACTCGGGACCTGCAGTACCAGGTATATGGGGGAAAATATATTTCTTTATTAAAGGTTTTTATATAGCGCTGACAATTTATGCATGCTTTACATACTTCACATCAGTCTCTGCCCTCAGGGAGCTTGCAATCTAAAGTTCCTATCTCACAAGCATACCATATACTCACACACATAATAGGGCCAACATTTCCTTCAACTTTCATGAATGCGTCTGACATTCGTGCAATGATTGTTATATAAACAGACCCTTTGAAGTGCAGTTGTACTTTTAGTGACAAACCTTGTTCACTCTCTCCCTCTAGCTATTGTTCTAAAAATCAGACATCAAGTGCATTGCAGCCCTGCTATATACTGTCCTGGTCTCCACTGCATCAGGCAGTGTTTACATTCAATTTTCTCCTGCTCAACTCAGCTTTCCTATTTCTTTCTATACAGCCTGTGGTCATGCCTGTGCACTGGAGCACATGTACCAGGAGAAATGGAAATGGAAACACAGTGCAAAGGAGACCCAGGCATTGCACATGAGGATTGTGCACCATATAAGGTCTGATTTTTTGTTCTAATAGCTAGGCGGAGGTGGGAAATTTTTTTTTCATTTTAAAGGAAAATTTTATTAAAATTAAAAGATGTTATAATTACCTGCCCTGTGCAATGATACCGAACAGAATGACCCCTTACCTCCTTTTTGGCAGTCCCCTGCCAGTGCTGTCCTTCCTCCCTGCTGTGCCTCTTCAGCAAGTCAGGCAGCAAGGGGTCACCTGTGCACGCATGCTCCTGAGTCGAGTTGTGCGCATCCAAAGACACACACAGCACCAGTAAGCCACACCCCTTCTCCCTCCCTATAGGAGTTTGACTGACGGCAGCAGGAACCTATAGCTTCCACTGCCCTCTGAGTCTTCTAGGAAGTGAGAGGAGCTGTGCAGCGGACGGAACAGTGCTGAAGTGATGAGAGGTGCATAGTTGTCAACATTTTCAAAAAGTTTTCAGAGACACGTTTTATGCTGGGTGTCCAGCAAGCCATTGTAGGCGAAGAATGTACATTATTTTGGGGTGGGGCATTCCTTTAATATGGGCGTGGTTATATAAGAGGAATATTAATAACCTAGTAAGCACTATAATTTTCAAATACTGTAAACACTGAAAGATTTATCATAATAAGGACAGAAACATCACAAAGAATGCATGTTCATTAGCAAAAATGTATTTATGTATTTTTTAGCTCGTTAAAACTTTTAAGCTGGCCATACATAACTCCTGCTGAATTGGCTGAAATTTGAACCATGGGTGGCCCTGTTGTCATCATCCGGCTTCACTGATTTCTACCATGTCCACTAATGTGAGGGGAGCCTACACCAGAAACCAATGTATTTGGAATTTATACACTGACCACCAATGTAAAGAGGGACCCTACACTGGCCACCAATATAAGAGGGGATTCTGCACAGCCCAACAATGTAAAGGGGAACCTACACTGACCACCAATGTAAGAAAAGGCCCTACAATGACCACCAATGTAAGGAGGGGCCTACATTGACCACCTATGTAAGGAAGGGCCCTACACTGACCAACAATGTAAAGAGGGACCCTACACTGGCCACCAATGTACGAGGGGATTCTGCACAGCCCAACAATGTAAGGGGGAACCTACACTGACCACCAATGTAAGAAAAGGCCCTACAATGACCACCAATGGAAGGAGGGGCCTACATTGACCACCTATGTAAGGAGGGGCCCTACACTGACCAACAATGTAAGGAGGAGCCCTACACGGACCACCAATGTAAGGAGGGGCCCTACACTGACCACCAATGTAAGGAGGGGCCCTACACTTACCACCAACGTAGGGAGGGGCTCTACACTGACCACCAATGTAAGGAGGGGTCCTACACTGACCACCAATGTAAGGAGGGACCCTACACTGATCACCAATGTAAGGAGGGGCTCTACACTTACCACCAATGTAAGGAGGGGCCCTACACTGACCACCAATTTAGGGAGGGACCCTACACTGACCACCAATGTAGGGAGGGGCCCTACACTGACTACCAATGTAAGGAGGGGCCCTACACTGACTACCAATGTAAGGAGGGGCCCTACATTGACTACCAATGTAAGGAGGGGCTCTACATTGACCACCAATGTAGGGAGGGGCCCTACACTAACCACTGTGATCCTTCTTAACTTTGAGCACAGTAAACTGTTTTTTTAGGGGGGGAGGGTCCTGTCAGGTTGGCTGTATGGGGCCCTATGGTTTCTAACAGCAGCCCTGCATACATGACTCTTCATGCATTACACTTGACTTTATGGGTGGAACAAATTAGTTTAGGGGGAACTCTTTATAAAATGAACAATGGTAATGGCAAACTTTTCCTAAAACCAGCCCGTCTTGGCAAGATTTTGCCTTTCAGGCTTGTAAAGGATAATTAGCCCTTGATTGTTTTTGCATACTACTGCAGACCTCTGCACTTCCTTTTTTTGAGCTGGACACAAGAAAGAGATTTGATAATATTTAAAAAAGACCAGAAGAGCTTAAGTCACGTCACAAAAAACTCTCAGAAACAATGGAATTCTGGCAAATACAACAATAGCCAGAATGTTATGCCAGGCCTTGTGGAAGACCTTTGCCAGATGCCAGTTGTAACTGCTGCAAAAGTCTACAAACCTGTCGATACCGCAGTGCACTGTATCATGCATGAGTGAATGTAAGTTCTAAAACGATAAACTATCCAAGCCAATAATGAAAGAATTCACCCATTAAATGACCTTAGTAATTTCAAGCTTGTAAATTTAGGTCACCTTTATGACTGTCTGTAGAGTAACATTACCGGTACATAGAAAATGTTCTACATGGTTGTGACTTTTGTTTTGCTAATTCTTGTACATTGCTAGCACGACCTCCATGTTTGGATTTGAACTTAGCTTTATGAAACCCAGTGTAAATGCCATCAGGTCAATGAAAGATTAGCTTAAAGGGGATGATTTCGACCCTGCGCTAATACAGTGTTCTTCCTCAGATACCGTATAACATTTCAGAACAAAGTGCAAAATGCACCATGTCACCTCTTTGAGATTGAAATATCAGAAAGGCCATGTTTAACCAACCGTGTAAAATGCTTTTAACACTGTGCTTCACTGTAATAGGATTAAATAGAAAATACATTCTTCTTCATTATACGTTTTTAATAGTGGGGACTGAAGTGTATGAAAGTAAAAAATTATAAAATGTTAAGTGAAACGTATTTGTAATAAGCCCATGTTAATTAATCAAATGTCACTCATGGACATTGGAATCCAGTGAAGCATATCAGGGTTGGAAATTATTTCCATTCTGTGATCTCCTGACCTGCAGTCCAGGGATTTGTGGTCTCGTTGGTTCTCCTTGGATCCATTTTAGTAATGATTTCAGCAGTTTGTCTCTTGGTTGATTGATGGAGGATAGGTTATCCAGCTTTTTATAATACTGCAGGGGTGCATGTTTTGTTGAACTGCCTATTACTATCTCAAATAGAATTAGTAACATCATATTTTTAAAATCGCACTCAATCAAATTCTAATTGCACCAATACAGTGGCCACCAATGTTAAAGGTTATAACGAGCAGCTTGGAATTAGCTACCTACTGCTGACCACTATTGTTAACCACTTGCCTACTGGACCCCCTTTGTGCCCAGGCCACTTTTCTGCTTTCGGTGCTCTCACACTTTGAATGATAATTGCACGATCATTCAACACTGTACCCATATGAAATTTGTTATCATTTTTTTCACACAAATAGAGCTTTCTTTTGGTGGTATTTAATCAACACTGAGTGTTTTATTTTTTGCACTATCAACAAAAAAAGAGCAAAAAATATGAAAAAAAGAATTTCTTTGTTTCTATTATAAAATTTTGCAAACAGGTAATTTTTCTCCTTCACTGATGTGCGTTGGTGAAGCTGCACTGATAGGCAGCACTTAGGGACAAGGATAGGAAGCACTGATGAGGTGGCACGGATAGGCAGCACTGATCAGCACTGATAAGCTGCACTGATGAGGTGGCATGGATAGGGAGCACTGATAAGTTGCACTGATGAGGTGGCACGGATAGGCAGCACTGATCAGTACTGATAAGCTGCACTAAAAAATATATAGTAATACTCGTGAGCCAAAATGTGATACTCCCCTTGTGCAATAAATTATTTAACAAACTATTAAATCAAATAAATGGTGCATCAACACTTTACACAATACTCATTATCTGTGTGAAACATGTAATATAACAAAATATGTATATACAGTTGCAAGAAAAAGTATGTGAACCCCTTGGGATTACGTGGAGTTTTGCATGAATTGGGCATAAAATGTGCTCTGAACGTCATCTAAGTCACAACAATAAAAGAACACAGTCTGCTGAACATAATACTACACAAAAATTAGATGTTGCCATGGTTTAATTGCACATAACATGTAAACATTCACAGTGCAGGGAGGAAAAAGTATTTGACGCCCTAGCTTAATGACTTCTCCCAGAGCTAATTGGAGCCAGGAGTGAGCCAACCTTGACTCCAATCAGTGTGATGATATTGGATGTGTTGCTGACAGCTGTCCTGCCCTTAAAAAACACACACCTGTTTTGGGTTTACTGGTTTCAAGAAGCACTGTCTGATGTGAACCATGCCTTGCAGAAAAGAGCTCTCAGAAGACCTACGATCAAGAATTGTTGACTTGCATGAAGCTGGAAAGGGTTACAAAAGTATCTTCAAAAGCCTTGATGTTCATGTGTCCACGGTAAGACAGACTGTCTACAAATGGAGAAAGTTTAGCACTGTTGCTACTCTCCCTAGGCTTGGTCGTCCTGTAAAAATGACTGCAAGAGCACAGCGCAGAATGCTGCATGAGGTAAAGAAGAATCCCAGAGTGTCAGCTAAAGACCTACAGAAATCTCTGGCACATGCTAACATTTTTGTTGACACATCTACAATAAGGAAAACATTAAACAAGAATGGAGTACATGGGAGGACACCACGGAGGAAGCCATTGCTGTCAAAAAAGAATATTGCAGCACGTTTGAAGTTTGCAAAAGAGCACCTGGATGTTCCACAGCACTACTGGCAAAATATACTGTGGACAGATGAAACCAAGATTGAGTTGTTTGGGAAGAACACACAACACTATGTGTGGAGAAAAAAAGGCACAGCACACCAACATCAAAACCTCATCCCCACTGTAAAACATGGCGGAGGGAGCATCATGGTTTGGGGCTGCTTTGCTGCCTCAGGGCCTGGACGGATTGTTGTCATTGATGGGAAAATGAATTCCAGAGTTGATCAAGACATTTTGCAGGAAAACGTACGACCATCTGTCCGCCAACTGAAGCTCCGCAGAGGATAGGTGATGCAACAGGACAATGACCCAAAGCATACAAGTAATTCAACAAAACAATGGCTGCAACAGCACAGAATACGCCTTCTGGAGTGGTCCAGTCAGAGTCCTGACCTCAACCCCATTGAAATGCTGTGGCATGACCTTAAGAGAGCGATTCACACCAGACATCCAAAGAATATTGCTACACTGAAACAGTTTTGTGAAGAGGAGTGGTCCAAAATTACTCCAGATCGTTGTGCAGGTCTGATCTGCAACTACAGGAAACGTTTGGTTGAAGTTATTGCTGCCAAAGGAGGGTCAACCAGTTATTAAGTCCAAAGGTTCACATACTTTTTCCTCCCTGCACTGTGAATGTTTACATATTATGTGCAATTAAACCATGGCAACATCTAATGTTTGTGTAGTATTATGTTCAGCAGACTGTGTTCTTCTATTGTTGTGACTTAGATGACGTTCAGAGCACATTTTGTGCCCAAATCATGCAAAACTCCACGTAATCCCAAGGGGTTCACATACTTTTTCTTGCAACTGTATATCTTCAGATACATATACAGGTGCTGTGCTCCATATATACAAGTGATCATATAAATAGTGCTATGAAAAAAACTTTTGTGCTTCAAATCAGTGCAACATATAGTGCTCAACAAAATAAATGCTGATTCAATACTAAAAAATAGTCCTCTTTATACTTTAAATTTATTCAGTGACAAATTCAGTGCTGGGCCACACTCCCCGTGCTCTATAGATAGATGTGCGCTCACCTCCTTATTTAGCCAAACACAGTGGCTAACAGCGCTTTTTGTCCTATCAGGACTAGGTAGTAATCTTCATATTATGTATATATATCCATCCATGCCATGGGTCTATATTGCCTTTTTCCTGCCACCAGAGGTCTCCCTTTTTCCTCCTTCCACACTGAGCCTCAATGGATAGTAGGGATGGTTATCAGTAGTATTTCCTCCTCCCAGTAAATTGGGAAACCATGTAAGAAAGAGCCACAATAGTGCCTTATCCTTTGTGAGGTTAAATCTTTTATTATGAATAAGTTGCCACTCACATTGTGCTGTCTCCCACAGAGCTGTATCCAACAGAGCTGTGCCCAGATCCTGTGTTTGTAAATGCCGCTCGTCCACCGCGGCGTCGTGACGTCAGAGCCCCTCCCCTACGCGTTACGCCACAGGGTCACGTGGCTTCATCAGGGAGAAAACAATTCTTTTTCCCCCTGTTGAAGCCACGTGACCCTGTGGCGTAATGTGTAGGGGAGGGGCTCTGATGTCACGATCATCACTTCATCATGTGATCAGCTGTGTCCGTAGCGGCTGGGCGCCCTCCCAGAACTGGACAACCGCGCTGTATGACGCCCTGCCAGAACTGGACAACCACGCTGTAGCCATCATTTGGCTATAGCGTGGTAAGGATGTGGTTAAAGTGGAACTGAACTTAAAAAGTAAAGATTTACTTTATTATAGGAGACATTTGAAAATGCTAAGCAGTGCCCTAAAAAAATTACCTTTTGTCTGGAATTCCTCCTAAAATATAGCAGTGCCCTTCCTTGCATGTGAGTATGCCTAGGCACTTCTGTGCCTATAGTCTCATAGTATACCTGCAGTGTTAATCTAAGGCACTGCTGCCATGGATTTAATTTAATAAAGTGGAATTTGTTGATGTCACCACTGTGCTGCTCACTGTTCTCCTTGCTGGAGGCTGTAACAGGAGGAAGCAAAACCCTGCTTATACCAAGATGGTCACCTCCACACAGGGAAACACAGTGCAGAACAAGGCCTGTAAGTCAGTAATGTGAAAAAATCAGCTGCAGGAAGACCACAGTATTGTTGACTACTTCTTTGCCCTCTGCCTGCCTTTATTTGAGCACAGCTTCAAGTGTTTAGCTCCTCTTTAAAAATATTGACATTTATTGAAAACTACTTTTATTATTATATTACCGTGTTAAAGCTTATATTAGATTTTATTGACTTTGTTAAGATATACTTTAAAGTTAGATACCATTGACTCATAAAACTGCTGCTCTGGGATCCCACAGTGGTGGGTCACTTGACCATATGCCAAGGCAGTGGTTTTGATCTATATTAGATTTCAAACAGGCCAAGAGACAAGATTCTTATTAAAGTTTAACTAGTCCCAATGACAGAAACTGCCTGGTGTGTTAGACCAACAAGTCTGCATACAGAACAAATTCTCTGAACAATGGAGTGAGTTTATCCACACACACCTGAAGCTTAGGAAAGGGTCCTTTTATTACTCTGAAACTGGGCTATATTTACAAACTAACAAATGTTATTTGACAGCCCAACTGGAGAAGGACTTCTTGTATAGATAAGAGCCCTTGCATTGTGTCACTTGTGGACAAAACAATTAACAAACCTTGGACACAGCAAACATAGGCCACTGTTAAAGGGGGGAGAAAAACAATATATATTATACTTTCTATTTCCCAGAACAATCTAACCTTGTCTATTCACCAGCTTGCCATTGTCTCAATGCTGGACAAATAAGCAAGAGTGAATCCCTCCAGAGGTTAGGTTCACACTAGCCCGCATGATGCGGGCTGCTTGCAGGTGCGGGAATTGATGCGATTCCCACAGCCGCAACCACCCACAGCCGCATTCTGCTTCTCTTGCTAGACACAAGGGTGCCATTCTTTCCGAATGGCACTTTCATCCATCTCCTCCCACAGCGTGATCATGGGTGTGGGGACTGCACGGAAACCAAATGGTCAAAAAGACCATGCGGTCTCTGTGCGGATGCGTTTTGGAAAAGGTGTATGCGCCTTTTCCCTGCGTGAAACACGGGCACAGCAGGCAATTAAAATGAATGGGCTTCCATGCCCACGCAATGTGGGCCAAATGGCCCGCACTAATGTGAACCAGGGGTATAAGAAATGAACTGCTTGCAAGGGTCTACTATTTCCTAGCCCAAATTATTCATATAACATCAGTAAATTTAATGGAAAAACAGTAATTAGTAAATCAGTGTTTCAATGTATTTACAGTATGTTGATCAGATACAAAAATATTTCATCCTTACAAAACATCCTATTGCTGGAAAAGGGGTTTCTTAATATTGCTACAGGTTGTTTATTAGTAATCATCATTGTTGGTATATATGTATGTGTTATAACTAGAGATGAGCGAAGTATTCAAAAATTCGAATCGACTGATTCGGCGAATTCGTGGAAAAATTTCGATTCGAGTCGAATATATTCGCTGCGAATTTAACTTATAAAAGGGTGTTTCTAGGCTTCAGAGAGACTTTATATTAGTGCAGAACACTGTACCTTTAATTTAAATGCCCTTGGATTCTGCTGGGGAAGAGAAATAATACTGACAGTCAGTATGACATGCAGATGAGTGCCGTCGATCTTAGAATCACCACACACTTCACTCATTTGGGCAGTCACGGGGCCAAAACCAGAGTGTGGAGCCACAGTGTGGCGGTGGAGGCAGCAGCAATGGGAGGCCATACAGCACCCTATGACAAAAATGGAAACCACCAGCAGTGTGAGGAGACCTGAAAGTGGCACATGGCAGAGTGTGGCGATGGAGACAGCAGCAATGGGAGGCCGTACAGGGACCCATGACACACTCTGGACCTGGCAGCAGCATGAGGAGGTGGTACAGGGGCCCATGACAGATTACGGGCCTGGCAGCAGCATGAGGAGTTGGTACGGGGGCCCATGGCAGATTACGGGCCTGGCAGCAGCAATGGGAGGCCATACAGGGACCCATGACACACTCTGGACCTGGCAGCAGCATGAGGAGGTGGTACAGGGGCGCATGACAGATTACGAGCCTGGCAGCAGCAACTTGGACAGGAGGACGTTCAGCTTCTGCACCGTCGGGTGCGTGCTCGCAAACTGTTGTCTCTTGGAAACGGATTCCAAGAAAGACTGCTGACGGAATCCGTGAAGAGGAGTAGCAGGAGAAGGAGCATCTGAACGAGCGGAATATGCCAACAAGCGACAACAGGGGCCCATGACAGATTACAGGCCTGGCAGCAGCATGAGGAGTCGGTACGGGGGCCCATGGCAGATTAGGGGCCTGGCAGCAGCTATGGGAGGCCCGTAATCTGCCAGCACCCTATGACAAAAAATGGAACCCACCAGCAGTGTGAGGAGACCTGAAAGTGGCACATGGCAGAGTGTGGCGATGGAGACAGCAGCAATGGGAGGCCGTACAGGGACCCATGAGAGACTCTGGACCTGGCAGCAGCATGAGGAGGCGGTATAGGGGCCCATGGCAGATTAGGGGCCTGGCAGCAGCTATGGGAGGCCCGTAATCTGCCAGCACCCTATGACAAAAAATGGAACCCACCAGCAGTGTGAGGAGACCTGAAAGTGGCACATGGCAGAGTGTGGCGATGGAGACAGCAGCAATGGGAGGCCGTACAGGGACCCATGACAGACTCTGGACTTGGCAGCAGCATGAGGAGGCGGTATAGGGGCCCATGGCAGATTAGGGGCCTGGCAGCAGCTATGGGAGGCCCGTAATCTGCCAGCACCCTATGACAAAAAATGGAACACACCAGCAGTGTGAGGAGACCTGAAAGTGGCACATGTTTGGGGCATGATTCATGGCGGATTTAGTCAGTTGTGTCAGGAACTGGTGGTTTGAAATCCAGACTAATCCACGCCTGATTCATTTTCACAAACGTGAGTCTCTCCACACTTTGGGTGGACAGTCGTGTCCTCCGCGGAGTTGCAATACCTCCTGCCGCACTAAACACGCGCTCCGATGCCACGCTACTGGCCGGGCATGACAGCCTTTCAAGGGCAAATTCAGCTAGTTGGGGCCAAAGGTCAAGTTTCGTTGCCCAGTAGTCAAGGGGATTGTCTACCTCGGTTGGCAGGGTGCTGTCCAAGTAGGCCTAAGCCTGTTGTTTGAGGTCCTGCTCCAGGTCCACCTGATGCTGCTGCTGCTGCGGCTGGTTAGTAGTTTCCTCACTGCGCTGGTGAAGAAAGCTACTCATCATCGACTGCAGACTGAGGCAGCTGCTGCTGGTGGAGCTGCCACTGCTCCTACCACCCCACCCCTCCCCTGCTGCCATGGCAGCGGAACGCGAGCGCACAGGGCCCACAGTGTCTGAGGATGGACGTTGGCGCAGACAGGCAGAGACCAGCTGACTACATAGGTGGTTTTTATAGTACGTTATTTTGGCCTCCCTCTCAGCAGGTGTGAAAAAGGCCACCATTTTTGAACGGTAGCAAGGGTCCAACAAGGTGGACAGCCAAAAGTCATCCCTCTGTCTGATGGTTATTATTCGGCTGTCGGTACGCAAGCAAGCGAGCATGCTATGGGCCATTTGTGCCAAGGAATGCGAGGGACTCCCTGCCTCCATCTCCACAGCATACTGCCACGGTGCGTCTGGGTCCTCTGTCTCCTCTTCCTCCTCCTCTACCAGATGCTCCTGCTCCTCCACTCCTGTCCGCTGAGTGGAAAAACCACCCATTTCACTCAATAATTCCTGAGCACCAATGTCCTCCTCTACCTCCTCCTCTTCTTCCTGTCCTGCCCCCACAGGGGTCATGTGGC
The DNA here is from genome assembly GCF_062004578.1 of Staurois parvus. Lineage (NCBI taxonomy): Eukaryota > Metazoa > Chordata > Amphibia > Anura > Ranidae > Staurois > Staurois parvus. The sequence goes on along the minus strand of NW_028318452.1, from coordinate 3,617,779 downwards.
GTTGAGATCTGTGCGCCACGTCTACCGCACCCTGACCAGCCATTGTTAACAGCATTTGTTCCAGGACGTGCAACAGAGGAATGACGTCGTTCATCCCATAGTCCTGGCGACTCACGAATAGCGTGGCCTCCTCAAAGGGCCTGAGCAAGCGCAGGTGTCACGCATGAGCTGCCAATGGCTGACATCTAAGTTACACAGGGAGTACCTTTATCCGCTTTTAACATCATGAAATCTGTGATGGCCTTTTGCTGTTCGTAAAGGCGGTCTAACATATGTAGGGTTGAATTCCACCTTGTTGCAACGTCACAGCATGAGGAGTCGGTACGGGGGCCCATGGCAGATTACGGGCCTGGCAGCAGCAATGGGAGGCCCGTAATCTGCCAGCACCCTATGTCAAAAAATTCAACACACCAGCAGTGTGAGGAGACCTGAAAGTGGCACATGGCAGAGTGTGGCGATGGAGACAGCAGCAATGGGAGGCCGTACAGGGACCCATGAGAGACTCTGGACCTGGCAGCAGCATGAGGAGGCGGTATAGGGGCCCATGGCAGATTAGGGGCCTGGCAGCAGCTATGGGAGGCCCGTAATCTGCCAGCACCCTATGTCAAAAAATTGAACACACCAGCAGTGTGTGAGTGGACATGAAAGTGGCACATGGCAGAGTGTGGCGATGGAGACAGCAGCAATGGGATCCCGTACAGGGACCCATGAGAGACTCTGGACCTGGCAGCAGCATGAGGAGGCGGTATAGGGGCCCATGGCAGATTAGGGGCCTGGCAGCAGCTATGGGAGGCCCGTAATCTGCCAGCACCCTATGTCAAAATATTCAACACACCAGCAGTGTGAGGAGACCTGAAAGTGGCACATGGCATGAGACACTGTGGACTTGGCAGCAGCATGAGGAGGCGGTACAGGGGCCCATGGCAGATTAGGGGCCTGGCAGCAGCTATGGGAGGCCTGTAATCTGCCAGCACCCTATGTCAAAAAATTGAACACACCAGCAGTGTGAGGAGACCTGAAAGTGGCACATGGCAGAGTGTGGCGATGGAGACAGCAGCAATGGGAGGCCGTACAGGGACCCATGACAGACTCTGGACTTGGCAGCAGCATGAGGAGGCGGTATAGGGGCCCATGGCAGATTAGGGGCCTGGCAGCAGCTATGGGAGGCCCGTAATCTGCCAGCACCCTATGTCAAAATATTCAACACACCAGCAGTGTGAGGAGACCTGAAAGTGGCACATGGCATGAGACACTGTGGACCTGGCAGCAGCATGAGGAGGCGGTACAGGGGCCCATGGCAGATTAGGGGCCTGGCAGCAGCTATGGGAGGCCCGTAATCTGCCAGCACCCTATGTCAAAAAATTGAACACACCAGCAGTGTGAGGAGACCTGAAAGTGGCACATGGCAGAGTGTGGCGATGGAGACAGCAGCAATGGGAGGCCGTACAGGGACCCATGAGAGACTCTGGACCTGGCAGCAGCATGAGGAGGCGGTACAGGGGCCCATGGCAGATTAGGGGCCTGGCAGCAGCTATGGGAGGCCCGTAATCTGCCAGCACCCTATGTCAAAAAATTCAACACACCATAGTGTGAGGAGACCTGAAAGTGGCACATGGCACAGTGTGGCGATGGAGACAGCAGCAATGGGAGGCCGTACAGGGACCCATGAGAGACTCTGGACCTGGCAGCAGCATGAGGAGGCGGTATAGGGGCCCATGGCAGATTAGGGGCCTGGCAGCAGCTATGGGAGGCCCGTAATCTGCCAGCACCCTATGTCAAAAAATTCAACACACCAGCAGTGTGTGAGGAGACCTGAAAGTGGCACATGGCACAGTGTGGCGATGGAGACAGCAGCAATGGGAGGCCGTACAGGGACCCATGAGAGACTCTGGACCTGGCAGCAGCATGAGGAGGCGGTATAGGGGCCCATGGCAGATTAGGGGCCTGGCAGCAGCTATGGGAGGCCCGTAATCTGCCAGCACCCTATGTCAAAAAATTGAACACACCAGCAGTGTGTGAGGAGACCTGAAAGTGGCACATGGCAGAGTGTGGCGATGGAGACAGCAGCAATGGGAGGCCGTACAGGGACCCATGAGAGACTATGGACCTGGTAGCAGCATGAGGAGGCGGTATAGGGGCCCATGGCAGATTAGGGGCCTGGCAGCAGCTATGGGAGGCCCGTAATCTGCCAGCACCCTATGTCAAAATATTCAACACACCAGCAGTGTGAGGAGACCTGAAAGTGGCACATGGCATGAGACACTGTGGACCTGGCAGCAGCATGAGGAGGCGGTACAGGGGCCCATGGCAGATTAGGGGCCTGGCAGCAGCTATGGGAGGCCCGTAATCTGCCAGCACCCTATGTCAAAAAATTGAACACACCAGCAGTGTGAGGAGACCTGAAAGTGGCACATGGCACAGTGTGGCGATGGAGACAGCAGCAATGGGAGGCCGTACAGGGACCCATGACAGACTCTGGACTTGGCAGCAGCATGAGGAGGCGGTATAGGGGCCCATGGCAGATTAGGGGCCTGGCAGCAGCTATGGGAGGCCCGTAATCTGCCAGCACCCTATGTCAAAAAATTGAACACACCAGCAGTGTGTGAGGAGATCTGAAAGTGGCACATGGCAGAGTGTGGCGATGGAGACAGCAGCAATGGGAGGCCGTACAGGGACCCATGAGAGACTCTGGACCTGGCAGCAGCATGAGGAGGCGGTATAGGGGCCCATGGCAGATTAGGGGCCTGGCAGCAGCTATGGGAGGCCCGTAATCTGCCAGCACCCTATGTCAAAAAATTGAACACACCAGCAGTGTGAGGAGACCTGAAAGTGGCACATGGCATGAGACACTGTGGACCTGGCAGCAGCATGAGGAGGCGGTACAGGGGCCCATGGCAGATTAGGGGCCTGGCAGCAGCTATGGGAGGCCCGTAATCTGCCAGCACCCTATGTCAAAAAATTCAACACACCATAGTGTGAGGAGACCTGAAAGTGGCACATGGCAGAGTGTGGCGATGGAGACAGCAGCAATGGGAGGCCGTACAGGGACCCATGAGAGACTCTGGACCTGGCAGCAGCATGAGGAGGCGGTATAGGGGCCCATGGCAGATTAGGGGCCTGGCAGCAGCTATGGGAGGCCCGTAATCTGCCAGCACCCTATGTCAAAAAATTCAACACACCAGCAGTGTGTGAGGAGACCTGAAAGTGGCACATGGCACAGTGTGGCGATGGAGACAGCAGCAATGGGAGGCCGTACAGGGACCCATGAGAGACTCTGGACCTGGCAGCAGCATGAGGAGGCGGTATAGGGGCCCATGGCAGATTAGGGGCCTGGCAGCAGCTATGGGAGGCCCGTAATCTGCCAGCACCCTATGTCAAAAAATTGAACACACCAGCAGTGTGTGAGGAGACCTGAAAGTGGCACATGGCAGAGTGTGGCGATGGAGACAGCAGCAATGGGAGGCCGTACAGGGACCCATGAGAGACTCTGGACCTGGCAGCAGCATGAGGAGGCGGTACAGGGGCCCATGGCAGATTAGGGGCCTGGCAGCAGCTATGGGAGGCCCGTAATCTGCCAGCACCCTATGTCAAAAAATTGAACACACCATAGTGTGAGGAGACCTGAAAGTGGCACATGGCACAGTGTGGCGATGGAGACAGCAGCAATGGGAGGCCGTACAGGGACCCATGAGAGACTCTGGACCTGGCAGCAGCATGAGGAGGCGGTACAGGGGCCCATGGCAGATCAGGGGCCTGGCAGCAGCTATGGGAGGCCCGTAATCTGCCAGCACCCTATGTCAAAAAATTGAACACACCAGCAGTGTGTGAGGAGACCTGAAAGTGGCACATGGCAGAGTGTGGCGATGGAGACAGCAGCAATGGGAGGCCGTACAGGGACCCATGACAGACTGTCAGGGAATGGGAAGATCGCCGCTGCGATCAAATCTGCACATGCGTAGAATCCTGACAAAACGTACAGGCAGGCAGGCACTAGGACCCAGGCGTGCCTGTCACAAATGACGGGCTAGGCAAGCACTAGGACCCAGGAGTGCCTGTCAGGAGTCGGGTGGACTATTTAAACCCGGCTCTTGCAATGCTCAAGTGCCGTATGGTCTTATCTGTGTTCCTGAGTTCCTGTGAGTAGATTGTTTGTTGCCGAACCTGCCTGACCCTGATTTGCTGTCCGTCTCCTGCTCTGATCCCTGGCTTTGTCTGACCATTCTCCTGCTTAACCCTGTACGTTCTGACCTCCTGCTAACGAACCCGACTTGTGACCTGTTTATCCCTCTGCCTGCTGATTTTGTACTACGCCGCCACCACTGTTACCGACCCGGCTTGCCTGACGCTGCTCCTGTTACCTCCTCACATCAGACTCTCACCTGCTATACACCTCCAACGGTGCTTCTACCACAGCTGGGTGAACCCAGGGGCCGCGACCTGGTCTCGGCCTGCTCCAAGTCCATCCCCACCATCAGGGGCCCTGGTGAACAAGCAGGTCGGAGCTTAGATTCCGCGCCTTGGGGGAATCCAGTCTGTGGAGTGCTAGAGGCTACCGCAGTGGGGTCCCTGACACAGACTCTGGACTTGGCAGCAGCATGAGGAGGCGGTATAGGGGCCCATGGCAGATTAGGGGCCTGGCAGCAGCTATGGGAGGCCCGTAATCTGCCAGCACCCTATGTCAAAAAATTGAACACACCAGCAGTGTGAGGAGACCTGAAATTGGCACATGGCATGAGACACTGTGGACCTGGCAGCAGCATGAGGAGGCGGTACAGGGGCCCATGGCAGATTAGGGGCCTGGCAGCAGCTATGGGAGGCCCGTAATCTGCCAGCACCCTATGTCAAAAAATTGAACACACCAGCAGTGTGAGGAGACCTGAAAGTGGCACATGGCAGAGTGTGGCGATGGAGACAGCAGCAATGGGAGGCCGTACAGGGACCCATGAGAGACTCTGGACCTGGCAGCAGCATGAGGAGGCGGTATAGGGGCCCATGGCAGATTAGGGGCCTGGCAGCAGCTATGGGAGGCCCGTAATCTGCCAGCACCCTATGTCAAAAAATTGAACACACCATAGTGTGAGGAGACCTGAAAGTGGCACATGGCAGAGTGTGGCGATGGAGACAGCAGCAATGGGAGGCCATACAGGGACCCATGAGAGACTCTGGACCTGGCAGCAGCATGAGGAGGCGGTATAGGGGCCCATGGCAGATTAGGGGCCTGGCAGCAGCTATGGGAGGCCCGTAATCTGCCAGCACCCTATGTCAAAAAATTGAACACACCAGCAGTGTGTGAGGAGACCTGAAAGTGGCACATGGCACAGTGTGGCGATGGAGACAGCAGCAATGGGAGGCCGTACAGGGACCCATGAGAGACTCTGGACCTGGCAGCAGCATGAGGAGGCGGTATAGGGGCCCATGGCAGATTAGGGGCCTGGAAGCAGCTATGGGAGGCCCGTAATCTGCCAGCACCCTATGTCAAAAAATTGAACACACCAGCAGTGTGTGAGGAGACCTGAAAGTGGCACATGGCAGAGTGTGGCGATGGAGACAGCAGCAATGGGAGGCCGTACAGGGACCCATGAGAGACTCTGGACTTGGCAACAGCATGAGGAGGCGGTATAGGGGCCCATGGCAGATTAGGGGCCTGGCAGCAGCTATGGGAGGCCCGTAATCTGCCAGCACCCTATGACAAAAAATGGAACACACCAGCAGTGTGAGTAGACCTAAAAGTGGCACATGGCAGGGGCATGATTCATGGCGGATTTAATCAGTTGTGTCAGGAACTGGTGGTTTGAAATCCAGACTAATCCACGCCTGATTCATTTTCACAAACGTGAGTCTCTCCACACTTTGGGTGGACAGTCGTGTCCTCCGCGGAGTTACAATACCTCCTGCCGCACTAAACACGCGCTCCGATGCCACGCTACTGGCCGGGCATGACAGCCTTTCAAGGGCAAATTCAGCTAGTTGGGGCCAAAGGTCAAGTTTCGTTGCCCAGTAGTCAAGGGGATTGTCTACCTCGGTTGGCAGGGTGCTGTCCAAGTAGGCCCAAGCCTGTTGTTTGAGGTCCTGCTCCAGGTCCACCTGATGCTGCTGCTGCTGCGGCTGGTTAGTAGTTTCCTCACTGCGCTGGTGAAGAAAGCTACTCATCATCGACTGCAGACTGAGGCAGCCGCTGCTGGTGGAGCTACCACTGCTCCTACCACCCCACCCCTCCCCTGCTGCCATGGCAGCGGAACGCGAGCGCACAGGGCAAACAGTGTCTGAGGATGGACGTTGGCGCACAAAGGCAGAGACCAACTGACTACATAGGTGGTTTTTATAGTACGGTTTTTTGGCCTCCCTCTCAGCAGGTGTGAAAAAGGCCACCATTTTTGAATGGTAGCGAGGGTCCAACAAGGTGGACAGCCAAAAGTCATCCCTCTGTCTGATGGTTATTATTCGGCTGTCGGTACGCAAGCAAGCGAGCATGCTATGGGCCATTTGTGCCAAGGAATGCGAGGGACTCCCTGCCTCCATCTCCACAGCATACTGCCACGGTGCGTCTGGGTCCTCTGTCTCCTCCTCCTCCTCTACCAGATGCTCCTGCTCCTCCACTCCTGTCCGCTGAGTGGAAAAACCACCCATTTCACTCAATAATTCCTGAGCACAAATGTCCTCCTCTACCTCCTCCTCTTCTTCCTGTCCTGCCCCCACAGGGGTCATGTGGCGTTGAGATCTGTGCGCCACGTCTACCGCACCCTGACCAGCCATTGTTAACAGCATTTGTTCCAGGACGTGCAACAGAGGAATGACGTCGTTCATCCCATAGTCCTGCCGACTCACGAATAGCGTGGCCTCCTCAAAGGGCCTGAGCAAGCGGCAGGTGTCACGCATGAGCTGCCAATGGCTGACATCTAAGTTACACAGGGGAGTACCTTTATCCGCTTGTAACATCAGGAAATCGGTGATGGCCTTTCGCTGTTCGTAAAGGTGGTCTAACATGTGTAGGGTTGAATTCCACCTTGTTGCAACGTCGCAGATCAGGCGATGCTGTGGAATTCCGTTCTGCCGCTGCAGCTCAAGGAGGGTGTGCTTTGCGGTGTAGGAATGGCTGAAATGCATGCAAAGTTTACGTGACATTTTAAGGATGTCTTGCAGTGGGATGGTGGATTTTAGGAACCGCTTGACAACCAGATTGAACACGTGAGCCATGCATGGCGCATGGCACAACCTTCCTTGACGCAGAGCAGACACCATGTTCTTTCCGTTGTCGGTCAACATGGTTCCGATTTTCAGTTTGCGCGGAGACAGCCATCTGTCGATTTCTCTGTTCATTACACTGAGAAGTTCCTCCCCTGTGTGACTACGTTCGCCAAGGCATACCAGGTGCAGCACAGCGTGACACCGTTGCGCCCTGCACATGTGATATGCCGGTCGGGTAATGGGACTTGGCACGGGGGTGGCGGCTGAGGACACGAAGGAAGAAGAGGTGGTAGAGGCGGACATGTTTTGTGGACCAAGGACGTGCAAACGTGGAGGCAAAAGCGGCGTGACCTGTCCAAGTTGCTGGTGCGGCTGTGACGGCACCACGTTCACCCAGTGGGCCGTAAATGACGTACTGTCCCTGACCGTAGTTACAGCTCCACATGTCGGCGCTGCCGTGCACTTTGGCAGAGACCGACATGCTCAAAGACTGGCCCACCATCTCTTCTACATGTGAATGCAGGGCTGGCACTGCCTTTTTGGCGAAGAAATGACGGCTTGGCACTCTCCACCGCGGCGCGGCACAAGCCATCATTTCTCGGAAAGGTGCTGAGTCCACCACTTGGAAAGGGAGGGACTGCAGCACCAGCAACTTGGACAGGAGGACGTTCAGCTTTTGCACCGCCGGGTGCGTGCTCGCAAACTGTTGTCTCTTGGAAACGGATTCCAAGAAAGACTGCTGACGGAATCCGTGAACAGGAGTAGCAGGAGAAGGAGCATCTGAACGAGCGGAAGATGGCAACGAGCGACAACTCCCCTCAGCAGAGGTGTTGGAGCCTTGACTGGCTGATAGAGGGCGATTGACGTCGGGTGACGGAGCAAGTAACGGAGCGGGTGATGGAGCGGGGGCTGGGGCGGGCAGAACCGCCGTATCTTTATCACGGTTTTCCCAGGCCACCAAATGGCGACGCTGCATATGCTGCCGCAACGCTGTAGTCCCAACATGGGCCCCCTGGCCACGCTTGACTTTCTGGCCACATAGTCGACATACGGCTACGTTTACTTCCTCGGGCGGCTTGACAAAAAATTGCCACACCGCCGAGTAGGAAACTTTGCCCCCGATACTCCTCACTGGCTGACTGCTGCTTCCTCCGTGCACACCGGCACCACTACTGGCCGTGGTGGTAGGCTGCAGTGGAGCTGGTGCTGTACTCCGTGGCCGTTTGCCTCCACTGACACTGCTGCGACCCTGCTGCCTCCTGGGCAACCCACCAACTGTTTTGCTCGCTGCCAAGCTGCCACCCTCTTCTCCTGATGATGCGGAAGCAATAGCCTGATGACGACGAGGCTGCCAAGTGCGATCAGCCTCCTCATCATCAATTAGGGTCTCCGCCTCACTACTAGCCCCCTCGGCTGCGTGTGGGTCAGGAGACAGACCTGTCTCTAGACCGGCTACCGAGCCACTCTCCTCGCCACTACTTCTTCGCCTGGCTGCTGAAGAGGCGGATGTCTCCCCCCGTTCCTGACCGCCCTCTGTTGGCTATTCCTCACTGTACAGTGGGGCTGAGCCCACAGCATGCGATACTTCGCTTGGTGAGGGAACACCAAAGGACAGGGGCAGGTAGAGGACACGTGATTTCAGTGGGCTTGGTCCCGGGCCATGCCAACTAACGGTTGTGTCTGACGTACCCACCGACCGTTGGCTGTAGGTGTCAGAGGTGACCTGGGAAGAGGAAGACGACCGAGCCAACCAATCAATGACGGCAGGGTTGTCGGTGGAGACACGACCGCTGGATGACACCGGGAGCACTGGCCTCTGGCTGCGAATAGTGCTGCCTCGACCCCTTCCTCTCCTGCCACGTCTGCTCGCTCCTAAAACATTGCCTCCTCTGCCACTCCTCTGCGTGTTGTCTGACATACTCTTTAATTAAACGATTCTGTGTCCCTGAGTAACAATTCTGTGTCTGTCCCTGAGTAACAATTCTGTGTCCCTGAGTAACAGTTCTGTGGCCCTCAGTAACAATTCTGTGTCCCTCAGTAACAATTCTGTGTCCCTCAGTAACAATTCTGTGTCTGTCCCTGAGTAACAATTCTGTGTCCCTGAGTAACAATTCTGTGTCCCTGAGTAACAATTCTGTGTCCCTGAGTAACAATTCTGTGTCCCTCAGTAACAATTCTGTGTCCCTCAGTAACAATTCTGTGTCCCTCAGTAACAAATCTGTGTCCCTCAGTAACAAATCTGTGTCCCTCAGTAACAAATCTGTGTCCCTCAGTAACAATTCTGTGTCCCTGAGTAACAATTCTGTGTCTGTCCCTGAGTAACAATTCTGTGTCCCTGAGTAACAATTCTGTGTCCCTGAGTAACAATTCTGTGTCCCTGAGTAACAATTCTGTGTCCCTGAGTAACAATTCTGTGTCCCTGAGTAACAATTCTGTGTCCCTCAGTAACAATTCTGTGTCCCTCAGTAACAAATCTGTGTCCCTCAGTAACAAATCTGTGTCCCTCAGTAACAAATCTGTGTCCCTCAGTAACAAATCTGTGTCCCTCAGTAACAATTCTGTGTCTGTCCCTGAGTAACATTTCTGTGTCCCTAAGTAACGTTTCTGTGGCCCTAAGTAACGTTTCTGTGGCCCTAAGTAACGTTTCTGTGGCCCTAAGTAACAGTTCTGTGGCCCTCAGTAACAGTTCTGTGGCCCTCAGTAACAATTCTGTGTCCCTCAGTAACAATTCTGTGTCTGTCCCTGAGTAACAATTCTGTGTCCCTAAGTAACGGTTCTGTGGCCCTAAGTAACGGTTCTGTGTCCCTCAGTAACAATTCTGTGTCCCTCAGTAACAATTCTGTGTCCCTCAGTAACAATTCTGTGTCCCTCAGTAACAAATCTGTGTCCCTCAGTAACAAATCTGTGTCCCTCAGTAACAAATCTGTGTCCCTCAGTAACAAATCTGTGTCCCTCAGTAACAATTCTGTGTCTGTCCCTGAGTAACATTTCTGTGTCCCTAAGTAACGTTTCTGTGGCCCTAAGTAACGTTTCTGTGGCCCTAAGTAACAGTTCTGTGGCCCTCAGTAACAGTTCTGTGGCCCTCAGTAACAATTCTGTGTCCCTCAGTAACAATTCTGTGTCTGTCCCTGAGTAACAATTCTGTGTCCCTAAGTAACGGTTCTGTGGCCCTAAGTAACGGTTCTGTGGCCCTCAGTAACAATTCTGTGGCCCTAAGTAACGTTTCTGTGTCCCTAAGTAACGTTTCTGTGGCCCTCAGTAACATTTCTGTGTCCCTCACTAACAATTCTGTGTCTGTCCCTAAGTAACAATTCTGTGGCCCTCAGTAACAATTCTGTGGCCCTCAGTAACAATTCTGTGGCCCTAAGTAACGTTTCTGTGGCCCTAAGTAACGATTCTGTGGCCCTCAGTAACGATTCTGTATCCCTCAGTAACAATTCTGTCTGTCCCTAAGTAACGATTCTGTGGCCCTAAGTAAACGTTTCTGTGGCCCTAAGTAACGATTCTGTGGCCCTAACTAACGTTTCTCTGCCCCTAAGTAACGTTTCTGTGTCCCTAACTCTCTCCCTGCATACAGCCAGGTCTGCCTCTGTTGAATGACTGGAGGCAAATGGAGAATTCTAAAATGGCCGCTATTTATAGCTCGACCATTACACTGTGCTGGCTGGCTGGCTGCTGATTGGCTAATGCGATCACATGTCATGAATGAATGCATTATGGGTCAGCGCGCCTTGTCTGCGCGCCTTCCCAGACATCCCCGCTCCGTCGCCGCACATGTCACCGCCATTTTAGGAAAAATTTCGATTCGCGCATCCGAAGTCTGCTTATTTTCGGATTCGACGCGAATCGAAATTTTCCTAATATTCGAAACGAATTCCACTTCGCCTACTTCGATTCGCTCATCTCTAGTTATAACGTATGCATGCTCAAATAGTGGCTTAAGTAGGCAAGTTATTTTTTATCTTATTATTCCTCTGTATCATTAATATTTTAATTATGGATCACTATGTATGAGTTTACACATCATGTAGCTGATATTTCATGGGTGGATGGTAATATATCAAAAGATAAATAATCATAAATATAGCTACCAGACCCTCAGGACAATCTATGCCATTTAGCTAAAATGATGTTATTCAATATTTATAGAATAAAAATGAATATCCTTTTGAGATTAGTTACTATATAGATTAGTTATTATAAGGAGGAGGTGTTTTAGAAAATGTGTTCTGGATAAAAGAAAAAAAATAAAACAGACATTTTTAGTCTTGGAGTGCCACTTGGTTGCCAAGGGATCTAATGCTTGTATAAACACATATTGAGTAGTATCCTGATCCACCAATAGGAAAGAAGGTTACACCTTCTAGGTCAGGTTTTTTTTGTTTTTATGAGTGTATTATTTGCAATTGTATAAAAATAGTAAGTCCTGTGGCCAGGGGCGGACTGACAACTCATGGGGCCCCTGGGCAATAGGAGATCATGGGGCCCCTGTGTCCTTGCCCAAACTCAAAAAAGCCTATGAAAAAGGTACCAGGGGCATCTCATGAGGTCCTCTACTGACCCTGGGCCCTCGGGCAGTGCCCAAGTTTCCAAATGGTCAGTTCGCCCCTGCCTGTGGCAGAAGGGGACATACATCATCTGGACATACACACATGTCATCATCTAAACATCACACACCTCACCATCAAGAGAGAGCCTCATCATCTGACATACTTCATTGAAGCTAGAACACACAGCTCCAACATACAGTTGCAAGAAAAAGTATGTGAACCCCTTGGGATTACGTGGAGTTTTGCATGAATTGGGCATAAAATGTGCTCTGAACGTCATCTAAGTCACAATAGAAGAACACAGTCTGCTGAACATAATACTACACAAACATTAGATGTTGCCATGGTTTAATTGCACATAACATGTAAACATTCACAGTGCAGGGAGGAAAAAGTATGCAAACCTTTGGACTTAATAACTGGTTGACCCTCCTTTGGCAGCAATAACCTCAACCGAACATTTCCTGTAGTTGCAGATCAGACCTGCACAACGATCTGGAGTAATTTTGGACCACTCCTCTTCACAAAACTGTTTCAGTGTAGCAATATTCTTGGGATGTCTGGTGTGAATCGCTCTCTTAAGGTCATGCCACAGCATTTCAATCAGGTTGAGGTCAGCACTCTGACTGGGCCACTCCAGAAGGCGTATTCTGTGCTGTTGCAGCCATTGTTTTGTTGAATTACTTGTATGCTATGGGTCATTGTCCTGTTGCATCACCCATCCTCTGCGGAGCTTCAGTTGGCGGACAGATGGTCGTACGTTTTCCGGCAAAATGTCTTGATAAACTCTGGAATTCATTTTCCCATCAATGACCACAATCTGTCCAGGCCCCGAGGCAGCAAAGCAGCCCCAAACCATGATGCTCCCTCCGCCATGTTTTACAGTGGGGATGAGGTTTTGATGTTGGTGTGCTGTGCCTTTTTTTCTCCACACATAGTGTTGTGTGTTCTTCCCAAACAACTCAATCTTGGTTTCATCTGTCCACAGTATATTTTGCCAGTAGTGCTGTGGAACATCCAGGTGCTCTTTTGCAAACTTCAAACATGCTGCAATATTCTTTTTGGACAGCAATGGCTTCCTCCGTGGTGTCCTCCCATGTACTCCATTCTTGTTTAATGTTTTCCTTATTGTAGATGTGTCAACAAAAATGTTAGCATGTGCCAGAGATTTCTGTAGGACTTTAGCTGACACTCTGGGATTCTTCTTTACCTCATGCAGCATTCTGCGCTGTGCTCTTGCAGTCATTTTTACAGGACGACCACGCCTAGGGAGAGTAGCAACAGTGCTAAACTTTCTCCATTTGTAGACAGTCTGTCTTACCGTGGACACATGAACATCAAGGCTTTTGGAGATACTTTTGTAACCCTTTCCAGCTTCATGCAAGTCAACAATTCTTGATCGTAGGTCTTCTGAGAGCTTTTTTCTGCGAGGCATGGTTCACATCAGACAGTGCTTCTTGAAACCAGTAAACCCAAAACAGGTGTGTGTTTAAGGGCAGGACAGCTGTCAGCAACACATCCAATATCATCGCACTGATTGGAGTCAAGGTTGGCTCACTCCTGGCTCCAATTAGCTCTGGGAGAAGTCATTAAGCTAGGGCCTCACATACTTTTTCCTCCCTGCACTGTGAATGTTTACATGTTATGTGCAATTAAACCATGGCAACATCTAATGTTTGTGTAGTATTATGTTCAGCAGACTGTGTTCTACTATTGTTGTGACTTAGATGACGTTCAGAGCACATTTTATGCCCAATTCATGCAAAACTCCACGTAATCCCAAGGGGTTCACATACTTTTTCTTGCAACTGTAGCTAGACACCAATTTGGAAAGCCATCTCCACCCATTGGTTGGCCATCATTTGAAGGATCTGGTTGGCAGCCATCTTAAAGCAATCCATCCACAGCTCTTTTGCGGGTAAATATAATGTAATATTCTCCAGTGATTTATGTTTAGGCCAATTGCAGTAATCCTTGCTGTAACTTAGTATCTCTCCCACAATAACAAATCCCAAAGTTAGATAATTTTTTAAAATGTATATTGACGCACACTTTTACGTCTTTTGATACCAGTCGGAATTCATAAAAAGCAGATGATTGCCTGCTAGATAGTTATCAATAGTTATGCTGTCTGAGGGAAAATTAATTATTTTGTTTAATCCAACATTTATACCAATGTTTTAGCGGAATAGCTTAAATAATTCTTTGTGAAGATCATTTAGTGTCTGTGTCAACCTCTTAATTCAACTGTTAGTAGTGTTTGTAAAATTACTTATTGTAAATAAATATTAGTATATTTTTGATAGTCGTACGCCTGATCTTAATGTGTTACTTAAATAATTTCTGCATGGGCCAAAAATCTTGAAAAGAATTAAGCAAGCTTAATTCATTTTTAAAAATAATTTTTTGTATTGGAGGCACTGTTGTTCATCGATTGATTAAACAATCGATATAGCTGACTAAATGAATCGTTCATATGTCCCTGACATATGAACCAGACAATACAGCACCACATAAGTAATACAGTAGCTCAAACTGGCAGGTAAAGCCACCAGGAAAATCTTACCTGGAGATATATAAGGTGTTTGCAATGTCAACCCAAACCTGAAATATTGTTTTTGAGTGTGCTTTAAAGACACTCCAAGCAGCAAGTTATATCTCAGTTTCGGAAAAACTACAATTGTTCTCAAGCCATAAAACATACTTAATGTAAAGTAATCAGAGGATTTTTTTTTGATCCCTTGTTGCCAGGTTCATCAGTCCTTAAAACATGAAACATACATTGGCTCTTATCACTTAATGTACCATACATTGGCTCTTATCACTTAATGTACTGTGATCAGGTTTTTATTATACATTCCCTTGTTGTTGCCAGGTTCATCAGTCGTGGAACCATGGAACACACATTAACCCGCATCTGTTTCTGCTCACATTTTGTAATATTAAACTCTCTGCTCATTTATTTGCTAAATAGAGACTGCAGATCCCTAGCTCAGTAATGAAGCTGTGGGATGAGCCCAGTGTATTTATAGATAGATGTTCACAGACATCAAGGAGAGGCATCCCGGTTTTGGGGGGAGAAGAAAAGATTATGTGAGGATGTGTCAGCTTAGTGCTGATTTGGCCTTATCTGCACTTTGACAGCTTCTGCCACATCTCAAGTCTGTAATATAATTTCACATATAAGAAGCAGTTGGTGAGACTTCATAGTACAACAGATAGATTTATTATGTTAACCAGTGCTGGTGCAGAAAATAGAGTTTGAATATATTTCCACTGTATTCCCTTTTATCTCTAACACACGAATAGCATTTATCAGAAGTAGAAGAAAGTAAGGCTTACACAGTCTTTGATGTTCCCCAAAAGGTCGTTGCTGAAGATGTCACTAATATGATCTTGTGAAATGTAGACTATTAAGCCCATCAAGATTTTTTTAAGCATTAGAACACCCACATCATGCTATGTTTAATGTTTTCTTTCATAGTGAATTATATACGTAGCTTCTCAACTGGGCTGCCAATAACCTTGAAATCTAGTCTTCTCATGGTACGCCTCACCGACATAGTTAATGTCCCTAGAATATAAATACTCTAGAAGTGAGATTCAAGCATAGCTTTAACAGCTGTCCAGGCAATGTAGCATAGCCAGCTGACTTCAAGAAAATTGACTCTTTCTGTTTTTTTTTTTTCATGGTTATGGTTTCATATTTAAATGCCACATCCAGACAGCAAAAACAGATGATATGCAACTGTGGACACTGTGTTTTTAAGCAGGCCTGTTGCATTAAATTAGTAGATATATAGTAGTTCTGCAAAGAAGACAACAGCAGGGTATTCACTTTTTGAAGTGGAACATTTAAAGGGGGTTTCTAAGAAAAAAAATTTAAATTTTCTATTTGATTATGTCTTGCTTCATTAAATAAATATAAATAATAATGCAGCACCTTCATAGATAGGTGCTAGGTTAGGTAAGTTCAGCTCTCTGTAATCCGTGAAGCTGCTTGTGACTACTTTGGTTTGCTCTGAGTTTCATAGGCTGTGGGATTGGCTGCTTCCCCCTGGTTTCTGGATGGTTTTGGAAAGTAGTGGGCTGGGACAGTCAAATCTACAGTATGAATATTTATTTAGTCCCAGTCTATCCCTAGGGCAGTGTTTCTCAACTCCAGTCCTCATGGACCCCCAACAGGTCATGTTTTAGGTCATGTTTTCAGGATTTCCCTCAGATGAAACAGCTGTGGTAATTACTAAGGCAGTGAAACTGATCAAATCACCTGTGCAAAATAATGGAAATCCTGAAAACATGACCTGTTGGGGGTCCATGAGGACTGGAGTTGAGAAACACTGCCCTAGGGGAGGGTGTCCAGATGATGGCTGGGAGTGAGCATAAGAAGCCAGAAGCAAAGGGGTTATTGTATAGGAGGATATCCCAGTCTGAAGGGCTGCTGCCCTTCAGGGCAGTCCAGTTGTGCTTTTCAACTGCTCATCGAGGTTCCACCTGGCTAGCTGGGGGGCCTTTTCTGCTGGAGCTGGCTAAGGGACTTCATTTAGGGAATATGGTCTGGAGGAAACACTGGAGAGGTGTCTGGAAGATATTTGGAGGAGGCTTTCAATTTTCTAAGGACATTAGAGAGTACAGACAAGTGTTTGAGATCCAATTGACTGTGTGCTGCTGCTATCCATCTTACATCAGAGTGAGCTTTTGCTTAAAGGTGGACATTTTTCTTGGTGTCCCTTCATAGCTCAGCCCATTATTTTCTGCTGCAAAGACTGTGCTCAGGATCTTTAGGAGGAAGATAGGTGTTCTCAAGTTACTACTTAAGGTTGCTGGAGTATCTCACAATTACCCTGCATCCATCCAGGATTTTCCAATAAAGCATCAAAAAGAATACCCCTAAAATGATTATGTAGCTGAAAGAATGACTGAGACTGTGCTCCTGGCTGCTCACTTACTGGGGAAAGAACCTTGGGTCCATAGCAGAGGGCCCTTTAGAGGGTGAGCACTACAATAATAAAGCCTTAAAGTGAACCTGTGCCCAAACTATGCACACTAAAGTATTTGCATATTCTGAATAAGTAAAAGAACTTTAACCAAACCCTCATTAATCTCTGTAGTTAAAAGCATTCTGTAGAAATTTATCTTCAAAGTTCCCAACAGAAACACAGAAAGCTTATGTTTCTATTACTTTGGACTGAACTAGAATCTCAGCAGCCTTTTAATGTTTACAAATGGCAGACATTCAAAGCTGTTAGCAACAGACTGAGACCTGACTTTAACCTCTTCCGCGTTGCGCTATAGCAGAAATACTGCTACAGGGCTGCACTGGTGCGCAAAATCACATATACAGTATATACGTGATCTTGCAGTTCCGGGTAGGGGGGGCGCACATGCCCTACCTGTGGTGCTATTCACGGCCTCGACTGTCAATTATCGGATCCCGGCCGGTGATTCCCCACCAGCACCTGGCAATCTCCGAGGATTGCCAATAAACAATACAGATCTCTCCCTTGTCAGCTCCTGCACACTGTTCTGTATGGCTCTGCATAGCAGAGGCATACAATTCAATGTGCTTACAGTGAAACACACACCCAGCTCCCATAGTAAAACAGCACAGTTAACCCTTTGATCGCCCCACATGTTAACCCCTTCCTGCCCAGTGCCATTAGTACAGTGTCAGTGTTTTTTATTAGCACTGATCACTGTATTGGTGTCACTGGGGATGTCAGTGACACCAAGTCAGTTCCCCCCAGTGTCAGAATGCCTGCCGCAGTCCCGCTCTAAGTCGCTGATCGCCACCATTACTAGTATAAAAAAAGTTTCAGTATATATACCGCCATTTGTAAATGCTATAACTTTCACGTAAACCAATTAATTTACACATCTTGGGAATTTTTTTTAGCAAACACATGTAGCAGAATAGATTTTGGCCTAAATTTATGATGAAATTTGATTTTTAATTTTTTTTACTGGGCATGTTTCATATTATATGAAAACCTACACCTCAATATGCCTATCCAAATAAGTATAATAAATAAATATTGCAGCTAACATATATAGTGTTCCCACATACAAATACTATTATAAAAAAAATGCAGCGCAATATTATAAAATAAATATACATAAATCTTGCTCTATGACAATGCCTAAATACCATATAAGTGCATATACTGTGCTCAAAACGTAATGCTTTAAATTAAACACAATAACGCACACTTCCTCATACTGCTCATAATACCCTGCGTTATCTGAATCCTATCCACTGTGCGTTTATCTAATAACAGTGTCCCAATATAAATCTTGGTGAACCGTCCCTTTAAGGCTCAGTGCTCCAAGTGCTAATGTGCAATCTCTCCTCTGTATACATTCATCCAGTGATTTCGCACACTCTCACCTTGTGGATTGACCCGAACCGTCAGGTCAAACTGCGCCTTTCCCTTTATCGTATCGAAAAAAATGGTCAGGAAGGGGGTAAATCCTCTGGAGGCCAAGTGGTTAAAGAATATATACCTCAACATTTCATATTCTTGATATTTGCCTGCTGTAGCATGTACTTGTATGAAAAAGTATCCTATTCTCTTTGTACTGTTTCCTTTGTGTGAAATCTCTGATGTTCCTGCCAGTCCCTCTGCTTTCCTATTAAAGGCATGAGAACACAGCATAGTCACATCTCTAGCTGTGCTGGAATTCAGTCTGCTCTCCTCCAATGATCATACTTGTGCTGACAACACCCCTTTCCCCTCACAGCCATTAATGAGATGATCAGCGTGCTGCTATTTCTTCTTTCCCAGCTCTTATGCAGCTGATAACAGAGAGAATGTGATCACTTATAAAAAGGGGAAAAAACGCATTTATAATTTTTTTATACGTATACATAAATGTTTTGCTTTTCATTTCTATTTTAAACTGAATAGGTTATTTACAAAGTGAGGGTTTACATATACTTTAAAGCCCATTGTGATGTTTGAGAATGAATTACTTCACAGTAAAAGCAGCTAGAGAGGTCAAGGGTGGCATGTTTAAAGCCTCTGAACAAGCTTCTGCTTGTTAAGAAAATGTAAATAATTTAAGTCTTACAATGACTGGTCTTTGGACCAGGGGTTCCCCCCACCTTTTGGTTGACAGTTCAGATGAGAAGGCCTGGCTTGCAGACTCTGTTCTAATTCATCCCAAATGTTTTCTATTGTGTTAAGGTCAGTCAAGTTCCTCCACCCCAAACTCGCTCATCCATGTCTTTATGGACCTTGCTTTGTGCACTGGTGCGCAGTCATGTTGGAACAGTGAGGGGCCATCTCCAAACTGTTCCCACAAAGTTGGGAGCATGAAATTGTCCAAAATGTCTTGCTATCCTGACGCCTTAAGAGTTCCCCTCAATGGAACTAAGGGGTGAAGCCCAACCCCTGAAAAATAACCACACACCATTATGCCTCCTCCTCCAAACTTTAGTTAGAGTCCAGTGACAGCATGCTTTACACCACTGCATCCGAAATTTTGCATTGCACTTGGTGATGTAAGGCTTGGATGCAGCTGCTCGGCCATGGAAACCCATTCCATGAAGCTCTCTACGCACTGTTGTGCTAATCTGAAGGCCACATGAAGTTTGGAGGTCTTTAGCTATTGACTGCAGACAGTTGGCAACTTCTGCGCATTGTGCGCTTCAACATGCACTGACCCTGCTCTTTCATTTTACGTGGCCTACCACTTCGTGGCTGACTTGCTGTTGTTCCCAGTTGCTTGAACTTTGTTATAATACCACTAACAGTTGACCGTGGAATATTTAGTAGCAAGGAAATTTCATGGATGGACTTATTGCACAGGTGGCAACCTATCACAGTACCACGCTTGAATTCACTGAGCTCCTGAGAGCGACCCATTCTTTCACAAATGTTTGTAGAAGCAGTCTGCATTCCTTGGTGCTTGATTTTATACACCTGCAGCCATGGAGGTCATTGGAACACCTAAATCAAATGATTTGGAGGGGTGTCCCAATACTTTCGGCAATATAGTGTATGTCTGCATCACTCTATAGGTCTAAGCTCCTCTTCTTGCTGCCCAAAATGTGGACATCTAGAAGCAGACATGTTCCACGACTTCTGGGAGTGCCTCAGGATTAAACGTTATTGGAACTCAGTGGGGCCTTATGCTACCACACACTTAGTGAACTACCTACCCTTAACCCCTGAATGGGCCTTTTTTTGGTCTACTCAAGATCCCAGGTAAAATTTCAAGGGGATGCAAAAAACTTCTCCTTATCATAAAGTTTGTGGCACAGAAAGCAATTCTACATAAGTGGATTTACCCAGGACCCTACACACACACACACACACACACACACACACACACTTTATAAGGAATTACAGGTTCAAAATATCTTTGATGTTTGGGAATCTTTCACCTAAACCTTGCCTAGATACTCAACAATATATAATGCTATGTTTTATGGCCACTTTTATTGTTAACTGCATTCTTGAATCTAAATAAAATTATCTATATATACAGTATATAAAAAATGTAAATACTTTAATGTCCATAGTCTAGACACTAATGTACTTGGAGGGAAATCACTGTTCAAGAAATTTACCTTCAAACTTTCCCTCTCAGTATATCTCATTTGCTAAATACTTACCTTCAGTATTTCTCCAGAGATCTGTCCAAACCATTGCCCACCACTGTCCTAGACAAGTCCTGGTCTTCCTGCACATATGTGGTGCACAGTAATAACTTTTTTCATGCAAAGGATGTGTGTTCGGTAGTACGGCAAATTTCAGACCTCCCCTATGTGGCTGTAGGTAAGTATTGGCTATGAGAGTTACATTGAGGGAAGAGAGAGCAGTTTTAAAGGACAACTTAATTTATAGTTTTCACATTTTCCTTTATCCTCCATGCCTCTTCACAAGTAACAGTAGGACCACAACCTACTGAAGCTTGTTGGACTGAAGTCCAATCACATTTGATGACTGACTATCACAACGATTACAAAATCCTCCTTCAAAATGCATGTGTAATATAATGTATAGTGTATTTATAACCAATACTCTTTGTTTTCGATAGAGTAGGGAAGGGTTTGAACTCCTGTCAGGTTTTACTTGCTGTCCTCCCTGGGCACCAGGGCTGGATCTAGCCTGTCTGATCTAGGGGTGTGGTAGAAAAATTAAGACAGGCATACTGTCAATAGACCATTGTTTTACCCTCTCCAGTTAGCTGTAGAGAGTTAGTTCCAGTTACTCTCCAGTTAGCCTCACCAGTTAATTGTGACAGAGATGCAAGGAGCCAGTATTCCCTGTTCACGTGGCACATTTCCATGCTTCTGCAGAATGAGTCACACAACTTGTTAGTAAAGTCTGACATTTCTCCCAGGTAGTGCATAGGGGGTGCAGAAGGGAACAGGGAACTCTAGTTCCCTGTATCTCTATGTGGCTGCATCAAAAAGGGCATTTATTAGGCCAGCATTTCCAAACCTTTTTTCAGTCATATTACCATTTAAAAGTATGCAAACTCATGATGCACCCTAGTCCCCAACTATATTTGGCTGAGGGATACTGACATCTGCACTAATGCGTCAGAGTTCCTACATTACATTAGAGTCAACCCATCACTAAAGAGTCCCCCCCATCACATCAGAGTACTATCTTTACATTAGATTTTCCCCTTAACATCAGAGTTTCTAAATTACATTAGGGTCCCCCCCCTCTCACAGTAGAGGCAGCCCACTGTACACCACATTAGAGTCCCCCTTCACATTACAGTACCCTCTTCAAATAAAAGTCAGCCCTCAGTCAACCCCCATTACTTCAGAGTTTGCCCTCATCACATTAGAGTCAGCCCTCATTCCATCAGAGGCAGCCCCCATTACAGCTGGTTGTCCCCCCTGTTGGAAGGCAACATTGTTCTTCAGACATTTATGGATTTTTACTGTCTGTTTATGAAAAAGCCATCTGGACTGCATCTTGGAACACCAAGCAAATCAGTTGACACAGCAGGGTGTTTGTAACAAGGGGTCGCAAATGGGAATTCATCTCTGAAGGACGTTCTCTCACAGGCCCCCCACTGTGATATGTGGAGGTAGAGGAGCATCAGCCCAGACCTCCTGGGGATGTGAAAAATCAAAATGACTGATTTCCTGACTTCTAACAACACCAAAGGTGGCCAGAACTGGGCTGTGATGCTGACCTGGGTCAAGAAGATTCATGGCAATATAACAGTGCACCCTGGTGGAGACGACATACTTCCTGGAGGACTCAGGGTAGTACATTACTTCCGGGTGATTGGAAATGACAGCCTCTTATAATTTACGGATGGTAACTCATTGGACAAAGGAATATATAGGCCGGGTCGAGGGGATTGAATGGGTGTTGCTTGTGAGTAGTATAAATGTAAGGGCCAGCCATGGCCTCCTCCCTTTTTCTATCCAGAGACCAGCCAGATACGGAACTTAGAGGACGAACTTACTTACCGTATCACCTTTGCTCTTTTATTTCTATGTGCTTGGTAATTTTTGTTTAGATTTCTCTGTTAGTGTTTTATTCTTTGTAAATAAATAAAACAAATAAGACCTTGCTTTTTTAAGCATTGTGTTTATTTATATAGCTAATATTGTGATGCATTACTACCATCAAAGATAGTACATCATTTTTAATATACGTAATGGGGAATTTAAAAAACCACCCCCCCTTTTTATTTCACCCCCTGAACCATGGAAATTAATGATGTGGTGGGGCATTTTGGGGGCAGGGCACTGTGCATTGTCCAGGCTGCACAGTTCTGCCCCCAGCCTCTCTACTTCTTGATACTGATGTAACTGATCCTGGGGTATAGAGCTACTGAATGCTAAGGGGGGGCAACCCAACTCTCACCACCTTAGATACAATCCTGCTGGGCATCCTCTCTAATTGACCTAAAAACATTTGTCACCAAAACACAGATTGCTGAAAAATCCAAAATGTTACAGTTTTCACTAGAACAAGAGGTGCGGGAAAATCATCCAACAGGGTACACCTGTTCTGGTGACAGCTGTTTAAGAGGGTGGTTTCCCACACTTTAGAGAGATTTCCTCTCACTTCCTGTTGTATCACCAGCACAGGAAGTGAAAACCTCCCCAGCGGAAAACAGCAAAAATAAACTAACAGGAATTTTAACGATTCTCTACTCAATACAAAACTAGAAAAAAGAGTTTTGGCTACACACTCACTTTCATTTTCTATGGCAGGTTACAATTGAAATGTGAATAATTTGTTTGGCTGTTGGTTTGCAGACAGTGTGAGGGTATTCAGGCGCACAGAAATTGTGTCCCAGCAGGCATATAATTACATTAAAAAGGCACTTGAGGTTTACAAATGGCAATAAATATCCGTAAAGTTCATAAGTCCATTGAAATTAATAAATGACAAAAAGTGCATCGACTGCCGCCTTCCTCAGAGTATGGCCCACTCTATGTGGAAGAAATAAAAAGATAAAAGGGAGGCGCCACCTAAGTGGAGTATTATTTATTCACAAATACTGTAGTTAAAAAACACTGACAAGATGTGAAGTGATAAAACGCTCATCATGTCAATACGCAGCATCAGCAGTTCCTCTCTGTCCCACAGGTACTGCCAACCGGGGTTCTGAGAGCTGTGGAGGTGTAGAATGGACATGGGCTCCTTGTGGATACCAGGGAGTCCATGGCAACCAGCGTGGAACACATGGTCCTCCTTCCCATCCAGTGACATCATATCCACCCACACGTTCCACGCTGCTAGGCATAGACCTCCTGGTCTCCACAAGGAGCCCATCTCCATTCTACACCTCCACAACTGTCAGGATCCTAGTTGGTGGTACCTGCGGGACGGAGAGCAGTGACTGATGCTGCATATGGACATGATCTAATACTGCACTTACGGGGTGCCTCCCTTTTCCTTTTTTTTTTTTTTTTTTGTTTTGCAAAAAAACAGCATCTAGAGAAACTACAAAGAATTGCCATTCAGTCAAATCTTTACACTTGCAATTACAAATAATAGTTTACAAAAATATTGTTCGGTGTTTGAAATCCGTCATTGGCTGGAGATAAGGGGAGCTCCCTTAAGTACACGTGGCAAATTCCCATTACAGTTTTACATTTCTATTTTCAAATACGCAAAAAAAGTAAACATGCCAGCATTTTTCCGCCTCTTGCCTTTTTGCAAATTGTACATTTTAAAAATAACCAACAGCAAAACACACACTGTTGACAGCTGGTGTGGATGCGCACAATTTTTTTCTGTAATTACCTAGAAACAAACATGCAGAGGGATGCAAATTTGATCAACCACTTTCTTTCATTATAATCCAAAAGAAGCAAATCAAATTTAATGGTGTTATTTGGATCAATACAGCACTCTCTGTTGTGTAGGTTTGACAGTGTAAAATCTAAAAATATATTGAACAGGCCGAGCCAGAGTTCCAATGAAATCGATCTGTTGTCAGAGTGGAGTTTATGTGGCTATGAGCCTTATGAAGGATAGCTTTCTAAAAGGCCAGTCTGAGAATTGTTAATTTATGAAGTGAAGCTCATGGTAGTAGTGTAAAACAATGAAAACATTTATCATGTTACATATGCATTGTTGTTTATTTGCCTTTAACCACTTCCAGTCCGGACACTTTCACCCCCTTCCTGCCCAGGCCAATTTTCAGCTTTCAGTGCTATCACACTTTGAATGACTATTGCGTGGTCATGCAACACTACCCATATGAATTTTTTTAGCATTTTTTTGAGACAGATAAAACTTTAATTTGGTGGTATTTATTCACCACTGGGATTTTACTTTTTTTGCTATATAAATGAAAAAGTTGAAACATTTTGAAAAAAGTGTTTTTCTTATAAAATTTTGTAAATAAATCTTTCTTCATAAATCTTGGCCAAAATTTATTCAGCTTTCTTTTTTGTAAAAAAAATGAAACAAATTAGTTTATAACCAAAAATTATAATTTTTCTGAAATTTTATTTACATTTTTATTTAATTTTTTTTATATTATTTACCTTTTTTTGTCTTTACTTGTGGGGGGTGATGAAGATTTATTTTTCTTTTTTTTCACTGATTGCTTTTACACCCATAAAGGCTGTAAAAGCAATCATTTCTCCTTCTCTCTGGCTGCATTCTTGCAGCCATTGATAAATACTGTGAGAGCTGTGATTGGTCACAGCCTGTCACATGGTACAAGGCTGTTGTGAATAGCCTTGTACCATGTGACCTCTGTAATCATTCACAGGTTTCACACGTAGTAAGCAATGATATCGTGGTGGCGCATGCCCCCAGGGAGCGCGCACAGGTAATGAATGTGGGGGGCCATTTATAAACGGCCACCCGCTTCGACACTGCTCCCATCCGGCCGTTTATGTACATGGAGCGGACAGGAAGTGGTTAACTAATTTTGTCCTTTCCTCACTCTGTAGCTAGGAAATGTTCTATCTAGTTAGTCCCACCCTTCCTCTTCTTCATGCTTGAGTCTCACACTGTCACGCTATGATTTTTAAC
Source organism: Staurois parvus (assembly GCF_062004578.1). Taxonomy (NCBI): domain Eukaryota; kingdom Metazoa; phylum Chordata; class Amphibia; order Anura; family Ranidae; genus Staurois; species Staurois parvus. The sequence continues at coordinate 3,592,560 of NW_028318452.1, read as the reverse complement.
TTATGTTTATCTTATGTTCATCTGTAATGATCTGCACATTTTTGGATTAAAGTGCTTTCTATGGTTATTCTATGTATTAAGGTGAAAAACCTTCTGTGCTGCTGGATATCCCCTTAGCCCCCCCTTATACTTACCTGAGCCAGATCCGATCAGATCCAGTGATGTGCACAAGAGCAGCAGCTCTCGCCACTATCTCCCTCCTCCCTGGGCAAATTGATAGCAGGCTGTCAATCAATTGCTGTGCCGAGCTGCCCACTCTATATCAATGGACGTAGACAGGGCAGCTCAGGAGCGAGCCCGCACAGGTGCCCCCATATAAAGCTGCTTTCCATGGGGGCACCCAATGAAGAGGAGGAGCATGGAGTGCCGGCGGGGGACTACAGAAGAGGAGGATGCAGGCTGCGCTGTGCAATGCCGTTGCACAGAGCTGGTAAGGCTTAGTGTCGCTTTAAAGTTTTCTACAATCTGTTGGATGTCCTTTGGATCGAGTCACTGTATGCCAAGCTACTAGACTACAAGTTAAGCTATTTCACCAGAACTAGATCAGTTATAGAGATCACACTTTTATTGCTTAGATTGTGGAAGCAGAACAACATTCAGGTAAGCACTAGAATAAAAAAATGTGCAGAACAAAAAAAATTGTTTCATTTAAATTCGTTATTTAAATATTTTAATGTAGTTACATTTGTTTAATTCGTTTTTGGAATTCGTTTAGTTTCATTTTGTTTATCCATTTTCGAATTTGATTTGAGTTTTCCAAAATCGGTCAAACTGAATTCAATTTGACCAAATCGAAAAGTATCAAATCCGCATTCAAATTTATTCTATTCAACATTTGAATTTCGAAAGACAGTTTATTCTATTTTATTCTATTCTATTTTTTTTTATTCTTTTCTATTTTATTCTGTTCTGTTTTTTTTACTCTATTCTTTTCTATTCTATTGCTTTATTCTATTCTATTCAAAATTCGAATTTCAAAAGACGGCTATATTCTATTTTATTCTATTCTATTCTTTTCTATTTTATTTTAGTCTATTCTTTTATTTTCTATTCTATTCCTTTAATTTCTATCCATTTTTTCTATTTTACTCTATTCCTTTATTTTCTATTCTGTTCTGGTTTACCCTCTTCTAATCTATTCTAATCTATTCTTTATTTTCTATTCTATTTTATTCTACTTCTGTTTTTGAATTCCATTTTGTTTTTTATTTCATTTTCAAATTCAAATTAGTTTCTATTTGAATTTCAGGCAAAATTTCGTGTCATTATTTTGGATTTGTTTAGATTCATTACTATTATCATTTGGAAATTTGGATACATCCAAATAACGAAAAATTTGTCTGAGCTGTTTAGTGGTTTCTGGGGTTAGGAACATGCGTATTTTGGCGATGTTGCGGAGGTGGAGTCTGCACGAGTTTGTTAAAGATTGGACTTGGGGTTGGAAGGATAGGTTGGAGTCCAGAATGACACCAAGTACTCTGGCCTGCAGGGCGGGTTTGATGGTAGCGTTGTTGGATGTGACGGAGAAGTCAATGGGGGGTGGTGTCCGGGCTGGGGGGAAGACAAGAAACTCGGTTTTGGAGAGGTTCAATTTAAGGAAGTGGAGTGACATCCAGTCTGATATGTCGCTCAGTAGGTGTGTGATTCGGGCTGAGACCAAGGGGGTGAGGTGGGGGGTTGAGAGATAGATTTGTGTGTCGTCGGCATAGAGGTGGTAGTTGAAGCCGTGAGAATGTATGAGTTGGCCAAGGGAGGAGGTATAGATGGAGAAGAGAAGGGGCCCGAGGACAGAGCCTTGAGGGACCCCAACAGAGAGGGGGAGTGAGGGGGAGGTGGTAGCATTATAGGTAACGCTGAAGGAGCGTTGTGACAGGTAGGATGAGAGCCAGGAGAGAGCAGAATCTCTGAGGCCGAGGGAGTGTCGTTTTTTGAGGAGGAGGGGGTGGTCGACTGTGTCGAAGGCCGCAGAGTGGTCAAGGAGTAGGAGCACTGAATAGTGGCCATTAGCTTTGGCGGTTAGCAGGTCGTTGGAGAGTTTGAGTAAGGCAGTTTTGGTGGAGTGTAGGGGACGGAAGCCGGACTGTAGGGGATCGAGGAGGTTGTTGTCGTTGAGGTGAGAGCATAGGCGGGTGTAGACTAGGCGCTCAAGGAGTTTAGATGTAAATGGGAGCAGGGAGATGGGTCTGAGGTTGTTCGGGTCATTAGGGTCCAGGGAGGGCTTTTTAAGTATGGGGGTGAGGGAGCGTAGGATGGAGGGGGAAGGAGTTGTGAGGGGATAGGGTCGAGAGGGCAGGTGGTGAGGCGGGCATCAGAGAGGATCTTGGAGACTTCCTCGATGGTAGTAAGGTCAAAGGTGCGGAGTGTTGGGGGAGCTTCAGTATGAGGAATGTAGGGTGGGGTGGAAGAGGAGGTCAGAGCAGTGGTGGGGCCGTGGGAGAGGGGTGATGAGGGGGTAGCTGAGTGAGGGTGGAGGGGGTTGGAGAGAGTTTGAGCAGCGACGAAGTCCCTGTGGGTTATGTCGAGGGGAAGGGGGGATAAGGGGGTAGCTGTGTGAGAGGGGAAGGGTTGAGAGGGTGTGTGAGTTGCGGCAATGTCCTTGCGAATTGTGTCAATCTTGTTTTTGAAGTGATTGGCAATCTCAAGGGCAGTGAGTGAGGTGCTGGGTGGAGGTGGGGGTGGAGAGAGTAGAGAGTTGAAGGCGGAGAAGAGTCGGCGAGGATTGAAGGAGAGGGCCTTGATGAGGGTCAAGAAGTAGGCCTGTTTGGCAGCATGGAGGAAGGAGGTGTAGGTGTGGAAGGCAGATTTGTAGCGGGTGAAGGCTTGTTGGGCTTTGGTTTTGCGCCATAGTCGCTCCAGGGCACGACTGTGTCGTTTGAGGGTTTTGGTGTGATCAGTCTGCCAGGGCTGGAGCGGTCGGGGTCTGATGTTGCGTGTGGTTAAAGGCGCTAGTGAGTCAAGGGCTGTTGAGAGCGCGTTGTTGTAGGCGGTCATAGCCAAGTCGGGGCAGGACAGGGGGAGGATGCGGTCGTGGAGTTGATCAGCTGCAGAGTGGAGGGAGGCAGGGTTAAGGTTGCGGAGGTTACGGCTGGTAGTAGTGTGACATTTGGAGGGGTAGGCGTTGGAGGACGAGGAGATAGAGAAGGTGATCAGGTTGTGGTCAGAGAGAGGGAAGGGGGTGTTAGTGAGGTTGTGGGGAGCGCAGCGGTTGGAGAAGACAAGATCAAGGATATTCCCGTCGGAGTGGGTGGTGGATTGTATGCACTGTGCAAGTGTAAAGGAGGAGGTTAAGTGGAGGAGACGGGCCGTGTCCGGGTTGTCGAGGTTGACAGGGATGTTGAAATCCCCAAGGATGATGGTGGGTAGCTCAGAGGAGAGGAAGAAGGGTAGCCAGGAGGAGAAGTCATCCAGGAAGCGTGGTATGGATCCAGGAGGCCGGTATATCACAGCAATCTTCAGGGGGGTTGGGGAGAATAGTCGGACGCAGTGGGCCTCGAAGGAGGAGAAGGATAGGGAGGGGGGGTTTGGGAGGACTCGGAAGGTGCTCTGCGGTGACAGGAGCAGACCAACCCCACCACCTTTACAACTGCTGGGCCTGGGTGAGTGGGTCCAGGTGAGACCTCCGTAGGAGAGTGCAGCAGGGGAGGTAGAGTCAGTGGCCTGGATCCAGGTTTCCGTGAGGTTGAGGGAGCGGGAAACAAAGAGGTCGTGGATGGCGGTAAGCTTGTTGCACACCGATCGGGCGTTCAGGAGTGCACATGAAAACGTGGGGGGGAGATTTTAGGGAGCAGGGGGACAGATACTAAGTTGCGGGGGTTGCGGCGGGACGTGGAGGCGGGAGGGTGTTGTGCGGGTGAGGGAGGTGGTGGAGGGCCAGGATTCGGGGAGATGTCCCCCGCGGTTATGAGGAGGAGAAGGGTGAGAAAGGTGGCATGGGAGCAGGATGTGCAGGAGCGTGAGAAACTACTAGTGGAGGTGTTCGGGTCAGTGGAAGAGTGGAGTAATAGGAGGAGGTGGTGGGTGCCGTAGAGGGGCAAAGGAAGCAGTGAGGACACAATATACAATTGTTTGGGAGGAGCAGAGGGATATAGTGAATGGATTTTGGGAACGGAGGAGAGGAAAATGAGAAGGAGGAGTGGAAGAGGCATTTTGGGGAGGTGATGAGAGCAATAGTAGGGAGATGATAGCAATGAGGGAGAGATGTACAAGTTTTGGGGTGGAGCAGAGGGGTAAAGAAATGAGATTTGGGAACAGAGGATAGTAATGTGATAAGGAGAAGAGGGGACGTATTATATAAAGGTACACGGAGTGGGTCTCAGGCATGTAAGATGTTTCCCAGGGTGTTTGCTTGCAGTCTGTCCAGCATGCAGTTGAGTTTCTTGCTGTTGTTGTGTCTTCCTGCTTGGTTTTGATTAGAGCTTCTGATTTTGTAAAAGGTCCCAGTTGGATTTTTTAACTATTCTAACTTGTCAAAAGAGAACCAATTTAAAGTGTTTCTAAAGGCAGAACTTTGAATTTTTAAGTTTTGCATAGTGATAAGGGGTTAGAAACCTTTTCAGGTTGTTGTTGCTAGAAAACAAACATGCACAAAACATGCACCAACAGAAAGAACAGCAGACTAAATAATATAAAGAGTCCAAATTAATTTATTAAAATAAAAATAGAAAAAAAACATGCACGATTAGTACTCTATAAAAACAACTATAAATAAATAAATCAATCAATCAGTACAATAAGTCAAATTAGGTCAAATCGAATCAGGAAAGCAGCTGCCACTCAACTGTGCAATTACTCCACTGTGTTAATGAATCTATATTGAATACTGGTGAAGCGCTTCCAATATGACATAACAAAACAAATATCCTATATCATCATACCATAACCCTTTATCATAAACAGATCCCCCCCCCCCCGTATTCATTATAATTTTGTGAACGTGCAAAAAAAAATATTGCTCTTAAAGCATAAAAAGCAAAAAATGCGTAGTGCAATGTAGGTGTTCCATACACCAACCAATCTTCGTGCAATCCTCAATCGTTATATCAATTTTTGTCAGAGCAGCAATATGACTTCCTTCAGCCTGAATACACAGCTGGTATGCCAGGACGAATTAAGGCTGTTCTGAAGGCAAAAGGGGTTCCAACCCGGTACTAGCAAGGTCTATTAAAGTGGCCGGTGAGTGTATATGCATTTAACATATTTTAGGTATGCTATTTTTCTGTTGCAGCCTCCCTTGTGTAGACACCCATAAGTCCTGAGGCTGTGGCTGGGCACCTCTATCTTGGATATGATGTCAGCAGCCTCAGCAGACTGATAGCTGATACTCAATTGATTTACTATAGTACTTCCCTTTGCTGTTCCCCATGGCAGTTATATAAAAGGTTATGTAGGGAGGTGAAGGGAGGGATGGAGGATTTGGGTCAGCAGAAAGAGTAATTAGACATTCCTAGTAGAGCAGAGAGCTTATAAAGTGTGAGGAGGGAGGGGGCTGTGCTAAGGAAATTGTCTAGTCAATTTTTTTAGCATGTTTAATGTTGCAAGGGATTTAAAAATAATTTATGAAAAGAGAAAACACTGCAAATAAGCATTTAAATGCTCTATTTTTTTCTGTGCTTCTGTCTGCAATTTTTTAGACTGATGACAGGGTCTCTTTAATCATTTCCTACCCTATTTAAAATGTAAAGCCAATTTTTTTTACTTTAGATGGCTTTAGTTATACAGGTGTACCTTGGATTATGAATTGAATGCGTTCTCCGGGACGTTTTGTATTGAGAAACATTTGTAAACCAAAACGCTGTTTCCCATAGGAATGCATTGAAAACCAATTAATCCGTCCCAGAGGTCATAAAAAAGTCAAAACAAAGTCGCTGTCACTATAGGTCAGTGGCAGTTTTTAAATGTAATTACCAGCTTTTTTTTTTCTTCACTATAGCTCAGAGAATTAGCTGTCACTTTCCCCCCAGCTAAAAGAAACAATGTTTCCTTTTTAGTTTGTTTCCCAAGATAAAAGAAACAAAGTATCCTTTAACTCGGGGGAAAGTGACAGCTAATTCTGTGAGCTATAGTGAAGAAAAATAAAAGCCGGCAATTGCAATTAAAAATTGGCACCAACATACACTTCGTATTGCAAAAAAAATTTGTACAAAAAATTTGTAAACCAGGCATTATTTTCAATGGATTTTCATTCATAAACCAAAAATTAAGTTAACCGAGGCGCTTGTAAACCGAGGTACACCTGTATTTTAAAGCTCTTCACACTTACAGTAGATCTAGTGTAACCAAACTTTAATAGTGCCTAAAACCTATACTGTAAGCTCCAAGGAGCAGGGCCCTCCTATCCCTCTTGTATTGAACTGTATTGTTGCTGTATTGTCTCCCGTTATATTGTAAAGCGCTGAGCAAACTGTTGGCGCAATATAAATCCTGTATAATATATAAAAAAAGTATATATACTGTAAATATATATATATAGTATACATAATGTAAATAATTAATTGTGCAGTAGGTGTCCTTAGGCATTAAGTTCTCATACAGAAAGTTTTAATAGGTGTCCAGAAATAAAGATGAATATCCAAACATCCCAAGTGTGGTCAATAAATCCCAAGTGTACCTTTGTCGTGATGCTTGGACAAGAACTCACTCACTCCAAGGCCCTTCTTATGGCCAAGACAAGGCTTTAAATGCTTGCTGGGATAAGTGACAATCTTTCACTAACACTATCTCCATTAGAGCAGATATAAAATACCCTCCCCTCTCTGGAACTAATCAATAACTTATGTGAAGTAGAATATAATAAGCATTCTCCAATGGCTGCCCAAAAGGGATTAAAACACAAAAAAAGTTTTATAAGCAATTTCAACTTCAGTTTCAACAACATAGGCTCCATTTTTAACAAAGAGGACATCTGTTCCATTATGAGTCCTAAAGATGCAAAGATGGCTATTCTGAAGCTTCCCCATCCAAAGTACAAGTCATTTGGAAACATTCATCATTGTCATAGATAGGGAGACACTAACATAAAGGATAAAGGTATAAGGGCTCATTCATATGTGTAGCAAGATGGCCATCTCCACACAATACGAAACAAGATATCTTAACTGTATAAGGACCGCCCACAGTACATTTACTGTTGCAAGGCTGCCCCTGTGTGCAAAATCATGTGTATATATAAGTGATTTGCGCTCCCATGGTTTTCACGAGCCTGGGGGTGCATGCGCGCCCAACCCATGGGTGCCCTGATTTGATCCCCGAGGGATCAATAATTCGATTTAGGCCAGTGATGTCCGTCCCAAGTTGGATGATTGATCCCTGTCCTATCCTGTCCTGTGTTGACAGTTACACAGGACAAAAAGTGATTAATTCTTCTCTCTCTCTGGGCACATTCCGTCCCAGAGAGAGAAGAATCAACACAAAAGTGAGTACAAGCACTATACAATTACAGTTAGAACACTCTAGGACACATTTCACCCCTTGATCGCCCCCCCAGTTAACCCCTCCACTGCCCTGTCACGAGAGTCATTAGTACAGTGTACAGATTATTTGCTGATGACTGTATTAGTGTCGCTGGCGACTTCAGATAGCACTAGTGTCAGTTAGCGCCCCTCCCAGATAGCGTCAGATTGCAGTGTTTGCAGAATCAAAAAATAAAAAGCACACAGGTGATCAAATGCCACCAAAAGAAAGCTCTATTTGTGTGAAAAAAATGGATATACATTTCATTTATGTACCATATTGCATGACCACGCAATTGTCAGTTAACCTAGTGCAGTGTTGTATAGCAAAAAATGGCGTAAATTGCAGTATTTATACCATAGTTTGTAGACGCTATAACTTTCACACAAAGCAATCAATATACACTTATTGGGATTTATTTTACAAAAGACATGTAGCAGAATACATTTTGGCTTAAATTTATGACTATCTTTGAGTTTACTATATATTTTAATAGCTGAAAGTAAAACATACTGTTTTTTTTTTTTTGCAAAATTTTCGGTCTTTTTTTGTTTATAGCGCAAAAAATGAAAAGGTCATCAAATACTACCGAAAGAATATTTGTGTGAAAAAAGGACGTAAATTTGGGTACAGCATTGCATGACCGGGCAATTACCAGTTGAAATAGTGCAGCGCCGAATAGCAAAAAAGGCTGGGTCACGAAGGGGGGTAAATCCTCAGGATGGCAAGTGGTTAAGACAAGTATGTCAGCAATGTGGAAAAGATCAGCTGTGCTGCCTTGTATTACACAGGGCATTCTTTAGCATTCAGCAGTGTCTGTCCCCTTTAAGGCCAGGGACTTCCTGTTTGCTAACTTAGGAGGAAGTGACCTCATCTCTTCAGACTGAAGAAATTCTACTATGCAAGTAGATGTGGGATGCTGTTCTCTCTTCATATATGGGCTTGATTAGACCCCCAAAGTCTGTAAGTACCCCTCCTATGTACTGTGGAATGTTATGCATATAGCTAGGAAGTTAGATATGTACTCATGTCTGTTTATTCTGTTTGTATTCCAGTTTTACCACATTCATTCTCACATTCATTCTCACATTCATTCACACTTCATGTACTATGTTCACATGTTATCAATAAAAGATCATCGGTTATCAATCATCGACTCGTTACTGTGTGGATATCAAAGGTTATACTGCCTGTTACCCTCTGTAACTCTTTCATAACTGCAGAGAAGGCAGGACATCAGCTATAAGGAGACCACAGGCAAAAATGGTGATTAGGCCTTTTGCCTGCCTTTACTCATGTACAGCTTCCTGACCTTAGTTCCTTTTTAACTATTTGTGCATTGTGGGGCACTCAATAGTAAAAATATACCTTTCAGATATGTAAATGAATTGACATGATGCAATGCTTAGTGGTCTGAATCTTTTAACCACTTCCAGTCTGGACACTTTTACCCCCTTCCTGTCTAGGCCAATTTTCAGCTTTCAGTGCTATCACACTTTGACAATTGTGCGGTCATGCAACACTGTACCCACAAGAACTTTTTAGCATTTTTTTGAGACAGATAAAGCTTTATTTTGATGGTATTTATTCACCACTGGGATTTTTATTTTTTTTGCTATGTAAATTTAAAAGTCCAAAATTTTTGAAAAAAAGGGTTTTTCTTATAAAATATTACAAATAAATAGTATTTCATCATAAATCTTGGCCAAAATGTATTCTTTTACATTTTTAGTAAAACAAATGACCCAAATTAGTTTATAACCAAAAATTATAATTTTTAAACATTTTTTTTTACATTTGTTTTTAAATTTTTTTTATATTATTATTTATTTATGTATTTTTTACATACTGTCACCCTAGCAGTACAGTGTCACCATGGTGACACTGTACTAATTGTGGGGGGTGATAAAGATTTTTTTTTTATGCTGATTGCTTTTACACCCATAAAGGCTGTAAAAGCAATCATTTCTCTTTCTCTCTAGCTGCATTCTTGCAGCCATTGAGAACTACTGAGTAAGCTGTGATTGGTCACAGCTTGTCACATGGTACAAGGCTGTTGTGAATAGCCTTGTACCATGTGAATTCTGTGATCATTCACAGATTTCACACGTAGTAAGCAATGATGTCACAAGCGACATCTTGCTTACTACTCTGCATGTGATCACTGATCGGGCCAATCAGTGATCACATGATCGGGACCTCGTACAGAGGTCCCGTCCAAAGATTGGTGTTCCACTGTGCCTGGAGGAGCGCGCACAAGCAGGGTGCGGGGAGGCCGTTCATAAACGGCCACCCGACCCTGCACTGTTACCGTCCGACTGTTTATATACAATGGCCGGACGGGAGGTGGTTAAGTCCTGTACACACAATGAGAATATCAGACGAATGATTGTCCTTTTTTTTTTTTTTGTGTGTGCTAGTCTCACATTGAAAGAGAAGAGATTACTAAAGTTACAAAAATTCTTGCATGACAGAATGAAAATTCGGAAGTGATGTAATGTATTTGTATTGTATTTGCAGACGAAAATGGTACTGATTAAATGAAAATTGTATGACGTTTTCGTGTGTATCCCTTCAAATAATTTCGGACTTAAGATGTTTACTAACGATCAGATTATCATACAATTGCTTCGGAGGCGGTATTTTTCTTATTGTGTGTACTAGACTTTACACAGGATATCTACATTAGATCTTGTGACACAAAAATTGATTCTGGGAGAAAACAAAACATAAAAAAAGAGTTGTAGAATCATCACTACTAACCTTGTATAGAAAAGACAATATATATATCTACAGTATATATAAACTGCCAAATGTTAGAACCCAAGATATACTTTCATTTATTGATCAAAATAATAACAAATGTATACAAAATACAGTTTAAAATTGCTTTGGCTAAGTATTTAAAAGCAAATACATACAAACTAGCATCCTCCTGTGTAAACAAAAATGCCTATATAGTAATATATACAGTCTAACAAAAGGATAAAGTAAACCTTTATGTTTCATCAATTGACTTTATGTTTCCTACCCTCATGTATGCTTTTACTATAATGAGCTTCACGTTACACTAAAGCATACCATCAAACATGCTTTTTCAAAACAGTTCAGCAAATACAAACTGTAGTTCTTATTGTAATTTCTACAGAACAGAAGCAGGTAATGCAATAAAGTTTGCTATGGTCCTGGCATTATATACAGTTGTTTTGACTGGAAAAATATATTTATGTCCCCTCCTTTCCCAGACGACAGATTTATTTATAATTACTATCAAATAATCCCACAAAATCCAGACCAGTATGCATCGTTTTGCCGCCATGAAATGGGCATAAAAGTATATACAATTTATAATTTTTCAGAAGGTAAAACACAATTATAACATTAATCACGCGCAAAACCACAACTGTGATGGTGCCACCTGCGTGCATAGATATAATTCTTATCTGCAAGGAAGAAACAGCAAACAGTAAAAAATCAGAGGGAATACAATTTATGATGGGGTTTTACATGTGACGTCCCTATGAACTATCACTGGACTGCAGCTATCCATTTAACTCTGTTTAATAACCCATGGCAGTGGGTATGAATACAGCTGTGACAGTGCAGCAGGTTTCAGTAGATATACAGTAATCCTTATCTTTGGTGAAAAAAAAAAATGAAGGGAACCATAGTAAGCAGAATTTATCAGAATTTTAAGATTTAATCAGTTTATAGAAGTTTAGTACTAGCCTGCAATGCCAAAGTATCTGCACTAAGATTTAAAATTGTATTACTGTAGCATTTCCAGTACTAGGTATTGTGGTAACCAAGGCAAGTGGGATAAAATGCTCACTCCTACACACACATCCCCCATACAAGAATATAATTACTGCACCAGGAAGAGCCAATGGTAGGTCATCATAGATATATATTGTTAGACAAATGAAAGGAAACAGAGCACTTGAAGTAGTACAGGAGATGTCAACTTGTCAATAGAGTTAACCATCTTTATTAAGGATCTATGTATAATGATTTTTAATTACTGAATAATATTAAACCCCAATTCCAGCCTTCCCGTAAATTCAACATTCCAAGGTCTGGTGTTGATTTTTTTTTGGTTCTAAGTTCAACGGCACCCAGGACCATTCAACCCACCTCTCATGAGCCCTAGGTATTATGAATCTGAATCCTGGGGGTGCATCATCAAGCCAACCCATTCATTACATGTGGCTGGTCCATGCAGCATTAAAGTGATACTAAACACACACTGTTTAACCACTTGCCCTCCAGAGGATTTACCCCCCTTCCTGACCAGGCCATTTTTTGCGATACGGCACTGCGGTACTTTAACTAACAATTGAGCGGTCATGCACCCACATGAAATTTATGTGCTTTTTTCCCACAAATAGAGCTTTCTTTTGGTTGTATTTGATCACCTGTGCGGTTTTTATTTTTTGCGCTATAAACAAAAAAAGACTGACAATTTTGAAAAAAAAATATTTTTTTGACTTTTTGCTATAAAATATATCCAATAAAAAAATGTTAAAAATCATATTTCTTTATAAATTTAAGCCAAAATGTATTCTGCTGCATGTCTTTGCAAAAAAAATCCCAATAGGTGTAAATTAATTGGTTTATGTGAAAGTTATAGCATCTGGAATTAAAAAAAAAAAAAATGTTTATACTATTAATGGTGGCGATCAGTGACTTATAGCGGGACTGTGGCGGGCATTCTGACTCTAACTGCCACTGACTAACTGCCACTGACATCCCCAGTAACACTAATACAGTGATCAGTGCTAAAAAAAAAATCACTGACACTGTACTAATGACACTGGGCAGGAAAGGGTTAACATCTGGGGCGATCAAAGGGTTAAACTATGTGCTGTTTTAATATGAGTGCTGTGTGTGATATACTGAGTAAGCAATGCAGAGAAAAACAAAGCAGCATGGTATATATACTTGATTTTGCACAGCCCTTCTGCCCTGTAGAAGTATTTTTTTAGGTTCTAGGTTCAACGGCACCCAAGACCATTCAACCCACCTCTCATGAGCCCTAAGGATCATGAATCTGAATCCTGGGGGTGCATCATCAAGCCAATCCGGTCATTGCATGCGGCTGTTCCATGCAGCATTAAAGTAATATTAAACATACACTGTTTAATTTACATTATCTCTTCTCTTGTATATGGATGATGGCACTGTATTTATATAACTAAAAAAATCCAAATATCTTTTTTCATAATTGATATACAGCTGTCACATGACCCAGCTCTTCCCCTGCCTATCTGCACTGAAACATCAGAAGAGCGCCTAGTTCTCTCTTGCCGGTCACATGTTAAAAAAAAACAAAACAAAACTAGCCTTTCGAATACAGAGGAAAAATACTCAACTACTTCAACATTTTAAAACATCATACAAATATATATTTGAACTCAAATCTTTATTATTTTTGGTGAAAAAACATGTTGTGGCCTATCTAGGAGGAGGTTTTGCAAATCATAGCCTGTTTCATGCCCCTCCAGCCTGTGTTTATTGTCTGTATGTGCTTAGAATTACAGGGTGATGCCTCCATCAATCAACAGGTTATATCACACCCTCATGGTGCAGAGCTGTTTAGTGGCCATGGAGGAGGAGGGAGGGAGTGGGCTGTCATTTATCTGGAGTGTATACAGCCACATGTGTGACTTATCTGTGCAGATATGTATTAAGAGGAAATGAAGAGCTTAGGAGGAAACTGAAACTGGAGCATGTTCAGTCAATGTGGCAATGGCTGCTCCATACAATCTCAGGCTTTATCGGGGACACAGACAAGAGGGAGTGACAGTGTAGCACAGGATCAACCAGGTTTTCTGCAGAATACAGAAAGCGAATCCCATAGTGACTGCGTAAGTTTGAACAACATGTAATAAACATTTATTAATTTACAACTATTAGTGTGCAGAATTATTATGCAACTAAATGAAAAAATTGCCATCTCACTTGTTTATTTTCATCTGTTAAAGTGATAATAATAAACAAACAACTCAAAATAACATTTCTGATGTTAAAAAAGAAAAAAAAATCCGTGACTAATATAGCCACCCATCTCTTCAAAAACAGTCATAAGCCTTCCATTTATGGAGTCTGTCAGTTTCTTGATCTGTTGACGATCAGCTTTTTGTGCAGCAGCAACCACAGCCTCCCAGACACTGTTCAGAGAGGTGTTCTGTTTGCCATCACCGTAAATCTCCCTTTTAAGAAGGGTCCACACGTTCTCAATAGGGTTTAGGTCAGGTGAGGAAGGGGGCCATGTTGTTATTCTTTCATCTTTAAGGCCTTTACTGGCTAGCCACGCAGTGGAGTACTTAGTTGTATGCCATGGAGCATTGTCCTGCATAAATATCATGGTCTTCATGAAAGATACAGATTTTTTCCTGTACCACTGCTTGAAGAAAGTGTCTTCTAAAAACTGGCAGTAGGTTTGGGAGTTGATTTTGAGTCCATCTTCAACCTCAAAAGGTCCATCTAGCTCATCTTTAATAATATCAGCCCATACCAGTACCCCGCCTCCAAATTGCTGAGTTCTGTGCCCGTTACTGATCCAGCCACAGGCTCATCCATCTGGTCCATCAAGAGTCACTCTTATCTCATCAGACCATAAAACGTTTACGTTGGCCATGCCTCTGAGCACTGAACACCTTGTATTTCTGGGCACTCCTGATGGGTTGCAGTTCTAGAATACGACAGCACTGGAGGATAATGGGCTCCTGGTAGCTTCACGTTTGATTGTTTTCAAATCTTTGGTGGTTAATTTGTGTAATTTTCTCTTCTTCTGACCCTGTTGACTATTTGCAACAAAACATTTGCTGGTTCTGTGATCACACCCCGATATCTTAGCAATTTCAAGAGTGCTGCATCCCTCTAAAATACTTTTTTACACTTTTTTTACTTTTCAGAGTCAGTTAAATCTCTTTTTTTTGGCCCATTTTGCCTGAGGAAAAGAAGCTACCTAATAATTATGCCCCCCGTGATATAGGGTGTTGATCTCCTTCCGTCACACCCCCTCCCACATTACACAAATACACCTCATCTGATATGCTTAAATACTCGCCTAATAATTGTGCACAGTGTGGAGGTTGTAGCTGCTGGCAATATTCGCATTAAAAATTCGACATGCTGGTTGTACCCAAGTCATACAGCAACCGACTTGGTACAATCAGTCTGCCTATAGATGGTTCGGTTCCTGCTGAACAAAGTATTCCTTTTGATTTGAGTTGTTACTAGATGTATTGTGTTGGTATCACATTTTTCAGTATAGGGGTGGTACAAGTTCAAGGATGTGCTTTAGTCACTTCTGTTACCAGGGCAGAAGATGGTTATCTCCCAACACAGACCCCTTCACTGGGTACTAGGACTGGCCTCAGGTGATGCATAAAGATGATAAAAATCCTCCTACATGATTTGTATCTGTTTATCTGCAGTCTTATCTTCTCTACATCAATTCAAAATGTTGAATTTTGAAGCTTGTCTGAGAGTTCAGAAAAAGGGAGACAGAGAGCAGAAATTATACATAGCTTAGGGAGGAGAGCTCTAAAAGCTGATTGGAGGGAAGAGACACACCCTCTTCCACACAGCTCACAGGAACAGAGCTGAGGCTGTCAATCAGCTGGAGGTCCCTCCCCTGTCACCATTTTTCTCTTGGTGTCAGTAAAACTTGTCAGAAGTAATTCTTGCTGATAGCAGAGGAATGAAGCAGCAGACTGGATTGTTACAAGTACACATGATACAGGGATATGCTTTGTTCATATTTCAAGTCTGAAATTTACAACCACTTTAAAAATAATCCAGTAATACACTGTCTCACCCTACTCTGCACATGCTTAATTGCTCTATATTTTTCAGCACCATGCCAAATATGTAGTTGAGGATCCGCAGACAGCGTAAAAATTTACTTCTGCTCAGGGGCTCTGGGCTTCAGCAAAATGGCAGCCTCCAGCAAGAAGAAACAAGAACAATGCTGGAGGCAATTTACAGCACACACTAATATTAGTAGCATAATTATTAATGTGGAATTAATTAATTAATTCCTTGCTAAAGGACATTATTTTTCTCAAATTGTTATGGTTGAAGTTCCACTTTAATAGATCCATTTTAGGTCAACAGGCAGTCATATGGGAAAAACATACATCCGATGACATACTTTCAACTCAAATCTGTCGCATTTAGGTCTGAAATACTGGAAAGGGAAGTAAAAGTTTTCTATTTGGAGGTAAATGAAAGTAAACTGACACACGTCATGCACATTCAGCTTCTGTCCAGATTTGCCTGAAAAACTGACAGGCAGCTCTGATTGGACCACTTGTGTGAAAGGTCCCCAAAGTGATTTTCTCAGTTATATGGTATGTCCTGTTTTTGAGCTGTGGCTCAGTTTTAGACTGACAAGAAGCTGAGTGTCCCAAGTGGAAAAGCAAATATGTTCTCTATGCTTCCTAACAGCATAAACAAATATGTTTCAGAGGGCCATGAGGCTCCCAGAAGCCAGGTCCCCTAAGGGTCCTTTAACATGAGCTTTGTCAGCTCTGTTCATCAGGGGATCCATGAATTGATCCCCTGCTGAATCGGAGGGAAATAGAATGACTGTCAGTTTTGTGATATCCATGCCCATTTTGTCAGCAGACGTCTGTGGATCTGTAATGGCTCTATGGTTGTCCGGATGTAAACGAACGTGTGTCCATTTACATCAGGCTACAGACATTCAGTCTGTTCAGATTTCTACAGACATTCAGTCATTTAGTCAGAAATCCAAAAAAATAGAAAAGCCGTACCTCGGTTTACGAATCTAACTTGTTCTGCAGAACCTTTCGTATTTCGTATTTCCCATAAGAATGCACTGAAAACCAATTAATCTGTTCTGAAGGTCAGAAAAAAGTAAAAAAAAAGTCTTATTTGTTCAAAACTCTTTATAAAGTGCACTTTAAAGGCATAAATACTGTACATGGACATGATTAAAAAAAAATTGTAAATGCATTGAAAACCAATTAATCCGTTCGTATTGCAAAAAAAAATTGTACTTGATTAAAAAAAAATTTGTAAATGCATTGAAAACCAATTAATCCGTTCTGGAGGTCAGAAAAAAGTAAAACAAAGTCTTATTTGTTCAAAACTCTTTATAAAGTGCACTTTAAAGGCATAAATACTGTACATGGACATGATTAAAAAAAAATTGTAAATGCATTGAAAACCAATTAATCCGTTCGTATTGCAAAAAAAAATTGTAAATTGAGCCATTATTTTCAATGGATTTTCATTCGTAAACCGAAAATGATGTTAACCGAAGCGTATGTAAACCGAGGTACTCCTGTAATCATTTTTAATTTTTTTACAGATCTGGATGGACGTGGAGTTCCATTTACATCCACCTATCTATCTATAGAGCTTCATGAAGCTTCTGATCAGGTTTGCCTGAAAAACTGACAAGTAGACGTGATCGGCACACTCATGTGAAAGGGCCGTTATGAAGTATCAGTCCAGTGCTGACAGAGGTACAGGCTGATACCAAAAGCAGAAGAGTCGGCATCCCTCCTGATTGGAGAGCTGATATGCCTACAGGGCTGGGCAGCAGGGGTGCACAAAATCACGTATATACTGTATATATATATACGTAATTTTGTTTTTCCGGGTAGGGGGTGCAGCACAGCCATCCAGAGCAGTGTGCTTACAGTGAAGCACCAACACACCGCCCCCCCAGTAAAACACTTCCAGCACACAGTTAACCCTTTGATCGCCCCTCATGTTAACCCCTTCCTGCCCAGTACTATTAGTACAATGTCAGTGCTCTTTTTTAACACTGATCACTGTATTGGTGTCACTGGGGATGTCAATGACACCAAGTCAGTTCCTCCCAGTGTCAGAATGCCCGCCGCAGTCCCGCTATAAGTTGCTGATCGCCGCCATTACTACTAAAAAAATTAAAAAATAAAACATTCCAGTATATATAACGCCATTTGTAAACGTTATAACTTTCACATGAACCAATTAATTTACACGTATTGGGAGTTTATTTTAGCAAAGACATGTAGCAGAATACATTTTGGTGTAACTTTATGACGAAATGTGATTTTTTTAATTTTTTTACTGGACATGTTTAATAGCAAAAGTCAAAAATATTGTCTTTTTCTCAAAATTGTCATTCTTTTTTTTTTTTATAGCGCAAAAAATAAAAAAACACACAGGCGATCAAATACCACTAAAAGAAAGCTCAATTCCTGGGAAAAAAAGGACGTACGTTTCATTTGGGTGCAGCGTTGCATGACCACGCAATTGTCAGTTAAAGTAAATCAGTGCCGTAACGCAAAAAATGGTCTGGTCAGGAAGGGGGGTAAATCTTCAGGAGGGCAAGTGGTTAATTATTCACTCGACTGTACTTGACAGCATTGCTTAGCAACAGTTTTTGTAAGTATTCTGTAATATTTCATTTTTCATCCAGTATGGTACTGAGGACTATTGATTCAATATTTTCTGTAAACACATTTCTCTTTATTGAAAGATGGCTATCTATTTTATGAAAAGGATATGTCTTCTCTTGTAAAGACCACAGAAGCCCAAGAGGTCGCAAATAAAGGATTCCTTTAAAACACATTTGCAGCTACCTGTAATATGAGATTTATGTGGGCTGCCATTCATAATCTCCTTCAAAGAATACTGTTTTTCTGGCTTTAATATCTCCTAAGTCAGTGACCCAAAAAAAAAACCATTCAGATTGGAGTGAAACCCCTGATCTGCTTATCTATTCCAGGTTAATCGCCCAAAAAGTACTGAAGCGTCTTATCAACTTGACAGCCAGGTAACTAACATTTTTAGAAAGGAGGACTCGCAATACAAGACTTTAGCACAGGTTTAAAGTGGAACATTGGTCTAAAGGAACAACTCTGTGTGCCTCTTTTGCAGTAAAACGCCTTACCTGCCTGCTAGCAAGTTCCTAAAGATTGTAAATTGAGCCACACATGAGCAGATGGCCACAGACAATGAACCTGGAAGAAGACTGGACGAGGATATCACTGGCAATGGGGGAAAATTGGAAGTAAGTAAAAAAGACTTTAGTTCCACTTGATCTCCATAAGGTTTTACCCCCTTCAAGACCAGAGAATTTTTTGCTATTCAACACTGTGCTACTTTAACTGGAAATTGCGCAGTCATGCAACACTGTACACAAATTACATTTCTGTTGTTTTTCTCAAGCAAATCAAGCTTTCCTTTGGTGGTATTTGAACATCACTGGGTTTTTTATTTTTTATTATATAAAAAAAAGGCCAAGCATTTTGGAAAAAAACAATGTTTCATTGTTTCGATTTAAAAATATTATCGACAAAAAAAACAAAATCTAATTTCTTCAGAAATGTAGGCTAAAATGTATTCTGCTACACGTTTTTAGTAAAAAAAAAAAAAAACCCCCAATAAGTGTATATTAATTGGTTTGTGCGAAAGTTATAGCTTCTACAAACAATGGTATATATACTGGAATTTACACAGCTATGACATTATTCTGGTAATAGTGGGACTGTGATAGTGTGATGCTGGCTGGGAGGTACATAAACTGGCTAACTAACACTGACATCAATAGTGACACTAATACAGTAATCAGTGCTAATACTGTACATTGTTACTGTGCTAATGACACTGGCTGGGAAGGGGTTAACGTCTAGGGCAATCAAGGGGTTAATTGTGTATCTAACGATGTTTAATGTGTGTAATACAGTTGCTAGAAAAAGTATGTCAACCCCTTGGGATTACGTGGAGTTTTGCATGAATTGGGCATAAAATGTGCTCTGAACATCATCTAAGTCACAACAATAGAAGAACACAGTCTGCTGAACATAATACTACACAAACATTAGATGTTGCCATGGTTTAATTGCACATAACATGTAAACATTCACAGTGCAGGGAGGAAAAAGTATGTGAGGCCCTAGATTAATGACTTCTCCCAGAGCTAATTGGAGCCAGGAGTGAGCCAACCTTGACTCCAATCAGTGTGATGATATTGGATGTGTTGCTGACAGCTGTCCTGCCCTTAAAAAACACACACCTGTTTTGGGTTTACTGGTTTCAAGAAGCACTGTCTGATGTGAACCATGCCTCGCAGAAAAGAGCTCTCAGAAGACCTACGATCAAGAATTGTTGACTTGCATGAAGCTGGAAAGGGTTACAAAAGTATCTCCAAAAGCCTTGATGTTCATGTGTCCACGGTAAGACAGACTGTCTACAAATGGAGAAAGTTTAGCACTGTTGCTACTCTCCCTAGGCGAGGTCGTCCTGTAAAAATGACTGCAAGAGCACAGCGCAGAATGCTGCATGAGGTAAAGAAGAATCCCAGAGTGTCAGCTAAAGCTAAATCTCTGGCACATGCTAACATTTGTGTTGACACATCTACAATAAAGAAAACATTAAACAAGAATGGAGTACATGGAAGGACACTACGGAGGAAGCCATTGCTGTCCAAAAAGAATATTGCAGCACGTTTGAAGTTTGCAAAAGAGCACCTGGATGTTCCACAGCACTACTGGCAAAATATACTGTGGACAGATGAAACCAAGATTGAGTTGTTTGGGAAGAACACACAACACTATGTGTGGAGAAAAAAAGGCACAGCACACCAACATCAAAACCTCATCCCCACTGTAAAACATGGCGGAGGGAGCATCATGGTTTGGGGCTGCTTTGCGGCCTCAGGGCCTGGACAGATTGTTGTTATTGATGGGAAAATGAATTCCAGAGTTTATCAAGACATTTTGCAGGAAAACGTACGACCATCTGTCTGCCAACTGAAGCTCCGCAGAGGATGGGTGATGCAACAGGACAATGACCCAAAGCATACAAGTAATTCAACAAAACAATGGCTGCAACAGCACAGAATACGCCTTCTGGAGTGGCCCAGTCAGAGTCCTGACCTCAACCCGATTGAAATGCTGTGGCATGACCTTAAGAGAGCGATTCACACCAGACATCCCAAGAATATTGCTACACTGAAACAGTTTTGTGAAGAGGAGTGGTCCAAAATTACTCCAGATCGTTGTGCAGGTCTGATCTGCAACTACAGGAAGTGTTTGGTTGAGGTTATTGCTGCCAAAGCAGGGTCAACCAGTTATTAAGTCCAAAGGTTCACATACTTTTTCCTCCCTGAACTGTGAATGTTTACATGTTATGTGCAATTAAACCATGGCAACATCTAATGTTTGTGTAGTATTATGTTCAGCAGACTGTGTTCTTCTATTGTTGTGACTTAGATGACGTTCAGAGCACATTTTATGCCCAATTCATGCAAAAATCCACATAATTCCAAGGGGTTCACATACTTTTTCTTGCAACTGTATGTGCAACATGCGCTGATTTTACTTTGCTATATGACTGTATTTCAGCCAGATAGCTGTTCTCTGTACACAGAGGTCTGTGTTCTGTAAACGCAGAACTCTCAGTGGCGTCCCTAGGGGAGTGCGGGCCGCACCGGGTGACACCATCACATGGGGTGCAGGAGCAGGATGGCAGCAGAGCTTCTGGGCTCTGTGAAGGTCCTGGCCAGTTATTGGGGTGATCCCGGATTCCCGGAACAGTGACAGCTGCCCCCCGATGTAGCAGTAAAATGAGTATCCCGACCTGTGAAGATATGTATCACCTGAAGCAACTGCACATGTGCCGATTTCAGGCCGAAGAAGCCGATCGCTGATCTCCGACTTTAGCACAGAGCTGCCACAGTTAACCCCTTACAGGCTGCAAACCACTGAAGCTGATGCCGCGGATCACTATGGGTTGCAAGATCAGTTAACCCTATAACCTATAGGTTGAACCTATATGGGGTTAACTGATCTTACAACCCATAGTGATCTGCTGGATCAGCTTCAGTGGTTTTCAGCCTGTAAGAGGTTAACTGTGGCAGCTCTGCGCTAAAGTCAGAGATTGGCTTCTTCGGCCTGAAATTGGCACATGCGCAGTTGCTTCAGGGAATACATATCTTCACGGGATACTCATTTTACCGCTACAACGGCACCGCTCCTTCCTCTCTGGAAGGGTGTCACCTTGTGTTACCGCACCAGGTGACACCAATCGTAGGGACACCTCTGAGAACTCTGTGTGTGATTGAACACAGCCAATCAGCTGTTTTCAGCCAAAATCACTGGCTGAAACCAGCTACCAATCACAGCACAGATAGGCAGGAGATGCGCATGCATGCCCCAAACCCGGAAGAAAGCTGATCATGTATATATACTGTATATGTGACTATGCCTGCACCTGCCACCCTGCCGCAGTAAATGTACTGTGGAGGGACAGCAAGTAAAAAACATGGTGGCTACCATGGCTGACATTTTTTTCAATACTTAGTAACAAACCTACAGAAAGTATTCAGATAAGCTTTATGCTTTGCATATTTGTTCCAGGTCAGTGATTTAGAAAGTAATAAAGCCAGAGGGTCAGCATGACAGCCAAGCAACTCTCATGTCAAAAATGCATAGTCAGTGGCAGCCTGTGTATTTCTCCTGGAACATTGTATTTAGTAACAGACAATAGGAGTGGTGGATTTAGTAAATGACCCCATCGTGTCACACATTTTTTAAAATATTAATGGGTGTTTTCTCCTTAAAAATCTAAAATGAGGTAAGAGCTAGAGGAATACAATCTACTTTAGTATTTGGTAAGTTTTAAAATATTGTGTTGAAGGAAGAAACCCCTTTAATGAACGGTAGAATAAAAAGGATAGTGGAATATGTACTATGATTGTATAAAACCATAATTTGCCAAACTGAGCTTCTTCATGGGTCGGTTTTGCTTGGATCTAGGAATGGTTTCTGACCTGCCTATACAGCACCACGACATAAGTGATATAACAAAAAAATATACCATTGAAGCAGAACTCTAACCTTTTGTGTTTCCTCTGGATAGAGTGGGAAAGGGTCAGGTTTGTCTGGTCTTTTGTTAGCTGCAAATCACCAACAGCAATAGATATCTCCTGAGCATAAGTGTGATAGTCCAGCCAGGGGTGGACTGACCATTTGGAAACTCGGGCACTGCCCGAGGGCCCAGGGTCAGTAGGGGGCCCCATGAGATGCCCCTAGTACCTTTTTAGAGGCTTTTTTGAGTTTGGGCAAGGACACAGGGGCCCCATGATCCCCTATTGCCCGATGGCCCCATGAGTTGTCAGTCCGCCCCTGAGTCCAGCACAGGTACACATGATACTCCACGTCACAGGGGTGATCGCTCCAAGCCTTACTGCACTCTAAGACTGGGGATTTACTGGAACCTCTATAACGAACAAAAGAGGGCTCACCAGCCTAGTGCAATATCCAACAACATTAATTAAAATTCATCATAAGAACTACTTACAAGCATGCGAGTAAAAGACAACTTATCGAGTCACTCTTCCATTGCTCAAAAGTCCTGGACAGGCCTGCAGCAGGCAATCTGACAGGGCTCTGAGGAAGAGGCAAGTCCTCGAAACGCGTCAACCTATTGGATGTCTACACTCCCTATTGCGGACTTGTACTCAGCGCGGTGTTGACCCAGCTGTTCTTTATGCTGTGCCTTGACTATATTGTCATTTGTGAGTACAACACCTACTTTATTTTTTATTAAACATTTTTTATGGTAATGCACTAGGCCTGTGCGCCCTCTGTTTTTTCTTTCCTCAATCTGACACTAACTGTCACTGGGGGGAACGGACTAACTGCTAGTGACATTAGTGCAGTGATCATTACTAATAATATGCACTGTCACTGTACTAATGACACAAGGGCGGGAAGGGGTTAACATCTAGGGCAATTAAGGGGTTAAATGTGTGCCTAACTAGTGTTTATGTGTGTAATATGTTTTGCTTTTACTGGGGATCTAATTGTTTTCATTCCCTGTTTAGCAGGGAATGAACAAACAACGGGAGCCCCTGTCACAGAACACAGCTCTGTGTTGTTTACATTCACAGAGCTGTGTTTTGTGAAGCTCAGAGCCGATCACTGGGTGCCAGTGGTAAATCACTGGCTGGGACCTGGTGTTCAGCATGTGCTGTGACAAATGACAGCTCAGCTGGGGTAGTGCCTCCTGCCGGAGTGCTCAGATCATGTACTAATGCAGTGCAGGAAGCCGCTCTGCTGCCCTATAATTGAATTATACGATCAAGCTGTTAAGGCAGTGTGCCCAAAATCAGAGCCACTAGAGGGCGATCTGCTGACAGTGTAAACATTTACGGCTGCTCAGGGGCTCTGACCCTCAGCAAAATGGCAGCCTCTGGCAGGAGAAAACAGGGGAAATGCTGGAAGCAATTTGCAGCACACACTATTTTTGGCAGCATAATGACTAATATGGAATTTATGTTCCTTGCTAAAGAACATTCTTTTTATCAAGTTGTTATGGGTAAAGTTCTGCTTTAAAATGAGATACTAATGTAATCACAGCATAAAGTACAAAGTGGTCCTTCATACTACTGCTATGCCAGACCTTCAATCAGTTACTTTGTGCCTCATGTCACATTATATTATAGTTCCTGCTTGTACAATGCTGATTTCTCTGTAACATTGGTAAATCCTACTTTTTGTATGTGTGACATGTACAAACATTGTACAGATATCTGATTGTTCTACTGGAGTTTGACTTTGCTGTAGAAATAGGAAAGAAATCAAGAAATACCCTTATGAGTCACAACTTGGTATTGTACCAGTGGCAGGCAGCGATGATAAATTACTCCTGTCATAATGAATAAAATCACAAGCCTTTGAAATATGACTCACGGTCATTGATTGTTTCTAGGAAAGAGTACTATCCGTTCTGGAGAATGCGTCTAAGCACTATTAATATGATCATATACTGTGATGTACGGCAAGGATGGATGACTCAGCACCATCAGTTCATACATAAGCAGAGCTAAAGCATGAGAACTCTAAATATAAGTAAAATTCCATCCAGCATAGGGCCAGTGAATGCTAAAATTGGTTAAGGCTCTTAAGCTGGCCATACACGTATAGATTTTCGTTCAAGAATTTTCGTTTGATTTTCTAATTGTTAGTGGAGTCAAATCGATGTTTATTTTCGACAGCAGTGACGGAAAAATTCGAAGGGGCAGGAAGGAAAACTTTTCTTGATCAAATTAATTTTCGGCCAGTGGATGTGGTTATCGTTCAGAAATTACATTCATTTTAAAGTCAAATGTTTAAAGCAAAAAACTATTTTTGAACGGCATTCGTCCATTCATCGAATGTTCAAAGTATTTTCGTATGACTTGAATATTGAATATGAATGAATATTCCCGCCCTCTACATGTGTATGGCCAGTTTTAGTGTTTATTGCAGATACTAATCTGACATGTCATCGATACACAGCTTGAGCTTTCCAATTACATTGTAAAGTGACAAGTAACAGGCTTACTATAAGTATATTTAACATAATTCCCTAAATTCTCACATAAGTTTTATCATGTTACTGTATTTTCCATGTTATTTTGTTCAATATCTTAAACCTGCAGCTGTAATTAAAATGATACCTGGTGAGCCATGGAAGTCCACCGTCATAGGGTACAAACGCTTGGTCCCTGTTTCCCAGTTGTGATGCTGTGTATTTACTCTTGTCACATGGGCTTTCAATGGAATGGCCATATGATATCCACATACATTGTGAAGGCATGAGCCACTGTTGGCACAATTGGGAATGTAGCCATCATGGGTGTGCATGCATTAAGATAGAAAGTTGTTGCAAAGAGAATGCAGAATATCAGCATCACTGAGATACAACAAAGGATGGAAAAAAGGGGAAAACAAGCATTTTCTTTCAAATAAATTGGCAATTGTTTATAATACATAGGGCTTTAGGAAAAATGGTATTTATTCAGGGTTACCAATTTATTTTAAGGGATAACTATAATTAACCTTTCACATACTAACCCCCCCCACCCCAACATTCACCCAAAGTCTTATACTCGCCTGCCCTCACTCCTGCAAGATCTAAGCTATGGGGAGCCTCCCTTTAATCCCAGATGGTTCCATGGTTATTCTGCACATGTGTAAACATAATCCGATTTTCTTTTTCTGAAAAGGTCATCTATCAGAAGAAGGGCAGAGTGGTCAGGTGAGTATACAGCTGTGGCAGTGTGTAGACAGGTGCAGTCTGCTTTCTCCCCTGTAGGTGGAGCAGAGTGGGATCACAGCCTGGAGAGGAAGTCAGGAGAAACATGGTTTTTCTATGGTTTCCTGGTTCCTGGAGGCAGCGTTTCAGCTAAGCTGCATCCAGGTCACCTCTGCGGCCATCTTGGGTCAGCAGAGCCTTTATAAGTCCCTATTGCCAGATTTTGGCACACTCTTTGGAAGTGGCTAGGGTAGGGAAAGAGCACTTGTCTTTCAGGGAAAGTGATAGGAGCAGGGAAAGATAGACTAGGGCCTTGCAATCTTGCAAAGAAGCCTCCCCTTTGGGACCGGTCAGGCCGCATTCCACCCTCTGAAGACAGGCTGTCAGACACTGCCTAGCGGTATCTCTAGCAGCCCACAGCACGGGTTTCCTCAGGGCGCGGGGTCTAAGTCCCAATCTGCTTATTCACTAGGGCCCCTGATGGTGGGCATGGACTTGGAGCAGACTGAGACCAGGTCACGACCCCTGAGTACGCCCGGCAGTGGTAGAGAGTACCGACAGAGGTGTGCGGGAAATAGAGCCTGATGTGAAGAGGCTGGCATGCCTGGCAGCAGGGACTGATCCGTGCGGGATGGATGGATGGACAGTCAGAGTAATGTAAGGCGTAGTCAGGCAGGCCGGGTTAGCAACGTGCGGGCAGCGAGGTACTAGAGGAGCAGACAGAGAATGGTCAGGGTCACAAGCCAGGTTCAGCAACTAACGGGCAGGTAGGAACCGGAAGAGCAGGCAGAAGAGTGGTCAGGTCAAGCCAGGGGTCAAGCAGGAGACAATCAGCAGGGTTAGGATCAAGCAGAGGTCGGCAACAGGAAGCTTCACTAATCAGATCACAGGAACAGGATAACAAGACCAAGCGGCAATGCACATACCTTCTGTCCCGTTTAAATAGTGTACCCTGCGCTGTCATTGGTGCCAGGCGCGTGTCCGTGATCGCGAGTGCACATGCGCGGCCATCGCTGTTGCCGCGATCGCCCAGGTCCCGCTGCCTGCCGGCTAGAGCGTGTCGGTGTTCTGCGCATGTGCCGCCCAGCGCATCGCTGCAGAACACCGGATCCCTGACACAGGCGCTGTCAGTGCATCTTTTCCCCACTGCATCTCTGCATGTAACTGAACTGTGAGTATCACCCTGAGAGGTGTTCTCTCACTGCAATTGTTTGTAGTTTGGCATTCTTTTCAATACAATTTTCAGTTTACTGCAACCGATCTCTATGTCATTACCGCCGCTGTACCATGCTGCACCCACCCACAAGTGCGCCTTCCCGGTAATAGAATTAATCATTTTTTACCTTAACTAAATAGGGGTTCAGTAGATAAGCTGCATGCCTTCAGGTGCAGCCCTGCTTCTCGCCTCTTTCTAAGCTTTTGGTCTCTGCTGACAAGCAACTGCTCATGCATGCAAACCCATATCCAGATACTTTTACTGCATTAGTTGCATACATCAGCCTAATCTCATTGTATGTCAATGCAATACATTTACAAGTGCACTGATATTTAATTTCCATGAGTAACTTTGTAAATACATCACTTAGGCATTGAAATAAACAAACCCAAAAGCTGACATCTCCTGTATTTTTTAAATTCAGTAAAACTGTTTTGCCAACAATGTTTGTCCGTTGTACTCAAATACACCGCTCAAAAAAATTAAAAGGACACTTTGAAAACATATCAGATCTCAATGGGGAAAAATATCATGCTGGATATCTATACTAATATGGACTAGGTAATGTGTTACAGAGGTAAGGATGCCCCATTGTTTGATGGAAATGAAAATTATCAACCTACATAAGACTGAATTCAAAGACACCCCGAAAATCAAAGTGATAAAATGATGCAGCAGGCTAGTCCATTTTGCTGAAACTTCATTGCAGCAACTCAAAATGGTACTCAGTAGTTTGTGTGGCCCCCATGTGCTTGTATGCCTGATTGACAACGTTGGGGCACGCTCCTAATGAGATGACTGATGGTGTCCTGGGGTATTTCCTCCCAGATCTGGACCAGGGCATCACTGAGCTCCTGGACAGTTAGAGGTGCAACCTGGCAGCGTCAGATGGACCAAAACATGATATCCCAGAGCTGTTTTATTGGATTTTGATCAGCATATTCTCACCACATGAGGCCAGGCATTGTCGTGCACCAAGAGGAACCCAGAACCCACTGCACCAATGTAGGGTCTGACAATGGGTCCAGGAATTTCATCCTGATACCTAATGGCAGTCACCATGCCATTGTCTAGCTTGTCCCTCCATGGCTATGCCTCCCCAGACCATCACTGGCCCACCACCAAATGGTCATGCTGAACGATGTTACAGGCAGCATAATGTTCTCCACGGCTTCTCCAGATCCTTTCACATCTGTCACATGTGCTCAGGGTGAACCTGCTCTCATCTATGAAAAGCACAGGGAGCCAATGGTGGACCTGCCAATTCTGGTGTTCAATGGCAAATGCAAATGGAGTTCTATGGTGTCGGGCAGTGAGCACAGGGCCCACTAGAAAATGTTGGGCCCTCAGGCCACCCTCATGAAGTCCATTTCTGATTGTTTTGTCAGAGACATTCACACCAGTGGCCCGCAGGAGGTAATTTTGTAGGGCTCTGGCAGTGCTCATCCTGTTCCTCCTTGCACTACAGAGCAGATACTGGTCCTGCTGATGGATTAAGGACCTTCTACAGCCCTATCCAGCTCTCCTAGAGTAACTGCCAGTCTTCTGGAATCTCCTCCATGCTCTTGAGACTGTGCTGGGAGACACAGCATACCTTCTGGCAATGGCACGTATTGATGTGCCATCCTGGAGGAGTTGAACTGCTTGTGCAACCTCTGTAGTGTCCAGGTATCACCTCATGCTACCAGTAGTTACACTGGTAGGGAAAAAAATGTCAGTGGTCTCCACGTATAAAACCATTCCTGTTTTGGGGGTCATCTCATTGTTGCCCATCTAGTGCACCTGTTGTTAATTTCATTAACACCAAAGCAGCTGAAACTTACTAACCACCCCCTCTGCTGCTTAACTGACCAGATCAATATCCCAGGAGTTTCATTGACTTGATGCTATACTCTGATTAAAAAGTGTTCATTTTATTTTTTTGAGCAGTGTATTTGTCTGAAATCTGGACAAACTGATAAATACAGAGCTAAAATACATATATGAGAGACGTTTTACCAGTCAAAGGGTTTGCATTTTGTTCATCCAGCCCTGACATTTACACAACTCTGCACAGATCTGTTTGACAGGGCAGAATACCTTTTTTTCTGCTGCAGATAACTAACACTGACAAGTACCTTCCTTCCCTCAGCCTGTGATGTTACAGTAAATCGAGAAGCAGCACACAAACTCATCTATTTACCTATCAGTATATCTCTTGTAAGCAAATGAGCAGTGCAGCACAACTGATTGGCTCCTTGTGCTACTTCTTTTGCCAGTTTGAGCTGTGCTGTGTAGTGAGCTGCAAGAGGCGGACACCAGATCAAATTCAGGTACTTACACTGCTTGCATTTACAAACAAGCATTTAATGATGTATAAATGAAAACAGAGTTGCAATAATTTGTATCTTTTATATCTGACTGGAGTTCAGTGTTAACATATATGAGATTATATTTCTATTTATATGATCAAAGTGTTTGATGACAATATTCTAGATCATGTGAAGGACAATAAATCATATCATCATATAATGATCCATACATCAAATCATCATAAAACTCTCTTTTCTACCCAATAATGTCAATCATGGCTTTAATCTAATAATGTAATATTTGCTGTTATTTTACTCTGTAAATGACAGAAATGTAAGTTTATAGATGGCAGTAATGAGCCGTAGAAGATACTTTTTGACTGTAGAAGAAAGATACATTGAGCACCATATACTATTTTAAATGCAACTGGCTAAAAACCTTTAACACGGTAAGACAATTTTAGGATACACAGTAGGTGTGTAGAGCCTTTGGCTACCCATGTTCATATAGGGGTACATTTTAGTTTTGCCTGCACCTAACTAAGAAGGTAGAATGACCTTTTGGTCAGCTTTCCCCTATGGGGTGCACCTTTGTTCTTTTCCGCTTAGTGGGTCTGCCAAGGACCTGGAAGCTATATAGGGCATCTGTAGATGCTTGAATATATTAGGTTTGTAAGAATATGTTGTAATCTAATTATGTGTTTTTGTATCTAGAAATGCTGTCTTTATGAAGTGGATATATTCCAGAAAACATGTTAAGCCTTTCCTGAAAAACATCTGATTTTGTGCTTTGAGTAAAAAATGCTCTATCAAAAGGCACATATAATTTAATTCTGAGATGATTAATAGAGACATGACTGTGTTTCCACGTGATTTATGTTTTATAATATATGAATTTGTATCCAATTTTAAAGATTGGTGAACAATAAACATAGTTATTTATTTTTATTTATTGGTATATGCTGTGCCTTAAACATCTCACCAGATTGAACTTAATGTTTTAGCTTAATAAGAAGGTATAATGACCTTTCTTGGTTGGCTTTCCTCTATGGGGTACACCTTGATTCTTTTCCTATTAGAGGGTCTGCCAAGAAGTTGGAGGACTCTGTATGAGGCCTCTCCAAGAGTGGGCATAGTGCTGAATGGGACTTACCATGGATATGGAACAAAGACAGAATGGACTGATTCACCGATTGTTGGGAAGCACTGTTGCTGCTACTGTGAACTGGACTGTTATGTTGCCTATTATATACTAAAAAAAGGTTCCAGGAAGACAAAACTAAGTCTCTTTATTTCCGTGATGTTGGTTATACCTAGAAAATAAGAAGTGTACAAAGTGATATGGTGAGGGGACTGGTAGAGGTTGGGTGAAGGTGGGCTGGCCTACATGGTGGTAGTGATGGGTCTCCTGTCTGGACCGCACATAGGGAAACCCATGCCTCTTGTGTATTTGGATCAGGTATGCTGCATCGTCCCGATGGACAATGTCAGAAGGAATTGCTGTTAAAACATTCGGTCAAAGATTATATAACTGCATTTTATATGTGTGAAAGATAGTGTTGAAGACCCTGACCACAGTTTATGGATGGTTGTGCCAGTTTGCCCTAGAAAGCCTATTTCTCAGACCTTGCAGCCCAGTTGTTGGCTCCATCAAAAATATGCACCTTTCAGTCCTGGAAGAAATGTTCCTTCCCTTTTAAGTTGAAGTAAGACTGCTGGGTCATGACCTGTAGAATTTCCCCTCATATGTTGAGGCATGTGCTTGCGGTGTGGTTGTTCTTTTTTTCAAATGAAAAATAATAGTACTTCAAGAGCTGCACTTTCAATTACGGTACATTCTAACACCTATCAGATTCGGCACTCACTGGAAATGTCAGACCTGCCCTTCCGAGGTACTATAAGTACTTGTTTTAAAGCCTCCCTTTCATCAATTCTCCAGGTAATCACCCTTGGCAACAAAATCACCCCATGCTGTTTCTCCTCCTCCCAGCTCTTTGATCACTCTTGAACTCCATAGTAGGACAGGATTGCAGCTTTAAAATGGTATTAAAGGTTCAGCTTTAAAAAAATTAAGCCACTGGTCCTCCTTAATGACTTGTTGGTGAATGGTTGCAATAGAAGCATAACTGCAAATTAAGATGAAATGCTTTCCTCATAAATACAATGTTGCGATTATTTCCAATTTGAAGGATAACATGAAAGATGCATCTAGTTTAGTAATCTATTTTTTATTGATAAAGGGAAAGTTTGCCAGGCTTTCTTCTTTGAAATGTTACGATCCATGCATTTGTTGAATTTTAATCCTCAAAGTCAGAAAAAGGTAAATTGCCCTTGGTGTACAGATTAGTCCCTATATCTTCCAATTTGTCTTGTACAATACTTGTGTCCAGTTTAGCATGAATTCAGGAGATGAAGGCTTGAAATACATATGTATTCCCTCCTGGATACATGCCCCATGGTATCACTAACTCATAAGTCTTCCGGGAGAATTTTCACACAATTGTCTGTTTTAATTATAAAGGGTGGATGGATGGATGGGGGCGGTATTGCTCTGTTATATTGTAAGGAGTATCCATGTTTTTGCTAATATACCTTTTTTATTTGAGTGGCCACCATATGATCTCCTTGTTCTTTTTAAATTGTTTTTTGTGATATATTATTTCTGGAAATACTCCTCACTTATGTTAGTGGTTCTTTTGTTCAAAAATAGGAGATGTTTCAAATGCAATTTTGTTTATTGTTTGGCTTTCTTTGCTTTAGTTAGGGTCTTCTGAACATACAAACTTCTGTCTAAGTTTCTGGGCTTAAAAACACAGGGATGTGTTGTTTGTTAAAGATTCTTCTAAAGCTGACCATCCACTGGACAGAGCTCATGACAGTTCACTGTACCAGCCCGCTTCTGGTACCATATGATCAGGGGCAGACTGACCATTTGGAAACTGCCCGAGGGCCCGGGGTCAGTAGGGGGCCCCATGAGATGCCCCTGGTACCTTTTTCATAGGCTTTTTTGAGTTTGGGCAAGGGCACAGGGGCCCCATGATCCTCTATTGCCCGGGGACCCCATGAGTTGTCAGTCCCCCCCTGCATGTGATTACTGTAGCCAATTACAGCAGATCACAAGACAATTGTACACAATGAAAGGCTTTTGTGATGAGCTCTGTAACTGGTCACAGTGATCACATTGTACAGGCAAGGTCAATCACAGCCCATCTGTTCCATGTGATTAGCTGTGGCCAATCACAGCTATTTATAATAGTAAACACTGAATGAATAGTTTTCATTCAGAAAAACAGGTTGCTTATAACTCTAAAATTCAGTTGTAAGCAATCAGTTGTACCAGTTGTATGATGACACTGTACTGTACTGGTGACAGCATGTAAACAAAATGTGAAAAAAAAAATTGTTCTTTTCCAAAAAATTGTAACAAAAAATTACAACTTCAAAAAACTTGTCATGCCTCTTACTAAATACCTTGGACTGTCTAGTTTGTGGACTCTTTATCTTTCCTACAGACTAAATAATATACACTGATTTGGGTTATTTTCACCAAAGAAATGTAGCAGTATACATTTTGGCCTAAAATTAGGAAGAAAAATTATTGATAATTATTTATTTAGGGTTTTTTTTTACTAAAGCTGGAGAGTGCAAAATCAGATTCACGTCTGCATAGAAACCAATCAAGTTCTAACCTCAGCTTGTTCAGTTAAACTTTGGCAATAAAACCTGGAAGCTGATTGGTTTCTATGCAGAAGTGGTCCCGATTTTGTACTCTCCAGCTTTAGTAAATAAACCCCTATATGTCACCCAATGGTTAAGCACACTAGGATGCAGACCTCAACCATCATGTAGAAAAGGTATACTTACCTAAATTACTTAAAAATTAAAAACGGTACTTATTTTTCAGAGGGTGCTTTTCCTGAGACAGCAATGGAGCTAATGTGGCCATTTTAGATGCATACAATGATAATGTGGTCCTTTTTGATACAAACTGGCTTTGGATAGTTCTTGAATTGTGTCAGACAAATTTGGTAGCCCCTGTTTTAGAACTTGGCCTCTTTACTTTCACGACATTGCTGGTAATTTAAAAATAAAGCCATGTATAGTATAGTGTGTGTTGTTATACGCCAGTAGAAGATAATTAACATTTGAATCCTGGAGACATTTTCAGTAACTGGTTTTTAATTCTATTTGCGCATAGACAGCTAGTTGGTTACCTACTTCGAAAGGTAGAACGGCTGAACTATTGCTTTTGTAAAAATACTTTGTTCAACCAACAGGGAACTTCTTTAGCTTACAATGATTGCTTTGTTGAACTATAAGTATGGTTTACTAAAAAAACTTTCATTTTGTTCTAAAAGAACCAACTGTTCTAAAAGGACCAACTGTTCTAATCACTAAATTCACCTCATTAACATCTGAGTTTACTTTCTTTGTAATAGAAAACAGCTCATTTTTAGCCCAGAAGGTGATACTCTAATATTGCATCTTTACCTGCTCTTGACTAATATAGTAGCTTAGCACTGACGTATCATTATATCATCAAACTTTAGTTTGCTTGGGCCAGGGCTGATAGCTGCTATATTCCTATGTTTTTGACAGTTAAACTATATCTAAACCCTAGAACAGGGGTGTCAAACTCCATTTCATCATGGGCCATATCAGCATTATGGTTGCCCTCAAAGGGCCGGTTGTATCTGTAAGACTAGATGTCCAGAGCACCTCACCCCCCCCCCATTACATCAGATGTCAAGAATCCTTCACCCTCCCTAACATCACCATGCACCCCCTTTGGGGGCAGAGCTGGAAAGCAGAAAGTGCAGGGTCTGGAGGAGGACCAGAGGAGGAGTGGAGTCAGTTACCAGAGTCTGCTGAATGCGGAGACCAGGGGAGCCAGAGATGAGAGGGTGCTGCAGCTGCACAGAGAGGTGCAGGATTTGGCAGAGGAGTTCTATCCTCTCTGCTGCCGACTGCTGAGACAAGGTGGGTGCGGAGACAATGGCATACCTGCAGGAGAGTTGCAAGGGCCACATGAACTTGCTTGGAGGGCCGGATTCAGCCCGTGGGCCTTGTTTGATATCTGTACCCTAGAATAAAAAAGTAATATATCGCAGTTTAGAAGTCCTTAGTTTTGGTGAGTGCATTTGTTTTGTTTTATTTTGAGGCCAAGTACATTTTCTGCAAGTACAGGAAAATACGCGTTGATCCAGATAGAAATTCAGTATCCTTGCAACTAAATAATTCTTAGGAGAAAATAGGGGAAGGTGTTTGAAGTCCAAATTGTGACGAACACAGCGTCAGACCCCAGACCTTCTCACCAAACTCGTGACCGAAGGACTAGCCAATCTAAAACCACGATGTCACGTGCGTAACAATGGCACACCCAGCTGCACCCTGCACAATGATTTTACAGCTAATTGGACCACAATCTATGTACCGGCAGCCTGGGTGCAATTGTTACTGGGTCAGGTTAATTACGCAATTAACTCTTCACACTGCCACCACCTCCTTTTTGTACAGAGAAAGAGGAAACTCGGCAATATCAGCTATAACACTATAATGGTTGAGATAATCGTCTGTATAACACGGTCATCGCCAGTTATACAGAGGGTTAAACAAACACAGTAGCGCTCTTTTTAGAGGCAGGAATTTGTAAATTGTAATAAAGAGCTATAGAAACAGTTCAACACTTTCAGAAGGAAAGATTTATTACTAAAAGGTCGAAAAGGGTGCAATAAAAATATTTACAGAAAAAAGATGTAACCAATATATATATAAATATACAGAGAACAACAGCACAGCAAAGGGGTAACAGAAAAGAGGTTAAAGAGTTTAAGTACTTGCCAATCAGCCTTGGGTTTGCAGATCAAGTTTCAGAGCGAAAGAGTATGGGTCTCCCCAGGTGGTTCTCATGTTTAAATGGGAGAATTCTTCAACTTCTTTCTCTTAGGCCTGACATCCAATTTTGTGGTTCCCCGGCAGGGGGTGTCTCTGAAGTCAAGGACCAATACCCCGTTTAGGGAGGGATCGTCTGGGCGTGGACCTAAACTAGAGCCAAAATCTCTTCTGGTTCATATTTTGGCTCATAACTTTCCCTATGCACAGGTGACATTCCACCCGCGGGTAGATTATTATGCAGATGCCTCTGAGGAGCGGTTAGATATGAAATATATATTTGAAGGGTTCCAGAGATGTACTTTTCTGCTTTCCTATGTATTCCTATGTATTCCAGTCAGGGAGTGTGACCTACCAAACTGTTAGTCTTCTCGTGGCCAATCTGAAGATATGCCTGGTTTTTATGTAAGTCTCTCATATTCCAAGATATGAGACATAGGGGAAAAATGGATTTTAAAAGTGTTATCTGGTTTCCTGCTTCTCTGGAATGCCTTGAACTCCTGGGAAGGCTTGCATTATCTCTTACGAGGTGCTATATGGCACAGCTCTCTCAGACAACCAGGCACCTCGCTCAGAGAGGTGTTTTATAGCTCTGGGCTCCCTGTTGTGCTCTGTCCTGCCTGTGACACTGCCAACACACACACCTAGATGTCACTGTGGCTGAACAGAGAGGAAGGGGGGAGAATGAGGGACAACATGGAGATTCTTAACAAAATGGAGGGTTGGAGCAAAATGGTTGAACCGCATCCATCTCTGTGTGTACGCTTGCTACACAAATCAGGACAGCAGCCAAGGGTGACAGCACTGATCCTCCATAGATACAGTATTGTGATTGATCGTGGTCTTCCTAGGAAAGGAAGTGTGTTATTGTCAGAATTAGAGATGAGCGAATTTCTCAAAAATTCGATTCGGCTGATTCGGCGAATTCCAGTGTGAAATTCGATTCGATGCGAATTTCTTCGCTACGAAGATGACATATAAAAAGGGTTTGTAGGCTTCAGAGAGCCTTTAAATTAGTGCAGAACACTGTACCTTTAATTTAAATGCCCTTGGAGATGAGGAAAGAGAAGGAGAAGGAGAAGGATGAGAAGAAGGAGAAGGAGAAGGATGAGAAGAAGGAGAAGGAGAAGGATGAGAAGAAGGAGAAGGAGAAGGATGAGAAGAAGGAGAAGGATGAGAAGAAGGAGAAGGATGAGAAGAAGGAGAAGGATGAGAAGAAGGAGAAGGATGAGAAGAAGGAGAAGGATGAGAAGAAGGAGAAGGATGAGAAGATGGAGAAGGAGAAGGATGAGAAGAAGGAGAAGGAGAAGGATGAGAAGAAGGAGAAGGAGAAGGATGAGAAGAAGGAGAAGGATGAGGAGAAGGAGAAGGATGAGAAGAAGGAGAAGGATGAGAAGAAGGAGAAGGATGAGAAGAAGGAGAAGGATGAGAAGAAGGAGAAGGAGAAGGATGAGAAGAAGGAGAAGGATGAGAAGAAGGAGAAGGATGAGAAGAAGGAGAAGGAGAAGCAGAAGGAGAAGGATGAGAAGAAGGAAAAGGAGAAGGATGAGAAGATGGAGAAGGAGAAGGATGAGAAGAAGGAGAAGGAGAAGGATGAGAAGAAGGAGAAGGAGAAGGATGAGAAGATGGAGAAGGAGAAGGATGAGAAGAAGGAGAAGGAGAAGGATGAGAAGAAGGAGAAGGAGAAGGATGAGAAGAAGGAGAAGGATGAGAAGAAGGAGAAGGAGAAGGATGAGAAGAAGGAGAAGGAGAAGGATGAGAAGAAGGAGAAGGAGAAGGATGAGAAGAAGGAGAAGGAGAAGGATGAGAAGAAGGAGAAGGAGAAGGATGAGAAGAAGGAGAAGGAGAAGGATGAGAAGAAGGAGAAGGAGAAGGATGAGGAGAAGGAGAAGGATGAGAAGAAGGAGAAGGATGAGAAGAAGGAGAAGGATGAGAAGAAGGAGAAGGATGAGAAGAAGGAGAAGGAGAAGGATGAGAAGATGGAGAAGGAGAAGGATGAGAAGAAGGAGAAGGAGAAGGATGAGAAGAAGGAGAAGGAGAAGGATGAGAAGAAGGAGAAGGATGAGGAGAAGGAGAAGGATGAGAAGAAGGAGAAGGATGAGAAGAAGGAGAAGGATGAGAAGAAGGAGAAGGAGAAGGATGAGAAGAAGGAGAAGGATGAGAAGAAGGAGAAGGAGAAGGAGAAGCAGAAGGAGAAGGATGAGAAGAAGGAAAAGGAGAAGGATGAGAAGATGGAGAAGGAGAAGGATGAGAAGAAGGAGAAGGAGAAGGATGAGAAGAAGGAGAAGGAGAAGGATGAGAAGATGGAGAAGGAGAAGGATGAGAAGAAGGAGAAGGAGAAGGATGAGAAGAAGGAGAAGGAGAAGGATGAGAAGAAGGAGAAGGAGAAGGATGAGAAGAAGGAGAAGGAGAAGGATGAGAAGAAGGAGAAGGAGAAGGATGAGAAGAAGGAGAAGGATGAGAAGAAGGAGAAGGAGAAGGATGAGAAGAAGGAGAAGGAGAAGGATGAGAAGAAGGAGAAGGATGAGAAGAAGGAGAAGGATGAGAAGAAGGATGAGAAGAAGGATGAGAAGAAGGATGAGAAGAAGGAGAAGGATGAGAAGAAGGACAGTTCTGTGACAGTTTCTGTCTATTTCTGACAGTTCTGGGACATTCACTCCATACAGCTGTTTCAACCGCTGTATGGAGGGAATGTCATGGAACTGTCAGAAATAGTCTATTTCTGACAGTTCTGGGACATTCACTCCATACAGCTGTTTCAACCGCTGTATGGAGGGAATGTCATGGAACTGTCAGAAATAGACTATTAATGACAGTTCTGGGACTCTGACAGTTCCATGACATTCCCTTCATACAGCGGTTGAAACAGCTGTATGGAGTGAATGTCCCAGAACTGTCATTAATAGTCTATTTCTGACAGTTCCATGACATTCCCTCCATACAGCGGTTGAAACAGCTGTATGGAGTGAATGTCCCAGAACTGTCAGAAATAGACTATTTATGACAGTTCTGGGACATTCACTCCATACAGCGGTTGAAACATTGTATCTATTTTTTTCCATAAATGACATTCTGCAGATACACTTAGAGGAGCGCTGCAGATACACTTTTTGCCGGCTTGGAATTATTCTTATTTTCATCCTACTTCTTCTTTTTCTTCTTATGAGGATGAGGATGAGGATGAAGAAGAAGAAGTAGGATGAAAATAAGATTAATTCCAAGCCGGCAAAAAGTGTATCTGCAGCGCTCCTCTAAGTGTATTTGCAGAATGTCATTTATGGAAAAAAATAGATACAATGTTTCAACCGCTGTATGGAGTGAATGTCCCAGAACTGCCATAAATAGTCTATTTCTGACAGTTCTGGGACATTCACTCCATACAGCTGTTTCAACCGCTGTATGGAGGGAATGTCATAGAACTGTCAGAAATAGACTATTAATGACAGTTCTGGGACTGTCCTTCCATACAGCGGTTGAAACATTGTATCTATTTGTTTCCATAAATGGATCCATTTATGGAAACAAATAGATACAATGTTTCAACCGCTGTATGGAAGGACAGTCCCAGAACTGTCATTAATAGTCTATTTCTGACAGTTCTATGACATTCCCTCCATACAGCGGTTGAAACAGCTGTATGGAGTGAATGTCCCAGAACTGTCAGAAATAGACTATTTATGACAGTTCTGGGACTGTCCTTCCATACAGCGGTTGAAACATTGTATGTATTTGTTTCCATAAATGGATCCATTTATGGAAACAAATACATACAATGTTTCAACCGCTGTATGGAAGGACAGTCCCAGAACTGTCATTAATAGTCTATTTCTGACAGTTCCATGACATTCCCTCCATACAGCGGTTGAAACAGCTGTATGGAGTGAATGTCCCAGAACTGTCAGAAATAGACTATTTCTGACAGTTCTGGGACTGTCCTTCCATACAGCGGTTGAAACATTGTATGTATTTGTTTCCATAAATGGATCCATTTATGGAAACAAATACATACAATGTTTCAACCGCTGTATGGAAGGACAGTCCCAGAACTGTCATTAATAGTCTATTTCTGACAGTTCCATGACATTCCCTCCATACAGCGGTTGAAACAGCTGTATGGAGTGATTGTCCCAGAACTGTCAGAAATAGTCTATTTCTGACAGTTCTGGGACATTCACTCCATACAGCTGTTTCAACCGCTGTATGGAGGGAATGTCATGGAACTGTCAGAAATAGACTATTAATGACAGTTCTGGGACTGTCCTTCCATACAGCGGTTGAAACATTGTATGTATTTGTTTCCATAAATGGATCCATTTATGGAAACAAATACATACAATGTTTCAACCGCTGTATGGAAGGACAGTCCCAGAACTGTCATTAATAGTCTATTTCTGACAGTTCTATGACATTCCCTCCATACAGCGGTTGAAACAGCTGTATGGAGTGAATGTCCCAGAACTGTCAGAAATAGACTATTTATGACAGTTCTGGGACTGTCCTTCCATACAGCGGTTGAAACATTGTATCTATTTTTTTCCATAAATGACATTCTGCAAATACACTTAGAGGAGCGCTGCAGATACACTTTTTGCCGGCTTGGAATTAATCTTATTTTCATCCTACTTCTTCTTCTTCATCCTCATCCTCATAAGAAGAAAAAGAAGAAGTAGGATGAAAATAAGAATAATTCCAAGCCGGCAAAAAGTGTATCTGCAGCGCTCCTCTAAGTGTATCTGCAGAATGTCATTTATGGAAAAAAATAGATACAATGTTTCAACCGCTGTATGGAGTGAATGTCCCAGAACTGTCATAAATAGTCTATTTCTGACAGTTCTGGGACATTCACTCCATACAGCTGTTTCAACCGCTGTATGGAGGGAATGTCATAGAACTGTCAGAAATAGAATGTTTCAACCGCTGTATGGAAGGACAGTCCCAGAACTGTCATTAATAGTCTATTTCTGACAGTTCTATGACATTCCCTCCATACAGCGGTTGAAACAGCTGTATGGAGTGAATGTCCCAGAACTGTCAGAAATAGACTATTTCTGACAGTTCTGGGACATTCCCTCCATACAGCGGTTTCCGGCAAAAAGTGTATGTGCAGAGTTCCTCTATTCTGCAGATACACTTAGAGGAGCTCTGCAGATACACTTAGAGGAGCTCTGCACATACACTTTTTGCCGGCTTGGAATTATTCTTATTTTCATCCTTCTTCTTCTTCTTCTTCTTCTTCTTCTTCTTCATCCTCATCCTCATCCTCTTCTTCTTCTTCTGAGGATGAGGATGAGGATGAAGAAGAAGAAGAAGAAGTAGGATGAAAATAAGATTAATTCCAAGCCGGCAAAAAGTGTATGTGCAGAGCTCCTCTAAGTGTATCTGCAGAATAGAGGAACTCTGCACATACACTTTTTGCCGGCTTGCAATTATTCTTATTTTCATCCTACTTCTTCTTCTTCTTCTTCTTCTTCTTCTTCTTCATCCTCTTCTTCTTCTTCTGAGGATGAGGATAAAGAAGAAGAAGAAGAAGAAGAAGTAGGATGAAAATAAGATTAATTCCAAACAGGCAAAAAGTGTATGTGCAGAGCTCCTCTAAGTGTATCTGCAGAATAGAGGAACTCTGCACATACACTTTTTGCCGGCTTGGAATTATTCTTATTTTCATCCTACTGCTTCTTCTTCTTCTTCATCCTCATCCTCATCCTCAGAAGAAGAGGATGAGGATGAGGATGAAGAAGAAGAAGAAGAAGAAGTAGGATGAAAAGAAGAATAATTCCAAGCCGGCAAAAAGTGTATGTGCAGAGTTCCTCTATTTCTGACAGTTCTCTCACAGCTTCTTCACATGTACAGCGGTTGAAACATCTGTATCCTAAATGGAAACTAATAGATACAAATTGTATCTATTAGTTTCCATTTAGGATACAGATGTTTCAACCGCTGTACATGTGAAGAAGCTGTGAGAGAACTGTCAGAAATAGAGGAACTCTGCACATACACTTTTTGCCGGCTTGGAATTATTCTTCTTTTCATCCTACTTCTTCTTCTTCTTCTTCATCCTCATCCTCTTCTTCTGAGGATGAAGATGAAGAAGAAGAAGAAGTAGGATGAAAAGAAGAATAATTCCAAGCCGGCAAAAAGTGTATGTGCAGAGTTCCTCTATTTCTGACAGTTCTCTCACAGCTTCTTCACATGAACAGTGGTTGAAACATCTGTATCCTAAATGTAAACTAATAGATACAATGTTTCAACCGCTAAACATGTGTTCCTTCTGTCAGAGAACTGTCAGAAATAGCGGAGCTCACTGCAGGGACACTTTTGCCGGCTGATCGGGAAATGTTCGATTCGCGCACCCGAAGTAGGCAAAATTTCGGTTTCGCCGCGAATCGAATATTTCCTGAAATTCGACTCGAATTCCGGTTCGCCTGGTTCGATTCGCTCATCTCTAGTCAGAATCAGCAGATCAGAAAAAGAAAGAAAACAAATACAGTTACCATATGTAAGGACTGGAAATCTAAAGCATTAAATGTATTAGATACATTATTATTTTTTTTGCTTTTTGGGTTTAGGTACTTTTGGGAAAACAAAAAAATTACAAAAAAGAAGCCTTTTTCCATGAAAGAAGTTAAACATTTTCTAAGTGGTTATTTATTTATGTATTTTGTTAGAAAACTGTTTTGTTGAGTGTTCAAAGAAAAAAAACAGCAAGCCAAGCGACCCAGCATGCACAAGCGCATGCCACTCATTAAACAATTAATTAGGCATTACCAGCAACAACTGAAAGCATAGAACAATTGTGTGCATGTGGCTCGATACATAAGAAGGATATAATAAGGAGACGCTGCCCACTTTATGCCAAAACCCTAAAAAGAATCAGTATTACATAACTAGAACCACTGTTTTTGAATCAGCCCTAAATTTATTATGGTTGAAATTCCTGAGTGTAGATCTTATTTTCTTCCACAAGATGGCGATAGTGGATATGTTCTGTTACTGAACCCTAAACTTGGAACACTGGATGCTGGGAGATGTAGTTTGAGCCATAAGTGGTGCTATTGCTATTGCTGGAAAGAGACGCACCAGAACCAAAGTACCTGGAGGCAAGAGGGGCCAGATAAGGGGGTATAAATTAAAAAGCCTAGTAAAGAGTAAAGGGATTTGGGAGATCAGCAACAATCAGAGAGGAGCTATTACTGAGAGTGAGGAGAGCTGTTAGTGGTTTTACTGCTGAAAGTGATGGGTGGGCTGCACTATCCGGAGAGCCGCTAGTTCTCATCGAATGTCACTGGACTGAGCTTGTCAGGTTTTCTGCACTACCCCACTGTTCTGACTATAACCTGAAGTCGTCCATTCACCATCAGGGAACCTGCCTGTGCAGGACCGCATAGAGGTCCAGTCTGCTCACTGTTTAGGGTCTGCCCTAGGGACACTGAATGTCAACTACTGCAACAGCCAGGAACACCTCTCACCAGACTGCTGGAGAATGCCAGTAAGCGCCATTGGCACACAAAGAGGGACCCCTACAACTACACA
Source organism: Staurois parvus (assembly GCF_062004578.1). Lineage (NCBI taxonomy): Eukaryota > Metazoa > Chordata > Amphibia > Anura > Ranidae > Staurois > Staurois parvus. The sequence goes on along the minus strand of NW_028318452.1, from coordinate 3,550,128 downwards.
GCCTGCTGCCAAGTAACCATTGAGGGAGAGTGGTGGGAGGGTCTTTGACACACAGTTTATCCTAATTGTTGACATAGAATATATTCCCTTTTGAGAAACTTACTCTTCACCTGCATTCCTAATATTTGTACTTAGTTACCCCAAAGCATCACTTGTTCAGCTTGTCCAGGCCTAAAATGCCTAGCTGACTTGCAATCTAGACTTTATTTTTTTATTTATATACATAAAAGAACATCTTTGCTATGCACGCCAATGTCTTCAAGGGCCCCAATGTAGCCTGCAGAAGGACAACTTAGAGAATTGTATACGGTTTAATTGTTGTTGAGGGCATTCAGCATACAAACTCTAATATTGCGCACTCACCAGATACGCAATATCAATGCGCATTTGTGATAAATAACCACAAAACATCAGGTATCCCGGGGTTGGTCTGGTCAGATCTGGTCATGTCTCCCTCACTGCCTCATGGTACTGCCACACTCAGAAGAGACCACTCTGTAAATGTAGCCAACTGGTGTCAGCTGTCACACTGCCGGCTACCTCCGCACATCCCCGAAACTTCGATACCTGAGATCTTATCAACACTCTCACTTTGGACTTATCCCATCTGATAGAGTCTGACACTTTCTTCACTATATCGGCCACCTATTTAGTGGCCCATGTATTTGCACATTGTCATTTTATTCATTATATTGTTATAATGTTTTGATGCTCAGTACCTGTGGATTTCTATTTAGCGCTGCACCCCCCCCCCCCCCCTTACACTTGTTTTTTTGAAGGTCTTATATGGTGCCTTTTGGTGCATAGCCGCTGATGTATTTGATATTATACTGTTCATACCGCTCACTTACTTCAGTTTATTGAACTCTAATATTCTAACCACAGACCTAGGCTTAGCCCTCGCATTGCAAGAGATCTCGAGTCACTTACCCTGCAGAAAATTGTTACCCATTTATGTTGCTTGCTGCTGCTGTTTGTATGAGGAGGGTTATAGTTTATGCTGATTAGAGTAACAATATTTGCTGGGACTTACATTATCGTAACCCTTGAGTGCATTGTTTATGCTGTTACTTTCTCATTGGTTGTACTTTACCTTGATTGACCTTAATTTGATAATACACTCTACTATGTACTATAAAGTCTGGAATCTACTGGCAGGGTGATCCTAAGGTATTGATAAATCAGTACTCCACATCTGCTGAAGTTGTATAACTGGTGGTGTCAGTGGGGCTGAGGCCTTGAACAGGGTTGAGATAAAAGGTGAGTGCCCGCTTCAAATGAGGGTGGCGCTACAATTATGAAAAAGTAGAAGAGCTGTGATCTTCCAACTGTCAGATCCTAAGGACTAATTAAAGACAGGCATCATTGCCATGGATGAATTGTACAACCACCTTGCCCAAACAGCCTCTGTTAGCATAAGTGTCTTTATTCACTTAGAATTCACTAATGATTTCCAAAATTGGATGGTAATAGGTGAAAACTTCTTCCACCTCATGAATATTGCTTTCCTGATATGAACAATAGTAGCCCAAGCAGTGTCCTCCCTGCTGTAGTGGGAACTAAGTCCCTGACAAGGCCCAACAAGCAGATTTTGGGGGATAGAGCAATGGAGGTTTGTTCAACAGGTGAAGCCTGATGTGACATGTGACAGGGTGAAGCCTGACGTGACGTGTGACGTCAACATGCAAGTGGCATTTTTCTTCATGATATCACGTGAGTGTAAAATCATTTTTAGTAAACAGAGTCTATTTATTTTTTCTTGTTCAAACAATTTTATTTTTAACATGGAACAGTATAAAATAATAAGCAAAAGTATGGGTCATTGAAGGTGTACATTAATTGCACAGTAAGAAACCCAATAATACAAGGTCAGGCATCACTAATAAAGAGGACTATCAAATGGCAGTTAAGGCCTAACAAAATGGGGGAGGGGGGGGGGAAAGGATGGGAAGGGGCATACGGCTGCACAGTAGGGGGAGAAGGGGGAAACCCGCAGTATGGTTAAGGAATGGTACCGTCAAACAAAAGATGCAGATTACGGATTGAGAAGGGAGTCATCAAAATTGGATGGAAGGAAATGCTCTACCCAGGGATTCCAAATCTTCTTGAACTTAGGGATGGAATCTAGGATAGTGGCTTCTATTTTTGCGTGAATCATTGCCTGAGTGACCCTATTCGAAACTGCAGTCATACTCAACGAGGGAGATTTCCATGATTTAGCGATAACCTGCTTGGCTGCGGTGGTGACTTGTAGAATAAGTTTGAGATGCGCCTTAGCGATGCCAGGTGGTCGCAGGTTAAGAAGCGCGATTAATGGATCGGGATAGAGGGTTCCGGCACTGAGTGTAGATAATATTTTAAAAACCTCCACCCAAAATGCATGGACAGAGTCTATTTATTTTTTATTCCTGTCTGCCAAGGAATGGAGGAGCATCATTTGATAGAGCTGCCAGGGGTTTTGTTCTCAAGAGCTAATTGACCATTCATTCTTTGATGGTCAATTTAATTTGGTAAGCGATTTGGGTGATTCTTATGTATGGAAGATTCTCCTTTTAATATTAGCACTGGAGGTCATTAAAGGCACTGTTTTAGCACTGTTCCCAGAACTGTTAAATTGCACTGAGACTGTACATGGACTGTTACTTATGAGTCCTGTGACACTGATTTTTTTAGTTATTCATCGAGCACATTATTTGTTCTTTTTTTCCACTTGTCAGTGATTTGATATTGTTTTAACGTTGCTCATTTATATTTATTATTTATTTAGGTTTGTACAACTGCATTGATAACATCCAACCAGAAGTGAGTAATAGCTGGGCAAGTCCAGAATACATAGAAAAAGTTTCCTGTTGGGTGATCACACCTCCAGTAAGCCAGGGGAAGAGTGTAGTTAAGCCTGTGGGGGGTAAAGTAGGCCCTTTGGTTTATTTTTAACTGGGTGAGTCTATCTCAATAGACACTAGGTGCTTAAAATGTAAATCCCACATGTCCATTCAGTCTTTATCACCCAGATCTGAAATGTCCACTAACCATTTCTGCTGGAGAGAAAGGACAGATTTGGGAGTTGATGTTGAAAGAACAGGCTACTGAAGGCATAGGAATTCTGCAGATAGCTAATAGTTAGGTAACTCCATAGTGGAATATTGGGTGGTCTGTGTTATAGGCTCATAGCAGAGCCTTACTTTCCAGGTCTTGAGGGTGGTGGCCATAGATGGGGTGAGGGACCTTGGGGGCCCTGAAATAACAGCACTTGAAGGGTCTGCAGAGAGTGAAAAACAGTGGCTTCTAGCATGGTAGAGAGATTAGGAACATCTGGGCATAGCCAGTAAGCAATTATTCAGTGTGACCATTATATATCTAGCTAGCACTTTTGCATAATTATTTTTTAACGTATCATTCTACCTAACAATGCAAAGCAATGGTTTTCTGCGTAGGCATCTAGTTTCTGTTTTGTGTTGGCACATTAAGATGGTGGTTAGAAAAAGAACAGTTGAGGATACATCTTTCAGTGGTAAAACCTGTTGAAGGCTACATGCACATACAGTATGTGATTTTCCCAATCAGCGATAAATCCAGGTGTCTTCATCCTCCCGGGAAGCACAGGTTTCCACAGGTTTCAGCGCAGCCCAGCTTCCAGCAGCCTGTAAAATACACAGTGGTTGGACGCTGTAGTAAGCAATACTTGTGTTTTTGGTCCATATGCGGTCAATAACAGATGAATCATATGCAGAACTCGTAAGTTGGGGCATACGTCCCTAAATGGATACTGCCCCAAATGAGTACAGCTCAGCACAGCATGCAGTTGCATTCAGCCACCTTGTACTTCAGCCTGTCCAGAATTTTGATGCTGATCGCCCAGAAACACTGAGATTTGACACTGACAGATAAAACCACCCACCCACCTACCTAACAAAACACAGAAAGGGGAAAAAATAAACTGACGGGGCTTTTAAGGCCTTCCTTTTCTATCCAAAACTAACAAAAAAGACATTTTGTTTTGGCTATATTCTTTTATTATATTATTATTACACAGGATATGTATAGCACCTTACAAAATAAAGAGAGGCAGTATAGTTACAATTCATATCATGACAAGAGGGTTAGGAGGGCCTGCTCATTAGAGCTTACAATCTAATTTTTAAAGGGTATATGTAAAGTGTTACTAAACCCACAACAGTAATATAGCACCATCCCCTTAGGAGTCGCTGAGTAATTTTAAGGCTCCCTTTCGCTCTGAACCCCTCTCTAAAAGCCCAACTCCTGCTGACACCAGCAGGAAAAGTTATCTGGTTTGGACCCCAAAAGGCATGAACTGCGGCCAGTTCTGATGATTGGACTGTGCTGTAAATATGTTCAATAGTAGTGGCCGGGGAAATAGGCTGCAACACGTGTTAACTATATGCAATGTCCGCAACTGTGGGCAGGAAAGTGATCAATTTGAAAAAGAATGTCAGTGTTTAGTTGTTTGGCTGGTGTATGGGACTCTCTCACCTAATCTGTGGCTTCCCACAGGTTCTCGCGGTCTCTCAGCTGATGAGGGCCTCCAATCCCCACTGCAGTGCCCGGTCCAGTCACAGCACTCTGGGTTGCCTGCGAACAGGATGTTTCTCTCTAGACTGGCGATGCTGGTGGTCAGCGATCCCTACTGGCTCTTCTTCTCTCTTGCTCTGCGGCCCTGGCCTGTATTCTGGCAGCCCACACAGCTATCTCTCTCCACTTCTGCTCCCCAGCTCTCTCCCCTCTCACTTGTTTCTTTTCCTGGGCTTCTACATTTATATACCTCTGCCCACGCGCCAGCTCTTCTGGGAAAAATGTAGTCCCCCAGTTAGCATCCTTCTAAAACTAAGTCCTGCAGTTCAACCTATAAGATCCATAAAGCTTTTACCAGAGTGTGTGTCAATCAGTTGCAGGACACTACCACCTCGTGTCTCTTTTAACATCCTGCAGTCTGCATAATAGCAGGGTGGTACAGTAAAATCTGTATATGCAGTAAAGCATGCTTTATATACTCACTGTGGAACCTAAGGGATTAATCTTTTGTGTTATGTTAACAGGCTGTTTGATCCTGCCTTCTTTGATCTTCCCCTTCTTCCACAGTCCACAATCCATCTGCCATAGTACACAGCCCTAGGGGACACTGTGTACATGTTCAGTTTGGTGTGTATAGCTAGAGGTTTGTTTTGTTTTTTTTGAAGGGTGTATGCAATCAGCACAGGGCAAATCAGCACTGTTCAGACAGAGCGTCAGGGGTCATGCAGTCCCATAGGGCAGTCAGAGGAGAAAGAATGAAAATTCCTTCGACAGGCTTTAACCAATGCACGGATAGACACTGATAAAAGTCACAAGACTTCTATATACTGCTGATGAGAAAAGGTATTTAGCAGTTTATATTTACTAAAACAATTGCATTTTCGTGTTCTGTGTACTGTGGGAGACCAGATTTAATGAATACAGGGTCCTGGGTTTAGTAACACTTTAAACCCTATATTTCCATCTCAATTAGCTTTATGGCTAAAGGGTAATTTAAGGGTTAGGTTACATTTTAGAGCAGGGGTCTCCAAACCTTCTAAAGAAAGGGCCAGTTTAGTGTCCTTTAGACTTTAGGGGGGCCGTACCGTGCCCAGTGGGAGTTAACAATGCCCGATCTTTGGTATCAGGTGGAAAAATAGTTGATGTCAGTGGGAGGAATAGTGCCCCATTTGTGTTGTCAGTGGAAGGCATTATGCCCCATCACTGCTGTCAGCGGAAGGAATACTGCCTCATTGTTGGTGTCAGTGGCAGGAACTCTGCCCCATTATTGGTATCAGTGGCAGGAATAATGCCTCAATGGCCAGATAAAGGCAAGCAAAGGGCCGCATCTGGCCTCAGGGCCATAATTTGGAGACCACTGTTTTAGAGCTTTGGGGGGGGGGGGGGGGTAAAGATCAGGTGATTTTGGCATCAAAAATCCCACTCTGTAAATTTCCTTTACACAAAAAAAACAAATCTACTCCCAAATCTAATATTTTACCTAGTAACTTTAAGGAACTATAAGTTGGGAGATCTCTGAATTTGATCTCTTACCTTCTACCTGTTGTGATCATTATGAGAAGATTTACTCACTTTGTCATATTTTTCATTCTATATGTTGAATGCTGCAGGAGAAGCAAGACTGCCATTGCTTTAGTAGAACAAGAGAGAATTCATTGCAGGGTAGGTAAGGCCTGGAAGCTGCTGTCTTAAGTAATAAAGAAGGACAATGGAAGTTTCAGCTAACCAGAGTTGAGCCATAGCTGGTAATTCACTTTGAAGTGGATTGATCTCATTAGCCACAGTACAAAAGTATTCTTGTAAGTCACACACAACTGCTACGCTGTAGAGCTTAGTAGGAGATACTGATGTTTCCGAAAGCTGGCCATACACTATTAGAATTTAATTAAATTTTTTTTTGTTTCAATAACATTCATTCAATTTTTTAATCATTGGTGGGGTCAAATCGGCAATCATGTTAGACCCCAGTGAAAAGAAAATTAGAAGGAGCAGGATGGAAATTTTTTCTTGAAACAGCACATTATTAACTGTGTATATAGGGTTTTTGTTCAGGAAAGTACATTTGTTCCAAAATCAAATGTTAAAAGCAAATGAAATTTTGATATACATTCAAATTACTTTTGTCAAATCATCAGAATGTTTGTATGTTCGTACAGCTTTAAAAAGGTAACACTTAATACACATAAAAAGATGACTTACCCTGGGGCCAGGAGGAGGACTGAGTTTGGGATGAAATTGTGGTGTGTGTGCCCACTGGAGAGATCCACATTCCTGGTCACCCTGAGAGTGAAGATGTGCGGGGGAGTCCAACATTTGTCACTGGAACGGGAATAAAAGAGTCCAGAGACATCTCCATACAAGACATTGACGTCCAACCTCTGGAGGAGAGAGAAGAGCCTCCTAGTTATCCTCATCACCGTTTTACTTCTCTTCTTCCTGGGAATATTCCTCCACTCCTTTCTGTGGTCTGGAACCAAATCGTCCGCAGTGAACACCATAGATGCATCGGTGGTTATGCTGGGAATCCCAATACCTTAGTTTATGGCCATACTAATGGAGAGCTGCTGGAGGGGAGTAACATTCTAGGAGAATCTGAGAGGACGGTTCCCTATATGACCAAAAAGCGCATCTGACCACCTTAATTGGGGTCAAAAGGTCTGGTGAGTAAGCAATTTATGTATACCTTGCCAGCACGTGGTGAAGATATAAAGTCACTCTCTTTTTTTGTGTCACAGCATAGAGGAATAGAAAGGACTGTCACCTTTATCTAAAACCTAAATTCACCTTTGGACTTTTATTGATTTTGTGGTTTTTCCTTATGTTTTTTGTAAGGTTAGTAGAAATTATAGCACCCACTATAGGTGCAATACAATTTTATGGCTTGGTTTAGTGAAATAAGCCTCTTATATGCATATGCACATTCTATATGTAGCGCCTGTCTATTTATAATTATTCGTTTGCACAAGTGTGGTTATCCACCCTATTAGGGACGGCTTCATATTACACACAGCATTTTTACTTGGCACCTTAATAATAACTTTTAATTTACCCTAGGTTCACACCGAAGCGTTTTCTGCAGCGTTTTGCAGAAACGCACTACAGTCCATTTAACATGATTTCCTATGGGACATGTTCACATCTGTGCGTTTTCACCCAATGCATTTTTTGGAAAGGGTCAGGGACTTTTTTGAACGCAAAAAGTTGCATTTTTGGTTCTATAGACTTCAATGGAAACGCTGCAGAAAAGCATGTATTGCTTTTTTGCTGAGTTTTTGTGGAATTTTGCAAAAAAACATAAAAAAACCCAAATGCAAAATGCATCAAAAACACTGCAAAAACACAAAACGCAATGCAGAAACGGCTCAAACACAACCTGCATAGGTGTGAACCTAGCCTTACAGTATAGGTTATATGGCAACTTTTACTTCTGCAGACAACTTCCATCCAAAACTGTAATTGCTTATTTATATTATGGTTGTTTTAAGAATTCTGATGACATGGAATCACAGGGATAATAACCAGATTATGCGCTGTAAACTTCAAATGTATATAAATCCTAACATTGAACTGCTTTTATTTGATTCCTTTTGGTCTATAAATATGCCAGCACAATTGTTTTATAGCTGTTGAATAAGTACAAAAGATACGATTTGATCCTGCCAGAAATCTTGTGAACTGTTAAAGCAGAGCTCCACCCAAAAGGGCAAGTTCCGCTTTAAGGACTTCTCCCCCGCTCCCCATTAAGGATTGGCACCTTTGGGGGTGGGGTCGGAGTGGGTACCTGAATTTGACAGATACCCACACCCCCTTCTGGTCTGATCGCCTAGGCGACCGGAAGCAGAAGGTGTCCTCCCTCCCTCCCTGTTGTCTTTTGGGACATGTGACAGGTCCCAGAAGACTACAGGACCATTCACAAAGTGCAGCGCTACTCGCGCATGCACAGTGGGTACCCGGCTGTGAAGCCACAAGCTGTCACAGCCGGGTGCCCACATTGAAGATGCCGGCCTCCTGGAATACAGGACAGCTGGTGAAACGAGGACCAAGGAACAGGTAAGTGGCTGTTTTTTTAAAAGTCAGCAGCTACAGTTTTTGTAGCTGCTGACTTGTTTTTTGGCAGGGTGAGTGGAACTCCGCTTTAACTTCCTTTGCTCTCTGCATGTGCTGGATTCTTTTGCATTCTTATCAGTTATTACTGTTCTCATTTCTTTATGTGGACTTTATACCTTCCCCCTATTGGTCATAGAGAGACCAATCAGTGATGACCGATGTAAACTGTCTGGCCTGTACATTTGTGAGCCCTCCCCTTCCCCTTACACACAGGAAAGGAAGAAAACAATCATTCATTCATTCTAGATTAGAGCCCAGATGAATGGCAATGGAAGCAGTAGTTTCAAGTTGTTTCTTTTTAACCTTTTAACACCACCTACAGTATCTTCCCCGAACCTGAACCTTCACTTCCCTGAACCTGCACATCTGCACATTAAACTCAATATCTCCATCCTCCCAAAGTAAATTACCTTTAAATTAACCCCTTCTCCACCTCCTTCCTTTGTTCATGACCTGTATGTGTTGTATCTAATGCACCATTACCAAGCTCCATGCTTTAATCACCTCAACACCAGCATGTTTTTTGATTTCCAAAAATCTGTGGCAAAAAAATTAGACCACGTTGGAGGTCATTTTGGGTGTGTTTGTAGTGACCTGGCATTTTTTTTAACCAATCAGGAAAACTGTTTTTTTTTTTACCACTTCCGGACTGACATAGGCTTATATACAGTTGTGCTCCTACGTTTGAATACCCTGGCAGAAATTGTGACATTTTGCCATTGATATTGAAAATATTACTGATCATGCCAAAAAATGCTCTTTTATTGAAGGATGATGATCATATGAAGCCATTTATTATCAAATAGTTGTTTGGCTCCTAATTAAATCATAATAATAGGTTATTTAACAGTACTGATTGGCATATTCAAAGCTTTGGACATCTTTTTATATCATTTTCCATCTTTACAAAGCTCCATTACCTTGTTACGCAGGACTTTTGACAGTTCTTTTCTGATCCCCATGGCTCAGTATCTAGCCTAGTCAGTGCTTTCACGTAAGAGCTAACAAACTCATTGACTATTTATACAGTGACACTAATTGCAATTTAAAAAGCCACAGATGTGGGACATTAACCTCTAATTGGCATTTTAACCTTGTGTGTCTGTACCAAGGCCAAACATTCCAGGGTATGTAAACATTTGATCATGGCCATTTGGGGGATTTCTGTTGTTATTACAATTTAAAAAGGCGCCAAACAACTATTTGATAATAAATGGCTTCATATGATCATCATCCTTCAATAAAAGAGCATTTTTTGGCATGATCAGTCATATTTTCAATATCAATGGCAAAATGTCACAATTTCTGCCAGGGTATGCAAACTTTTGAGCACAACTGTACGTCTTTGGGCGTTGGTGGCATTATTTGGATGTTGGTTGCAGCTGCAGTCATCATCCAGATTTCATCTTTACAGCCGATGTTACCTTTCTGGTAACAGCGATCTGAGCGAAAACAGCCGCTTGATCACTTTTACAAGCAGTGGAAGGGGGCCCCCTTCCTGCTGCTGCGCGTTGCAGCTTCTGGGCACTCCTGTCTCACCGGGGAGCCTGGGGCCGCTGCTGGCAGTAATGCTGACTGACTGTAGAGATGAAGGAGGAACTTCTGTTCCCTTATCTCTATGGTGTATGAAACCAGAAGCAACAAGGATTTCATCATGTCTGGTTTCGGCTGTCTGTGTACTAGCCATTACTGACTTGTAAAGCAGCCAATTAGTCCGATCCCAGGAGAGCAGAGAACCTGTCAGGGCCCATGCTACCACAAAATATGTTGCTTATCCCTTGTGATAGCAATAGAATTAAAGGTACTATGTCAAAAATTACAATGAACAAATTAAGATTACAATTAAATAAAGTAAATAATTTTTTTTTTAAAGCACCCTCATCTGCCTGTGCATACGCACAAATACGAACACTCACAGGTCCCACATGCATATGTAAACGGTGATTGCACCACACATGAGGTATCATTGTGAACGTCCTGTTGAACTCTAAACTGCTAACCTATAAAAGCTTTTTAAAGCCTTGCCTTTGGATAATTTTACCACCTTCATGACCAGCCATTTCTTGCTATTAGGCACTGTTCTATTTTAACTGGCAATTGCGCAGTCATGCAATGCTGTACCCAAACAAATACCTTTGTGTTCACACAAATAGAACTTTTTTTTGGTGGTATTTGATCACTACTAGATTTTTTTTTCTTTTTGCGATATAAATGATATAAATGTTGAAAAAAAACCAATATTTTTAACTTTCTGCTATAAAACATATATATAAAAAAATTTTAAAAATCGAATTTCTTCATACATTTTGGCCAAAATGTATTCTGCTACATGTATTTGATAAAAAAAATCACAATAAGTGTATGTTGATTGGTTTTCATGAAAGTTATAGTGTCTATAAACTACATTGGAATTTTTTTTTTATACTACTAATGGCGGTGCTCAGCAACCTATAATGAGACTGGGATAGTGCGTCAGGCAATCTGGCACTAACTGACTCTGGGGGTAACTGACTAACTACCACTGACATCACCAGTGACATTAAGGCCTCATTCACACCATACGTGCAGAAACACTGATTGAAACTGACACGCAGATTTCACTTGCAGAGACATCAGTTTACATCAATTTTCATGTGCACTAGATTGAGTGTTATACACGTTGCAAATTCCTGCGCTGAAAAAAATCTGCACATGATACTAGTGCTGTGGTGTGAACAGGGCACATAGAGAAGAATTGATTTTGTTGTGCCCTTGCAGAACGCATGCAGAAAAAACTAAGGTCTCTGCACCATGGTGTGGAGTCCTTATACAGTGATCAGTGATAACACTATACACGGTCACTGTAGTAATGACACTGGCTGTGAAAGGGTTAACATCTAGTGCAATCAAGGAGTTAAATGTGTGCCTAAATATGTGCTGCTTTACTAAGAGGTCTGCTTTGCTTTGCCAGAGAGAGATCATTCCCTCTGTACAGAGCCCTGTGTTGATTCTCAACACAGGGCTCTGAACTGTGATTGTACACAGCCGATCAACAGGTCCCGGCCATGAATTTTTAGCCAGGACTTGCTGACAGACACCCACTTGTGTACAGTCACAGCGGGTGTCAGAGGGGGGACATGCCTGCATGTGCTCAATACCCGGAAACAGGCAGCGAGGTAACAGTACATTGCTGTGCATGAACGGGCTGTCTGTCCGCAGCCCAGTGCGAACCGGTAGGTCGGAAGAGGTTAATATACCGTAGTTTGCTACCTTTTTGCGAGCGTGTGTAATTTTAAAGCATGACATGGTACATACAGTATATATTTAGTCAGAGTAACATCATCTTTTATATTTTATAAAACAATTGGGTATTATATTGTATTTGTGTACACTAAAATTCATTAAAGTGTATTTGCATTTGATAAACTGATGCGCAAATATCATGTGACATAAAAAAATTCAAATACAATCATTTTATTCTCCACAGCCTCTGCTTTCAGAAAAATATTTTGTATTTTGGGGCTCTAAGTAATTTTCTAGCAAAAAAATACAGGTTTTTACATGTATGTGAGAAATGTCAAAATTGGCCCAGTTTTGAACTGGATAAAATATTGGGTTTTTTTTCCCTTTATATAGCAAACAATAAAAAAAACTTTAGTTCTTAAATACCACCAAAAGAAAGATCTGTCTTTTTAAAAATATATATACAGTGTATAAAATGAATTTGGATTTAGAGTTGCATGACAGAGTAATTGTCAAATGAACTATGACATTGCAGAAAACTCAAACATGGCCTGGTAATGAAGGGGTAATATAGGCTGGCATTCAAGTGGTTAAAGAAAAGAATGAATGCAGATGCCAAATCTAGCTGCAATATATTCCATTTTTGTTCTTTTAGTTTAGATACATTTTAAGGAATACAGCTGCATCCATCTCTACTGGAAAGTGTTAAAAAAGGGGAACTTTTTGAGGTCAGTAGTGACTAGAGAGATCATCATTATATGTATATATAACACTTTGATGGCGAGGTTTGGCCATACGAGATGTTACACATCATGGACTAGTGTCCTTATTCTGTAGAAACAAATGTTTTTGCATTGCGCACAGGCTGTTTTGCATGAACACGGCTCTTCAGGAGCACAATGGGGTGCAGTGTTTTCAATTTGAATAACAGTAGCTGTAATAAGTGCTTGACTTTTTGAAAAGTGGTAATTTGTGCAATAAGTGGAGGCTGACAAAGCAACAATGATATGTTGCTTGATTGCACTAAAATTGCTTTTATATCATAGGGATCAAACTGTGCATGATTAGGGGCTATTTTATTTCTAATAACACAGGCACATTTTTGCACTACTAAAAGGACAATGCAAGCTCTATCATTTTCCTGTTGAATAAATGGCCATAATTAGAGTTAACATAGAGCACCTATGGTCCAGATATAAAAAATGTTATATTCGAAAAGGAGCAATGGGACTTCAGACTGCACTTCTTTCAGGGACTGAATATGCTATGTCTATTTTTATGTTACACATACACACAAGGTTCAGTGTTGGGACCCTTACTTTTTAATATATTTATAAATGATATAGGGTCTGGGATTAGAAATCCCATTTCAGTCTTTGCACATAACACCAAGCTGTGCAGTGGAATAACGTCCTTACAGGATGTCTCCAACTTACAAGCCAACCTCAATGCACTGTGTAATTGGGCAACTATGTGGCAAATGAGGTTTAATGTTGATAAATGTAAGGTTCTGCACTTGGGGGCTAAGAATATGCATGCATCATACATACTAGGGGGAGTACAACTGGGGGAAACAATGGTGGAGAAGGATCTGGGAGTTCTGGTAGATCACAAGCTTAATGATGGCATGCAATGCCAAGCTGCGGGTAACAAAGCGAGAAAAATTCTCCCTTGTATTAAAAGAGGTATAGACTCAAGAGAGAGAGATATCATATTACCTCTGTACAAATCATTAGTAAGACCTCATCTGGAATATACAGTTCAGTTTTGGGCACCAATTCACAAAAAGAACATTGGGGAACTGGAGAAAGTACAGAGAAGGGCAACCAAACTGATAAGAGACATGGAGGAACTCAGCTATGAGGAAAGATTAGAGGAACTGAATTTATTCTCTCTTGAGAAGAGATTAAGGGGGAAATGATCAACATGTATAAATACATCAGTGGTTCATATAGTGAACTCGGTGTAGAGCTATTCACCCTGAGGACATCACAGAGGACAAGGGGGCACTCTTTACATCTGGAGGAAAAGAAATTCAATCTCCAAACACGGAAAGGTTTCTTCACAGTGAGAGCTGTGAAAATGTGGAATAGATTCCCTCAAGAGTTGGTTCTGGCCAGCTCAGTGGATTGCTTTAAAAATGACCTGGATTCTTTCTTAGATACACAGAATATAACTGGATACTAACATTTATAGGTAACGTTGATCCAGGGAATATCCGATTGCCTCTCGGGGGATCAGGAAGGAATTGTTTCCCCTGCAGGAGCAAATTGGAGTGTGATTTGCTGTTTTGTTTTGCCTTTCTCTGGATCAACTATGGGTATAGGATTATAACTTTCTTTTTTTAATGGTTGAACTGGATGGACTTTTGTCTTTTTTCAGCCAGACTAACTATGGAACTAGGAGCTTGTACAATAATATAAAGGAGCAATAGTGTGCACGGGCCAAAGGTATAGTTCTTTAGTATTTTTGTTGTGGGCTTCTAAGTGTTATTGTCTCATATGCCAGGAGCTCTAGTGAGACATTTATACTGAGACTCCCAGTCATTGCATGATTGGTAAAAATGCCCACAACAACCTATATGGATTCATTTGTTTTATTATTATTTATTACAGGAACTTATATAGCACTGTCAATTTACACAGCACTTTACATATAGATTGTACATTCACATCAGTCCCTAACCCTCAAGGGGCTTACAATCTAACGTCCCTAACTAACATTACTAGGGTCAATTTAGAAAGAAGTTAAATAACCTACCAGCATGTCTTTGGAGTGTGGGAGGAAACCAGAGTACCCAGAGTAAACCCACGCAGGCACAGGGAAAACATGCAAACTCCAGGCAGGTGGTGTCATTGTTGGGATTTGAACCTATGACCTAGGTGCTAGGTGGAAGTGCTATCCACTTAGCAACTCTGCTGCCCCATTTTCCCACTAGATACATACAGCTTTCACCCAGGGTTCACACTTTCTTCCAGTTGAATCCCATTAGAATCCAATTAGAAAAGGGTAAATGGTGGATGAAAGTTGTGTGAATCTTGTGTGAATCACTTTATGAACAGAACCCATAATCTTTGCACCTGAGAGCAGTGGTATCCCTTCTGAAGTACATAGTTCCGTAGCAACTATTCAAAATTTTGTTTTCAAAATTTTAAATTAGGTATTTGATGAATAAACAGATTGTGAGGGCCTCAAATATCCCAAATTCATTTAAAGGGCAGTTTAAAGGTTTGGTGGTAATTTGAAGACCAGAATCTCTCGACAAGACATGGCACATATAGGGGTGGCTGTAAAAGTAAAACTGAACTCAAAAGAGAAGTTGTTGTTTCCAGTTGCATCCACTGAAATTTCACAGATGGGCTTATTGCACAGGT
This sequence comes from Staurois parvus, assembly GCF_062004578.1. NCBI lineage: Eukaryota > Metazoa > Chordata > Amphibia > Anura > Ranidae > Staurois > Staurois parvus. The sequence goes on along the minus strand of NW_028318452.1, from coordinate 3,534,895 downwards.
GGCAACCTATCACGGTACTACACTTGAATCCACTGAGCTGAGAGTGACCCATTCTTTCACAAATGTTTGTAGAAGCAGTCTGCATGCCTAGGTGCTTGATTCTATACACCTGTAACCATGGAGGTGATTGGAACACCCGAATCCAATGATTTGGAGTGGTGTACCAATACTTTTGGCAATATATAATATAGTGTTATATATATATATAGAGAGAGAGAGAGAGAGAGAGGAAACAGTCTGGTCTTGAAGTGGTTAAAGTCATTGCGGCTTGTGTTAAAGTGTGAACAGTGACAGCCCCTTGTATCACATTACAAAAATCTGCAATTGTAACCTGCATCTGAAAACACATAGGACAGCAGTTTATACTTTAGTTCAGTTCAGACCTTGTAAAAAATCTAAAATGACAAAAAACTTTTTTATTACAAAATCTGTATCTCTGGGTCTCTAGGAAACAGGTCTCTCACAGATCTCTTTTCTTTTCAATTTTTGTGTAATATGATTGGACTGGAAAGATTTAGAAAAGTTTAATAGACCAATTATCCACCCTAGGTGAACATCAAGCCCCATGGGGAGATTTTCATTTATCATTTCTACCACTTCTAGTGCATATTTGAATTTTCTGAAACACATAAAGAATATTAAGTCAGCCAAAGTGCTGTAATAGACAAAATAAAAAAAATGCTTTTTGCTTCTGTAATGTAAATTGCTCAATTTGCAACTGACAATAATGACAGCTATGAAAAAATACATCCTATAACTAAATTCAGGCTCAGATATTTATTAGCTAAAAACATTACTTTGGACATTGGGATCACAATGGTATCAAGGACAAAATTCCTACATGGCCTCATCATATTAGTAACAAGCGCTGATCAGCCATAACTTTCTGGCCAATGCCAGGTTACGTGAACAGCATTGATTATCTTGTTGCAGTGGCATCTGAAAGTTGGTGGGATATAGTAGGCACCAAGTAAACATGTTGTCTGTGGAGTTGATATACTGAAAGCAAAAAAAAAAAGAAGGACATCACAGTTTGTTGTGCATGGGGCTGCGTAACAACAGATCAGTCAGGGTGCCCATGTTATACTGTGTCCACAGCCAAAAGCACCTACTTTGGGCATGTGAGCATCAGAAGTGGACCACAGAACACTGGAAGAAGGTGGTCTGGTCTGATGAATAACATTTTCTTTTACATCATCTGGATGTGTGCTGATCGCTTACCTGGGGAAGAGATGGCACCAGGATGCAGTATGGGAAGAAGGCAAGCCAGCAGAGGCAGTGTGATGCTTTGGGCAAAGTTCTGCTGGGAATCCTTGGGTCCTATCATTCATGTGGATGTTGCTTGACACATACCACCTACCTAAACATTGTTGCTGACCAAATACACCCCTTCATGGAAATTCCCTGATAGTAGTGGCCTCTTTCAGCAGGATAATGTGCCCTGCCACACTACAAAAATGGTTCAAGAATGGTTTGAAAACACGAGTATGAGGTGTTTACTCGGCCTCTAAATTCACCAGATCTCAATCCAATTGAGCATCTGTGGAATGTCTTGGAAAAGCAAGTCTGATACATGACGGCCCCACCTCGCAAGTTACAGGATTTAAAGGATCTGCTACCGATGGCTTGGTGCCAAATACCACAGCATACCTTCATCGGTCTAGTGGAGTCCATGCCTCAACACGCCAGGACTGTTTTCGCAGCAAAAGTGGGACCTGCTCAATATTAAGTGGATGGTAATAAAGTTATGGCTGATTGGAGTATATCTTCACAGAGATGTGCTAAAAAATTATAAAGTAGGAAGGGTTGGGTGATATGAGATCCTTTATAGAAAGGAAACCTTGTGATTAGTGAACAGAGAATCCACTGAATATAGATATTGGATATGTAACGTGAAGTCATGGGTAAACCCCTGCTGTGACTAAAACCATTGAAAATTATTGAAGTGATAAGAAAGCTTTGTTCAAGATCCAAAGAAATAAAGGGGTTACAATGCTGCATTGATTTCCTGTATGATGGTGTTTGGCTCCAAACAGAATGCATTCTTCATCCACATAGACATTAGATAATTGTTTCAGCCAGGTGCAAAATATCTAAAGGACACCTTGAGATGCTGCTGCCTGATGCTTGTCGGAGGTAGAAGTAATTGAACATGTTAGAAAACCATGGGGTTGATTTACTAAAACTGGCGAGTGCGACATCTGGTGCAGCCATGCATGGTATCCAATCAGCTTCTAACCTCAGCTTGTTCAATTAAGCTTTCACAGAAAAAAATACTGGAAATTGATTTCTATGCAGAACTGCACCAGATTTTGCACTCTCCAGTTTTAGTAAATCAACCCCATTTGTTACCCCCTGATAAGCCATTGTGGGAGATGTCTCTGGTTGACTTCCCTTCATAGTCTTAACAGAAGATGAAACCATTGGTGTTAAGGTAAGTGCAAGGTGCCTGAGAGAGGTAGAATTATCCCTCCAAAGAGGATGACACATGATTGAATTGTGCAATATGTTACTTTTATAGAATTGTACAGTGGGCTTATCTGTTTGGCATTAAATGTGTACATAAAAGGAAGATAGATGATATGACCCAGTAATTGGATTGACATACACTATATTGCCAAAGTATTGGGACACCTGCCTTTACACGCACATGAAATTTAATGGCATCCCAGTCTTAGTCCGTAGGGTTCAATATTGAGTTGGCCCGCCCTTTACAGCTATAACAGCTTCAACTCTTCTAGGAAGGCTGTCCACAAGGTTTAGGAGTGTGTCTATGGGAATGTTTGACCATTCTTCCAGAAGCGCATTTGTGGGGTCAGGCACTGATGTCGGATGAGAAAGCCTGGCTCGCAGTCTCCGCTCTAATTCATCCGAAAGGTGCTTTATCAGGTTGAGGTCAGGACTCTGTGCAGGCCAGTCAAGTTCCTCCACCCCAAACTTGCTCATGTCTTTATGGACCTTGCTTTGTGCACTGGTGCACAGTCATGTTGGAACAGGAAAGGGCCATCCCCAAACTGTTCCCACAAAGTTAGGAGCATGAAATTGTCAAAATTGTCTTGGTATGCTGACGCCTTAAGAGTTTCCTTCACTAGAACTAAGGGGCCAAGCCCAACCCCTGAAAAACAACCCCACACCATAATCCCCCCTCCGCCAAACTTTACACTTGTCACAATGCAGTCAGGCAAGTACTGTTCTCCTGGCAACTGCCAAACCCAGACATGTCCTTCAGATTGCCAGACAGAGAAGTGTGATTCATCACTCTAGAGAACATGTCTTCACTACTCTAGAGTTCAGTGGCCGCGTGCTTTACACCACTGCATTTGACGCTTTGCATTGTACTTGGTGATGAAAGGCTTGGATGCAGCTGCTCGGGCATGGAAACCCATTCCATGAAGGTCCCTATGCACTGTTGTTGTGCTAATATGAAGGCCACACAAAGTTTGGAGGTCTTGAGCTATTGACTCTGCAGACACTTGGCAACATCTGCACACTGTGTGCTTCAGCATGCGCTGACCCCACTCTGTCAGTTTACGTGGCCTACCGCTTTGTTGCTTAAACTTTGTTATAGTACCACTAACAGCTGACCATGGAATATTTAGTAGCCAGGAAATTTCACAGATGGACTTATTGCACAGGTGGAAACCTCTCACGGTAACGCGCTTGAATCCACTGAGCTCCTGAGAGCGACCCATTCTTTTACAAATGTTTGTAGAAGCAGTCTGCATGCCTAGGTGCTAGATTTTATATACCTGTGGCCATGGAGGTGATTGGAACACCTGAATCCAATGATTTGGAGGGGTGCCCCAATACTTTTAGTAATTTAGTGTATATGATACAATGTTTGATTATATTTCAATCTAAATTTTTTTCTTTTATAGTAAGTTATTTTAATGAGAACTTTGTGGCTATAAAGTTTGAATTGGTCACAGTGTAACATAGGCTACACATGTCCTGCAGCATTCATTTGTGTACCCCCTTGTCTCTCCTCTGGGTTTCCATCCCTTGAAGTGATGTAATCTCATGCTTGTCTAGGTCACAGTATTCTCCTCTCGAGCGTCTCCAAGCCTCACTTCCAAATTCTTTATCATGCGTCTGCAACATGCTGATCAATCCAAAGATACAAAGCTCACCTGCCTCCTGGTTGTCCACTCATGTTTTTTAGGTGGTAAAGCTTCCTTAGGATTTTTGAGCCTCTAAGCAGCTCTCACCTGCTCAACCAACACCTCCAAATGAATTTAAGAGTATCATATATTAGGTCAATGCAAAAATTATAGAGGTGCAAAAGATAAAGCTTTACCTACATATGAGTTATCTATAGACAGGAAAGGTAGAAGAGGCAATTCACCCTCTTTCCTACACCTAGAAGAGTAGGATGGACTGTTGTTTCCTTGAGAGGATGATTAGTGGTCAAACAGATTATTGTTCCACTGATGGAAATGTACAGGGAGTACAGGGGCAGCAATAGTCAAAACCTGGCAGTCTAAAACCTTTCACAATAATGAAGTATGCACTACAGGTAACAGTCCAGTGTGTTGGAACTGGATGCCAACTCTGACATCCCGGCCACTTTAGACCTGAAGTGTTCACATTTAGATGAATAAAGAAAGCTAATAATAAAGAACTTTAAAATTGGAAGATATGAATTGAAAATGACAGAGTGTGAAAATGGAGATTTATTGTAAAAGTCAATGAGTTTCAAAACTAATATGAATAAAGCTTTGAGAAATTTAGAGTTCTCTGATTTTTTTTTTTTAATTGTGGGAGCAATACAAAGATCATGCTACAGTGCCAAGGACATATGAAGACATAACCGGGATGTAGTTTCAGATAGCATACAGAAGGTCAGAATGTGATTATCAGAATTCTTCAAGATAATAGTAAATTAAAAAAATATACCGGTAAATGTAAAATGTGCCTAAGCAGTGTCTTAAATAATCTACTCCTGAAAAAATAGCAGTGTAAAAGTCTTATAGCTGTATCTGAGTGAGATACTTGCAGTGCAAGAATATCTCTGCTTCATGCCTTTTGTGGATCTTGTGGATTTGGATTTGCCTCTGCCATGATAGCTCCTCCACAACGAGACACAGTGTGGAAAAAGATTTGGTAAGTACAAAATGGATCAAAAGATCAGCTACTGGGAGTGTATAATCAATACTAGTGTTTTGTCCCTCGACCTCTACTTGCTTTTTTTTGGCTACAGCTTCCATAGTTCAGATCCTCTATTTGAAGATATAGCTGAACAGTAGATATGATGATACTCCCTAAAGACCCTTCTGATATGGATTGTCATGCAAGCATGTGCATTCCGTAAGCTGTGCACACCCAGACACTAATGGCTCTGGTTCGCCTGAAATGATCAGTTAATATGATCTTACATGTCAGAAATTTCCCCGGGATTGGTTAGGAGGAAGAGCCTGGTGGCTTGGTCTTCTTCTTGACCTACTGTATATCTTTTTATGGCCCAGTGAGCCAGGGGTTACTTTTGTCCCAATAAATCCACCTGAATTAAAATTCAGTTGGTTAAGGATCTCCAAATGCAGGGCAGGTTGTCCCAGCCCTGTCCACAGTAGGCTCCCTGCTGTCCCAAATATAGAGAGAAAGTAATCTAAGAAATCTAAAACTGAGAATCATGTGAATAAAAGTTTATGTATAGCCAATTTAGTTTTGTATTTAGCGGTAAGTTATTGCTTTGTTTTCGCTTCCTTTTCCAGAGACATGAGAAAGGGGGTAAGAGAAAGTCTTTACAAAGTGAGGAGAATTCAATTCTTAGACCTCTGGTGCCCAGCATGTGGTCTGTGAGCCACATACAGCCGCAGGCTGCATGTGTTTAACATGCAGCCTACTTTAGCAAGCCTTAAGTGCTATTGCATGAATCTGGTTCCACATGTATTATCAGCATGTAAGAGACCTAGATTAGACAGCTATTCGTGCCAAGCTGACCCAGGTTCTGACCCACTTCTTCTCCAAATGGGATAAGTGTACACCATCTAGTGTCACTCACTCTACTGGCTCAAGGCCCAACTCTGTGCATATTCCTGGAATAAAAATTGTCCAGTCTAAAAGGGTTTTTAATGCGTTACTGCATCAACTCAGGATCAAACGGCAACACATCCTCTTCATGGCAGTCACAGTACAGAACACTCAGTATAGTACACAGTACCATTACAATCAGCCATCTTCCTGGATATTACAGTCCCCACAGGTGGTTCCTCATATAGGGTGTTCCTCGAACTTAGGTCCTGAGGCCATTCTGAACCAAGCCACAGGACCTGCTAAGCGAAGGTTAGGGGTGGCAGGGCTCCTCCACCTTCTGCCTATGTGCCCATTTCTGGCCCTGGATATGGCCTCTCCAGACTCTCCACATGACACAGGTCTAAATCTTGTTGGTCAGGGTGTCCTGTTTCCATACCCAAACGGCCAGACCCTACCCACAGCTGGTAATAAAAAGCCCAAAACTCCACCCATTCCATCACCAAAGGAGGGGCTACAAATAAAGGCCACTACTTCTGCCAACAAGCAACTCCCACACTTTTGAAATCATCATCATCATACCTATTCCCATTTCAACTAAACAGGAGTATGCATGGGTTTAAAGCAGATCTAAACTATAAAAAGAAGGATTTACTGTTCCATGCTGCTTGTTATTTACCAAAAACATTAGCACTGAACAAATACCTACCTGTTACCTGGATCTGGGTCACTTTATTTACTGACGGCCTAATTTATCCTCATAGCACAGGATGGAGTCTATGTCAGGCAGAGTCACTAATTTGGCTACCTAAGTATAGATCCTGTAACTTATTTTATAGGGTTTATAGGGTTTAGGTTTGCTCTGAAGCATTACTAATGGACTGTTAATGATTTATAAGAAGATGACATTTTGTTTGCTAAAGCACTATAAAGTATCTTACAGTCAATTGTCTTATTTTTTTAAAATATAAAATACTATTGTTACTTTTTTTTTATCTTGTTTTTTTTTTTATCGCAGTGCTGTTGATTTCTTGCAAGCCTCTTTATGTCTACTTGATGTCAATCACTGGGTCCTGGCTGGTAATTACCTGCCGGATCCCGGTGATTACCGAGCATCCCTGATGGGGAGAAAGATTGTTTTGTTTACAAACAATCTTTCTCCCTGTCAGCTCAAGCACACTGCTTGGGATGGCTGTGCACAGTACAGCCACCCCCGATCAGTCTGCTTACAGTGAAGAACACCCTCCCTCAACCCCTAGTAAAACACTCCAAGCACACAGTTAACCCTTTGATTGGCCCTCACATTAACCCCTTCCTGCCCAGTGCCATTAGTACTATGTAAGTGCTTTTTTTAGCACTGATCACTGTATTGGTGTCACTGGAGGTGTCAGTGACACCAAGTTAGTCCCCCCGCTCAGTGTCAGAACGTCCACCGCAGTCCCGAAGTCCCACTAAAAGTCGCTGATAGCCGCCATTACTAGTAGAAAAAAAATCCCATTATCTATATCGACATTTGTACACGCTATAACTTTCATGTCAATCCATTAATTCACACGTATTGGGATTTTTTTTTTTAGCAAAGACATGTCAAAGAATACATTTTGCCCTAAATTTATGACGAAATTAGATTTTTTACTGGACATGTTTAATGGCAAAAAGTCCAAAATATTGTTTTTTTCTCAAAATTGACAGTATTTTTTGCTTATAGTGCAAAAAATAAAAAAAAACGCACAGGCGATCAAATGCCATCAAAAGAAAGCTTAATTTGTGGGCAAAAAAAGGACGTAAATTTCATTTGGGTGCGGCTTTGCATAACTGCGCAATTGTCAGTTAAAGTAACGCAGCTCCATAATGCAAAAAATGGCCTGGTCAGGAAGGGGGGTAAATCCTCTGGAGGGCAAGTGGTTAATGGTGACAACAGTAAACCATGCTTGTGCAATGCACATTGGCACACTCACAGTTAAAGCTGAGTTTCAGTTGAATAAACAAAATAAGAAAACTGTAGCTGCTGACTTTTAGAATACAGACCAGGGGCGGACTGACGACTCATGGGGCCCCCGGGCAATAGGGGATCACGAGGCCCCTGTGTCCTTGCCCAAACTAAAAAAAACCTATGAAAAAGGTACCAGGGGCATCTCATGGGGCCCCATACTGACCCGGGCCCTCGGGCAATGCCCGAGTTTCCAAATAATCAGTCCGCCCCTGATACAGACACTTACCTGTCCCTCGGTCCAGCGGTGACCTCACCACAGCTGGTTTCACCGGCCGTCTTCTCTCCATGGTGCCGGCATCTTCAGTGTGGGCACCCAGCTGTGACAGCTTGCAGCTTCACAGTCAGGTTTCCACTGCACATGCGCGAGAAGCGCTGTGCTTTGTGAATGGCCCCGTAGTCTTTTGGGACCTGTTACATGTAGCAGAAGACTATGGGGAGGGAGGACAACTTCCACCTCCGATCACCTTAGGCGATCGCAGCGGAAGTGGGAGCGGATACCTGTCAAATTTGGGTACCTGCCCCCTCCCCCCCACTCCCCAAAGGTGCCAATCCTTGACAGAGAGCAGGGGAAAAAGGCTTTAAGCAGAAATTCCAATTTTGGGTGGAGTTCTGCTTTAATAACAGAATAAGCACACATACTGTAAATACAAGCATTCAAGAAGTTTCTAGAGCTCTCTATATAACTGACAGTTACTCAAAAACTCTTGCTATCTCCTAATGGTATTAAAAGTTAATATAGACAAGAGAGCCCTTGACATTTAAATAAATTTAGAACAAAGTGGACATTAGCAACAAAATGGAAGTCACCACAACGACTATCAATCACTAAGTATTATTTTAATACATTTTTATTTCAGATTAAGAATGATTGAAAATGATTTTTGTAATACCATTAACATGTCAAAGCTGAACTCTAGGCAGATATATAAAGTATATGTGCTGCTTCTCCTTTCACCAGTCAGACTGGGGCGGATCCATGACCACCTGGGCTCAGAGGAGGTAGGTTGAATTATGGGGGCCAAATAAAAGTATTGTGGGAAAATTTATGCTGAATATTTCAGCAAAGGTTGGTTTTATTATTTTATATTTGAATGGGCTATTTAAATTTTGATATGCTGGGCTGGAGTTCTACCTTAAAAGTGTTACTAAACCCCGGACCCTGCATTCACTATATCTGGTCTCCCACAGTACACACAACATGGAAATGCAATTATTTTAGTAAATATAAACTGCTAAATACCTTTTCTCATCAGCAGTATATAGCAGTCTTGTGACTTCTATCAATGTCCAGCCGAGCACTGGTTATTCCTGTAGGGGGAGTTTTCATTCTTCTCTGACTGTTCTATAAGGTTGTATAACCCCTGATCCTCTGCCTGGACAGTGCTGATTGGCCCTGTGCTGATCACATTCACCCTCCCAAAAATAAAAAATAAAAAATCTCTAGCAATACACACCAATATGAGCATGTGCAGAGTGCCTCCTAGGGCTCTGTACTATCCGCAGATGGATTGTGGACTGTGGAAGAAGGAGAGGATCAGAGAAGACAGGATCAAACAGCCTTTTTGCACAGTGAGGAAAATTAACCCCTTAGGATCCACAGTGCGTATAACAAGCATGTTTTACTGCATATACAGACTGAATTTATTGTTGTGGATTTAGTAACACTTTAAGATTAGACATTTTAGTATTTGGTGCACAATTGCTATAACTATATAAATGCGGCTTATGAAAATGGTGCAATTCCTCCATTATTTTTCACTATTTCTACACATGTATCCTTTAGTTTTTTCTTTTTAGAAGAGACTTGTATTTGCTGCCACTTTCTTTTATGTCTTGGAATCTATGCCATGGGCCTCCTGAGCATAATGTCTAAGGGTTCCTAGTAACACTGACACCCCACATTTAATTGTTTTTAAATTCTTTTATTTAAACCACTAAACACCTCATTAACTAAATGATCTTCTTTTGCCTGCAGTCCTGCCATAACTAACAATGAATCCACTGTGACAGCTACCTCCACCGGGGCTTACAATGCTTCTGCTTTCATGGGTAACTGCATTCCTTACTTTGGAGACTTAAAGGACAAATGCACTTTAAAATAAAATGTATTCATCCTTTTTTTAAATCAATTGTAGTTTTCTTTTTGCTAACAGGCCTGGTGGTCTGTGCACTGAAGGTCATATGTATGCATATGAAGACATACCGTAGGTAGGAAACTGGCATACCAAATTATTATAGCACCTTCACTTTTGATGTAATAATAACTCATATCCATGAACAGTATACAAACCACACCAGGAAAAGAGTTGCGACACATCCGATGTAATCATTTTATATAAAGCAACTACATATCAGACAGGCAGATGGAAGTTGCAACATGCAGACACCTCTGGATTTAGCACTTTGTGTGAAACGCGTCAAGATGTCTGCTCATCTATGCATGTCTGTATATCTTCACAATAAATCTTATGATCGCGCAAGATAAACAAGAGAATAAGGTGGTTTTAATTTACTGGAATTTTGCTGTATTTTCTATGCTTCTTGACTATACAATAAAGCTGAATTCCAAAATAGGCAAAATATGATCTAAATGCAAGAGGCATGTGTTTTCCTTTTTGACAAGTCCTGTAGTTTTCTGCTGGCAGTCAGTAGTGGGTGTGGCCTGCTGGCTCCCTCCCACAGCTCTGCCCCTCCTATAGGTTCTACAGGTAGCTTGTAGAGGGTGGAGCCGCTGAGCTCCTCCCACAGGCTATGTACAGCACAGTGATGATGACACTGCTAATTTTAGAAGGTAATATCAAGGTTTGCAAAGGCTTTTGATGTTGACAAGGTGGATGTATATTCTTTCTGGTTATTGAGGAATGTATTGAAATATATTTAAAGTGCTTGTAAACCCTTACATATTCCCAGTGAAGTGACTTGCCTCAGATGATACACAAAGATGAAACAAATCATCCTACATAAGTTTTCCTTTTTTATTTGCAGCCTTCTCTTCTCTACATCCCTTCAAAGTCCAGAATTTATAAAGATTGTCTAAGTTGTCAGAAAAAGTGGATGGAGAGCTGAAATTACACATTGCAGAGCTCAGTGAGGAGAGCTCTGAGAGCTGATTTGAGGGAAGGGACACAGCCCCCTTCACACAGCACACAGGAACAGATCTGAGTCTATCAATCACAGCTTGTGTCTCCCCCATTAACCATTTTTCTCTTGGTGTCAGGAAAACTTGTCAGAAGTGACTCATGCAGATAGCAGAGGAATGAAGCAGCAGACAGAAATGGCACTTAGTGCTCTGGATTATGACAAGTACACACTATAGAGGGATAGGCTCTGTTCATATTTAATATCTGAGGTTTACAACCACTTTAAATGCCCCGAATTTAGCTTTAACCATTCCCCAGCTATTTTCCAATATTTCTGCCCTTACATAGCTTGTGACTGTCTGGTCTGTTGAACTGTAGCTCCTTGGACACTGGCCATGGGAAATTATTATCGGAATTAAAATTAACAGTATCCTTTCTAAATGGGATATGCTCATTTTAATGAAAATACTATATATTATTCTAGGATGTATTTTTCTATATATGATACTCTCCTAGCCTTATAATCTAGTGCATAAAGCAAAATCCTCAGAACCATGTCCTTACTATAATTGTGTTTCTGGAGAAGGGTGTGGTCTGCATTGCCAGGATAGTTGTAACCAAATTCCTACATAGGATACCCATAGCAGGACATGGGGGCACACATCCAATGGTCTGGGTGTGGTAGTGTTAAAGAGAACATTGAACACAGAGTACAAGTAGGAGATAAGAGGGAGAAAAGGAAAGAGGGATAATGGAAATGAGAGTGCAATGGGAGGGAGGCACTGGGGGAAAATCAATTCACATTATTTTAACGCTTAATACAGCAAAATGTCCAGTTAGTAAAGATTTGTTCGGTAAAATGAGTAGAAGGAAACTGAAATCAACCCAGATTGCTGTGTAGCAGAGGAGATGTGGATTATATCCAGAAATGTCACAACATATATTAAATGTGTAATCAGCTAATGGAAGCAGTATCTTCACACAATTATTAAAGTGAATCTGCTTACGTATGCTGACCATTCAGTACACTGTGTTCTAAAGATCATCAGAATTAGGATGTGACATCTGTACTCCTTAATGTCCTTATAATTTATCAACCTTTAGTATGACATTGTGAAATGTAAAAATACTTTTCATTCAATTGTGGGTGTAAGCATAACGTCAAGCTGTTACTGCAAACCATCAACCTTTACACAAATATCAGAAAAGATGCTATGCTGACAAGAGCATTTTCCTTCAACAGTCACAGGAGGAGAGCAGGCAATCCGGTGCCACTAGACTTAAAAATTGGTGCCAATTTTCTCTGGGCCATATTGGTTCCTGGGGGCAGGGGTTTGGCAATGTGTGAGCAGGCCCATCCAGTGGATTGTCCTATGCATGTGCATGCCATCTTGGATGCATCTCCCTTGGGCTTTTGATCAACACAGACACCACTTATCTCCCTCTGACTTCAGTGTACAGCACAGACACAGCAAGGCTGCCCTATCTGTGTACTTGGCACAGCCTGGGCACACTCAGAGTTTTTATTCCTCCAAAAGAGTTTACCCATAAGCCATTACCCAATGCCCATTAGAGGGAGGCTTCTGCAGAAATGGACAGTTCTGGCGGTAGATCCTTCTGGCTCATACTTATACAACACCCTGACAATTCATGTATATGCGGTTCCATTATTTAAGGACTATTCAGACTTAAGATTTGAAGCCCTCTTTTTTAGGCTTCCTTTTCCCTGGTGGGTGCAGCCTTCTACTGCTGCAAGGGTCTGCCCTGTTGGTCCAGGCCAAGAATATGATTAAGGAACTTGAGGTCCTTAGGGCTGGTTCCTTCACAATTCAACACCTTGAGCTCTTTCTGGAGGCTCTCCACTTATGCATGGTTGTGGGGGGGATTCTCTTTAACAGCTTTTCTATCTGGGCCTCATTTTAGACATCTTGACTCAAGTTTCAGTCAGCTCAAGTGTTGGTCAGCAGAGCTCCCCTACAAGAAATAGCTTGAACTGAAGCCCTTTGAGGGTGAACCCCCAGAAGCATTCTCTGAGGTTGAATCTGTCCTTTCTTTGACATGTCCTTGGCCTTAAATGTCATTCAGGGTCTAATCTTGGCCCCATCAATGTCTTCTTCAGAAACCTCTTGCTTCCCATTATTTGTTGAGGGCTTTTGTAATGGGGTCACTTGCATTGTTCCTCTGGTGCTTACACCATTGGCTCTGTGGGACCTATCAAGAATATTCCCCTTCTGGGCCTTATTCATAATGTTGCCTTCCTCATAAAAGTTACTTCAGCTCATAGGGTTTCTGAATTAGCAGCAATATATTTTAAGGAGCCGTTCCTCATGCTACACAAGGCTGAGGTGGTGTCAAGGTCCTACCTTTTCCCAGAGGTTATGTTACTCCATGTGCTGGCATCCATCTTGGATTTATGCTGAGCATGGTGGGAGGCTTTTATGCCTTCAGGTCTCTGAGGTCCATCCCCCAGAGGGGTGTGGCTGAGTACATATAAGCCTGTGATCTGCACATGCTCTTTGCACTTGTGTCTTGTGTCTTGGTCTTGCTACAGCTCTGTGTATATGCTCGTGACTCTTCTGGTATTTGACTCGGCTTGTGACTAGACCATTCTCTGTGTTTTCCTTCGATCTGACCTTCCGTTGCTGAACCCGGCCCGTGACCTGTGATTCTCTGTCTACTGTTCTGTACTGTTTTGTCCCGTTGTTGTTGACCCAGCTTGCCTGACTACGCTATTGTCATTCTCACCAGCTACACGCCATTGGCGGCGGCTATTACCGCAGCCGGGGTGTCTCGGGGGCCGCGACCTGGTTCCTGGCTGCGTCAAGTCCATCCCCACCATCAGGGGCCCTGGTGAAGGGCAGCCTGGGACTTAGACTCCGCGCCCTGAGGGACTTCGGTCTGTTGGTGGTGGTTGTCGTCAGCCAGTGCGTTACCCTGCCACTAGGCCTACCTGTCCGTTCCACAGCCCTGCCCTGACAGGTGGGTCTGCAGCCTCGGCCTTCCTTTTTGCCCAAGATGGTCACTCTTTCCCCATTAAGGCATGGTTCACACTACATGCAGGCTGCAGGCTGGCATCGTATCTGTTCCCGCACCTGACTGCATTGCATTTCTTTTGCAAGTTGCATGGGGGTGCCATTCATTCTGAATTCTGAATGGCACCATCATGCATGTCATCCTGCAGCATGATCATGGATATGGGAACCGCATGGAAATCGCATGGTCAAAAAGATCCCTGCATATGCCCTGCAGATGCGTTTTGGAAAAGGTGCATGCACCTTTTCCATGCATGAAATGCAGGCACAGCAGTTCATTCAAATGAATGGGCTGCCATATCCACGCAAATGTGAACCACACAGTCTGCACTATTGTGAACCGGGACTCATAATGGCATTGTGTTACCTGTTGGTAGAGGGAAACTACTTTCAGTCCCTGTGCTGTAATGGCAGGTCTGAACAAGTATACTGCTCCTACAGCTGGCACTGACTGAGAGTCCCACTCTGATTGAGGTCCCAATGGGCCACTGGCCCAACATAGCTTATTTGTATTGGCAAATGCCTCCTTGCTCAGAGTCCTCACATGTCAGTCAGCCATTCCACTTTAGGTCTCCTCTTCTTGTCTTCTGTTAATTGGTATACCGCACAAATCTGTCCTTTGTCTTCTATTATTATCCACTTAAGCATTCAGCCTTGGACAGCTGTTTTTCTACTTTGGAATCTGATATCCTGTTTTGACCCATGTCTCTGAAGTCCCTATTGTAATATCTTGGATGTCTTTCTTCTGTCTAAAGGTTAGTACAGTCAAAACTGAATTTGCACTTTCATCATCCAACTTCATAGTCAATCTGATTCAATAGTTCATTTTGATAAAACTGTGACCTCTCTAGTTCTTCTATGCTCACTGTCTTGGGACAATACCATCTTTAATAGTTCATTTTGATAACACTGTGACCTCTCTAGTTCTTCTTGTTCACTGTCTTGGGACAATACCCTCTTCTTTAGCAAATTGGTACTTCTCTCTACTTTTATTTAAGTAATATAACCAATATATCCCTTACACAAAATCCAGCTAGAACTCGTGATTTGCTTGCTAGACTATTTTCACACATTACAGTGTGGCTTTCCTCTTAAAATATTGTCCCCACTATAGAGCATGTCATGAATGTATCAGCAAAATGTATACACTTCACTTTCTATATGTCATTTGTCAACCTGCTCTGCACATCCCTACTAGCATATTTCATACAGAATCCACCTTAACATATTAGTCTTAACCAGGGGCGGACTGACCATTTGGAAACTCGGTCACTACCCAAGGGCCCGGGGTCAGTAGGGGGCCCCATGAGATTCCCCTGGTACCTTTTTCATAGGCTTTTTTGAGTTTGGGCAAGGACACAGGAGCCCCATGATCCCCTATTGCCCGGGGGCCCCATGAGTTGTCAGTCCGCCCCTGGTCTTAACCACTT
This sequence comes from Staurois parvus, assembly GCF_062004578.1. NCBI lineage: Eukaryota > Metazoa > Chordata > Amphibia > Anura > Ranidae > Staurois > Staurois parvus. The sequence continues at coordinate 3,519,390 of NW_028318452.1, read as the reverse complement.
CAGAGACCTCCAGAGGATTTATCCCCTTCCTAACCAAGCCATTTTTTGCTGTTCGGCACTGTGCAATTTCAACTGGTAATTGCGCGGTCATGCAATGCTGTACCCAAACAAAAATTATGTCCTTTTTTCACACAAATAGAACTTTCTTTTGGTGGTATTTGATCACCTCTGCGTTTTTTATTTTTTGCGCTATAAACAAAAAAGCCTGAACAGTTTGAAAAAAACCCCAATATTTTTCATTTTTGGTTATAAAATATATCCAATAAAGTCAAAGTTAGTCATACATTTAGGCTAAAATGTATTCTGCTACATGTTTTTGGTAAAAAAAAATCTCAATACATATATATTAATTGGTTTGTATGAAAGTTATAGCGTCTACATATATTGGAATATATGTAGCTTTTACTTTCTGACTGCCTATCACATTTCTTGAGGTGCTGAAATGCCAGGGCAGTACAACCCCCCCCCCCCCCCCCCACAAATGACCACTTTTTGGAAAGTAAACACCCCAAGGACTTTGCAGAGAGGCATGTTGAGTCCATGGAATATCAGACTCTAGATATCTCCCCTGCTCTTACATTATCTAATCTCACCAAGATCAGTGTGATCAGAAGCTTTCCCAATTTACAAATGGAGTTTTTTATATCCTGCGAAACTGAAGTAATGAAATGCTCGTAACTTCCGATTTCTTAGACTTTAAAGATGATTGGAGCCATTCTGGTCTCTGACCAGCTCTATGGTCAGCCGGCGGAATTGCCAGCTGCATTCTCAGATTCCCCTGTGGAACAGGAGAGCCTAAGAACACTGTAAAAGGCAGCAGGAGGGGGGCGGGGGATGTCCCTTCCCGCTGCTTGTAAAAACAATTCAGCAGCTAATTGGCCACTAGGATTGTTTTTGCATGAAAGCCGACCACCAGCTGAAAAAAGTCCAGTGACGTACCAGTACATTGCTGGTCCATGTTGGATATATACAGTGAAGGAAATAAGTATTTGATCCCCTGCTGATTTTGAATGTTTTCTCACTCACAAAGAAATGATCACTGATAGCAACAAAAAAATTTAAAAAATGCATGTTTAACAAATTATGCACTAATTTGCATGTTCATGAGGGAAACAAGTATTCGATCATGACTTAGTACTTGGTGGCAAATCCCTTGTTGGAAATCACAGAGGTCAGATGTTTCCTGTAGTTGGCCACCAGGTTTGCACACATCTCAGGAAGGATTTTGGCCCACTCCTCTTGGCAGATCCTCTCCAAGTCATTAAGGTTTGGTGGCTGACATTTGGCAACTCGAACTTTCAGCTCCCTCCACAGATTTTCAATCGGATAAAGGTCTGGAGACTGGCTAGGCCACTCCAGGACCTTAATGTGCTTCTTCGTGAGCCACTCCTTTGTTGTCTTGGCCATGTGTTTTGTGTCATTGTCATGCTGGAACACCCATCCCCGACCCATTTTCAATGCCCTGGCTGAGGGAAGAAGGTTCTCACCCAAGATTTGACAGTACATTGCCCGTCCATCGTCCCTTTGATGCGGTGCAGTTGTCCTGTCCCCTTAGCAGAAAAACACCCCCAAAGCAGAATGTTTCCACCACCATGTTTGACAGTTGGGATGGTGTTCTTGGGGTCATAGGCAGCATTCCTCCTCCTCCAAACACGGCGAGTTGAGTTGATACCAAAGAGCTCGATTTTGGTCTCATCTGACCACAACACTTTCAACCAGTCCTCCTCTGCATCATTCAGATGTTCAGTGGCAAACTTCAGACGGGCCTGGACATGTGCTTTCTTGAGCAGAGGGACCTTGCGGGCACTGCAGGATTTTGATCCTTGTCGGCGTAGTGTATTACCAATTGTTTTCTTGGTGACTGTGGTCCCAGCTGCCTGGAGATCATTGACAAGATCCTCAGGTGTAGTTCTGGGATGATTCCTCACTGTTCTCATGATCATTGACACTCTACGAGGTGAGATCTTGCATGGTGCACCAGACCTAGGGAGACTGACAGTTGTTTTGTGTTTCTTCCATTTGCAAATGATTGCACCAACTGTTGTCACCTTCTCACCAAGATGCTTGGTGATAGTTTGGTAGCCCAGTCCAGCCTTGTGTAGGTCTACAATCTTGTCCCTGACATCCTTGGACAGCTCTTTGGTATTTGCCATGGTAGAGAGTTTGGAATGCGATTGTTTGATTGCTCCTGTGGACAGGTGTCTTTTATACGGGAAACAAAATGAGATTAGCAGCACTCCCTTTAAGAGACTGCTTCGAATCTTAGCATGTTATCTGTATGAAAGACACCTGATAGCCAGAAATCCTGCTGAATACTTATTTCCCTCATGAACATGCAAATCAGTGCATCATTTGTTAGACATGCATTTCTCTTGAATTTTTTGTTACTATTCTGTCTCTCAGTGTTACAATACACCTACCATTCGATTTTTAGACTGATCATTTCTTTGTGAGTGGGCAAACATTCAAAATCAGCAGGGGATGAAATACTTATTTCCTTCACTGTATGTAACAGCAGAGAACACAGGCTTACGATGAATTGGCTCTGTGGATCAACATCACCGCAATTCATTCTTTTCTGTAATGCCCAACTGTGATAGGTTTCCATGCGAGTTGTCTGGCAAGAGCTGAGTTTGGGTGGGCAGCCAGGTATTGTTGTGTGTATAAATTGCCTTGGCCCACAATCAATTGATACAAATCTTCCATGAAAAACAGCGGAGGGACTAAATGCTAGTGCTGGCAAACTGTTAGTGCTGGCCGATCCTGCTAGCTCTGCGTTTTTGTGGACACTATACCAAGGATGCACTAGTATAGTTCTGTTCGTGATCAATATATTGATCTGTACAAACACTGAATGAATGAGTTACGTTTTGACAGCTCAGGATAGTGATCTGTGATTGGCTGGAGCTGGTCACATGGTACAGGGAGCTGTGATTGGCTTCATGTACCATTTGACAGCTGTGGGTCAATCACAGCTCACTAGGAAGAGAAGCAGAGCTGATATGAATGATTGCTTGCATAGCAATCACATGATCACCGGGTCCTGTTCACCGGGAGCTTCATGAGAGCTTCATTCCGCTGTGTCTCAGTGTGTGTGTGTGTGTGTGTGTGTGGGGGGGGGGGGGGTACGTCGCTTTGCCTATAGCTGCCTCCCGGCTGCAGTACATTACAGGCAGGCGGACGGGCAGGAGGTGGTTAACTGACAATTGCGCGGCCATGAAACGCTGTACATATATTACATTTATGTCCTTTTTTCCACAAATAGAGCTTTCTTTTGGTGGTATGCCATTGACTCTGCATTTTTTTTTTACTTTTTGCTATAAAATATATTCATATATATTTAGGCCAAAATGTATTCTGCTACAAAAAATTCCAATACATGTAAACTAATTGGTTTACACGACAGTTATAGCATCTACAATTGGCGGTTTATATACTGAAATTTTATTTTTATTTAATACTAGTAATGGCAGCGACTAACTGCCACTGACATCCCAATGACACTAATACAGTGATCAGCACTAATAAAAAGCACTGACACTGTACTAATGACACTGGGCAGGAAGGGGCTAATATATGAGGTGATCAAAGGATTAACTGTGTGGTGTGTATTTTACTAGAGAGACATGCTGTGCAGAGAAATACACAGCAGCATGTTACTGCTAGCAGGAGAGACCTGTGTTATTTACACACACTCCCCTGTCACTGTTTCTCGGCGATCGCTGGGTGCCGGCAGGGAATCTCCATCCGGGACCCAGTGATCGACATCTGTAGCCTCCAATGGCACCACGGGTAGGGCAGCGTACGCGTACCCTACCCAGAAAATCACGTATATATACCACTGACATCCCAATGCACAGCAAGAGGGTAAACAAAGATGCATCTCTGAGCATGCTGAAAAGCTAAGGACATCTAGGGACTGATGTATAGTATACAGCCCTTGCCAAAAGTTTTGAAAATAACGCAAATATTAATTTACCTGCAAGAAAGCATGTGCAGTCATCATTGCTTTACACAAAAAGGGATTCACATGAAGGATATTGCTGCTACTAAGATTGCACCTAACCATTTATCGGATCATCAAGAACTTCAAGGAGAGAGATTCAATTGCTGTGAAGAAGGCTTCAGGGCACCCAAGAAAGTCCCGCAAGCGCTAGCACCATCTCTGAAAATCGATTTAGCTGCGGGATCGGGGCACCACCAGTGCAGAGCTTGTTCAGGAATGGCAGCAGGCAGGTGTGAGTGCATCTGCACGCACAGTGAGGGAAGACTTTTGGAGGATGGCCTGGTGTCAAGAAGAGCAGCAAAGAAGCCACTTCTCTCCAGGAAAAACATCAGGTAGACTGATATTCTGCAAAAGGTACAGGGATTGGACTGTTGAGGACTGGGGCAAAGTAAATTTCTTTGATGAATCCCCTTTCCGATTGTTTGTGGCATCCAGAAAAAACCTTGTCCAGAGAAGAAAAGGTGGGCACTACCATCAGTCCTGTGTCATGCCAGCAGTAAAGCATCCCGAGACCATTTATGTGTGGGGTTACTTCTCAGCCAAGGGAGTGGGCTCACTCACAATTTTGCCTAAGAACACAGCCATGGGTAAAGAATGGTACAAAAACATCCTCTGAGAGCAACGTCTCCCAACCATGGTGATGAACAATGCCTTTTTCAGGATGAAGGAGCACCTTGCCGTAAGGCAAAACTCATAACTAAGTGGCTTGGGGAACAAAACATCAATATTTTGGGTCCATGGCCATAAAACTCCCCAGACCTTAATCCCATTGAGAACTTGTGGTCAATCCTCAAGAGGCAGGTGCAGGGGTGGACTGACCATTCGAGCACTCGGGCAGTGCCCGAGGGCTTGGGGTCAGTAGGGGCCCCATGAAATGCCCCGGTACCTTTTTTATAGGCTTTTTTGGGTGTGCTTTGAGTGTGGGCAAGGACACGGGCCCCATGATCCCCTGTTACCCGGGGGCCCCATGAGTTGTCAGTCTGCCCCTGGGCAGGTGAACAAGAAACCCTCCACAAATTCTGACACTGCAAATATTGACTCTCCATAAACTTAATGTAATTGTCAGTAAAAGCCTTTGACACTTATGAAATGCTCGTAATTATACTTCAGTATACCATAGTAACATCCGATAAAAAAATCTCAAAACATTGAAGTAGCAGACTTTGTGAAAATTACTATTTGTGTTATTCACAAAACTTTTGGCCAGGACTGCAATGGTGCTGAAAAAGGCAAGGGGTGGTACTAAATTTAGTTTTGTGAAAGTGTACTCATTCTTTAAAATACAAGGGGATTATTTAAATAAAAATAGTTGTGTATGGCAAGTGTTACATGCCAATTATTGCTGTTTTATGGGTTTTAATCCTATTTATATGCTTGATAGTTTTATATATAATATATATATATAATATTATTATTATTATTATAATACATTATATAGCACCAAAAGGTCTGCTCAGCGCTGTACATTATAGTGGGGGACAGTACATGAGACAATACAGTAACAAGACAAAACACTAGGGATTCGAGGGTCCTGCTCTTTCGAGCTTACAATCTAGGAGGGAGGGGATAGTGGTACAGGAGAAAATGGCTGAGGGGGATGGAGTGGTAATAGGAGTGTAGAGTGTAGATTGGCTGTTAGGTCAGGATGGGGTAGGCTTCCCTGAAGAGATGGGTTTTCAGGGTGTGCCTAAAGGTGAGGAGGGAAGGTGACAGTCTGATGGTTTGGGGTAGTGAATTCCAGAGGATGGGGGAAGTCCTGGAGAAGTCCTGCATATATATATGTGTATATATATATATATATATATATATATATATATATATATATATATATACATACACACATCCAAAAAGAGAGATGAGCATGTCTAAAGTTGATAAGGCCACACATATAATACATTCTAATTAAAAGTGGTTTTAAACCTCAGACATGAAATAAGGACAAAACAAGTATTTCTCTCTGCTGCTTTGTTTCTCTGCTATCAGCATGAATCATGTATGTCAAATTTTCCTGACACCAAGAGAAAAATGATGACAGAAGAGGGACCTCCAGCAGATTGACCGCCTCAGCACTGTTCCAGTGAACTGTATGAAGGGGTTTGTCCCTTCCCTCCAATCAGCTACCAGAACTCTTCTCACTGAGCTCTGCAGAGTGTGATTTCAGCTCTCCACCCCTCTTGTTTCTGAACTCTAGGGCCTCATTCACACCATTTTTGCAGAAATACTGATGGAAAAAATGTGGAGATTTCACTTGCATAGACATCAATTTTCGTATGCATTCTATTGAGTTTTATACACATTCTGCACGGAATCTGATGCAATATCTGCACATGATACTAGTGTTGTAGTGTGAACAGGGCACATAGAGAACAATGGTTTTCTTTGCACCTTTACTGAAGACATGCAGAAACACTCACATCTCTGCACACTAGTGTGAATGAGGCCTTAGACAAACTCTATAAATTCAGCAATTTGAACAGATGTAGAGAAGAGAAGACTACAGATACGTAGACAGGTACAACTTATGTAGGAGGATTTGTTTCATCTCTGTGTATCACCTGAAGCCAGTCACTTCTCTGGGTATATGTAAGGGTTTACAACCACTTTAAAGCAATGATGTTCTTAATACCTTGGTATACTTTTACAGACATATGAAAGATTCCTATTAAACATCATTACAATTCAGCCATGCACTAAGAATATTGTATTGCAGATCTATAACATTTGTTTATTGCCTCTGCAGTACTGCTGGAGTATGGTAATGAGCCTCCATTCATAAAGACATTCACAGTAAAACCAAACTATTGAATTCCGGATGTTGGACCATGTTGGGATTATTATCTAGGATGATTTTGCAACTCTTCCATTTTAAGTTCTAATGAATCACATTCTAAACATAGCTGCTCTAAACTCATTTTATAATATTGTTTAGGAGCCTAATTGTATTATAAAAATCCTTAACGAACAAAAGTAGTTCTAATTTTGTTAGCTGGGAGCGTTTGTTCCGCTATTCAGTCCCCATTTTGTTTTTGTCATGCCGTCCTAATTAAGCCTTTCTGGAGTTTTTTTTCCCTCTCACCGTGATGGAATATTGATCACTACTTCCCAGTGTAGTGATCCTGTGCCAGCACTGCAATCTACTTTATTATGCTTGAACTATTTAAGGAATGCCATATTTTCTGCCTAATGCAAAGAAATGTTATTAACCTTGACTTGACCTTTCTTCCGCTGTCTTAAGTGCACCAGTGCTGTGCTAATTTTTGCAGCAGAGAGAGTGGATTCGGTTCCTAGTACACATCAATTTGCCAGACTTGTGTTCCAAACATATCCTTTGTAGACCGTAATATAATTGAGTGTGCCGAGAAGTGCCAGATTCCAAGCTTTCATTGTTACAGACCTGTGCAGCCAAGTCTGGTTTTAGCGCTCCAAGAGAAAATCTGAAATACCGTAATTAAATGCGGTGCACAAATACCTTGGCACAATTTGTAAACAGAATGATATCCTTGGGTAGTATGGGAATTTACAGACACCTATTATAAAACATGCAGTGCTCATGTCCCAGACCTCCAGAACTGCACTAATTCAATCAGTTGATGATTTCCAGGATCTACCTTAACCATAAGCCTACAGGGCACTTATACCCCCTTCCTGCCCAGGCCAATTTCCAGCTTTCAGCGCTGTCACACTTTGAATGACAATTGCACGGTCATGCAACACTGTACCCATGTGAAATTTTTTTTTGTGACAGATAGAGCTTTCTTTTGGGGGTATTTAATCACCTCTGGGTTTTTTTTTTCTTAAACAAACCAAAAACCACTGAAAATTTTGAAAAAAAAAATTTTTTTCTTAGTTTTTGTTATAACATTTTGTAAATAAGTGATTTTTCTCCTTCATTGATGTGCACTAATGAGGCTGCAGTGATGGGCACTGATAGGCTGCACTGATGGACACTGATAGGTGGCACTGGTCGGTGGCACTGATGGGCATTGACAGGCATCACTGATGGGCACTGAAAGGCAGCACTCATATATGGCACTGATAGGTGGCACTGATAGGCGGCACTGACTGGCACAGATAGGCGGCACTGATTGGCACTGTTAGGTGGCTCTGACTGGCACTGTTAGGCAGCACTGACGGGCACTGATAGGTAGCACTGATGCACACTGATAGGTGGCACTGATTGGCAGCACTGATAGGTGGCACTGATTGGCAGCATTGATAGGTGGCACTGACTGGCACTGATGGGTGACACTAAAAGTCAGCTCAGATGGGCACTGATATGTGGCATTGATGTGCTCTGGTAGGCATTGATATGTGGCATTGATGTGGCACTGATGGGCACTGGCAGGTGGCATTGATGGACACTGACAGGTGGCAATACTGGGGCTACACAGATCATCCTGGCACACTGATCATCAGTGCCCTGATGATCAGTGTACATGTCCCCTCCAAGGAATGCCAATTACCAGCTCTCCTCTCAAGCTGTCAGCGTGACCGCTCATGAGGAGAGAAATGCCGATAACCGGCATTTCCCTATTTACATGCATTCAGCTGTGATTGGACACAGCTGATCACATGAATGGCTCTTTCTGTCGATCGGTGATGCGCTGTGTCCGAGGGACACAGCGCACCACCCATCGCCACGCTGCATGCTCCCGGAGCTGTGCATGTGCAGTGAGAATGGGAGGACGTCATATGAAGTCCTCCCAGAACAAGAGAACCGCCTTGCGCCCGTCATTGTACTATATGGTGGGCGGAAGGCGGTAAAATTAGTATTAAATCCTCAGCTTCTTTAGTTTAAGGGCTTGCGTACACGGGGCGTTTGGAAAAGTCTTCTGACCACTGGAAATTGACTGCTAGAAAACATAGGTTAAGAAACATCAGTTTAGCCACTTTTGCATACCGTGTTTATGCACGTTTATGTGTGTTTGCGTTTAGAAGCGTTTTAGAAGATAACCTAAGGAGACCCTCCCAAATGCCCAGAATGCACTGAAAAATAGTAAATAATGAACTATTTCAGACATTTTGAGAGAAATAGAGAGAGTAGAAGCAGAGAGAGCAGTATGTGTTGAGATGACCTGTCTTTTCTGGTTGTATTCGCTATGGATCCCATCATGAGCATAATGCAGCACGTTCTACCATTTTTTCCTTCATGTAAAACCTGTTGTACTAGGTCCATTTGAATACACGGAAAACGCTTTGCATGCATTTTTGATGAAGAAAAAAGGCTCTGGACAGCATCTGGATATGGACCTGTCAAAAAACTAGTCTAAACACAAACACTTGTAAACATGGTTAACCACGTTCAAAAGCGTTTACACGCGTTTACAAGCATTTGGTGTTTGAAACGCCTGTAAAATCTACTCCTGAATGCAATTTTGGTGCGTTCAAAAAAACGACTGTAAACTCAACTGCCTGTAAATGACTGTAAACGACTATGTGTACATGGACACATAGGAAAACATTAGGGAGAGTTCAGGGGCTGCTGGTAAAAACGCTCAACAGCTCCTGAACGTCAGTTTAGCAGCTGCAGTGTACATGAGCCCTAACACATTGATCACAATAAAATAAACACTCACCAACAAACTATTTGTTAAAATTCTTACTCCAGCACTTGCAACTTTCTTTGCTGCTGGCTCCTGCTCGCTCAATGTTGGTTCCCTGAACTTTGGTCTTCACAGGAATGAAATAACAGTGACCTTTTCCTTACTGTTCCTTACCTAGGCAACAAATGATCAAAGAAATGTCCCAGAGTGCACTTTATGTATACCCCCCTGAATGTTGGTGTATGTATAGCTCCTGAAAGGGGTACCCCAGAGAGGTAGCTGTACACTGTCTGTTGGCTAATGGCGGGGCCCAACCTGTACGGTGATGCACTTGGTTACCCTTTTTAATCTGCAATGGTTGGCTTTGGGATTATTAGGCAAATTGGCAGTCTTCTATTGTACTGAACTGCTAACAGTGGTGTAGTAAGCATAGCCGCAACTGCTCACCAGTCCTGGCACCTGGTGAACCTTGTCCTGGACACTCATCTGTCTCTGTTCTCTGGAACCCGATCCTCTGTGGTTCAGTCTTTGCAATCTGGTCCTTAAAGATCAGTCTCTGCTTTCTAGTCTCTGCACAGGTTCAGCTACAAGTCCACACCACTCCATTCCCCAGCAGCAAGAGAGCCTTTTCCTATCCAAAAACCCAGTAAAACTCTCCTCCTTCCTCCCTGTTTGTAGGGTGTTGCATTCCTTGTAGTTCACAATCCCAATTTACCTCCGTAACCAGTGCTTTGACAAAAACAACATCTCCCAGTGTCCTGAGAAACTACATTATCTTCTCCTTGCTGCTGACTGACTCACCACTGGTGCTGCTGCCAGGAGGGATGGGGAGTAATGGGTAGAGAACTTCACACACAGTCCACAGCACAGCAGCGGGGGAAGGGGAGAAAGGAGCAGGAGGTTCACACATCCCACTTTATCATCAGCCCACTTAGCAGTGGGGGGGGGGGGGTAGAGTGGAGCCACAGCTTACCTCCTGGTCCTTCCGTGTGCCCAGGTACACTTACATGTGGTGGCTGCATTGGTTTTCTTTTTTGGATTTTTTCCCTCCGTTTTTCATCTGGTGATCTGGCCAGTAACACACCTCCTGTGCTAGAGTACTCCCACTCTAGATGTAGGAGCCTAAAGGGGCACCTTTGGACAGCAGCATTATCAGTCTCAGGTAGGGGAGTATTAGATGTACTAGCAGATTTAGATACACTAAAAAACTGAAGATGAACTCCAGTTTACACTTAGTTACACAAGCAGTTACAGCAACAGCTTTTTTTCTTGTGGAATACAGGTTTTAAATAAATAAATAAATAAATACATAAAAACTGATCATTGGAAGAACCCCTGTCAGCGGTAAATGGTTTGCCTCAACAATCTAATTGTTACATTTGCAGCTCGTTCCTGTGAAACACAACATACTTTCTGGCTGGATCACTATGTAAAAATAAAGCAAGGAAAGTCTAAAAAGAAAACTAATGCAGCCATCACATCTAAGAATTATTAAGCTGCAATGTGAATATAGTACATTTCCCCACTTTCTAATTACCAGTGTTTTCTCCTGTTAGAGCTCACTGTCACCAACTTTCTGTATGCGATAGATATAGGGCACTGACAAACATATGTACAATGTAATAGCTTGGGTCCTTCTTTGACACTTTTCACTGTTGGGCCATGTATGTGTGGACTCTGCTGCTATTGTGCCATCTGCCCAGTATGTCTTTGTCAAAGTGTCCAGTGTACTTACTATGTAGTGACTGCAATCACAGCTGCCTTTGTTGCCCTGCTAAATGTCATCATTTATTGTTCTATTTATGTCCAGCTGCATCACATTTTGCAGTGCTGCAAGCAACAGTGGTTCCAGTCCTATGCAACAGCCCTTCAAGTGACTCTATCATGAGAAAACTATGAGGACTGCAATTGAGTTATTTTCCTGGCTGTCATGCTGATGCTTCGGCTTTGATACCCTAAAACAAATAAAGAGATATAACTTGTCTCATAATAAAGTCATTTTAAATGAACCAATCACAAACCTGAGCGGGGCCAGATCTAGCCAGTCTGATGTTGGGGTACAGTAAAAAATGTAATTGGGGTCAGATGATAGGAGGTGAGCAGGGAAGTGTACAAAAACAGGAGTCAGTAGGGCAATATACTGGGGGGGGGCAACAGGGCAGAGGATAGAGGTTAGTAGAACAGAGGACAGGGGTCAGCATTTTGTGGGGCAGTGTGTAGTGGGTCAGCAGGGTAGTGGACGGACAGTCAGCAGGGAAGAGGATGGCGGTTATTAGGGTGGAAGACGGGGTCAGTATAGCAGTGTACAGGAGTTCAGCAGGCCACAGGACATATAATATGTTAAAAAAGGTGAAGTTAGCATTTAACTAGTATAAACAATATGTAAACATTGACAATATTACCAATACTCATAACCAGGGGCGGACTGACAACTCATGGGGCCCCGGGGCAATAGGTGATCATAGGGCCCCTGTGTCCTTGCCCAAACTCAAAAAAGCCTATGAAAAAGGTACCAGGGGCATCTCATGGGGCCCCCTACTGACCCCAGGGGATCATGGTGCTCCTGTGTCCATGCCCAAACTCAAAAAAGCCTATGAAAAAGGTAGCAGGGGCATCTCATGGGGCCCCCTACTGACCCCGGGCCCTCTGGCAGTGCCCGAGTTTCCAAATGGTCAGTCCGCCCCTGCTCATAACAAGTAATATGCCTGGTTATCAATTAAAAAGTTAAAAGAGAATGACAAAATGTGAGCAAGATTAGGATTCTGAAAGACACGGGAAAGAACTGAGAAATAAGTTCTGCGGCTGGCCAGTGGGAGGTTCTTAAAGGGATATTGAACAGAATCTGTGCCTGCTGTGAGTACCACAGTCCATGTACCCACAAAATACTAATTATTGTGCCACAACTGACAGTCTCACAGACACAAATAAACCTCAGGACAAAGGATCATTTTTTTAAATTAAACATTTCCATTACATATGTTTTTATGCACACATATGGTTTTTTCTCTCTTAGGCGCCCATACATGGATCAAAATTCATCTGCTTCAGCAGGGACTGGCTGAATTTCGATCCATGTAGGGGCAGTCTGGTCATATAGAAGTCAATCTACCAATGAACTTCTGTAAACCAGCCTCTAGGAAAATTTCTTCAAAATCAGCACCTCCAGCTATAGCTGGCAGCACTGTCCGGTGTATTCCAGCGGCATGGAAGTCTCTCCACTTTCAGAGCACAAGCAAACCTCAGTGGGAGTGATTCCCCATCCACCCCAATTCAAAGTGGATGAGCGCCACGTTCACATTAGAGTTACACCTTACATCAGTGTCCCCACAGTGCCACCATTTTACATCAGAGTCTGCAGAGTCCCCCGTACATTAGAGTCTGGCAGGGTCCCCTCTTACATCAGACTCTGGAAAAGCCCCCACTACATCAGAACCCAGCAGAGTCCAACCTTACATCAGAGTCCAGCAGAGTCCCCCCTTATATCAGAGTCTGGCAGAATGCCCCCCTTACATCAGAGTCTATCAGAGTGCCCCCTTACACATACCTTCCCAAATAGTGGTCAACTGGCGGTAAAAGGCTTTAAAAAAATCCCCTTATTTGTTGGCTCTGAACTGCTGGGCTCAACCTCAACTGTGGTGGGGCGTGTGAATATAAGTCAAGCCCAATAAGCACCATGATGTCACTGAAAAGTACACACCTGGACGTGCCCTCTCCTGTCCATGGGGGAATGGGAGTGTGCTGGGTGGGCCCTGTGATTCTGTCACAGACACTCAGCCTTGACAGATGCAGCCAGCCACTGAAGACAGTTTCTCCTGATAAACAACCTCTGCGGGTTGCCTGGGTGGTGGTGCAGCTGAAATCTGGGAGGGGGGGGGCAGCCCACAGCCCACCCCAGAACTCTACTAGATCTGATTCAAAATTTAGAAAACACTGAAACAAAACATAAGTGGAGGTGATCTGTAGTCAAAACAACTTGTTAACATTATCAACTACGAGTGACATAGAGAGCTGAAATTAAATGCAAATCTTGACTTTTTGAAAGTAAAAGCCAAGCATTACCCTGATTCTTCCTGACTCATTAGCCGTCTTTTTGGCCACTGAGGCCATTTATTCCATTGAAGAAACATATGAAGGGCCGGATACAGCTCCATCTTTAGAGAAAAGTCATTATTATTGTACAGGATTTATATTGCACCAACAGTTTGCTCAGCGCTTTACAATATAATGGGAGACAATACAGCAACAATACAGTTCAATACAAGAGGGAAAGGAGGGCCCTGCTCCTTGGAGCTTACAATCTAGGACATGCATGTACCTTCAAGCTGCTATTCGTCTCATCAGAAATGTGACTTAAATATGTACAAACTCAAGAAAATGTAATTAAGTGTTCAGTATATGGAAAATCACAGCAACCGTATGCTAGTTTTGGTACCGATTATAGTTTTTGAAAAAGATAAACTTTCAGTCTCCTTCCCAGCAGCATAAGAAAAAAAAATATTGACTGAGCTTTGTGAGGCTGGGCAAAGCATTACTGATCATTTTTCTATTTCTTTATCATATATTCAGTTGTATTGACCAGATAAGTGATGGAATTACTTTCAGTATCCCTACTGTATTCTGGCCCCATACATAGAGGTTAACAAGATGAGCATGAAAAAGGATGGTCTCCATATTGACATCCTATCTGACTCCCAATATATCACTGGATAGTCCATCTTGTCTGTTTGGATACCTAACATATGCACCAAAGACAAGTCTCAACTAAACACAACTTAAAGTGTTGTTAAACCCAAGAGCAAACATGAATTATATTGCAGCTTACCAAGTCTTAGGCTGGCCATACACTATACACTGTCCAATTTCCTTTAGATTTTCCTTCAACTATGTAGTGCAAGGGCCTGCCTAATTGGATACAATTGAAAGTTTTGTTTAGGTTTGACCTCATATTTTATGGTTTTTGGTAAATCTAAAGCAACATTCTCAAGGAAATTGTATAATTTAATTATACAAATTGTGTAATGTACACTAAACAATTTTTTTATAATTTTCTGTCCAATTTCTGCCCAATTTCCTTTAGATTTACCTTTAACTATGTAGTGCAAGGGCTTGCCTAACTGGATACAATTGAAAGTGTTGTTTGGGTTTGACCTCATATTATATGGTTTTTGGTAAATCTAAATTCTCTAGAAAATTGTATAATGTATGGTCGGCCTTACATGTGGTGGCTGCATTCGTTTGATTTTTAGGCTTTCTTTTCTTATTTTAACTTGGTGATCCAGCCAGTAAGTCTGTTGTTTAAAAAAGCAAGCTTCTTTCCAGACTGATAATGCTCCTGTCTGTTGTGCCCCCTGTACTCAATAATCCTGAGTGGAAACATTCTAACAGAGGAGGTGTGTTACTCTCCAGATCACCAGATGTAAACCGAGGGAAAAAAGCCTAAAGAAAAATACCCAATGAAGCCACCACACGTAGTGATTGGTAAGCTGCAATATATTGTATTTGTGTTTTTAGGTGTAATACCGTTTTATTATGTATAATTTATATTACTCTGTGACATTTTCTGGGGCAGCACAGTGGCTAAATGGTTAGCACTTCCGCCTGGCAGCATTGGGGTCATAGGTTCGATTCCCAACGACGGCACCACCTGCCTGGAGTTTGCATGTTCTCCCTGTGCCTGTGGGTTTCCTCCAGGTACTCTGGTTTCCTCCTACACTCCAAAGACATGCTGGTAGGTTAATTGGCTCCTGTCTAAAATTGTCCCTAGTATGTCTATGTATGAATATGAGTTAGGGGACCTTAGATTGTACACCCCTTGAGGGTTAGGTACTGATGTGAATGTACAATATATATGTAAAGCACTGCGTAAATGGACAGTGCTATATAAGTACCTGAAATAAATAAATACATTTTACAGTTGCAAAATTTGAATGATGTTTAAGTGCTGTATAGTGATGTGTACTGGTTCAGGCTTGTGTAGAAATGAGATGTGGAGTACCGATTTCCTCCTCCACGTCTTCCATTCACCAGAACTCAGACTGATGCATGAGCACTAGCAACGGCATGCATTTCTATTATGTTTGCTTTGTGTTTGAGTGCACTTACTGTGGGTCAAAGGAAGCTTTTACAGCACTGCGATATGAATGACTCCACTGCCTTATGTGAATTAATTACAAGACAGAAACATCTTAGACATAACTGGGCCATAAAAAACACCATTTACTTAATCTGAAATTCAATATTTATTTTCATTATAAATTAAACTTATACCAAGTCACCATTCTTTTACTAGCACACACTACTTGTCTGAGCCTGAAGATGTCATTGCTGCAATTGCTGGGCATAGAAGAAAATGCTAGAACTAAATCATGCTGAAACTAATAACCGCATCCATTGTGTGACATGTGTGACAGCCAGACTTCCGTGTCAGCTACAGGCTCAAAACTTTGTGCAGCTTTTCCTTCCTACAGTACATTTAATCATAATCCATATACAGGTAGCATTTATTTCTGAATCTTGTATTTTATGTTGAGATATTTTCTGTAAATTACAAGCCATTGATTGTATAGGATACTAATTTAGAAGAAAAAAAAACTGGACCAAATAAAGTGGTGACAATAGACCAATGAGGTTTACTTTTCACTTTCTGGGCTGCACTGGAAAACTTACCTGCCTGAGGTTGATAATAGTTCATTTCTTACTTCTCTATTTCCCTCCATTTCTTAAGCTGGCCATAGATGGATCAAATCTCGGCTGGTTCACTAGGGAGCGGCTGAGATTCAGTCCATCTATGGGCAGGCTGGTTGTATTGAAATTGATCAAACAATGGACTTGGGTACAACCAACCTGTTGGATTTGTTTGCATGCGATTACCGCCGGCAACTAAAGTCACTAGCCTCTTGTACCAAATTGTATTGTAACTGTAATGTCTACCTTCATTTTGTAAAGCGCTGCTCAAACTGTTGGCACTATATAAATCCTGTATAATAATAATAATAATAGCTAGCAGTAATCATTGTTTTCTGCTGGCCGGAAAGGCTCCCTGCCAGAACACAATAGCACTGCGGGAGGGATACCCCCATCAACACTGACTGAGTTTATGGTGGAATCAAGCAATTCTCTTTCCTCCCACCCGTGAGGGAAAGAAAGAAAATAAAATCATCTATGGCTTTCTTTAAGCTGATATGTTCTTAAAGGTTTGTTCGTGTTATCAATCTCTTCATATATAGTATAAGGCAGGGGTGTCAAACTGGTGGCCCTCCAGCTGTTGCCAAACTACAAGTCCCATCATTCCTCTACCTTTCAGAGTCATGCTTGTAACTCTCAGCCTTGCAATGCCTCATGGGACTTGTAGTTTGGAAACAGCTGGAGGGCTGCCAATCTGACACCCCTGATAGGGTAACATGCTCAACTGGTATTGGCAGCAGTACACCATGCATGAAACAGGAACACCCAGAACCAGTTTGAGCAGATTTATTCTGCACTTTTATTCGGAAAGGCAGTAAACAAACATGATGAGGGACTCCAGGGTTTGAAATGTAGAGAAAGCAGACTTTTTTATTTTTTCAGAAAACAAAGGCATGGGCCTTTATATATATGTGAGCTGGCTGATACTGATACCTTCTCTCTTTCGCTCTCTCTGCTGCTGGGTGAAAAGGCTGACTGCTAACAGAACAATAAAAAGTGATCAATTCAGGAGAGCTTGGTACAGAAAGTCTATAGCATTACACAAACAAAGTGTCTGCTTGTCCGAGCGTCTAGCTCACCCTACGCCAGTGTCTCCTAATGGGTTCCAAAGTTAAAGAACACTTTTTAAGCTTCATGCTGGGGCTCTTCTAAACATCTTTTTCCTGGCAGGAGAGAAGCAGCTGCAAAAACGCTCCTATGCTGTGTTTTTTCAAAGCATTAAGGTATGTTTAGGCGCATCAAGTGTTTGGGCATTTATTCATTTCATTGGCCATTAAAATAAAAATACGCTCAAGCGCTAAATGCACCTAGCGTTAATGCACATTTAGATGTGTTTACAAGTGTTTGCCCACATTTAGGTGTGTCAGCTATTTATTTCTGCCAAAACGCTTCTCTCTTGAATACACAAGTGATTTGTTTGTTTTTTTGTAATGCCTCTAAACGCCCCTGCCTCTAAACTCCAGTAAATGCCTATGTGTGCATGGACATGTAGGGGAGTTTACAGGCAGAGAAAAAAAAAAAACCTTGACCACCTGTCAAAAGCAGCATTTTTTAGCTCAAGTGTTCATGAGGCCTTAGTGTTCTGTCTGCATTCAGCCTTTTCACCTAGCAGCAGAGAGAGCAAAAAAGAGAGATAGTCTCTTTATCAGTCAGCTCCCATATATAAAGGCCCATGCCTTTTTGTTTTCTGAAAAATAAAAAAGTCTGCTTTCTCTACATCAGGGTTCTCCAAACTATGGCCCTCAAGCTGTTAAAGTACTACAAGTCTCATCATGCCTCTGCCTCTGGGAGTCTTGCCTGTGGCTGTCAAAGTCTTGCAAGGCCTCAGGGGACTTGCAGTTCCTCAACACCTGGAGGACCATAGGTTGGAGACCCATGCTCTACATGAATTTCAAATTCTGGAACCCCTCCCCATGTGTAGGTAAGAAGTCTAGGTGTCACTCCTGCACTGTCCAGTATTTTACAGTACAGTATGCATTTGTTTCCCACCAATTGGAACTTTTTTTTTTTAATTTCAACCACTCATACTACATTTTATTTTATGTATTTTTTATAAATATATAATTACAAAGTTATAAAATTGGAATTTTGCCCCAATAAACTATACATTTAATGCAACAGTATAATGGCTTGTTCATATGAGAATTCCTGTTGTAACCTGCATCTGTACACATCTGTACACGCATTATGGTAACACACAATAATGCAATTGTGCATGCAGTTTTTTTTGTAATTTCACACACTGCAAGTACGAGTACAATTGGATTTTCTCCTGTTCTTGCATTTTTTGTAAAAATGCAAGTTATAAATATGCCAAACTGGCATAGTTATGCAGTCCTAATAGATAGCTTCTATTATGCTTTGCATGATTTGAAACTTTATGGTGGGTACCTAATATCCAGAAAGGTCATATATGACTGTTTGCCCTAGAGCCCGAAAAACTCCCACTGATTGGCCAGGTCTTGATACTGTCATACAAGGACACAATGTACTTTGGAGAAAGTCAGAACTGAAGCCAGAGAAAAGATGAATGACTCAAGTGGATTATGCAAATGATTATGTTTATGCTTAAATACAAAACTTGGTTCGTGACAATGATTATATCAGTTCTGAAGATTGTGACTCCAACTCAAATTACATTTTGTCATGTTATTCAAAGGGTGGGGGGGTTGGATATCAACTCAAGGAGAAAATATTACAAGGCTACCAAAGATAGATTGGAGATATTTGCATAATTATTGTATATTCTAATCTGTCTAATGAGTTTACATGGTCCCTTACAATACATAGTTGTTGGTAAGTCTAAAGAAAACTTAGAGAGATAGAGCTTTGTAACGCATGTCCTGCTTTAAACAAGGTGGTCTTTCCCTCTTGATCTGAAGATGATGGCTATTCTTGGGTACCTTCTGACATCAATAGGCACCCCTTTTTGACTGATCATGAGACAAAAGCCAATCATCTATACTGGAATTCCTGACCAATAGACTAAATATCCAGCAAGATAAAGCTGGTTCCATGACTGTGTATGTAGAGCGCAGATGTGGACACTTGCAAAGTGTGTGGTTGCATGTCTGTGCTAGCCATGTGCGAGATTGGCCAATTATACTTTGCATTTTTTGGTGAAATGTCCCCTTATTTCCTGAAAAATGCATTGGAATCAACAGGGAAGGTGAAAATGTAAAGTGGTATTAAACCCAACACCAAAAATATAATATATTGCAGCTTACCCATCATTAAATGTAGTGGCTATATTAATTTTCTTTTTTTAGCCTTTTTTCCCTGTTTCCCTGAGATCAGGTGAGTAGTACACCTTCTGCATTAGAATGCCCCCACTCTGGATGAATGAGCACATGGGGCACCTTTGGACAAAAGCATTCTCAGTCTGGGGGGAGGAGAGTGTTAGAAGTATAGCAGATTTAAATACAGTAACAAATTTAAGCTGAACTCCAGCACACACTAATAATCAAATACAGCAAACACTTTGTTCTCCTTTTGGGATAAAAGTTTTACATAAATAAGTAAAAACTGATCATTTAGGCACACCTGTCAGTGTTAAATGGTGTGGTTCATCTTTGTAACTGCAAGAGAGCTTTTCTGTTGAAAAACAAGACTTATGGGCTAGATCATGACATGAACATAGAAGAAAGAGAGCCTAAAAAAGGAAGTGAATACAGCTATCACATCCATGAATTGGTAGGCTGCAATATAACGTTCGCTTTTGGGTTTAATATGCTTTAACCTCCTTGGCGGTCTGATTATGTCAATTTTTTTAAATGTCAAAGCGGTACATTGTTTTGCATGGAAATTTCAGTGTCTGATGACGAATTTCCCCCACGAATCACTTTCGCTCATTCTGCAAGTAATTCTAAATCACTATCGCTGTTTTCTAGCTGGCCTAAAACTGCTTTTGACCTAAAGGGACACTTTTTGGATGCCATGGACGTTCTCAAGTTTCCAGGCAGAAAGAACAGTAAAAATGCAGGCAGGGCACAGGATAAAGCACTCAGGACAAAATGTATGTGAAATGGTTTGATACAGTAATGTAATCCTAACAGATTTCAATGTATTGTGTGTATGCCATGTTTTTACTTTTTTGAATCTCCCGCCGGTTCCGCCCCCCTGTGTCGCTGCTCTCTCAGGGAAGGGAACCCGGAAGACGGATGCCGGCATTGGCCGGAGGACACAGTGGGAGGCCATTGGGGGATCACAGGGACAAGGTATATTACACTACACACACACACACACTACAGTGTAATCCCTAGTGTGGCTCGGGTTTACTGCTTTTGGTCCTGAAAATTAATCCCAAGCCACACTCGGGATTACCGCCAGGGAGGTAAAGGCTTTTAGGGGCTTTAAAAGCCCCTGAGTGTTTTCTTCTTTGTACTCTGATTATTTTTAATTTTTTGTTGTGTCTGCTATTTTTTTAGGCTGTAGGAGAGATGAATGAGCACATAGGGCACATCTGGACAACAGCATTCTCAATCTGGTGGGAGGAGAGTGTTAGAGGTACTAGCAGAGCAGATTTAAATACAGTAACAATTTGAAGCTGAACTCTAGCTCACGCTAATAATTAATTACAACAAACACTTTGTTCTCCTTTTTGGAATAAAAGTTTTACATAAATAAGTAAAAGCTGATCATTTAGGCACCCCTGTCAGTGTTAAATGGTGTCTTTCATCCTTGTAACTGCAAGAGAGCTTTTCTGTTGAAAAACAAGACTTATGGGCTAGATCACCGCATGATCATAGAAGAAAGAAAGCTTAAATAAGGAAGTGAATACAGCCATCACACTTCTGACTGAAGGGGTTATTTACTAAAACTGGAGAGTGCAAAATCTGTTGCAACTCTGCATAGAAACCAATCAGCTTCCAGGTTTTACTGCCACAGCTTTATTGAACAAGCTGAAGTCAGAAGCTGATTGGCTGATTTGAGTGCACCAGTTTTAGTGAATCTCCCCCTGAGTCACCGATCCAAAGCTGTCCCAGATGCAGCACCACTCCTCTCACTTCCTGATTTCAAAGGAGACACTGAGGGCAGCAGGAGCCATAGGCTCCTTCTCCTGTCAAAAGTAATAATAAGAAAACAATCTGCTAAATTATGTACAGTCCCCTCTTGGAGCAAGCAAGTGATCTCACCACTCTTTCCAAACAAATCAATAACTCAAGAGTGCAGTGTTACCTACCATAAACAGTATTCATATCAAAACAACATAAAATCAGTACACGACTTAAAGATGTGATAGAAAATCAATACTCTAATCATAAAATGTTATAATAACAGCCACCACTGTGCAAGACTAATAAAACACAATTCAAAAGTGATAAAGTTCCATTCCAAGTGTATGCAACGGGGGTCTTCTCTGCAAATCTCACAATGTTTGGTGCAAAATATCTTCACCTAGTCACACTCTGCTCACCTTAGTGATAAGACTTCTAAGATGATATGAGGTCCATACAGCTTGTTTCCCCTATTGTTAATAGTATGGTCTCGTCTCCTCCTTTAATCATCCAAAAAGGGACCGCCAACTCAGCTTGCATCAATATGGAAGACAGAAGCATCATAGTACTCACTGAATTATTTGAATAAAATAAAATAGGATTAAAAACATACAATTGATATAAAATAAAGCACATCATGAAAATGAATCCAGTAGATGAGGAGAATAATGCACAAATTTTGAGTTGAAATCAAAACAGTAATAGAGGAGAAATCTTCCAATGTGTACACTAGTTCTGGTGACCCTGTTTTGGCTATGGGACAGGAAATTGAAAAAAAAAAAACAACTTCCCAATGGCAGATGGCAAAAAAAAACTGACAAGGTTTATAACCCTCCCTAAATCTATCCAAAATGAAAACATTTTTTTTTGTGCTTATAGTTAAAGTGTTACTAAACCCACACCAGTAAATTCAGTCTGTATATGCAGTAAAGCATGCTTGTTATGCTCACTAGAACCTAAGGGGTTAATCCTCTACATTGTGTAAAAATGCTGTTTGATCCTGTTTTCTATGCCCCTCCTCTTGTTCAAATGTCCACCTGATAAGACAGACTGAACCCGTAGGCACATGCACATGCTCGGTTTTGCTAGAGGATTTTTTTTCTTAGGAGAGTGCATGTGATCAGCACAGAGCCAATCAGCACTGTCCAGACAGAGGTCAGAGGTTCTGCATCCTTTTAGAGCAGAAAGAAAACTCCCCCTACAAGCTTTAAGGTCTGCTGAAGTCACAAGATTGCTATTTACTGCTGAAGAGAAAATGTATTTAGCAGTTTATATTTACTAAAATAATTGCATTTCCATGCTCTGTGTACTGTGGGAGACCAGATATAGTGAATGCAGGGTCCTGGGTTTAGTAACACTTTAAAGTTAGGAATTCTGTATAAAGCCCTACAGAAAAGATAGTTCACAGTCCACAGACATTCAGTTTACAGCACCATAGATGCAGCTACAAACTTATAAACACTGGTTGAAGAATATATCTTCACTGAATACTGATGTAGTTGTTTCACAAAATACACAGCTCAAACAAAAATTAAAGGAACACTTTTTAATCACAGTATAGGATCAAGTCAATTAAACTCCTGGGATATTGATCTGGTCAGTTAAGTAGCAGAGGGGGTTGTTGATCAGTTTCAGCTGCTTTGGTGTTAATGAAATTAACAACAGATGCACTAGATAGGCAACAATCAGATGACCCCCAAAACAGGAATGTTTTACAGGTGGAGGCCACTGACATTTTTTTCTCACTGTTTTTCACTAGTTTTGCATTTGGCTAGGGTCAATGTCACTACTGGTAGCACGAGGCACTACCTGGACCCTACAGAGGTTGCACTCCGACTACTCCAGGATGGCACATCAATATGTACCATTGCCAGAAGGGTTGCTGTGTCTCCCAGCACAGTGTCAAGAGCATGGAGGAGATTCCAGGAGACAAGAGTATGGAGGAGATTCCAGGAGACACACAGTTTATCTATTTATAGTACTCTGCTGTCAAATGAAAACTCACTGTACTCATTGGATTGAGTACCATGAATGAGCTTTGTTTACAAACACCGTGTTCATTCGCTATTGCTGAAGTTGGAATGGCTTGCCAGGATGCGGCAGACAGCAATAATGCTTTTGTGTACAGCCCAATGGCATTGTTTTGAAGCATTAGGGACTGACAAGGTTTTATCTAAAATGCAAAACTATTTCACACAGCAATACTTATTTTTTATAGAAAACTACTCTCTTATCGCATAAAGCTTCAAATTAGAAGAGTTGTTTTTTCCCCATGGTGAAATTTTCACAGAAATTAAATATGCTTTGAAATTGCTGTGGAATTAGGTTTGCTAAACTTCACCAATCATCCCTAGTCTATGCAGTTGATCTAATGGACAAATAGTTTTGGTGCCCAGGTGTGCATGTGTAATTCAAGTGCATAATAAGTGGGATGGTGGTGGAAGTCAGGGTGGTGATAGTGAGGGATACAGATCCTACAGTTATTTTGTACATTTTAGAAAATGTATACTTTCATGCCCACAACCAAGTGGTTGATAGGAAATCAGAAAGCATAATCAAAGGCTGCGAAGGCAGCAGATAACCTGCTACTGGCTTTTGTTTAATTTCTAAACTCTTATTTGATGGACTTCATGATAAACAGTCATGGAAATAATGGTTGACTACTGTATACTACAATGTATTAGCTACTAAATTAGTCATTTACACTTAGGTTGGTTTCAGACTGCTGCATTGTGCTTTGGCTGCAGTTTACTTGCAGTTTCCCATAGACTTTGTATAAGGTTGTGCGCTTTCAGCACGTTTCCTGAAATTGCACCAAAGATGCAGCATGCAAGACATTTGATGTGCCAAAAATGCATTACCTAATAAAAAGTCTATGGCAAACCAAGGGTTGACCACACAAAAACTGCGGGTACACCTGCAGCCAAACCACAGTGCATTAGTGTGAAACTGGCCTAAGGTGACTAAAAAGTTGATGTGGAGTTTAAAGTGCCAGTATAGCTGGAGACAAACACATTGACAGATATTGAAAGTGGCTGAAAAACTTTAGTTTGAACCATGAAGTGAGTGTTAGCACCAGCAATCTAGGTTTAAAACCAAGCTAACCACATCTTTTCACCAAGTCTCAATCTCCTCTTCTAGAATAAAAATTATATCCATGTTATGGAATATAAATTCTATTGTATTATCATTAATATAAAAGAAATGTTGCCAGGTAACAGAACAGACAGAAGCAAGGAATTTTGCTACTCTTTTCCGCATTTTTGTAGTCTGTCAAAAAGCCTTACCTAGGAGTGGATGTTTCAGACATTCATGAGCCTGGTTAGGCACCATAATTAGCTCCATGGCTATAAAGGGGAGATTAGAATAGAAATTGGGTGGCCAGTCACTTTAGGTCTTTTCAAAGCTTTAACATTGATCTTGGAAACGAGGTGGAAGGAAAAGGTTAGGCGTTTCAGATGCCATGCAGATCACTTATGGACTCCTTGGAACATATAATCATAAATCCCCAGCGCCAAAGAAATATGTGTACCAAAATAAAATTATTTAAAATTAAATGCTGCTGTACATAAGTGCAATATACACCAAAAAATATGAAAACATCACAAACAGCGCAAATAATTAAAAAATATTAAATAATATAAACATAAAATATGACTAATAAAAATTATATATATAAATAGGCCCACTCCAAAATTTGTGAAGAATTGTGAAAAAAGTTTTATGTATATAAACACAAGTGCCAAAATAAAAATCAAAAAAACAAAAAAATTCCTTGTTCCAAAGAAGCGTATATGTTGGTTTAAAGCACTGATCTTTGGTGGAAGCACACTTCTTTGTGGACTTTTTTTTTCTTTTTATTTTGGCACTTGTGTTTATATACATAACACATTTTGCACAATTCTTCACGCATTTTGGAGTGGGGCTATTTATATATTTATATATATCATTTTTATTAGTCATATTTTATCATTTTTATATGATTTAATATTTTTTAATTATTTGCGCTGTTTGTGATGTTTTCATATGGACTCCTTGGATCCGGAAAAAAGTCCAGCTTCACAGTGTCATAACCTTTAAGCCGACCCGTCAACACTGCAAACACATTTCGTATTTTAATGCTTCCTTTAAGCTTGTCACCAGGTCTTTCTGAGAGACCAGCCTTCATCCTGGCTCTCTCTAGCAAGGGGCCTTCCTTGGATCTTCTCACCGTGGCTTGGCTTCCTCCACCTTGGGCAGGACAGCCTCAGGACCACTTCAGAACAGGTAGGTCTAGACAGGCTTCTGGGCCTAACATGGAGCTCTCATCAGCTGCACCTCCTCAAGCCTCAGCCTGAGGCAAAAGAAAGCACATGGCTGACAAAAACCTCTCCCAGCATGCACCAGTGGCATAGACTCACCTACTGGGCTGACCAAAAGAAATATGAATATTGATAACTCATATGAATCCTAATTAAATAGCCAGAACTTCTCTTCTGATCAGTTTAGACTCACTTTAGATCAGGTTCAATCAAACTTAGTTGACTGCCGATGTAGAAAATTTTAAACAGTTTAGCATTGATTGGCAGCACTGAAATACTGTAGTCATGAATTTAATTGTATTTTCAAGCAATTAGATTGTGAGATCACATTGTGGAAACAAATATGCAATTGATAACTTACAATCATATCTTACGAAAGACTGAAATCCATTTCTCTGGTATATTAGTGAGCTTTAATGGAAAATGTTATTTTGTTTTGTAAAATAGAGTTCTGGCTTGGCTTCCTTCTCTCTTGTTACTAACCACCTTGTGAACCCCTCTGGTCATATTTTATTGGGCCAACAGGTTTTAACTTTCCAGGTTTGCCACACAGATGTTCTGCTGCTCAGCCTTGACTGGTGTCAGTTCACTCACAAAAACTTTTAAATCCTATTTCTTTCCCATCCCTCCCTCCCACTTCTTTCTTACACATTTCAGAAAGTAAATGAGAAAAAAACTCAGGGTTACTTACTCAATTCAGGAGCCATGTGACCCTCTGCAGCACCTCCATGACTGATGATCCAGAGCTAAAGTCCAGGCTCACTACTTTCAGGTCATGTTGCCACCTCTTTTTGTGATGTCATTGTATTCCTGTAGTCTTCAGGACCCAAAAGAACTGTTGGGGAGCCATGAGAAAGTGCTTACATCTCCCAACCTGGCGCCTGTGGGACCAGAATAAGGACCCTTCTGCTTTCCAGAAAAAAATATAGATAACTCAGAACCTGGCGTGCTGTGTGACCATAGATTTGAGTAAGTAAATAAGACGTTTAGACTGGAGGTGGCACTGATTTTCAGTGTTAAAGAACCATTGATTAAATACCTGTTTAAAGGGTAGAGCAGGTTTTGGGGCCAATCTTCATTAAGTGGATTCAGAATTGATTTTCTTTTGAATACTTAATTGTCACTATCTCTAGATACATGTGGGATAATCCAGTAGAAGAACAGAAGAAAGCGTAAGGTATTTTGAGGGAAGAGAAAGGACTACAATTGGAGTACTCCGTATCCAAGGGACTGCATAATTTCTCCATTACCACATTAGGGTTTTCATTTTTTGTGACATGATATTTTTGTGATATTACATTACAGATACTAAAAGGTGGCATAAACAAAAATAGTATCGTAATACTTGTTTGCTCAGTGCCTCATTCTAAATACAGCTTTAAGCATTACCTGACCAGAGGGCCCTTTCACACCAAGCTTTGTTTTGCAACAGTTACAATAGATTACAGATGATAAAAAGAGTTGCATGAACAAAAATAGTAACATAACACATATTTACCCAATGCCTAGAAAATAATTCTAAGCATTACCTGACCAAAAGGCCCATTCACACCATGCTGGTCCTTTATGGTGCGTTATTTTGTGTCTTAAAATGTACTTTGAAGTAGCTTCTTTAACCACCTCCCGCCCGCCATATAGTAATATGATGGACGCAAGGTGGTTCTCTCACTCTAACCGTGCACGGATCCCAGGGGGGGGGGGGGCGCAGCGCGGCGATCGGTGGTGCGCTGTGTCCATCGGACACAGCGGATCACCGATCCATGGAAAGAGCCGAAGATGTTGGCTCAGTCATGTGATCAGCTGTGTCCAATCACAGCTGATCACATGTAAACAGGGAAATGCCGGTTATTGGCTTTTCTCTCCCACGAGCTGTCACGCTGACATCTCGTGAGGAGAGGAGAGCCGGTAATCGGAATACCTCGGAGGGGACATGTATACTGATCATCAAAGCACTGATGATCAGTGTAGCCCCAGCAGCGCCACCTGTCAGTGTCCATCAGTGCTCATCCATGCCATCTGTCAGTGCCCATCAGTGCCACATCAGTGCCACATTTCAGTGCCCATCAATGCCACATATCAGTGCCCATCTGAGCTGCCTTTCAGTGTCACCCATCAGTGCCAGTCAGTAACACCTATCAATGCCAGTCAGTGCCACCTATCAGTGCTGCCAATCAGTGCTACCTATCAATGCCAGTTAGTGCCGCCTATCAGTGCCCATCAGTGCTGCCTATCAGTGCCGCCTATCAGTACCAGTCAGTGCCGCCTATCAGTGCCATATATGAGTGCTGCCTTTCAGTGCCCATCAGTGATGCCTGTCAATGCCCATCAGTGGCACCTACCAGTGCCTCCTCATCAGTGCCACCTATCAGTGTCCATCAGTGCAGCCTATCAGTGCCCATCACTGCAACCTCATTAGCGCACATCAGTGAAGGAGAAAATCACTTATTTACAAAATTTTATAACAAAAACTAAGAAAAAACTTTTTTTTTCAAAATTTTCAGTGGTTTTTGGTTTGTTTAAGAAAAAATAAAAACCCAGAGGTGATTAAATACCACCAAAATAAAGCTCTATCTGTCACAAAAAAATGCTAAAAATTTAATATGGGTACAGTGTTGCATGACCACGCAATTGTCATTCAAAGTGCAACAGCGCTGAAAGCTGGAAATTGGCCTAGGGAGGAAGGGGGTATAAGTACCCTGCAGGCTCGGGGTTAAAATGCACAGTAGTGCGGTTTGTTGTGTGTGCATTCCCTTTGAGAATGAATGGTGTAATCACTGATTTTTGATTGGGTGTTAACCTCTACATTGGCACTGTCATTCTCACCATGGCAGGTAAGTCTTTCACCAGCATAACAGTCAAGATATCTTGGACATTTTTACAGGTGGATTCCAGTGTTCCTTTAGCATTTTGCATAAATATATCAAAACACATTTATTTTAAAATGGGTACATATCCTTTGCAGTTATAGAATGATCCTCAGTGAATTCTGTGGTTTTCTTTTACTGCAGTTTTTTTTTAATCTTCAGTTGCATTAGAACACACAGTACAGGTTAGTTTTTATCTGTATTCCTTCTTTAAAGATTGCTGGGTCAGCTGTACAATATCACAGAAGAGAATGATTCTCCAGCCAGTGCCATTCTTACAAGACATGAAAAATTAATTTCACCCTTCATTACCCTGACTACTTGTGTAGTCCTCAATCTAATTTGTAAAATGCTAGCACACAAATTGCAATGTTCTGCTAAATGAAAACCCTGCATCTGTAAGTGTGTCTGCAGCCACTTCCTGACAATGTTTGCTATGGGTTAAACACACATTGCTACCCAGTGATCTAAAGGTAATCCATATCATGACTATTAGTCACTTCTGGTGTAAGCTAGTGATTATTTCATTATCCAACATCAGCATTATAATATTACAAGAAAAACTGTGTTTGTTATTAGTGTGGAAAGGAGTACATGTATACAAATGAAATACATACAATTGTTTTATTGCGTTAATTGTTTCTAAACCCAGTTTCAAACATTTGCTACTTTGCAGCTCACCAGTCCTTAGATGTAGCATAGCTGTATTTGTTTTGGGTTTTTTTTAGCCTTTTTTTTATTACAGATAGTCCCCGTGTTACGAACAAGATGGGTCCTGTAGGTTTGCGCTTAAGTTGAATTTGTAGGTAAGTTGGAATTGGTAAATTTTTTAGTGTAGCTCCAGCCAAAAAAATTATTTTTAAGTTTTGGATAGCATAGGGCAGGGTTAACTGGCCATGTAGTGATGTGGGATTGCTGACAGGTCCGTCGGACAGTAGGAGGCAGCATGCGGTGAGTATCAAGGTTACTGCCCGGCGGTTTCTGGGACCAGCGTAGCTTTACGCTGCCTCCATTCTTAAGTACGAGACGTATGTAAGTCGGATGTTTGTGACTCATGGACTTCCTGTACTTTACTTCTTATATCATTTTACTGATTGACGAATGGTCGAAGGAAAGAAAATTGCTTAAAGCGGAGCTCAACCCAGAAGAGGAAGTTCCGCTTTAAGCCTTTGTCCCCTGCTCACCATTAAGAATTGGCATCTTTGGGGAGCGGGTACCCAAATTTGACAGGTACCTGCTCACGCTTCTAGGCACCTAGTTGATTGGAAGTGGAAGTTGTCCTCCCCCTGCCCTTCCTCCCCGTAGTCTTCTGGGACACATGACAGGTCCCAGAAGACTACGGGAACATTCACAAATGCAGCGCTTCTCGCGCATGTGCAGTGAGCACCCGGCTGTGAAGCCCCAAGCTGTCACAGCCGGATGCCCCCACTGAAGATGCCGGCGCCAGGGAGAGAAGACGGCCAGTGAAACCAGCGGTGGTGAGGACACTGCTGGACCGAGGGACAGGTAAGTGGCTCTATTTTAAAAGTCAGCAGCTACTGTTTTTGTAGCTGCTGACTTTTTTTTTTTTTTTTTTTTTTGTAGGTGGAACGCCGCTTTAATGTACAGCTAGTATATCTGTTATTATACCCATTGACAGGTATGATCTGTCGATCAACTTCATTATAACCTGCATGTCATTTTTTGTGTGCATTCACTGCCGGCGGCTAAAGCCACCAGCAGTGATCACTGTATTCTGATGGTGAGGAAATCTTCTTCTGCCAGAATGCAATAGTGCTTTAGGTGGGATTTCCCCATCAACACTGACTGTGTTGATGGGGTAATCAAGCGATTTTGTTGAAGGAAAGAAATCTATGACTAGTCTAAGATTATCAAATTATCATCTAACAAAACTAAATAGGAATGCGTTCTATAATGTTATTTAATTTCTTTCATTGTTTTAATGGAAGGAAAGTGCAAACATTGTTCAATGTAACAAACGTATGTTAAAGCCATGTACAGTTGAACTGATCCAGCAAATATTCAATGACTTCATTAACATAAGCAAAATAGCAAATGGCAGTAATGACCAATCCTAATCCTAGATACAGTATTATCTGGTGTCAAATTAAAACATAGCCATGAAGAGTGGGAGTTGCTGTAATGTTCAGCTTGCTAGAGAAACAAAAATGATTACATATATGAAACCACACAAACACAAGTTCACACGGTTTCCACCAGATCCACACCAGTTCACTCTCCAGCTCCAGCCTTTGTTCTGAGCATTATATTATTTTGACCTCTGAAGTTATTTTTTATCAAGGGTTAAATGTTCAAGTTTGAATTGGTTGTCATGTATGATGATGTGTGGTAGGTATAAATCTGAAGGTTCAACCCTTGTTTTGATGCTGGTAGGATTCTACCCCAAAACATTGTGTAGTATGCATTTGCGACCACAATGGATGGGATCTTGTCATGATGATTCTTGGGTTGGGAATTAACATTGCACAAGAAAAACACTTACTGAGAACTTGGTTTCAAATGTCAATGATCATGGAGAGAATGGGAAAGAGTTACCAAAACTGTAGCGTGCAAAATCTGCTGAAGTTCTGCAAAGAAAGCAATCAGCTTCCAGGTTTTATTGCCAAAGCTTAATTGAACAAGCTGAAGTCAGAAGCTGATTGGTTACCATGCACAGCTACTCCAGATTCTGAGTGCTCCAGTTTTAGTAAATCTCCCCCAGTGCGTACCTTTTGGTATTGGATCCCAAGCTCTGCATTGTATGTACATGTCCATACACATAAATAGATAAGATGATTGCTGAAATTGCCCAGAGAAACTGAAATTATATCTGTAGAAGCTTGCAGGCTTAATCAGGTTGGCTTTTTCAGACAAATACTGTTGACTTTCCTGAGATAAGCCCAGTGCTGTAAAAGTTTGTTCCTTTGTCTCAGTTCCATTTACTAACATGTCCACAGGATATGCTAGTACTCTGCACTTTAAAATGTGAAAAGATTAGATAGAGCTGAACCCAATCTACACTGTGAAGATATCATTAAAAAAGACATGTCACTTTGTATACTTTATAAATAGTTAAATGGTCCATGTAATAAATTTAGTAGAATGATGCTCAATATACAGTAAGATTACTACAAAAGACATGGGGACACTCTTTCAGACCAGAAGAAAAAACATTTTGCCCATACATATAATAATGGTTCTTTACTGTAAAAGCTGTGAAAACAGGGAACAGTCTTCCAGTGGATTTGGTTCTAGCAGTCTATGTACAGTGTTTCGAAAGTGGGTTTAAGGTGTTTTTAAATTCACCAAATATAAATGACTACTTTTATGTAAGAGAAATTAAATTGCAGAGTGTTGACTCTAGGCAGATACCCATCATACCAGACTCCCATCTAATGAGTAAAACTGATTAAAAGTATACTCATTTGTTAAAGGGGCAATAGGGCCTTTGGGCCACTTAGTTATGCCCTCCCGTGACCCATATTAGGCTGACATCACTGAGCGGTCCAAACTCAGGAGGGATCCACCCAGATGCCTGACCGTTAGCTGGCTCAGGCTCTCAGAGTTCCACTGATAGACTGAGGTAGCCACTCCCACCACCTCAATAGCTTGGCAACTCCAATGAGTGCTGGAGGGGCAGAGCAGAGAGCCAGTGACTGATAGTCACCACTCTCTGCTCATGGAAGACCTCAAGTGACTAGCAGTCCTGTGATTGCTCTTTTCTTGGTCTTAAAGCTGACAGGGTACAGATAAAGCTTCGGACCGCTGGTGAGTGTAAATATTTATTTTTTTTTACATAGTTACATACTTAGTCTATCTGAAAAAAGACAAAAGTCCATTCTGTTCAACCATTAAAAAAAAAAAAAGTTATAATCCTATACCCACAGTTGATCCAGAGGAAAGCAAAAAGCCCTCAGCAAAGCACGATCAAACTTGCTCCTGCAGGGAAAAAAAATTCCTACGTAATCCCTCGAGAGGCAATCAGATAATCCGTGGATCAACTTTACCTATAAATGTTAGTATCCAGTTATATTCTGTGTATCTAACCTCCCTAGTGGTCTGATTATGTCCATATTTCTGTGCTCAAAGCGGCACATTTTTTTGCATGGAAATATGTATTTTTTATATTGTAGGCCTGTAATTTATAGGAATAACTCACTGAAATCTGTCTGAACAAGAGTCTAGTAAACATCCCGGGTAGGATAAAACTTGAAACACGAAATCAAAATTATAATTTAATAAATAATCATAAAAAATAATAATATAATAATAATAAATTTAATTCAATAATATAATCAAACCAAAAACACTGAAATTTGAAATATAGCGCCAAGTTCGCACATCACTGAGCAAAGTCGCAAAATCGTTTTCAGTGTCTGATGATGAATTTCCCCACAAATCATTATCACTCAATTCTGCAAGTGGTTCTGATTTACTATCACTGTTCTCTAGCTGGTCTAAAACCAGCTAGAGACCTAAAGGGACGCTTTTTGGACGCCATGGACGTTTCTCAGTTTCCAGGCAGAAGGAACAGTAAAAATGCAGGCAGGGCACAGGACAAAGCACTCGGGACAAAATGTATGTGAAATGGTTTGATACAGTAATGTTATACTATGTGATTTTAGTGTATTTAGTGAATGTCACTTTTTGTCATTTTCAAATTTCCCACCGTTCCGTCCCCCGTACGTCCCGACGCTCGCAGGGGACGGAACCCAGACGACAGATGCCGGCATCCGCCGCATTACATTGTCGGGGACACTGCAGGAGGGACATCGCGGGAGCGCAGGACAAGGTAAGGGATCGAGGGATCGCACAGCAGCGCCGCATGGTATTCCCGAGTGTAGCTTGGGGTTACCGCTTATGGTACTGAAACTTTGCCCCGAGCTACACTCGGGAATACCGCCAGGGAGGTTAAAGCAATGCATTGAGCTGGCCAGAATCAACTCTTGAGGGAGTCTATTCCACATTTTCACAGCTCTCACTGTGAAGAAACCTTTCCATGTTTGGAGATTACATTTCTTTTCCTCCAGACGTAAAGAGTGCCCCCTTGTCCTCTGTGATGACCTCATGGTGAATAGCTCTACACCAAGTTTTTAATTCCCATACTTCTCTTTTACACTATCTCTAAACAAAATCTCATTGGTAATTGGAAAGGAATAGAACCAATGTCATGTTTGTATTGCTGTGTGAGTCCACAAATTGGAAGATTTAACCTATCTTAACTGAAAATGAGAGAAATCCAAAATTTGAACAGAAATACAGGGGAAATTCACCAATAGGAACACTGCTCTGGGTGCAATGGTGTAAGAGATTTCACTTGCTGTGAAGAAAATTGTAGTCACTTTCTATTGCATCCATTGAACAGAAAGTGAAGGTCATTCTCCCCATTTGAACACAACTGGAACAAAAAAAAAAAAACTACTTGAATTCTTCTAAACACGAGGAGATATGCAGTGGTCAGTGATCAGTGGGTGTTTGGATGGACATACTTCTGGGGCCTGGCTTCAACTGTCATATTGTAACAGAGCATTGATTGTGGGGCCATTCACTCTTTCATAGAGATAGGAATTTTGAAGATTGCCTCTTCCCTTTTTCCTGTATAAAAGATTGCTGAAGAAGCACACAGATCTTTCATCTGTGTGTTCATCGTCATCGTGTTCATGGTCCAGATGTTGCAGGTCAACATATTAAACTATGTATTTCCACCCTTACTGATGGACTAGCTTTGGCAGCCGAAGAATAAGTGTTTCTTGTACGATCTACATTATTGATTATGTTTTATAGTTCTGAAATGACCATGAAACACCTTTGAACTATGAGCTGAAACAGGCAGGGCCATATACTGTACAGTATATTAAGCTCAAGCAAAGTCAGGCTATTTTGTTTGGACTAACTTGCAGAGGTTTTTGGTGTCATTTATCAAGTATTGAAAGTCAAAGCTATTAAGAATAATTTTCCACTATGTAAGGTGCAGCTAAGTGAAAAAAAAAAATAACTTTGACATGCTGGCAGATTTCCTATGTTCCAGCCTCTTAGGTTAAATAGAAGGTTTTTTTTGTAATAGCTTATCTTTCCAGTCTTTATGAAAAATGAAGTACATTTTTCTTACCTTAACTGAACTAGTAAAGGATCTTTTGAAACACAAGTTTGACATGAGCCTCCTTTCTAAAGTGGTATGCCCTTTCTAAAGGAAAGCCAGTGACTCAGCTCCTTGTGGAGATAAGCTTAGGTTCAAACTATGAATTGCACAGGAATGCACACAGCAATTCACATGCAATTCAGTGCAGTGCGTTTTGAGCCTGTTCATTTGCATGCGCTAGTTTTGGAAACGCACTGCAACCAGATCCCATGGTTGTAGTTTTGTACAATGTGATCTGGTACAGAGAAACTTATTGCATTTGGGGTATCATTAACCACTTCCTGTCCGGACACTTTTACCCCCTTCCTGTCCAGGGCAATTTTCAGCTTTCAGCGCTATCACACTTTGAATGACAATTGCGCGGTCATGCAATACTGTACCCATATGAATTTTTTACCATTTTTTTGAGACAGATAAAGCTTTATTTTGGTGGTATTTATTCACCGCTGGGATTTTTATTTTTTTTGCTATGTAAATGAAAATGTCCAAATATTTTGAAAAAAAATGTTTTTTTTTTTATAAAATTTTGCAAATAAATAATATTTCATCATAAATCTTGGCCAAAATTTATTCCATTATTTTTGTAGTAAAAAAAAATCCAAATTAGTTTATAACCAAAAATTATAATTTTTAAACATTTTTTTTTACATTTTTATTTTTTTTTTAATATTATTATGTTTTATTTTTATTTTGTTTTTACATACTGTCACCCTAGCAGTACAGTGTCACCATGGTGACACTGTACTACTTGTGGGGGGTGATGAAGAATTTTTTTTATTACACTGATGCTTTTGCACCCATATAGGATGTAAAAGCTATCATTTCTCTTTCTCTCTGTCTGCATTCTTGCAGTCATTGAGAAGTACTGAGTGAGCTGTGATTGGTCACAGTTTGTCACATGGTACAAGGCTGTTGTGAATAGCCTTGTACCATGTGACCTCTGTGATCATTTCACACGTAGCAAGCAATGATGTCACAAGTGACATCTTGCTTACTACTTTGCATGTGATCACTGATTGGCCAATCAGTGATCACATGATCGGGACCTCGTACAGAGGTCCCGTCCGACGATCGGTGTTTCACTGTGTCCGGGGAGCGCACACAGCTAGAAAGACGGGTGGCGTTTATGAACGGCAACCCACCCCTGGACTGCCACCGCCCTGCCGTTTATAAACAGCAGGCGGACGGCAAGTGGTTAATATTGAACTGACATCCGCTGCAGATTGCAAGGGCAATGCATTTTGAATGTGATGAAGGAAACACGCATGGATTGCAGGTTTCTCGCACCGCTTTCTAGTGTGAATCTGGGCTAAAGCAATTGCTGTGATGTTATTGTCCTGTAGAGTGATCACTTATGGGAATCGGAGGGAGGGATTGAAAGGGCAACCTACACCTTTCTGCGCCCATATGTGCAACCGTCAGACTGCAAGCTCTTTTTCTGCATATAGTTAATAGGACTGTGTGGTGGCAAGGCTTAGTGGAGATCTCTAACACTACCTATGAGTGTCAGAACTTTGCCTGATCTGAGCAGCTTGGCATTTGTAGAAGACTTGGATACTGAAAGCCGTTATAGTCAGTGGTGTATTTAGGTTTCGTACTGCCCTAGGCAACACAAAAATCGTCTCCCTCCTCCCCCGCGGAGAGACCCTGACACCGACCAACACCCCCCTCCCCCATGAAGAGTGCCTAACATTGACCAACAACACCCCAGCCCCCCACCACTCCACCCCCACGCAAGAGAGCCTTCCACTACCACCAGCCCCCCATACACTGGCAACTCCCCCCCACATCCCAGAAAAAGAGAAGACACTTACCTACACAGCTCCAGACATCCCCGGGAACAGACATCCCCGGGAGTCAGGCTCTGCATACACCATCAAGCAGCCCGCAGCCTCTCAGATCCCATCTGGTCTCCATGCTGTGTGTGCCTCTTCTTCCATCCCTTCTTTAGGGGGGCAGCGCTGCCCCCCTGAAAGATGCCACCCTAAGCATATGCTTTGTTTGCCTTGTGGTAAATACACCCCTGGTTGTAGTTATCTGAAACTCTGGGTACCAGTACTTTATGTCTGTCAGCAGCTTTCCGAATTATTTAAAGGGCATTTAAAACCTTTGCAGCCAAATTTAGATAATACATATTTTATATTTGCTACATGTTCCTATTCACATAGAATGACTCTAAAAACATATTTGAAAATCGTTTCTTACTATTTTAGTTGCTATTTTCTGAAAGCTTCCAAACTGAGGTTTTCCCCTTCTGTGAATGTTAAAGAGGGGGCTGGGGAGTTATGTTTACCATAATTAACTGTGTCTGTACTGTGCTGGCAGATCTTCATGATCAGTTTTAAACTAGAAGTGTCTGTCCTACCAAACAGAACTGAAGGCTTGGGTAGTTCATGAAGAATAAGCTGTACATAGTAACCAATCAACTTCCAGGTTTTATTGTCAAAATTTAACTGAACAAGGTAGAAGCTGATTGGTTAGTATGCTCAGTTGTACCAGATTCTGTGTGCACCAGTTTTAGTAAATTTACCCCATAGTATGGGTTTCTCAAATTTGTCTGCAAAGGTATTATTATACAGGATTTATATAGCACCAACAGTTTGCTCAGCACTTTACAATATAACGGGAGACAATACAGCAACAATACAGTTCAATACAAAAGGCATAGGAGGGCCCTGCTCCTCGGAGCTTACAATCTAGGAGGGAAGGGCTAGTGGTACAAAAGGTAGTAACTGTGGGGGATGGACTGGTAGGAAGAGCAGAAGATTCCATTATTAGCTGATGGCAGGATAGGATTCCCTGAAGAGATTTGCAGAGATCTCCTGAAAGTGAGCAGAGTAGGCGATAGTCTGATAAATTGGGGTAGAGAATTCCAGAGGATGGGGGAAGCTCTGGAGAAGTCCTGGAGATGAGCATGGGAGGAGGAGACAAGGGAGCTAGAGAGCAGGAGGTCGTTCGAGGAGCGGAGAGTATGGTTTGGAGACAAGATTGGTGATGTAATTTGGGGCAGAATAATAATGGCTTTATATGTTATTGTTAATGTTTTGAATTTTATCCGTTGGGCAATGGGAAGCCAGTGGAGGGATTGGCAGAGAGGGGTGGCTGATACAGAATGGTTAGTAAGGTGGATGAGTCTGGCAGCAGCATTCATGATAGACTGCAGAGGGGATAGCCTGCAATGAGGTAGGCCAATGAGGAGGGAGTTACAATAGTCAAGGCGAGAGATAACAAGGGAGTGAATAAGCTGCTTAGTGGTTTCCGAGGTTAAGAATGGCTGTATCTTGGAGATGTTGCGGAGGTGAAGTCTACAAGATTTGGACAGCGATTGGATTTGGGGGTGAAAGGACAGATGGGAGTCTAGCATTACACCTAGTACCCTGGCATGAGGGGAGGGACTGATGATTGTGTTATTGATTGTGATGGAGAAGTCAGGGGAGGGGGCACGGGCTGGAGGGAATACTAAGAGCTCAGTTTTGGAAAGATTGAGTTTGAGGAAGTGGAGTGACATCCATGCAGATATGTCGCTTAGTAGGTTAGTAATGCGAGAGGAGACTGAAGTGGTGAGGTGAGGGGAAGAAAGATAGATTTGTGTGTCATCAGCATAGAGATAGTACTTAAAGCCATGGGAGTTTATCAAGTGACCAAGGGAAGAGGTGTAGATGGAGAAGAGAAGGGGTCCAAGGACAGAACCTTGAGGGACCCCTACAGAAAGAGGAATTGGAAAGGAGGAGACAGAGTTATAGGTAATGCTGAAGGAGCGCTGCGATAGGTAGGAGGAGAACCAGGAGAGAGCAGAGTCTCGGAAGCCAAGAGAATGGAGTTTTTTGAGGAGGAGGGCATGGTCAACCATATCAAAAGCCGCAAAGAGGTCAAGTAGTAAGAGTATGGAGAAGTGGTCATTGGTTTTAGCTGTTAGTAGATCATTAGTAAGTTTTAGTAGGGCACTTTCAGTGGAGTGGTGTGAGCGAACGTCAGACTGTAAAGGGTCGAGAAGGTTGTTGTCAGTGAGGTTTGAGCTCAGGCCATTGTAGACTAAGTGTTACCTTAGTTAAGGTAGAACTATACCGTAATGAGACAGGGTCTCTTTGAACATGTTCAATCTGACTGATCTACATTAGTGATTCTTTTTGTGGATGTGGTCTAATAGTGTGAAGCTGGTCAATTATGAGTAGCTATTTGATTTATTCATTTTTTTGTCTAATAGTTTCTTGACTACTAGGCTGATGAAGGACCATATGAAATATGGCAGTGGTTTCTACCATCACCCCTAATATGGCTACATTTCTGAGAATGCTTAGTAGTATCACAATATCTTTCCCTTTGGACCAACACACCATTAAAAAACATGGTGTGGATTTGGTACAGTTTCTGCGGCCTGTTCTCCACTGGTAGCTATATATCTATCACAGACAGTTTACTGGTTAGAAAGTACCTAGGGCATACTCAATAGAATTGCAGGATCTGCAGAGAGGTGCAAATGGTGGAGATCCATAGCATACAGGCTTCAGTTTTCCCGAGTCATAGCAGATAGGAAGCGGTGTTTGGAAGTTATCATTTTGTACATCCTCATTACTGTGCTGCTTTTAAACACTCCTAATCCCCTGCGGCCTGGCTCTAATTTTAAGTAGAACAGGAACACTCTTCTGATGAGTTTCCTTGGTGAGGGCACAAGACTTTGGAAATCCAGGGGCAGCAGAATATTTTTGAGTCAGCAATGTGAGTGATATTCTGTGGGAAATTACACCTCTGGGGATAGGGAAGTGATATCTTCTGTACAAAGTGTTCTAATGCTAGAGATGGGGCAAAGGCTGGGGCAGGGTGGAAGTGGTGTTTTGGCAGTAAATCACTGCTAAATATAGGAAAGGGGGCATTTTCAAGTACAATGTGCAGCTGAGGCAGGGATAGGGCTACAGAATTTTTTAGGTACATAATAGTGTTGAAAAATAAATAAAAGTTGCAGCGCTAATCAAAAAACATAAAAAACATAAAGTCCAATAAATCAAAGAAAGTTCCAGTTAAAAAGTCCCAAATGCATTTCCCATGATCCACCATCACTAGGAAACCCAAATGGTTCAGCCCCTCACCAGAAATTCTGACCGAAACACACCAGTCAATATAGGCAACTCAAATGGGAGATGAATATGTGTATATCATGGAGCCAGCAATCCTCATCCAAATAGATATCACTCCTCCTCTCAAAGATCTGAAAACGGTCCTCAATTAAAAGCACTGAGTGTCATTTCTGTTTGCTGCCTAGTTCCTCTGCTATTAGCATGAATCACGTCTGACAGGTTTTCCTGACACCAAGAGAATAAAAGGTGGTGGGAGGGACCTCCAGCAGATTGATAGCCTAAGTTCTATTCATGTGAGTTGTTTGGAGGGGGGTGTGCTAGACTATTTTGCGCCCTAGGCAAGACCAGCTACTTGCACCCCCTCCCCCTTTTAAAAATAAACTTAAAAAAAACAAATAGTAAAACTAAACTGACAATGTTGCAGGGGCTGCTACAGGGGGCGCTGAAGGGTAAGGAGTTAAGGAGTCAGCCCGGAGCAGCAGAGATTGGCCTGGGAGAAGGAGAAGGCACTGTCAAGTGCTGTTTCTTCCTCTGGATTCCACTCCAGCAGATGATGCCTGGCACCACCTCTTCTATGCTGAGCACAACCTGCAAGGACTTCCATGACCCACCAGCACAGCAGGGACCCCCCCTTGGAACCCCCCTAGGACTGCAAAGTGCGAGCAGGGGGCTGTTATGTAAGACTCAACTTAAAGCATTACCAGCCTGTGCACAGCAAATAAAAAGGGACCTAGTGATCTATTAAGGTGGATCATTGGCAGGGACACCGCTGGGTGCAGGTGGCATACACTTTTCCCCCACCCTGTCCCTGCTGGAAGTGCTCCTGTTCCTGGTCAGAGCTTGGTGCTGTCACCTAATATATGACTTTTCAGAGCCAGAGAATAGATCAGCAGGTTGCTTTCTATGAGCAGACCCCATCCAGGGGGAGCAGGGCAGTCAGCATGCATCCATAGTGTTTCACCGGGGTCCCAGCTCTGAATAGATCCCAGCGCAGGCAGCACACACTGTCAATTCATTTTGCATTGCTCTGCGTGATCAGGAAGTTAGGCTGGGGGTCGTGGCCGCCTGAAAAGATACATGGGGGACCAGGGAGAGCAAGAGGGGGTAGGAGCATCCAGGGGAAGTGAGGGGGGATGCCAGAGGCTGTGCCTGTGCTCTAGGTGGAAGTGCGCGCTAGGCAGCTGCCTAGTTTGCCTAGTGGTAGCGCCGTCCCTGTGCCTATGTTATGTTTATATCTCTTTTTACTATTATTCAATTACGCACAATTATGGCTTCTTCTAAACACAAATTCTATTACATTATCTGATTTAGTACTGTGTGAATATTAGAAATGAGTTGCACATTGCCAGTTATACAGCGTGCCATCAATAATACAGTTTTGGTTAGGAGGATCCATATTTCAGAATAGCTAAGGCTTTCATAGGAAAACTTTACAAATCGAATCAATTCTTCAATTTTCTCTGTAGGAGAATCACTATGTTAGGAGGACCTAAGGGCCCATGTAACACCTCACTGGCTGTGATCGCTTCTGTTGCTCCCTATTGATGCTATTAAACCAAAAGGCAAAAATTATATTGCAGCTTACCATTTTTTAGATGTGATGGTTGCATTAGTTTTCTTTCTTGCAGATATTGTAGTTAGGTGCTTACAATGATCAGCTTTTATTTATTTATTTAAATCAGGGATTTGCAACTGCTGTAAAACCTATATCCCAAAAGAAAAAAAAATGTTGCTGTAACTGCTCATAAAGTATTAGCTGGAGTTTGGCTTCAATTTGTTAGGGTTTCTAAATCTGCTAGTCCATCTAACACTCCCTTCTCCTCGGATTAACAATGCTGCTGTACAAAGGTGCCCCTGTGCTGCTTCACACAGAGTCGGGGGGACACTCTAATAGAGGGGGTATGTTACTGACCAGATCACCATGTAAAAACAGAGGGAAAAAAGTTTAAAATAAGAAAACTAATGCAGCCACTACATCTAAAGACTGGTAAACTGCAATACATTACAGTTTTGGTTTTGGGTTTAAATACAATGTACAACCTCTTCCAGAACACATTATCATCCCATGCACTAAGCACAGGACATCATCTGACCCCCCGTTTCCTCCCCAAGGGGTTAAAATTTCGAGTCAGATCTACTAGCCGGTCACAAAACTTACTCTCCACCAGTTGCCCCACCCAACATTGCCTGGGTGATATGACATGTATACAGTAATGTATATCCCCCTCCCCTGTACTCCATTCTAGTGATATGACATGTATACAGTAATGTATATCCCCCTCCCCTGTACTCCATTATAGTGATATGACATGTATACAGTAATGTATATCCCCCTCCCCTGTACTCCATTATAGTGATATGACATGTATACAGTAATGTATATCCCAGCTCCCCTGTACTCCATTATAGTGATATGACATGTATACAGTAATGTATATCCCCCTCCCCTGTACTCCATTATAGCGATATGACGTGTATACAGTAATGTATATCCCAGCTCCCCTGTACTCCATTATAGTGATATGACATGTATACAGTAATGTATATCCCAGCTCCCCTGTACTCCATTATAGCGATATGACATGTATACAGTATGTATATCCCAGCTCCCCTGTACTCCATTTTAGTGATATAACATGTACACAGTAATGTATATCCCAGCTCCCCTGTACTCCATTACAGCGATATGACATGTATACAGTATGTATATCCCAGCTCCCCTGTACTCCATTATAGTGATATGACATGTATACAGTATGTATATCCCCCCTCCCCTGTACTTCATTATAGTGATATGACATGTATACAGTAATGTATAGCCCCCTCCCCTGTACTCCATTATAGTGATATGACATGTATACATTAATGTACATCCCAGCTCCCCTGTACTCCATTATAGTGATATGACATGTATACAGTAATGTATATCCCCCCTCCCCTGTACTCCATTATAGTGATATGACATGTATACAGTATGTATATCCCAGCTCCCCTGTACTCCATTATAGTGATATGACATGTATACAGTAATGTATATCCCCCCTCCCCTGTACTCCATTATAGTGATATGACATGTATACAGTATGTATATCCCAGCTCCCCTGTACTCCATTATAGTGATATGACATGTATACAGTAATGTATATCCCCCCTCCCCTGTACTCCATTATAGTGATTTGACATGTATACAGTATGTATATCCCAGCTCCCCTGTACTCCATTATAGTGATATGACATGTATACAGTATGTATATCCCCCTCCCCTGTACTCCATTATAGTGATATGACATGTATACAGTAATGTATATCCCCCTCCCCTGTACTCCATTATAGTGATATGACATGTATACAGTATGTACATCCCAGCTCCCCTGTACTCCATTATAGTGATATGACATGTATACAGTATGTACATCCCAGCTCCCCTGTACTCCATTATAGTGATATGACATGTATGCAGTATGTATATCCCAGCTCCCCTGTACTCCATTATAGTGATATGACATGTATGCAGTAATGTATATCCCAGCTCCCCTGTACTCCATTATAGCGATATGACATGTATACAGTATGTATATCCCAGCTCCCCTGTACTCCATTTTAGTGATATAACATGTACACAGTAATGTATAACCCAGCTCCCCTGTACTCCATTACAGCGATATGACATGTATACAGTATGTATATCCCAGCTCCCCTGTACTCCATTATAGTGATATGACATGTATACAGTATGTATATCCCCCCTCCCCTGTACTTCATTATAGTGATATGACATGTATACAGTAATGTATAGCCCCCTCCCCTGTACTCCATTATAGTGATATGACATGTATACAGTAATGTACATCCCAGCTCCCCTGTACCCCATTATAGTGATATGACATGTATACAGTAATGTATATCCCCCCTCCCCTGTACTCCATTATAGTGATATGACATGTATACAGTATGTATATCCCAGCTCCCCTGTACTCCATTATAGTGATATGACATGTATACAGTAATGTATATCCCCCCT
Source organism: Staurois parvus (assembly GCF_062004578.1). Classification (NCBI taxonomy): domain Eukaryota; kingdom Metazoa; phylum Chordata; class Amphibia; order Anura; family Ranidae; genus Staurois; species Staurois parvus. Next base: position 3,475,763 of record NW_028318452.1, on the reverse strand, counting down.
CCCCTGTACTCCATTATAGTGATATGACATGTATACAGTATGTATATCCCAGCTCCCCTGTACTCCATTATAGTGATATGACATGTATACAGTAATGTATATCCCCCCTCCCCTGTACTCCATTATAGTGATTTGACATGTATACAGTATGTATATCCCAGCTCCCCTGTACTCCATTATAGTGATATGACATGTATACAGTATGTATATCCCCCTCCCCTGTACTCCATTATAGTGATATGACATGTATACAGTAATGTATATCCCCCTCCCCTGTACTCCATTATAGTGATATGACATGTATACAGTATGTACATCCCAGCTCCCCTGTACTCCATTATAGTGATATGACATGTATACAGTATGTACATCCCAGCTCCCCTGTACTCCATTATAGTGATATGACATGTATGCAGTATGTATATCCCAGCTCCCCTGTACTCCATTATAGTGATATGACATGTATACAGTAATGTATATCCCAGCTCCCCTGTACTCCATTATAGCGATATGACATGTATACAGTATGTATATCCCAGCTCCCCTGTACTCCATTTTAGTGATATAACATGTACACAGTAATGTATATCCCAGCTCCCCTGTACTCCATTACAGCGATATGACATGTATACAGTATGTATATCCCAGCTCCCCTGTACTCCATTATAGTGATATGACATGTATACAGTATGTATATCCCCCCTCCCCTGTACTTCATTATAGTGATATGACATGTATACAGTAATGTATAGCCCCCTCCCCTGTACTCCATTATAGTGATATGACATGTATACAGTAATGTACATCCCAGCTCCCCTGTACTCCATTATAGTGATATGACATGTATACAGTAATGTATATCCCCCCTCCCCTGTACTCCATTATAGTGATATGACATGTATACAGTATGTATATCCCAGCTCCCCTGTACTCCATTATAGTGATATGACATGTATACAGTAATGTATATCCCCCCTCCCCTGTACTCCATTATAGTGATATGACATGTATACAGTATGTATATCCCAGCTCCCCTGTACTCCATTATAGTGATATGACATGTATACAGTAATGTATATCCCCCCTCCCCTGTACTCCATTATAGTGATTTGACATGTATACAGTATGTATATCCCAGCTCCCCTGTACTCCATTATAGTGATATGACATGTATACAGTATGTATATCCCCCTCCCCTGTACTCCATTATAGTGATATGACATGTATACAGTAATGTATATCCCCCTCCCCTGTACTCCATTATAGTGATATGACATGTATACAGTATGTACATCCCAGCTCCCCTGTACTCCATTATAGTGATATGACATGTATACAGTATGTACATCCCAGCTCCCCTGTACTCCATTATAGTGATATGACATGTATGCAGTATGTATATCCCAGCTCCCCTGTACTCCATTATAGTGATATGACATGTACAGTTGCAAGAAATAGTATGTGAACCCCTTGGGATTACGTGGAGTTTTCCATGAATTGGGCATAAAATGTGCTCTGAACATCATCTAAGTCACAACAATAGAGGATCTCAGTCTGCTGAACATAATACTACGCAAACATTAGATGTTGCCATGGTTTAATTGCACATAACATGTAAACATTCACAGTGCAGGGAGGAAAAAGTATGTGAACCTTTGGACTTAATAACTGGTTGACCCTCCTTTGGCAGCAATAACCTCAACCAAACGTTTCCTGTAGTTGCAGATCAGACCTGCACAACAATCTGGAGTAATTTTGGACCACTCCTCAGAAAACTGTTTCAATGTAGCAATATTCTTGGGATATCTGGTGTGAATCGCTCTCTTAAGGTTATGCCACAGCATTTCAATCAGGTTGAGGTCAGGACTCTAATTGGGCCACTCCAGAAGACGTATTCTGTGCTGTTGCAGCCATTGTTTTGTTGAATTACTTGTATGCTTTGGGTCATTGTCCTGTTGCATCACCCATCCTCTGCGGAGCTTAAGTTGGTGGACAGATGGTCGTACCTTTTCCTGCAAAATGTCTTGATAAACTCTGAAATTCATTTTCCCATCAATGACAACAATCCGTCCAGGCCCTGAGGCAGCAAAGCAGCCCCAAACCATGATGCTCCCTCCGCCATGTTTTACAGTGGGGATGAGGTTTTGATGTTGGTGTGCTGTGCCTTTTTTTCTCCACACATAGTATTGTGTGTTCTTCCCAAACAACTCAATCTTGGTTTCATCTGTCCACAGTATATTTTGCCAGTAGTGCTGTGGAACATCCAGGTGCTCTTTTGCAAACTTCAAACGTGCTGCAATATTCTTTTTGGACAGCAATGGCTTCCTCCGTGGTGTCCTCCCATGTACTCCATTCTTTTTTAATGTTTTCCTTATTGTAGATGTGTCAACAAAAATGTTAGCATGTGCCAGAGATTTCTGTAGGTCTTTAGCTGACACTCTGGGATTCTTCTTTACCTCATGCAGCATTCTGCGCTGTGCTCTTGCAGTCATTTTTACAGGACGACCACGCCTAGGGAGAGTAGCAACAGTGCTAAACTTTCTCCATTTGTAGACAGTCTGTCTTACCGTGGACACATGAACATCAAGGCTTTTGGTGATACTTTTGTAACCCTTTCCACCTTCATGCAAGTCAACAATTCTTGATCGTGGGTCTTCTGAGAGCTCTTTTCTGCGAGGCATGGTTCACATCAGACAGTGCTTCTTGAAGCCAGTAAACCCAAAACAGGTGTGTGTTTTTTAAGGGCAGGACAGCTGTCAGCAACACATCCAATATCATCGCACTGATTGGAGTCAAGGTTGGCCCACTCCTGGCTCCAATTATCTCTGGGAGAACTCATTAAGCTAGGGCCTCACATACTTTTTCCTCCCTGCACTGTGAATGTTTACATGTTATGTGCAATTAAACCATGGCAACATCTAATGTTTGTGTAGTATTATGTTCAGCAGACTGTGTTCTTCTATTGTTGTGACTTAGATGACGTTCAGAGCACATTTATGCCCAATTCATGCAAAACTCCACGTAATCCCAAGGGGTTCACATACTTTTTCTTGCGACTGTATACAGTAATGTATATCCCAGCTCCCCTGTACTCCATTATAGTGATATGACATGTATACAGTATGTATATCCCAGCTCCCCTGTACTCCATTATAGTGATATGACATGTATACAGTAATGTATATCCCAGCTCCCCTGTACTCCATTATAGTGATATGACATGTATACAGTAATGTATATCCCCCCTCCCCTGTACTCCATTATAGTGATATGACATGTATACAGTAATGTATATCCCCCTCTCCTGTACTCCATTATAGCGATATGACATGTATACAGTAATGTATATCCCCCTTTCCTGTACTCCATTATAGTGATATGACATGTATACAGTATGTATATCCCAGCTCCCCTGTACTCCATTATAGTGATATGACATGTATACAGTAATGTATAACCCCCTCTCCTGTACTCCATTATAGTGATATGACATGTATACAGTAATGTATATCCCCCTCCCCTGTACTCCATAGTGATATGACATGTACACAGTAATGTATATCCCAGCTCCCCTGTACTCCATTATAGCGATATGACATGTATACAGTATGTATATCCCAGCTCCCCTGTACTCCATTATAGTGGTATGACATGTATACAGTAATGTATATCCCAGTTCCCCTGTACTCCATTATAGTGATATGACATGTATACAGTAATGTATATCCCAGCTCCCCTGTACTCCATTATAGTGATATGACATGTATACAGTATGTATATCCCTGCTCCCCTGTACTCCATTATAGTGATATGACATGTATACAGTATGTATATCCCAGCTCCCCTGTACTCCATTATAGTGATATGACATGTATACAGTAATGTATATCCCAGCTCCCCTGTACTCCATTATAGTGATATGACATGTATACAGTAATGTATATCCCCCCTCCCCTGTACTCCATTATAGCGATATGACATGTATACAGTAATGTATATCCCCCTCTCCTGTACTCCATTATAGTGATATGACATGTATACAGTATGTATATCCCAGCTCCCCTGTACTCCATTATAGTGATATGACATGTATACAGTAATGTATATCCCCCTCTCCTGTACTCCATTATAGTGATATGACATGTATACAGTAATGTATATCCCCCTCCCCTGTACTCCATAGTGATATGACATGTACACAGTAATGTATATCCCAGCTCCCCTGTACTCCATTATAGCGATATGACATGTATACAGTATGTATATCCCAGCTCCCCTGTACTCCATTATAGTGATATGACATGTATACAGTAATGTATATCCCAGCTCCCCTGTACTCCATTATAGTGATATGACATGTATACAGTAATGTATATCCCCCCTCCCCTGTACTCCATTATAGTGATATGACATGTATACAGTAATGTATATCCCAGCTCCCCTGTACTCCATTATAGCGATATGACATGTATTCAGTATGTATATCCCAGCTCCCCTGTACTCCATTATAGCGATATGACATGTATACAGTAATGTATATCTTAGCTCCCCTGTACTCCATTATAGCGATATGACATGTATACAGTAATGTATATCCCAGCTCCCCTGTACTCCATTATAGTGATATGACATGTATACAGTAATGTATATCCCAGCTCCCCTGTACTCCATTATAGCGATATGACATGTATACAGTATGTATATCCCAGCTCCCCTGTACTCCATTATAGCGATATGACATGTATACAGTAATGTATATCTTAGCTCCCCTGTACTCCATTATAGCGATATGACATGTATACAGTAATGTATATCCCAGCTCCCCTGTACTCCATTATAGCGATATGACATGTATACAGTATGTATATCCCAGCTCCCCTGTACTCCATTATAGCGATATGACATGTATACAGTAATGTATATCCCAGCTCCCCTGTACTCCATTATAGCGATATGACATGTATACAGTAATGTATATCCCAGCTCCCCTGTACTCCATTATAGCGATATGACATGTATACAGTATGTATATCCCAGCTCCCCTGTACTCCATTATAGCGATATGACATGTATACAGTATGTATATCCCAGCTCCCCTGTACTCCATTATATCGATATGACATGTATACAGTATGTATATCCCAGCTCCCCTGTACTCCATTATAGCGATATGACATGTATACAGTATGTATATCCCAGCTCCCCTGTACTCCATTATAGCGATATGACATGTATACAGTAATGTATATCCCAGCTCCCCTGTACTCCATTATAGTGATATGACATGTATACAGTAATCATTACTGTATGCATGTCATCACTATAATGGAGTACAGGGGAGCTGGTATATACATTACTGAATAATGTATATCACAGCTCCCCAGTACTCCATTATAGTGATAGGACATTTTGTATACAGTATTTACTGTCCTCCTGAGTCCCCTGCGGCGGTGGAGAGGGTGTCTCCTCTCAGCAGAGGAGAGCAGACCTCTCTCACACTTGTTCCCTTGGCGGCGGTGCCGCAAAAGCCGGAAACCGGAAGTTGTAAACCAAAACTCGGCTTCACAATGAGGCTTGGAGCACAGGTGCAGTCACTCCATGCTTCATCTGTGCTCACCGCTCGCAGTCACTCGCCACTCGCCACAGAGAAATTTCTCCTCGCATTTGGCGAGCGGGTGAGCGGCTTTTTTAAGCCCTGGTCTATATATATATAAGGGAGTCCTACACGTCTCAACATCTGTCTGACCCTTCCGCAAAATGTTACAACCAAACAATTCCACACTGCATTATTTTATCTGGTAAATCACGAATTTGGTCATTATTTGCACATTGCTAATTACACAGTGTGCCATCATGAATCAATCAAATTATGTTTTTGATTAAGAGCTTCCATATTTTTGAAAGCTTATGCCTAGTAGACCTGGTGAGAATATCGAACGAATGATTGTCTGTTTTTTGGGGGTTTTTTTGCATGTTAGTCTCATATCGAAAACAAATATGTTACTAGAGTTACAAAAAATTTCGTTAGACCAAATACAACTTCCCATGATGATGTAATATATTGTATACGCATGATGTTGTAATGTATTCTTTCCTTATCAAGGTTGCGTGGTCTTGGTCACTCGATTTTTTTCAGACAAATACTGTACTGATTAAGGCTTGGTTCACATATGTGCGGGTGGTGAAAATCTGTGCAGCCGCACCACCCGCACAGAGGAATGCAGACCCGCGAGCAGGTGCCATTAGTTCTAATGGCATGTCACCCACACTGGAAAACGCAATCGTACTGGGAACTGAGTGCAAAGACTTCTTCCCTGCGTGTCACAGGGCATGGGAGTCCATTCAAATGAATGGGCTCTTGTGCCTGCGCAAAACGCATATATGTGAACCAGGGGTAAATGAAAATGGTTCTGTTAACTTTGTGCTTGTAGCTTTGGATAATTTTGCATGAACTATCCTAAGCGGCTCTCAAAAGCTGTGTACTAACAATCAGATTACCTGGCGATCGCTCCAAACACTTTTTTTTTTTTTTGTTCTTGTAAAACTTCCTATAGTTTACAAATCTAATCATTTCTATAGCACTCTGACTTTTCTTTTTTCTCAGCACAATGTAAAGGTTTTTTGTAATAGATCATTTCTACCATTCATCATACAGTATATGCACAATGATGGCTCCTTACAAAAACAAATTGTAATGTATTATTTTATTTAGTAAATTGTGAATATTACAAATGAGCTGCACATAGTTACATAATTAGTCTGGCTGAAAAAAGACAAAAGTCCATGCAGTTCAACACATTGCTACTTTTATATAGTGTGCCTCAATGACATATTTTTGATGAGGAGGGTCTATATTTCAGAATGACTATGACTTTCATAGTAAAACTTTACAAATGGAATCCATTCTGCAGCTCTCTCTATGTTAGGAGGAGCTAAGGGCACATGTAACCCCTCACTGGCTGGGATCTCTTCTATAGCTGCCTTTTTCTCTGTAATCCTGAATGTATCTTCTTCCAGAACACTTTATTGCCCCACACACTAAGCACAGGAGATCTGATCTCCCCTTAAGTGTCCATACACAGAGGGGAATCCTGCACTTCTTAACTTCTGCCTGACCCCTTCCACTAATGTCACGACACAAACACTTCCACGCTGGAAACATGCTGGCTTCTACATTGTTATTCAAGCAAAAACCTGTCACCCCCCTCTAATGCCTGCATTCTCTCTCCACCCCCACAGCTGCTTCCCTGCACGAGCTGGGGATTGCCCACTCCACTCCCAGCCTTTCAATTATTGATTGCCCACAAATCTTCCCTGCCTGCTCATTTCATCTGTACGCCTTGTGCCTCCCGTGTTCTCCGGTACAAAAAGCTATGTGTGTGTGTGACTGAAAGACTTTGTTCCTTCTTTGCTCTTATTCAGCACTGCAGCAGAATAGAACTGCAGCGTAAGATCCACCCAATGTGCTCAGTCCTCCCTGTGTGCCGCTACTGCTGCTGCTGCTGCTGCTGCTGCTGGCCCTTTCAGCACTGAGCCGCGGACAGCTCCCTGCGCTGCCAGCTACACAGCCGCCGCCACTGCTGCTGAGCGGAGTGCAAGCGGGACGGAGGTAAGTAGGGCTACACATAGGACAGCAACACTCTGCTACACGGCCAGCCACACTCTCACGCCTGCTGCAGCTGCTCCTGTCCCTTGCAAGGCTTCCCCTGGCTATGAAAAGAGAGTGCTGTCATGCTAGGGGACAACTTGGTAACTTTCTTTGCAGCTGTCATTTGCAACTGATTCCTAATAGTGACCTAGCAATAATAATGTATAATTATAGTGACCTAGCAATAATAATGTAGATTTCTTTATAGTGACATAGCAATAATAATGTCTAATTCTTTATAGTGACCTAGCAATAATAATGTATAATTTTTTGTAGTGACCCAGCAATAATAATGTATAATTCTTTATAGTGACCTAGCAATAATAATGTATAATTCTTTATAGTGACCCAGCAATAATAATGCATATTTTTTTATAGTGACCCAGCAATAATAATGTATAATTCTTTATAGTGACCCAGCAATAATAATGTATAATTATAGTGACCTAGCAATAATAATGTATAATTATAGTGACCTAGCAATAATAATGTATAATTCTTTATAGTGACCTAGCAATAATAATGTATAATTATAGTGACCTAGCAATAATAATGTATAATTATAGTGACCTAGCAATATTAATGCATATTTCTTTATAGCAACCTAGCAATAATAATGTATATTTCTTTATAGCGACCTAGCAATAATAATGTATATTTCTTTATAGCGACCTAGCAATAATAATGTATATTTCTTTATAGCGACCTAGCAATAATAATGTATATTTCTTTATAGCGACCTAGCAATAATAATGTATATTTCTTTATAGCGACCTAGCAGTAATAATGTATATTTCTTTATAGTGACCTAGCAATAATAATAATGCATATTTATTTTCTTTAATGTATAGAACAGTTAATATTTTTGTAATGCTTGCCTTTATGTACTGTCATTTTCAAATGCAATACAACTTGCTTAGTAGTTTTGTACAATCTGATGGCAATCAGTTTTGGACTGGAAGGGATAGATTTACTAAAACTGGAGAGTGAAAAATCTTAAGCAGCGGTCCATGGTAGCCAATCTGTTTCTAACTTCAGGTTATTCAATTACGCTTTGACAAAAAAAAAAAACAAAATCTGGAAGCCGATTGGATCCCATGCACAGTTGCACCAGATTTTGCACTCTCCATTTTTAATAAATCAACCCCATAGTGTCAATCTCAGGTGTGTTGATTTTTTTTTCAAGGATCTAGCTCCTTGCAGAAATTGCTGTTGTATAGAGTTGGCACTACTTTTGTTTTTTATTTTGGATATTAATAAGTAACATGATCTGAAAGCTCATAAGTAGTCATAATAAGGCATTGTGATTGGTTTCTGTGAATTACTGCACTTTGTTGCTTTTTTGTTTTGTTGCCTTACCAGGAGATGACAACTTATTGCAGTAGTTGGCTCAAAGTGTAGGAAGCTTGCTGCAGAACTAGCATGTCCCCACCACTCTTCACTGCCTCCGTTGCCTGCAGTGCCTCCTCCTCAAGGTCCCTCCGGCATAGAAGGGGTTAAAACGAGACCTGCTGGTTCTGCGGAGTCTGAGTCATCCCCAAGAGCTGTCATTTGTCAAACAACTGCACAGTGAGCCAAATGCAGAGTGTCAGGGCAAACAAAATCTCATTACCAGAATCAGTGTGCGTCAAAGGGTGCGCTGTGATTGATAGTAGTCGCTCTTCCCGCAAAGGTAATACTAGGCAGACTGGCTGGATCCAAACAATAAAATCCACCCCCCCCCCCCTTAGTAGACAAGAACAGGGTAAGCTGCAGTCAACTGCAGTGCAGAGAGTTGAGTCTAACCAGGCACAAGAATACTATGGGGGTGTGTGTGTGGTTCCTTCATTGTGCAATGGCACCAAGAACTGTAATACTTAACAAACTTGACAGCAAGCCTTGTCTTCAGTAACTGATGTGCAGTCATTCTGAATGATAGAAAAGTTACATATGTCATTTTGTCACAGGTTTGTGAATCATTTTTAGATCACTGTTTCGCTCATAGTCTCTGGTCCACTGAACATCTAGCGATTCTAGCGATTAGCAACCCTCATGGTTGCCATTTTGCGGAAATATAGCAGGAAATGGTAAAATCTTATTCATAAATTACAAGCTGTTGGATCTTTTTAATCTTTGCAGAATGCCAGCATTCTCTCGCAAATAGAACTGCGAAATAAAATTAGGGATTGCAAAAAAAATTTGTCAGCGACCCCCTTGGCACAAAAAGAGGCTGGGACCCTCTAATTTGAAAGGACGTAAATTTTCCACCATGCTAACACCAATTGGTTAATGGGATTTTTTTTTGTTTAGCAGCCTGCTTCGTTCCCATCCCCCCCCATTTTTATATATTATTGATCTGTGTGGATCTTTGAGCTAGATACAGGTTTGGCAGCATGGCATAAAATTTACATATCTGGAAGTGTCCTTTCAGTGTTGGATGGAGGAGAGAAAAGTTATATTAAATCTAGATGATATGTATTACTATGCTTGTTTCTATGCTTCGCTGTAAATAGTACACTAGGATATCTTTTTTTTTTTCTTATATGTGACTTCTGTTATATATTGAAATTAAAGTAATTCCACGGGGAATAAGAAACATTAAAATAAAGAAAGTGAACACTTTGTTTATGACGTGGAAGGACATACATGAAAAAGTACCAGCTGTCTATGTTATCTACATTGTGAATCCTGTATCGCCAGTTTTTCCAGACTGGGTGTGCACTGGTTCCATTACATCTTATTATTACCAATTAGACTATTCACTCACCGCTGTGTAATCTGCTCCTACTAAATGACTAGTTGACTGAGCTCACTGCAGCATATTACACATGCATTTTACTACTGAGAAAATAACAGCATTCACAGTACATTAAAGAAAAAAATCTTTCAGACGGAGCAGCATGATACAAACATGTACTGTTCATTTTACATTGTGAAACATTTATTTTAAATTATATTATATGTACACCTGTTGTTTGTGTAACACCATACAACATGGATTTCCTAGGCTTGCTCAGGTGTGTTTATTAAAGATATTGTTCACATGCTAATTAGGGTTCAATATTTTTTTTTAGATATAAAATAATAAATATTTTAGATTAAATATTACCTATTTTATATGACATATTACGATGTTACATATAGTAACATTTCAGTGAAGTCATTTGGAATAGCCAATATTATGGTAGTACATATAGCAAAATGTATAGTCCTGGGAATTGGGAATTATAAAGAAGTATGTAACTTTTATACATTTTGAATTCCTGTTAGTGAAAAAAGGAATAATCTCCTTATAGGGTGGATCTCCTTATAAAACTGGATTTTACTACTATTCTGAAGACATGACAATGCGGATACATCCATAGTTACAAGCCCTGCCCTGTGGTAATGCTGTGCATTACGTCATTCATAGGAACATCAGACTACACGAAACCCTCTTTAGTTACAACAAATGTGTTTGCAAATACAGAAAAACCCATAACCACAAGCGTTCGTATTGATGGGCCACTTCATTTAGTTCATTTTGAGGCATATCTTGTTGTGTACTTTGGATGTGAAGCTCAGAATAAAGTGGATTTACTTATGATTCTGCAGGCCAAACAAATATACATGGCTGTTATACAGTATATGCTTTTGTTATAATATATAACTGCACGTGTGGGATGATCATGTGGGTTGATAATAATGCCCAAAGATATATTGCCCATTCAGTTTTCCACATGGCTTGATATTTGAATGATACAAATGTTTACTGTCCATGCTGTATTTTTCTCTATATACATATGTGTGTACTATATGTATATGACATATAGTTGTATATACACACATTCTATGAGTGTGTGTCAAATATGACTGATTTTTAAATTAGAGTAGCATGAAATATGTTTCTAGCATTTTTTTCTGAATTAATATATCAGGGAGAAAAGTTCAGTTTGTTTTTCCTAAATGAGAACCAGTGATAGTCAATTACAGTAGACATAGTAAGCATAGAAAAAGAACATACCATGTGTACAGCAATACGTGTCATGTTTTATGGTTGATTGGCTTTACATTTTTTTAATTACCTTTTAGTTTTTTTAATTCTTTATTTCATGCACAATGATATAAGAAACATTCAGGCATTACCTTTAGCATTTTTAGTATTTTTGATTGTGATGATGTGCCTTAGGTAGCTTGGATTGTAATCTTACATAAGCAACATTTATGCTTTATTTTCCTGTGCTGCACCCTTACTTCTATTTATGAAAATGGAAAGCTTTACTTTTTTAATTTGAATTTCCATCTAAATGTGTTATTTGAAATGCTGTGGTGCTTACTGATCCCATTTACAAATTCTGCTCCTACAAGTCAATGACAGTAATTTAGGAGTGTTCCCAAGGGAAATGATATGTATTTAAAAGGGCCAACTTGGTGCACCATGATTCCACTCCAGGGAATTTCATTCTAACAAATGCATTCCTGTGTGATAGTAATGCAACAATACATTAGGATGTGTCTATGGGGCCATTTATGGTGCATTGCCTTTCGTGGGTTTCCCATAACTATCCATTCAGTGAGTGCTCAGCTGTAGATTCCCTAGCACAATATGGATGATTGAAGTGGGCATTGGTTTTGTTTTTTTTTTTGCTTTTTTTTTTAGAAGGGGGGGATAATCTTTTTTTTTTTTACAACTTATTTTCTCAGCTCTATACTGGACGAGGGTGCGTATCCCTGGGTACCAATTGGCCAATTAATTAATTTGAAATATAACCTTTTTGTTAAGATTTTTATAAAAATATATGTACTAAACAGTATTCAATTCAAAACCGTATAGACTGGGATGCACTGTGCAACAAACTCATAATTTAAATAATTACAATTGCTAGCCAATAATCTTATCCCTTACATCTAAATAATTGCCATCTCCAAGCTGAGTCATGATTTCATATCATCTTTGGATGAAGTTGTGGCAAAAACCATTGTGGTTTGATCATATGCCTATCAGGTAAAAATGCATACACTCTCCACTGAAGAAATGAAATTCCCCCAGAAAAGAACCCAATAGGTAATATGGTCTATCTTGCTACAGATATGTAATATGGGTACACTCATCCATGGGCCTCAATTCAAGCCTCTAATGGACAAGTCCCATACATCACCATATCAAGTCAAAAATACCTCACTGTCTTGAGGAATGTAAATAATGTGCTTACATGCGCAGTGCAAATCACTCCAAAAAGGGGAGTGAGTACATTTGCATTCAAAAATTGCTCCCAAATGACCCGAAAAAGAAAATTAAAGAAAGAACTCTACATGTTTTAGTCCAACTACAGAGCTTCATCGGGAGTATAAAGAATTCAAATCAGATCAAGTAGTGGTAAGAAGCAGTGCTCAGTATCACATGTTGGCAAGAAATGACACCTATTGTTTGGTTTACACCTATATAGAGAGATATTGGCCAACAAATGGCCGCTACGTGCGCGACGTTGTGACGTCACCGCGGACGTGGGTCATCACGTGCATGACGTCATGGTGCTTCCAAACTTTGGCACATGCTCAGTTCATCATAGGTCGCCATCTTGAGGATGAAAAATAACATTACAATAATCCAAGAGGCAATATACTGCTGTTCCACTCTACAATTATCCCATAGACACAACCTTGATACCTCGCCACTAGAAACTTGTTTATATCTGAAACAGTTCATACCATTATATAATATTTTATGAGGTCAGTTCAGACAGAAACCAAAGTCCCTAATCAAACACAAAAGGGAGGAAGGTAAAGCCTTCATTTAACCCACATGGTGCTCTTGAGTTTAACCGGAAAATCCATTTTGCTTCAAGCTTTAAGAGACATTTAAAGCTAGATCTCCTTTGCTAGGGCCTAGATTATCAATAATCCAAAAATGTAGGAGGTCTGCCTTGCCACCATGTGTTTGTATTATGTGTCTAGCCACTGGTCTATCCTTATTTTGAGTTATACCATTCACAGTTTCAAGGACTCGTCTCCTAACAGGATGAATTGTTTTCCCTGCATACATTTAAGGACACAGACATTTTAAGGCATAAATCACCCCCTCTGTGCTACAATTATAAAAGTCTCTTATTTTAATGATTTCCCCATTTTTGGGATTGACAAATTCCTTGATGTTACACAAACATGTGCATGCTTTTTAATGGCCATGCTTAAAACTACCTTTTGGTAGTTGAGCCTCAGGGATCTTTCATAAAGTGAAGTTTCTGGTTTCCTGTCTTTAGGGTCATTCATTGCATACAAATTTGAAGAATCTAATGGGGACCAAGTGATAAGTAAAATGCTGTGTATAATGGTTGCCTAGTGGATGCCACATAATTATACAAAATACATAATCTCAAATAGGGGAAGTTCAGAGACCTGCCTTTTACAGTAGGATCAGGAATGAGATGAGGGCAGTAGCAAAGACCTGGCATTTCTAAACATAGACTGTAGTTTTTGCTTGTTGTGGCACTCAGCATTCACTTTAACAGCTATCCTGGGGTTGCTGCTATGTACCATAATGGCACTTGTAGACCAGTGTATCAGGGCTAAAAGGGCAACACCAAGCTTCAGAATGTGCCTTTTGTTTGACAACAGCTTGCATGCCTAAAAAATGGCCAGAACTGAGTAACAAGTCCCCCCTGCCATAGATATCTGTGGCGTATAAGCAAGATCTTCTGGTCACCACTGCACATTTGTAGCTAAATTCAACAAAAAAACTGTAGGGTGGGTATAAACAGAATCAAAAGACTTTCTGCAGCTCTAGGAACATCTCTTCTCTGTTTGTTGGTCTATACCAGTGGTCTCCAAACTGCAGCCTGGGGGTCATATGCGGCCCTTTGTTCGCCTGTATCCGGCCCTTGGGGCACTATTCTTCCCATTGACATTAACAATGGGGCAAAATTCCTGTCACTGACACCAATATTGGGGCACTATTCCTCCCACTGACACCAATGAGAGGACACTATTCATCCCACTGACTCCAATAAGGGAGCAGTATTCCTCCCACTGACACCAATGATAGGACACTATTCCTCCCACTGATACCAATGATGAAACACTATTCATCCCACTGACTCCAATAAAGGGGCAGTATTGCTTCCACTGACGCCAATGATGAGGCACTATTCTGACCACTGACTCCGATAATGGGGCAGTATTCCTCCCACTGACACCAATGATGGGGCACTATTCCTCCCAATGACTCCAATGATGCGACACTATTCCTCTCACTGATTCCAATTATGGGACACTATTCTTCCCCCTGATACCAATGATGGGGCATTATTCCTCTCACTGACATCAATGATGGGAAACTAGTACTTTCACTGACACCAATAGTGAAATGCCAGGACATTATTTACTCCTACCGTCCACAGTCCGGCCCCTCTGAAGTCTGAAGGATAAAAGTCTGTTTAAAAAGTTTGGAGACTGGCCTAAACTGTTAAAAATGAAGATGTTGATATAAAGCAAATACCATGTTATTTCTATTAGCACATTCAAGCTGTTTTTTTTATAAAATAATTATATGACACACGGTGCACAATTTGTACTGAAGGGTACAGATATTCAGCTGTGATGCCTAAAGCCCTGGTCATTACCTGTTGGACCTTTTGGTTCAGATTGCCATGTGTCTTTTTAGTCAAGTAATTTGGCACTTAACACCCATTTGTATTTATGGGGAACTGACTTTTGACTTAAAAAGATTAACGGGACAGTCATTTAAATAAAGGTCTGCTACAAGAATCTGAACTGATTGTATTTAGACCATTAATTTAAATAAACAAAACAGTTGCTTTTGGAAAAGGTAGTTTACTGTGCAAGGTTGCCAAGAAAAAGTGAAAAATCTACAGTTTCCCTATCAATAAATACAAAACAGTATCTCTACAATGAAGAACCCATTAACATTAAACCCACTTCCCCTAAAATGAGCCCTTTGCACTAAATCCCTCCAACAATATGCATTAACCCTTAATGTATCCCCCCACCCCATCCCTTACCCTAATACTAAAACTTACTCAAAAACTGAGCCCTTAAGGTCTAACTCCACCAACTCTTACACTAAACAAAATCGAAACCATAAATTGACTGCTTAACCTCCTCCCCCCAACAGCTAAAGATAAATTCCAGGCAGGTATAAAAAACAACAATTAATGCCATTTTATATTCATTATGAGATAATTAAATGTCTTATTAAATCTAGTTAGTATAAGTACCTGAATTTGCAATGTGTTATTACATTTCGCTAGTAAGAGTACTTGAAGTTGACTTGGTATCAGCCTCCAGTACAGGGGTCTCCAAACTTTTGAAACAAAGGGCCAGTTTATTGTCCTTCAAACTTTAGGAGGGCCAGATTGGGGCCAGTGGGAGTAGAAAATGCCCTGGCATCAGTGGAGTATACAATACCCTAGGCTTGGTGGTCAGTGAGAGGAACAGTTCCCCATTGTTGGTGTCAGTGGAAGGAACAGTGCCCCATTATTGGTGACAGTGGGAGGAATAGTGCCCAATTGTTGGTGTCTGTGGGAGGAATAGCGACCCATTGCTGGTGTCAGTGGGAAGAATAGCGCCCCATCATTAGTGTCAATGGAAGGAATAGTGCTTCTTATCAGTGGAAGGAAAAGAGCCCCAAGGGCCGGATAAAAGCAAGCAAAGGGCTCCACCCGGCCTGCAGGCCGCAGTTTGGAGACCCCTGCTCTAGTACAACAGTAGTTAGAGTGGGAGAGGAAGGGGCAGCATTTCCAAATTTTAGAAGAATCAGAGGAACACTGAATATACAAATATCCTTTATATGACTGCACCTGCACTGTTTATGAAAGAGGCTTGTGTACAATATGCAAAAAAAATGTGTTGACAGTACAAAGAAGAAAATAAACTAATGATGATAAGGTGTAATATAAATTACCAGTCATTTTACATTTTCCATAGGTGTTACTCTGATGATCCTTTAGAACACAGAAACAAATTTTTCAATTGGCTGAGTATTGTGGTACGCAATGTCTTAGAAAATGAAGTCCCATTATGTCCACTCCTTCAAATTCAAGCCAATCATAAATTCAGTTCAGCGGGTTAATTAATCCTTCCTCCTGTGATGAGTCCACTATGTTGTTGTTGAGCCTACTCCTCACACAGTTATAATTAAATGATGAGAGATGGCCTATTGCAGAGGGTAGATACACATCTGTCCTCAGCCCTCAGAGCATGAAAGAAGAACTAGGGATAAGTGAAAGTGGGAGTTTTCGCTTTAGTTCAAGACAATATGCTGAAATTTTACAGTTTTGGTGAAATATATTGAAGTCAATGGGGAATGCAGAATTAAGGTGATGGTTAAGGGTGCAATGGACCAGTCTAGAGTTAACTCTAGTACTATTCCTTACCTTTGCAGATAAACAAAGACATGTTATAGTCATCACTGTAATACCAATCATGTGATTTTATGTGATCCTCAACACAATAAAAGGACTTTTGCCAGAAAGCCATGTGATTACACTGATATTGATGTGGTGATCAGATGACTTTAATGATAAGTAAAGCCACACCACACAGGGACAGTGCCGCACAGCTCAGTGCTTCTAGCTTTAAAGAGAAATATTATATCTATGGCAAAAGATTTTGACAAAATCAAGTTTGGCAAAATCACCCACTCATTACTAGTAGTAACCCATATAATATGCTATTACACAGTCCAACCAAAACAGATATTTTAGTTTTGGCTTCATATATCTCTCTCAGTATCGTATTATGAAATCTCTGCAAATCTGTCATCATACTGGCCACATACCTACAAAGCCAAAATATAAATAATATTATTCCTACACCTGTCCAACAAAAAAACCCCAAAATCAACTAATAAGAACTTTATGCCTGAGATAATAGGTGCCACCAATACAATAGTTAAAGTCATACAAAATATACAATTTATTTAGAATCATGAAAATGCTATGAAATTAGATATCAGGATTTATAAAAAAAAAAAGAAAAATTTGATATTTCCAACATAATAATGATAATAATAGGAGAATCTTATTCCCTCTCCAGGAGGAGACTATGTTCACGGTATAGACTCCCTGATGTGTGCTGCATTTAGGAGCCTATCTATTTAGATAAAGTACAGTTAATTAGTAAAGTGCAAGTGTACTGAAATACAAAATACACTCGCAGGCCACTTTATTAGGTACACCTATTCAATTGCTTGGTAACACAAATTGCAATCAGCCTATCACATGGCAGAAACTTGGTGCATTTAGGCATGTAGACATGATGAAGACAACTTGCTGAAGTTCAAACAGAGCATCAGAATAGGGAAGAAAGGGGATTTCAATGACTTTGAATGTGGCATGGTTGTTGGTGCCAGACGGGCTGATCTGAGTATTTCAAAAACTGCTCATCTACTGGGATTTTCACACACAACCATCTCTAGGGTTTACAGAGAATGGTCCAAAAAAGATAAAATATCCAGCGAGCAGCAGCTGTGTGGACGAAAATGCCTTGTTGATATCAGAGGGGAATGGGCAAACTGGTTTCTGCAACATTCAGATGCTAGGGTCAGAATTTGGCGTAATCAATGTGAAAGCATGGATCCATCCTGCCTTGTATCAACGGTTCATGCTGGTGGTGATGTAATGGTGTGGAGGATTTTTTCTTGGCACTAGCAAGGTGTACCTAATAAAGTGGCTGGTGACTGTAATATACAAATGCTATAAGATAAATAATGTGATTCACTATTTCATATATTTACATCATTGTGACCAAAGAATTATATAATTAAACAAGGAAGTAGTAAATGCATTCAATTCAAGACAATATACTGCTTTAAAAGTACAGCTGAGGAGAACAGAGTGTGAATGCTATGAGGTAAAGAAACAACAAATGTAGCTGCATTGAAGGGGAGATTGCTGTTATATTAGGGCTCAATGCATAGTATGAGAGTTGGACACCTACTCTGGAGCAAGGTGAGGAATCAGTTCCTGGGTTGCATATTTAGACTATTCTTATGATGTGCATATAACACAACATGTCAATGAAATGAATATTAATACTATATTTATTCAATAATAAATAAATTGAGCAGTCAATGGAATGCTCCCAAAATGCAGTCAAGCCTAGAAACTGCTTTCTACCTTGGATGGATTCACACTGGTGAGCAGACCCTAGTGCGCCTGCTGAGCTACTTCCTACAAGGTCACCCGCTGAGAACTGACTTTGCGTATCAGTAGGAGGGAAGTTCGGTACAGATGCTGGAGTTTTAATTCATTGTTTTTAATAACTCTGGATATGAGCTGTCATTCCTTTTTGTGTGTGTGCATGAGCAAGAAGAAGAGTTCATGGCTTTTCTCCCCATGAAAGAAATAAGTTAGGGCTTAGTGGGATACGAATAGTTTATGGTTACAGGACTTGGTGTAGCTTGGGAAACTTTGAGTTGATTTACTAAAGGCAAATACGCTTTTCACTTTGCAAATAAATTTTTTTCTAAGCTTAGTCAATGTGATGAAAATGTACTTTGCATAGTATACCCAATCATATGCAAAGAAAAAAACAGTATTGTTTTCATTCACTGAGCTAAGAGAAAGTGAACAGCCTTTAGTAAATCAACCTCACTGGCTTCAAGGGTCTGCTGCACCAGAGCTGAGCAGTGGTTCGGACATGATAAATATGTTGGATTACATTTTATTTATTTGTCAAGGCTTACAGCAGCCCCGTGTGCTGAAAATTTGAGCAAAAAGATCTGACAATCTCATACATGGGTAGGTAGCACCCAAGCATTCCTTCCCATGGGGGAGGAAGGACACACGCGCACACACACATACACATACACACACACACCTGAAGTTCACAGTAGATGTATGAAGGTAGAAGTTCCAACAAAATAGTAGAAAAGTCTATGTAACCATACTGGTCTGATCAGCAACACTTACAGAGAACTGTGCAATAGCAGGGAACACTACATTGATGCTGACAGCAACTGTAAGAGGAGTTGGCTCAAAGGTGGTCATGCAGTGAGGCACCTGAAGAAGAAAGGCACCTATCTGTAGAATGGGTGAACAGTCCCTACTCTGTCCCTTCTCCACTGGAACCTCTCCTTATGGTATGCACACTCTCCTTAGCCCAAATCTATCCACATTTAAAATGCTCATCAATCACAGTGAGGCAATGCCTTACATATAAGCATTGCCCCATCTCAAGATGGCTGCAGGGGGTCATCTGGAGTAACAGCATCCAATTGGACTGCTGCTGTCCTGTGACACCTACAGGTGCCTCAGGAGAACATATATTCCTCCTATTGTCCACTCTCTCTGATTGGTGGCTGCAAAGTAGAGCCATCTGTGCAGGGAGAATGAGCTACACCTACCTAAACATGTATATGGAAGATTGGTCATGATGGTGTAGTATAGTGTACCACAAAGTCTCTTTGTTGCCATCTAACTTTGAATGTACATTTGTAGTAAAAAAGAAAACCCTAAACTTATGTTTTGGGAAACATCTTGAAAACTCTTAACTGTACCTCAGAAGAAGTGCACAAAAATGTAACTTTTGTATATCTGCAATGCAAGACCTAGGGTAGTATGCCTCTGATCTCTAGTTTCATGGGATTTAGGGTGAGATTTGGTGACATTCCTACTGGAGAAGAAGCTATATCAGAGGACATTCAGATAAGGATCCCCCTGCTTCTGCTTCATTTATTGCTTGGATCTGTGCAGATCACCTCTCCTACTGCTACTTGATTTATACTCCATCAGTCATCAAGGGTATAGCTCTGCCATGAAGAACAGATTTTTTTCTTCTACCAACATGGTCTCTATACAGAGATACACTCACCGGCCACTTTATTAGGTACACCTATTCAATTGCTTGGTAACACAAATTAAAAATCAGCCAATCACATGGCAGCAACTCAATGCATTAGCCAGGTAGACATGGTGAAGACAGTTTTGCTGAAGTTTAAATCGAGCATCAGAATGGGGAAGAAAGGAAATTTCAGTGACTTAAAATGTGGCATGGTTGTTGGTGCCAGACGAGCTGATTTAAGTATTCAAAAACTGCTGATCGACTGGGATTTTCACGCACAACCATTTCTAGGGTTTACAGAGAATGGTCCAAAAAAGAGGAAACATCCAGTGAGTGGCAGTTGTGTGGACAAAAATTCCTTGTTGATGTCAGAGGTCAGAGAAGAATGGGCAGACTTGTTGTTGCCACATTCAGATGGTAGGGTCAGAGTTTGGCGTAAACAACATGAACGCATGGATCCATCCTGCCTTGTATCACCGATTCAGGCTGGTGATGGTGGTATAATGGTGTGGGGGCTTTTTTCTTGGCACCAGCAGGGTGTACCTAGTTAAGTGGCCGGTGAGTGTACAGTGTAGAGCAAGGCAAAATAAGTCTGTAGAAAGGTAAAAGATCAGTCGCAGGTTACCTACAATGCAATACTGGTGATTAGTCCTTTGTCCCCTGCTAGTGTTTATTTTGCCATAGCTTCTACTTTAATTATTTTATTTGCTTAGAGCTAAATAAAAATCAATTACATTTAGACCCTGGTTGATTATTTTCACTGCAACATTCTCATTGTTTTCTTCTTTCCTGATGGTTTGTTGCAGTTTTTATATTATGGACTGTGTGTGGGCAGAGCTTGAGGTGTCTTAGTAAGGATAGGCTGTATAACTGCACTCACTAATGCCCAAACCATAGGCAGGAGTCGTGGTCATGTGAAATCAGCATGTAAGTGATACTCAGAATTTAGAGGCGAGCAGGCAATTTGCACAATTAACGCTTTGTAATCCGTGGTTATACTTCTTACACTGTTGACACTAAAAGCACTTCAGACAGAAATTTGTTAGTGAACACATGTCCCTAGCTGTGCAGCATTTCTGTGCTTGCACCGCAGAGCATGTATCGGTCTCCACAAACTCAACAGTCCCATCACCTCACTCCTAGTGGCAAGGTCCTTATATTGCTATTGGATTCAGGAAACACATTTCTCCATACATACTTGTTCTCCTCAAAGGGCCCCCTCTACATCTCTCTCTGTGACTCCAGACTAGGTCCCTAGGTACTCTGTGCCACAAGATTGGTCCCTACATGTGGGGAACCAGTTGCTAGTGAAGGGGCCAAGCTTAATGCCCCTTTACTACCAGAGGATCCGTTGCCCCTGTCATGCCACTCGTTTCCTCTTTGGTTGACTTCTTTACGGACAGCTCATTTTCTCTAACCTCTTCAGTCCCCTGTTTTAAGCTCTGTTCTTTTGATACGCCTTACACGCACCCCTTTAAAGATGTTAGACCAGGCAATTTAGATGAGCAGTAAAGTTCATCTGTTACTGAAGTAGTTACTGGTAACAAGTAAACAGTTCTTAAAGTGGAGCTCCACCCAAAAGGGGAAGTTTCGCTTTAAGGACTGCTCCCCCGCTCCCCATTAAGGATTGGATCCTTTGGGGGACGGGGGGATCGGGTAACCGAATTTGACAGGTACTCGCTTCCACTTCCGGTCCGATCGCCTAGGTCAGTGGTGGGCAACCTTTTTTTTCAACTGAGCCAAATCTCGCCAAAACCACGATTGAAATTTATTTTGAGAGCCACATTTTTAAAACTGAAAATACATCCCCCATATAGTAATTCATCCCCCATAGTAATTCATCCCCCATAGTAATTCATCCCCCATATAGTAATTCATCCCCCATAGTAATTCATCCCCCATATAGTAATTCATCCCCCATATAGTAATTCATCCCCCATAGTAATTCATCCCCCATAGTAATTCATCCCCCATATAGTAACTCATCCCCCATATAGTAATTCATCCCCCATAGTAATTCATCCCCCATAGTAATTAATCCCCCATATAGTAATTAATCCCCCATATAGTAATTAATCCCCCATAGTAATTCATCCCCCATATAGTAATTCATCCCCCATATAGTAATTCATCCCCCATATAGTAATTCATCCCCCATAGTAATTCATCCCCCATATAGTAATTCATCCCCCATAGTAATTCATCCCCCCTATAGTAATTCATCCCCCATATTAATTCATCCCCCATATTAAGTCCCCAAGTCCCCCATGTGTCAATTCACTTACCTTTGCTCCGCGCGTTCCTCTCGCCGTGTTCCCGCGCCGTTCCGGTGTAGCATGCAAATCTGTCTCCTATGAGGATCTGTCACCCTCGACGTATCTGCGCCTGTGCCAGTTTCAGGCATTAGCAGCCGATCGGCGATCTCCGGCACATGCGCAGATACGTTGAGGGGGACAGATCCTCATAGGAGACAGATTTTCATGCTACACCGGTCTTCAGGGCGGACTGTGAGAGGAGCATAGCGGGAGCCTAGCTCCGCGGGCCGGATTAAAAGGTCCGCCGGGCCGTAGTTTGCCCATTGCTGCCCTATTGCCTGTCACCTGGTGGGCAGTGTGCTCCGGAGCTGCAGCCAAGGTGAAAAAGAGCCGCATGCGGCTCTGGAGCCGCGGGTTGCCGACACCCGGCCTAGGTGATTGGAAACGGAAGGTTTCCTCCCTCCCTGTAATCTTTTGGGACATGTGACAGGTCCTGGAAGACTACAGGACCATTCACAAGGCGCAGTGCTTCTCGTGCATGTGCAGTAGGTACCCAGCTGTGAAGCCGCAAGCATTCACAGCGGGGTGCCCACACTAAAGATGCCAGCCTCCTGGAATACAGGACAGCCCATGAAACAGACTGTGGGAGACACACCACGGGACCGAGGGACAGGTAAGTGACTGTTTGTTTTTTAAAAGTCAGCAGCTACACTTTTTGTAGTTGCTGACTTTATTTTTTCACAGGGTAAGTGGAACTCCACTTTAAAGACATCATCCACAAACTTTCCTGTACAAAGCTCTCTTGTGCCCCAAAGTAATGCCCAATGAGGTAGTCATATCTTAGTCCATGAAGAGTCCTTCTCCAGGCAAGAGTCCATATTAGGCAGTAAATTCACAAAAGGTAGCAATAATCTGTAAGAGGGTCCAGTTAAGGTAGCATAAGTCCAGATAAGTACATAGTTTCCAGACGCCACTGAGAACCTCAACTGGGCTCCTCCCAAGGGGTGGTTCAGACCAACAGCATAACAGCTACATCTTGGCAGTATTTCCCCAGGTCAACACCCCAGGGCACTTAGTGAACCCTATTTATATGGTATGACCTGTATAGGGCATGGTAACCCTACTGAAGAGAGGATAAAAACTTGGCCAGAAGTCTTAACCCAAACATGTGTAGTACAATTTGTCATTATTGCTCTGTGATTTGGAATCACGGGCAGAATTGCAGCAATTCTGTTCGACATCACAAAACACTAGATGTGAACAAGGTCTAAGGACACAGTGCAACATTTCAACATTGTAACAATTTGCAACATAATCAACCTAATAAACCTCAGAGCATAAACACAGCAAAAGAAAGCTTTTAACACTTTAGAACCCTCTGGGAAACTCCTCCTTACATGTGTATCTTCTTCTTTCTAGGCTTGACCTATTTGCACAATGGTGTTACATATCCTTTATATAATTAGTCAGTTCAGGGTGCAAACTCTACAGAGTACAGATCTGAAAATTAAAAACTCAGGGGGAAACCCACACTTGGAACTGAGCTTGCTTTCACTGAAAAGAGGTTCTGGGGATGGCCTGGAAATGGTGCTTGAGTCCTTATTTTAGTACATCTGATCCCTATTGAAAAAAATGCCATCTTGAACAACATGTCTTTTAGGTTCTATTTGCCTTAGGTAGCTTTAATTATTAGATGTTAGTCATAGTTACATGTTAGTCTTCGGTAACACCGAAATCTGACTTTGAAATCGTGCAAATTCAAGGGAAGTCGCACAATTTCAAAGCCAGATGTCAGTCCGACTTCAGGTGTGACTTGGAAGACATCTGTGTGACTTCATGCACAGATGTCTATGCAAGTTGCACCTGAACTTGCCAAAAGTAGTGCATGAAGTACTTTCAAAATCAGTGCAGAATCGCACTGATATGGCCGCTTCCAATTCGGACAGTAGGGTGCGACTTATTCGAATTGAAACTATCAAATCACATGACAAGTCGCAGCGGTGGAAATGGGGACTTACTCTTTAACTCAACACAATTCTATGTTGTATTGCAACAATTCCAACCAAGTGGGCTTGTATGCATTCTAAGGAAAATGGAATAGACTAATCAGAGATGACAGAATATCAATGTCCATAAATGGCATCACACAACATGGCTTTCCATCCCCACCTTGCAACTCAGATGCCACTTTTCCCTTCCTTTTAGAACTGGTTCTGTAAAACTGAATTCATTTGTGAACATACAGCCTTCAGTGACCCATTCAACTCATTCTTTAAATTGGAAAAGAGGATACAGGATTTCCTAAGAGCTATATTAAATATTAAATGTAAGGCAGTACATAAATAATGCATGCAAGTAATCCTTGTAATATAATTCATATATGTTAATAATCTTTAATACCTCACAGGCTAAGTCAGTACAAAACTATCATTACAGTTTTGGATGGATGCTGCAAGCCTCTTTTCATTTTTACAAGCATATGTCATTTGCAAAAGATACACCTAATTTTCTCTCATACCTTTACTGAAGTCCAGGGGGAAGATCTCCCATTTAGAGGTGCAAGCTGTATGGCCTTTATTAAATATAGAAGCTTTACCCTGGTAGAGGTTGTCACATTTCCTCTGCTGGAAGAATCAGAAACTGACAGTAACAGTTTTCTTTGGCCAACGTCTCAATGATGCAATCATAGCCGTAGGTTACAGTGTGTGTACAGTATATTTGAAACTTTTTTATAACTTGGTGGTAAGGGTTAGAAACCTCGTTGGATTTATATACATCTGTGTTCCAGCTGAGTGGATTGACCCTTTCTATGTGTTCTGTTGATCATTGCCAGAAAGAAAATGAATGAAAATTAAAAAAAATACAGTTGTATCACCACAAGATGTGATTGTAAATTTTCCAATGGAAACATCTGTTCTGGTGACAACTGTCTGAGATTGAAATTCCTCTACCTCTGTAGAGATTTCTTCTTACGCCAGGGGCGTATTTACCACAAGGCAAACAAGTCACTTGCCTAGGGCGGCATTTTTCAGGGGAGCAGCAATTTCCCCCAGAAGTAGGGATGGAAGAAGGGACACGCACGCCATGGGAGCCAGGTGGGATCAGAGAGAGGCTGCGGGCTGTTTGATGGTGTATGTAGAGCCTGGCTCTCGTTCCTGGGGATGTCACGAACTGTGAAGATGAGTGTCTCTCTATTGCGGGGGGGGGTTGGGGTTAGTGAAAGGCTCTCCCAGGTGGGGGGCAGGGGTGTTGTTGGTCAATATCAAGCTCTCTCCGTGGGAGGGGGAAGAGGGTTGGTGTTTGTTCATGTCCGTGGGGGAGACGATCTTTGTGTTGCCTAGGGCAGCACAAAACCTAAATACACCACTGGTTGTATCTCTGAGACACAAATTTTCCCAATGGAACACAGACAACAAGAAAGAAACTGAATAGGGTTTTAACCCTTCCATACTCAATCTAAAACAAAAAGAAAAGTTTTCGATATACATATACTTTACCTAAAACTTCCAGAGCTAAGCTATACAATGGCACTGCACATTAACTGCTTCCCTGCCGCCCTATTGCAGAAATACTGCCACAGGGCAGCAGGGCTGTGCAAAATCACGTATATATACGTGATTTTGCAGTTCCGGGTAGGGGGCGCATACGTGCTACCCTACCCGCGCAGCCATTGACGGCTACAGATATCAATCGCCAGGTACTGGCCAGAGATTCTCCACTGCCACCCGCCGATCGCCAAGAAACAGTGATAGGGGAAAAAACCACAGGTCTCTCTCCTGCCAGCAGTAACATGCTGATGTTTCCCTAGTAAAGCACACACAGCACATGTTGTAAAACAGCACACTGTTAACCATTTGATCGCCCCAGATGTTAACCCCTTCCTGTCCAGTGTCATTAGTACAGTGTTAGTGCTTTTTATTAGCACTGATCACTGTATTGGTGATCAGTGGCAGCAAGTCAATTCCCCTCCAGTGTCAGAATGCCTGCCGCAGTCCCACAGTCCCGCTATAAGTCGCTGATCGCCGCCATTACTAGTATTTAAAAAAAACACAAATTCCAGTATATATACCGCCATTTGTAGATGTAAACTAATTTTCATGTAAACCAATAAATTTACACGTATTGGGATTTTTTTTTAGCAAAGACACGTAGCAGAATACATTTTGGCCTAAATTTATGACAAAATTTGATTTTTTAAAATTTTTTTACTGGATGTGTTTTATAGCGAAAAGTCAAAATATTGTTTTTTTTCTAAATTGCCAGTCTTTTTTTGCTTATAGCACAAAAAAATAAAAATGCACAGGTAATCAAATACCACGGAAAGAAAGCTCTATTTGTGGGGGAAAAAGGACATAAATTTCATTTGGGTGCAGCGTTTCATGACCGAGCAATTGTCAGTTAAAGTAACGCAGCGCCGTATCGCAGAAAATGGTCTGATCAGGAAGGGGGGTAAATCCTCAGGAGGGCAGGTGGTTAAAAAACCATAAGAATAACTATACAAGGAAGGTTTCTCCTATTATCAAAGTAGATGACTATCTCAGGCCAAAGAAAATTGTAACAGGTAGACATCACGCTATCATTCACTGAGGTGGAGATTTACTAAAACTGGAACATGCAAAATCTGGTGCAGCTGTGCGGAAACCAATCAGCTTCTAGATTTTATTGTCAAAGCTTAATTGAACAAGCTGAAGTTAGAAGCTGATTGGCCACCGTGCCCAGCTGCACCAGATTCTGAGTGCTCCAGTTTTAGTAAATCCCCCCCCCCCCCCCTTAGTGCCAACTGATGTGATAATTTAGCAAATCAAGGAGAGATTACACTCTTTTATATGTTAGAACGAAATGTAGGGGTAAGTAGGAATGAATAAGGGTATTCATACAGGAACAAGTTGAGCTGTTTGTCACAAATCCTTCTTAGTGGGGAATGGCCTGGTCTTCAGATCATTGTTTTATTGATATTAAAGTGGTTGTGAACCTCAGACATGAAATATGAACAAAGAACATACCTTTTATAGCATGGACTTGTCTCCATTCAGAGCAGTAAATGTCATTTCTGTCTGCTGCTTTATTCCTCTGCTATTAGCATGATCCACTTCTGACAAGTTTTCCTGACAGCAGCAGAAAAATGGTGATGGGGAGGGATCTTCAGCAGATTGACAAACTCAGCTCTGTTTCTGTGATCTGTGTGGAGGGGTGTGTCTCTTCCCTCCAATCAGCTGTCAGAGCTCTCCTCACTGAGCTCTGCAAAGTATAACTTCAGCTCTCCGCTCCCTTTTTTTCTGCACTCTCAGACAAGCCTTATAAATTCAGCACTTTGAATTGAAGTAGAGAAGAAAAGCCAGCAGATAAACAGGTATAACCAGGTGCTTCACTGATTTTTACATTTGTATCCCTATGTCTGCATTACACTTGGCCCAACAATGTTAGGCAGGTTATTTTTTTTTTGCTGCAAAGTTCTCATACCTTTTGTTGCCATAATAACTGAACTTCCGTTGTACCTCGCCGCAGCGAGGTATGTCATATCCACCCACCCGTTGGTTCCTGAGAACGATGAGTCATCAATCCCGGAAATCAATGAGCATCCCCGCTTGTAGCATCGCAATATTTCCAACCGCACTTGCCTTCCCTGGATTATCTTTTCATTGACATAACAATGGGGCGGGAACTTCCACCATCACCGCCATTGTTAGGGCAACCTGTTGTAAACAAATTGCGGCACGAAGTGTCCTTACTGCGCAGGCACAAGATCGAAAGGTGCATGCTGGGATAGCTAGCAACAGTGAATCCAGGAAGTATTCACTAGCAGGCTTCAGATGCCCACATCCTTCATGGAACCTGCCTGCTTCCGAGATCTATGTAGGATATTTTAGATTTAATAATTGACGTGCATGATATCAGACATAGCAGTAGTCTAATATTACAGTACAGGGTGTAAGAATTTCAGGAGAGCTTTTTAACAAAAAAAAATGTATGGGGACCGGAACTCCACTTTAAGTTTAACTGTGAGACCGGATTCACACCTTGTGCGCTGTGTTTAACCATTTATGACACTTTATATACATTTGAGTTCTTTTTGGTTGATATCTGTTTTTTTTACTGTGTTGCATTGATGTGCATTTTTTCCCCAAAGCAGAAGCCAAAATACTGTTCTAAACACATTCTGCGGCATGTCATGACGCATTACATTTAGCATGTTCCATTTCCACCCAGTGCACAGCAGCACAATGAGTAGGTGTGAACTGAGCCCATTGGAAACAATGCATTTCAGCTTGCCATTGCATTGATGCTGCCCTATGGATGTGGTGTGTACATGCCTTTAACCACCTCCCGCCCGCCATATAGTAATATGACGAACACAATGTGGTTCTCTCGTTCTGGTCCTCCCATTCTCACCGCGCATGCGCGGCTCAGAGAGCGTGCAGCGTGGCGATTCGTGGTGCGCTGTGTCCCTCGGACACAGCGGATCGCCGATCACGGAAGGGCAAAAGATGTCGGCTTGGTCATGTGATCAGCTGTGTCCAATCACAGCTGATCACATGTAAACAGGGAAATGCCGGTTATCGGCATTTCTCTCTTCTCGAGCTGTCACGCTGACAGCTCGAGAGGAGAGCTGGTAACCGGCTTTCCGCGGAGGGGACATGTACACAGATCATCAGGGCACTGATGATCAGTGTGCCCTAATGATCAGTGTAGCCCCAGCAGTGCCACCTGTCGCAAGCATACACCCAGAGACTGACGCAGTCCTCCATTTTGTTAAGAAATCTCCATGTTGTCCCTCATTTCTCCCCCTCCCTCTCTGAGAGCCACAGTGACATCTGATTGGTGTGGGTGTTGGAAGTGTCGCAGGCAGGCCGGAGCACAGCAGGGAGCCCAAGGTGCCTGGTTGTCTAAGAGAGCTGTGCAATATAGCACCTCATAAAAGCTAATGCAAGCCTTCTCAGGAGTTCAAAAACATTCCAAGGAAGCACAACCCAGATAGCACTTTTAAAATCCATTTTTCCCTATGTCTCATATCATGGAATATGAGAGACTTACATAAAAACCAGGCATATCTTCAAATTGGCCATGAGGAGACTAACAGTTTGATAGGTCACTCTCCTTGGCTGGAATACATAGGAAAGCCGAAAAGTAGATCTCGTGAACCGTTCAGTGTATAATTTCATATTTCATATCTAATCAGTCCTCAGATGTGTCTGCATAATAATCTACCCGCAGGTGGAATGTCACTTGTGCATATGGAAAGTTATGAGCCAAAATATGAACTAGAAGAGATTTTGGCTCTAGTTTAGGCCTACACCCAGACGATCCCTCCCTAAACGGGGCATTGGTCCTTGACTTCAAAAACACCCCCTGCTGGGGAACTACAAAATAGGCTGTCAGGCCTAAGAGAGGGAAGTTGAAGAATTCTCCCATTTAACATCAGAACCACCTGGGGAGACCCGTGCCCTTTCGCTCTGAAACTTGATCTGCTAACCCAGGACTTTGGCAAGTACTTTAACCCTCTAACTTCTCTCTGTTATCTCTTTGCTGTGCTGTTGTCTCTGTATATTTATATATATATATGAGTTATTTTTCTGTAAATATTTTATTGCACCCTTTTGACCTTTTAGTAATAAATCTTTCCTTCTGAAAGTGTTGAACTGTTTCTATAGCTCTTTATTGCAATTTACGACCTCCTGCCTCTAAAAAGAGCGCTACTGTGTTTGTTTAACCCTCTGTATAACCGGCCTGCAGTGACCGTGTTATACAGATGATTATCTCAACCATTATTGTGTTATAGCTGATATCGCCGAGTTTCCTCTTTCTCTGTACAAAAAGGAGGTGGTGGCAGTGTGAAGGGTTAATTGCATAATTAACCTGACCCAGTAACAAACGCTCCCAGGCTGCAGGTACATCGATTGTGGTCCAATTAGCTGGAAAATCTGTGTGCAGGGTGCAGCGGGGCGTGGCATTGTTACGCACATGACACCGCGTGTTAGATTGGCCAGTCCTTCGGTCATGAGTTTTGAGAAGGTCAGGGGTCTGATGCCGCGTTCGTCACATATTGGTGAGAGCGATCATGGGATTGGCACACCACCTGTCAGTGTCCATCAGTGCCTTGTGTCAGTGCTCACCAGTGCCTCGTGCCAGTGCCCATCAGTGCCACATCAATGTCACATATCAGTGCCTACCAGTGCACATCAATGCCACATATCAGTGCCCATCTGAGCTGCCTTTCTGTCACCCATCAGTGCCAGTCAGTGCCACCTAGCAATGCCAATCAGTGCCACCTATCAATGCTGCCAATCAGTGCCACCTATCAGTGCCAGTCAGTGCCACCTATCAGTGCACATCAATGCCGCCTATCAGTGCTAGTCAGTGCCGCCTAACAGTGCCAGTCAGTGCTGCCTAACAGTGCCAGTCAGTGCCGCCTAACAGTGCCAGTCAGTGTGCCTAACAGTGCCGCCTATCTGTGCCATGTATCAGTGTTGCCTTTCAGTGCCCATCAGTGATGCCTGTCAATACCCATCAGTGCCACCTACCAGTGCCTCCTCATCAGTGTCCATCAGTGCAGCCTATCAGTGCCCATCACTGCAGCCTCATTAGCGCACATCAGTGAAGGAGAAAAATCACATATTTACAAAATTTTATAACAAAAACAAAGAAAAAACTATTTTTTTTTCAAAATTTTCAGTTGTTTTTGGTTTGTTTAAGAAAAAATAAAAATCCCAGAGGTGATTAAATACCACCAAAATAAAGCTCTATCTGTCACAAAAAAATGATAAAAATTTCATATGGGTACAGTGTTGCATGACCGTGCAATTGTCACTCAAAATGCGACAGCGCTGAAAGCTGGAAATTGGCCTGGGCAGGAACGGGGTTTAAGTGCCCTGTAGGCGAGGGGTTAATGCATTTTTATTCTGTATGATTTCTAACTACATAAAGCATTCATATAGTAGTGAAGGTATATACTGTACACACCATTTGCTAACTCAGGAAAATACAAAAATTTACATGTTGCTGCCCCCCCCCCCCCACATTAACTTTTACCTAAACTTTACTTTTAACTTAAACTTATTGTTCTCATAGTAAATTTCCCAACATATATTTAACAGTGTCTTCTCTTTCCAGAAATAATAAATACCCAGAGCTGTTATCATTTTAAACCCCTTAAAATACAACATAAACTGCCACACGGCTTATAACTGGCATGCTGCAGGTTTAAGAAATAAAAGAAATAAAAAAAAAGACGTTTCCACATGTCAAGCTGACCATGAACAGCTCAATCTCACCTCTGATTCAGTGTAGGATGCTTGAGTGAGGATCAAACAGCTAAATACACTATAGAAGTTCTTCCAAATGGAATTTCAGACATATAATATACCTGGTCAGAATAATCTTAAATGGGTTCTCTAGTAAAACTACAATTTTAAAACTTAATTTCAGGCACACAAATGTTCCTTGAGATCTACTTTGTGTGTACCAAATTCATTTTCAAACTCAGTTATTACCTTGTAAAATTAGCAGTGATATCATCACTGTGCAGCACATGGCCAGTGCAGGTCCTCCCACTATAGACTGTCTGCAGAATACTACAGGAGGGGACAGAGACAAGACTAGTCACCCTGCACAAGGAGAGAGAGCAGCAGTGACTGGTCATTATTACAGTCATTTCCCACACAAAGGCAAAGTGCAAAAGTCATCCTGGATTACTGTACAGATATAGGAGAAATACAAAAAAGATTCCATAGGCAGGCTGCTGCTGTTAGAAAGCACAGGGCCCCATACAGTCAACCTGATAGCCCCCTCTTTCAAATAAACACAATTTATTATACTTTAGTTATGAATGAACACAATGAGCGATCAGTACCGATCACTCATTGTGTTCATTCATGAAAGGGAGGGGCTGGAATAAATTATACATTTACCAGACTCTTCCTCCACCCAATGGTGTATTTAGCTTTTGTGCTGCCCAAGGCAACGCATAAATTAACACCCCCCTCCCCCCTCAGAGAGAGTCTGACATTCACCAACAACACCCCTGCCCCCTTTCCCCACCGGAGAGAGCCTTCTGCTACCACCACCCATACACTGGCCACCGAACCCTTCCCTCCAAGTGGAGAGAAAGACACTGATCTGCACAGCTCCAGACATCCCTGATTATGAGAGTCGGGGCTCTGCATACACCGTCACACAGCCTGCAGCCTCTCTCGGATTCCACCTGGCTCCCATGCCATGTGTGTCCCTTCTTCCGGGGGGCAGTGCCCCCCTGAAAAATGCTGCCCTAGGCAAATGCCTTGTTTGCCTTGTGGTAAATACGCCCCTGACTCCACCATCCATCCTGAAGGATCCTATTGTGTGCTTGCAGCTGCCAGAAGGAAGGAGGGGGGGGGATCTGAGAGCACTGCAGGAGGGAACACAGGGGGGAAATGTATGGTGCAGAGTGAGGGTGATTGGTGAGGAAGGGGCAATTATTGGAACCAATCCCCTGTATGGCTCTGCAGCAGCTGAAATCTGGCGGAAGGGAGAGGAGTAGAAGCCAGCATTCAGCTGCCGGTCACATTCCCTGTCCAAATATATTCACCTTGCTGCCTGGCCCTCCTGCTGTTCTGGACCCTGTACAGGAGGACTGGTGGCCCCCTGTCCATAGGTATAAGTCAGAATACACATACACATCTTGTATTTAGACTATATTTATTTATTCTGGAATTCAGCTTTATTTACCGCTTTGTTAGGCAGAAAGTAAGGGTCCTGATGCTTAGGACACCCCCCTTTTAGCAGTCTTGGGCCACTGTTGTTTTTAATACTTTGTGGACTATGGTCCATTTCATTGCTTGTGATGGTATGTAGGCAGAGATACATGGGCCTGCCATTGCTAGTCTGCTTTTGAAAAGTTTCATACTGCATTTTCACCCAACCTCAAAATTGTTATTTTGAAAAGCCAGTATAAAGGAAGGGAATTGGTGAAAAAAATCATTTGTTGGTTTCTCCAGATATTTTGTTGTGTATTGATTCTTCATGGTCCACATAATTGGGAGAGTAGCAGGGGTGTGTTCTTTGCCTACATACTTTGCACCAAATAATATCCCTCTTTCTCATCTTGGAAAACTGGGAGGTATGGTAAAGGTTTGGACAAAATGACAAACCATAATATCAAAGCTCTTAAAGTGGCACTGTAGGCTCATTCTTAGCCTGTGGCCCCTAGGCCCATAGATTGCACTTGCAGCACGCCCTGCATAATGTTTGCAATAAAAATGGATGTCATGAACTTTCTATGGTTTATGTACTGTAATTGCAAGCATTGAAAGCATGGCTTAGTATAAATTACCAACAAATAATGGATTGCATTCAGAAAATATGTACTAGGTTGTTCTAGAAATGTCAGTGTTAAGAGAGTTGACAATCAGCTGGTGAATTTACCTCTGGTGCATATAGCTGTACATATGGAAATGTAATGAACATAAAATCACGGTGTTTTTAGATACTCAAAAATGTATCTTATTTTCATTAAAACATTCATATATTGTCTGAATAGCACATGTTGCTGTAACCTCTCAGGGCATAACAATATGAACTAGAAAAGCTACAATTTCTGGGGAAATTGTGTGAAGTGTTCTTGCCTCCACCAGTAGTCTACAACTGGAGTGGGCGGAGTAACCGGGTGGAGTAGCTTTTGTCACTCTGCTGCCTGCTCACCCACCTGGGTTCCTATGGCAACTCACTCTACAGCAAGGGCAGAGAAGAGCGGTTAAAAACAAACTGCTCCAACTTGCTCACTTCACTGGCAGTTGCCATATTCAAACGGCTGTAGTTTAAAAATTGTAAAACCTACACCGAAGAGCTTTATATTGTGAGAATCACAAGACCCAGACCTACATTTTGATGCATATTATGTCTCTGAAATATTAAAAATGAAGCCACAGTCGCAGTTTAGAAATTGCCCTTCAAATTTGAGGTGGCTAGAGTGGAGTTTCAATGAATGTCAATAGGCGGCATAAGTTGCAAACAAATGGTCATATTGTGAAAACTATCAAGACTATGGCTTAGAAATGGACATTTTTAGTGGCAGCAGGGATAGTTGAACGTTTTGATATGATTGTGTAGGTGGGCTTGAAAATGAGGGAGTGATGGCAGTTTAGAAATCATGTCCTGATTTTTCAGCTCACACTCTAGCTTTTGTCAGCTCCCACTCTAGTTTTGAACATCCACCATTCATTCCGATGGGACCAATTTACCACAAAAACACCGATATTTCGTGAACCATTCGGCGAAACGTTCCACAAAGTAATAGCACACCAATCGGGAACAATCCACACGTTCTGGTATATTACTGTCTATGTAGTGTAAAAACTGTGGGAGGAGTTAGGGTGGTAAAATTGGCTATAATAATAAGAATATATATGTGAGATAACAGTAAGTGGTTTTGCCATGCAAGAACACTTAATTATTTAAAGCTGGCCATAGACTGATCAAAATTTGGCAGGTTCAGCAGGTGCCAACCAAATTTTGATCAGTGTGTGGCCATCAACTGACTGTCAAAGGGAGATACTGGATATTTTTGTCGATTAACTGCTGCAGCCAATTGGCAGTTACCTATGGCTGTCATGGTAAACCTCTGGCTTCAATGCTTTCTTTTTCATCAATCCCAAACAAGCATATGGCTTAGGAGTTCTGACTTTACCCTGACTCTTACTGACTACTGAATGCTTGGAGTAAGCAATTATTATTTAACCACTTTTATGCCGGGTACTTTTACTCCCTTTCTGCCCAGACCAACTTTCAGTGCTGTTGCACTTTGAATAACAATTGCGCGGTCATGCAACATTGTACCCATATGACACTTTTCTAATTTTTCTCACACAAATAGAGCTTTCTTTTGGTGGTATTTAATCACCACTGGGTGTTTTTCTTTTTGCTAAACAAACAAAAATGTATGGAAATTAGAAAAAAACTACTTTTTCTTATTTTCTATTATAAAATTTTGCAAATAGGTAATTTTTCTCCTCCACTGATGTGAGTTGATAAGGCTGCACTGATGAGCACTGATAGACAGCACTGGTGGGCACTGATAGGCTGCACTGATGAGCACTAATATGCAGCACTAAAGGGCACTGAGAGGCGGCACTGACTGGTGGCACTGATGGGCACAGATTGGCAGCACTGCTGGGCACAGACTGGAAGCACTGCTGGGCACTGATTGGCATTGATAGGCAGCACTGATGGGCACTTTTGGGGCTGCACTGATAATCAGGGAACTGATAATCAGTGCTCTGATTATCAGTGCAGATGTCTCCTTTCACACTTGCCAGTTAACGGCAGTACTTTCCTCACACTGTGACAGCATAAGGAAACTACTGCCGATAACCAACAAATGTGTTTACATCATGAGAAGCTGTGATTGGACACAGCTGACCATGTGGTAAAAGGTTGTTGTGATTGGCCCTTTACCGTGACATGTGATCAACTGTGTCCAAAGGACACAGCGATCACAGAGAGCTCCGGGTGCGTGCCGCAGGGGGCGCGGTTTTGGGAGGACATCATATGACGCCCTCCCACAACTGGACGACTGTGCTTTAGTCGGCATTCGGCTATAGCATGGTCAGCAATCGGTTAAAGAAGACGGTTCCTAAGATGAAAACAAGATGGAGATATAACATGGACATCCAGATAGAGATGTGTTATCCTATTTCAGAGTTTTTTGCATTCTTTGTAATTCTTGGAAATTATACAACTAAACAAAATTATACATTAGACAAATTAACAAAATAGAGCCAAAGTTAATGTATAATGTTATCTGAGATAGTCTGGAATTTCTCCATCCTTGGATATGTGCCCCAGACATAACTCCATGCTTAAGATGCATAAACAATCCTGAACTTTTTCAATAATCATCCCACTGCTGTTGGCCTGCCTTGTGATCTGATGCATCAATATTAATTAGTAAATTACATATACAGATGATTGAGGTTCAGCTCTGATTTATGGTCTTTATTTTAAGGCTCTGCTTCTCAATGTCATAAATATCAGCCTTCATACTTCCTTCAGTACTGTTTTTTTCAGGTAAAGACTATTTTTAAGTGTTTAATTGAAAAAAGCCTCGTTTACGAAGTTCAATAACTCAAACAGAAATTTACACACACACAACCAAATGGCACCCACTACTTTCATATAATTACTGTATATGAAAGTTAAATATTCATATATTTTTATTTAGAGCACAAGATCCTAGCAAAAGAACAGGATACTCAGCTTTCCAGTAAGTGGCGAGTACATTCTTTGTTCACTTCATGAACTAGAGCCAGCACTGATATTTGACAGTTATGGGCTTGCTGTGTCCTGCACTGATATAAAAGTAAAACCACTGTGTACAGTGGGGGAAATATTATCTGGGACATCGTGAAGTGTCAGATAAAAGTAGCTTTAGCCTACCAAAAAAAGTGAAGAATGGAAAAAAAATTATAACTAAACGTTTATCAGGGTTCAAACTGAACTCTTTACCAATAATAACAGAATTAAGAACAGAGTAAATATCATAGCAACCAGATTTCAGTTGATTGTAGTCAAATCAGTGCAAGGTGATTGCAGAGTGATTGTTATGGAACACTGCATTGTTTTGTATCTTATTAAATATGCCATATAAAATAAACGTAACTTTAATTTCTCACAGTGCATTTGTTGGATGCATTTGAATGTCTCATGGAGGCAGTAGCTTTGTGTTTCCATAGAGTAATGATGTGTGTGCACCCTAAATATTTCAGCTGTATACAACAAACATTTTTGTTTTTCCCATATGTTAAAGTGGTAGTAAAGCCTCACCTGTAGGAACAGTAAATATCTCCTAAACATGCGCCGTTTAAAGATATTTACAATAGTGGCAGCCAGTGATGTCACGGGTGCATGCACACTGCGCTCTCAATGGACAGTGTGCCATCCTTTGAGAGTCGTACTGTGGCCATGACATCATCGCAGCTCGGCCATTCAAGTAGCCGAAGCCTGTGAACCCTGAAGGAAGACCGATTGAAGATGGAAGTGCCTACAGTGGTGACAGCCACAACAAGTTCCCCCATAAGAGGAGGAGTACTGGGGATCCTAAAGAAGCAGCTTGCCACTGAATAGAAATCCCAAGGGGTAAGGCACATTTAGACCTGGTGCTAGGCTAAAATTAAGGTGGGGGCATATATTGATTGGTGGCGGGACACATGGGGGTTTATTTACTAAAGCTGGAGAGTCCAAAATCAGACTCACTTCTGCATAGAAACCAATCAGCTTCCAGGTTTCATTGTCAAAGCTTCATTGAACAAGCTGAGGTTAGAAGCTGATTGGTTTCTATGCAGAAGGGAGTCTGATTTTGGACTCTCCAGCTTTAGTAAATAAACCCCATGGTGTATTCGAGTAAAATACAGAAGACACACTGAGTGTGACCACTGATTTACTTTAGTTTTGATATATCATGGCAGTTTGCTTTTATAAGCAAGTACAGACTGTTTTGATTACCCAGTACGGTACTGGGGGTTTCCACCATTATTGTGATATTTAATTTATTCTTTGTATTTATTTTCATTTTATGTGAAGTGGGTTTTTCACCATTATTTCACAAGTGTATCTCAAACCTTTTTTGTGTGGATGATTTATCTATGTGGGTTTAATATTGCTATTTGTGTATGCTTTTACAGTATTATGGTATTGATTCATTGATCCATTCTGGCATATTTAGATATCACTAGTTGTCGCACAGTTTTTTATTACCAATATCAGGGGGGGTCACGCTACTATTGTGACAGTCTGGTAGTGCTACATTTTTTAATAAACATTAAATGGGCAAGTTTAGGTGCATTTGATAACTGGATAAAGTGTCTATGTGAGCATTTCATCCTGGTGATAAGCGCACTACAGATTTTCTTTATTAAATGACAAAGTAAAGTAAAGATAAAATACAGTACAATGCAGACAAAACTAAATAGGTGCTCAGTAGATAAAGGTAAATTATTTTATGCCATTTCCTTTAAGTCCTTTTTACCCATTATAGCTTTAGTCTTCTGAACATCCACAACATTATAGTAGCCTACAAACAAAGGAAAAACCCCTTGGGCTTTAAGCCAACATTCATGAGAACTAGATTTAGCGTGATAATATGTAGAATGCTGTTTAAACAAAGGCTTGTAAAGCTCTCTATGTATAATGTTTTCCTGAAGAAACCAGAATCAGAATGCTTATAGAGCTATCGTATTAGAATGAACATATAATAATTGTAATAAGCCCCCACATGTGAAATATAGGATCTCTTAGTGCCTGTGTTGGCAGCCTTTTTGTTTGCTTCAGGTGGGTTTTGGACTTCCACACAAGTAGTCTATAGCAATACAAAAACCGCCTGAAGAAACATAAAGGTAGGTCAAAAGGAAGTCAACTGCAGGTCAAATGCATTTGTCAATTAATTTTGAAAGATCTCAGAAGCGTTTCAAATGGATGCCATCAACACAAGCTCAAAGCCCATACAAGGGCTTGTGGAAGCAAATGAATAGTTACCTGTGGTCTCTCTGCAGCTCTCCCCATTACTCATTCATTATACCTTTTTTGTGTAGAAACAGCCATTTTGGTAGAGGGAAATGACTTTGCTTCCTCAAGTCATAGCTGTCCCCTGACGACTGATTTTCTGATAGTTGGTGGAGGAATATTCAAGAAGGAAGCAGAAATCCACAGAATGAATGAAACAAAAGCAGGGAGATGCATGCAATTCAGACTCTTTTCCAGCAAGGAGCACAGTAATGACATCATCAAATCTTACTCCCAGGGGCGGACTGACCATTTGGAAATTCGGGCACTGCCTGAGGGCCCGAGGTCAGTAGGGGGCCCGATGAGATGCCCCTGGTACCTTTTTCATAGGCTTTTTTGAGTTTGGGCAAGGACACAGGGGCCCCATGATCCCCTATTGCCCGGGGGCCCCGTGAGTTGTCAGTCCACCAGTGCTCACTCCAAATCCCACGAGGCTTGTAGTCAGATAGCAGTGACTACTGCTATTGGAAAAATCTTATTGGAAGGCATATTGTGATCCTTTACATTTGGCTATCATTTA
The DNA here is from genome assembly GCF_062004578.1 of Staurois parvus. NCBI lineage: Eukaryota > Metazoa > Chordata > Amphibia > Anura > Ranidae > Staurois > Staurois parvus. The sequence goes on along the minus strand of NW_028318452.1, from coordinate 3,436,054 downwards.
CGAATTCCCAAGGGGAGAAATGGAGAATATACCGAGAGAGGGTGGACCCCTATAAAACCAAAGGCATATTTGACCACCATAACTGGGGTCACAGGATCTAGTGAATGAGCAATTCACATTATACGTTTGTGAGCATGCGGTGAAGATACAGTCACACCTGGTCTCTGGTTTGATTTGGGACAGATATAAGAAGCTGCCAAGATTGTCACTTTATATATGGATGTTTTTCACCATTCACTTATATATGTTATATATCAATAATATTGGTTTGCAACTGTATAGAGTTACCAGATTTGGTCCATGCACTGGGAGGCATGTTCCAAATTTGAGGTACTTTATATAGGAATCTTTAAGTTTCACAAATTGCATTTTTATTTGGTATTTTCATTTTGATACAATGTAGCGCCCATCTATTTTATTTTAATTGTAAATTCTAGTGGACTTCCACCACAATAGGGGCAGCTTCACATCAACCGTAATCACATCATTATTTATATAAGATTTATTAGGTTGGGTTCATGCACTAGGGGGCATGCAACAATTTTGAGGCACTAGATATAGGGAAGTTTTTGATAATACAAATCCCTTTTCTAAATGCACTTATATTAATATATTTTTAATGTAGCGCCTACCTACTTCATTCACCTATTGGAAACAACGTTCCCATAAATTGGGACTTTTTGCCCTAAATGTTCCAATTTATGGGGTTAATATTTTCAATAGCTTTACATCACTGGGATGATGGCAACATGTTTGACTCTTTATACAAGAAAACTTATTCCTGCGCCAAAACTTTCCAAATATCACTCTAAAAATGCTGCTGTGCCAATCGTGAAAACACAAACAATATAAATATAAATAAACAGCGCAAATTTAGATGATTAATCAATATAATAAATAATATAAAATAGGTGCATAAATTAATCGTGTTTGTCCTTAATCTTAAACAAAAACACCCAAAAGTCCATGTGCTGAAAACATAATTAAATTGTTGAAATAAAAGTGCAAACTTCTTTTCTTCAAAAAATACTTTCACCTTCCACCCGTGCTTGTTTGACTCTTGCCTCGGATTATATAGTAAAGTGGCCATAGATGACTCTTTTCAATCAGTCAGTAGGCTGGTAAAAAATAAGACAAACAGATTCCTCCATCCACACAAGCAAGGTGGATAGAGGAATCCTCCCCTCTCAGACATTGTAGTTTGAAGGTGGGACTCCCCCACTGTCAGAATACACTGATCAGTGGCTGCAGCCACTGGTCAACAAAAGGTTTCGAACATACCCATTCAACAGCAGTCAGTCTAAAGTTTGACTTCTGTCGATCAGGAATGGCCATACATGGATCGAAATTCGGCCAGTCCCTGCTAAACCAGCCAAATTTCTATTCATCTATGGCCAGCTTTAATCTTACATTATACATATACAACTATAAGTTTGAAAGCACATGAATACCAAGGCATTCTTACAAAGAGGGAAGTGCAAGGAAGTGAAGGAATTCAAGACTACAAGGTACATTTTTCAGGGTAATGATTAGGCACAATTAACATTTCTAGATGTACCCTAGAACATAGCAAATCTTTACTTTTTGATTTCACTTTAAGAGCTTCCTGTCATGGTCTACAAGAGTTATCACAAGGTGGATAATGGTTGTAGTTACCCTTTTCTATCCAAAGCTTAAAGATTTGGTCTACTCATTACCCATATGTTGTATAGTTGGGTTTTGAATAAAGGTCAGTAGTATGTTGAATCTCCCAGTGACTTCTATCTCCCAGAGAGGAAAATACAACTTGGAGAATTCCCTATCTGAGTGTGATACTCAGTGGAAAGTACTGATACTAAAGTCTTGCTTCAGAAGTCACCAAGGGGTAGTGGAAGAAGTGGCTGGTAATTCAACTTGCAAGTATTTACCCAAAATGAAAATATTAACTCTTTAGTTGATAACAGACTTTTAGGCTATAGTGCATTCATGCTGTTTGTAGCTCAACAGCTACAGAACCACCAGCTGTCCAACAGAACCTTCTGTGTGTGAATGAAACTCAAGAGGTTAATAATTTTATCCATATCCACAGAGCTGTTCTTTACTGACAGGAGAGGCATTAGATGAGAGCCTGGCATTGGAAAGAAATGTAATGTGCAATAGTATATTAAATGTGGTAATGGTGTCCTGAGCTATCACCTAACCACATGGATCCCTGTTCACATCCCCATAAAATGCAGTTTGGTATTACAGGATGTATTGTCGCGGGAGATATTTCTGAGAACACAACAGTAACTGAGAGCAGATTATCTGAATTTCATTAAGTGATTGGATTCCCAACACGGCTGCAAATATTGGCCTTTAACTAAATACAAGTATCCCCAGGACAATGTATATTTGTCCTACAATAACAGGTTACCACATTGAATGCTCCTGCCATCCTCTTTACAATTCACAATCTGGATGGCAGTTCTGATAAGCTTGTAGAGAATAAGTCTGAAACATACAGAAGTTGTCAGGCAAAACCTAAATATTCTCTTCGTATTCTGGACTTGTATTGGACAATGACCCTTTCCCTTCATTCTCAATGCTTCCTCTTCCCTTTCAATGCAGTTCTTCTTCAGCTCTTTTACTTCTGTGTGGCTCTACCAATCACTAGCTATAGAGAAATAGTAGCACCACCCTGCCTTAGTGTCACAAATTTTTTGCACCACTCTGCCTTTGGGGTTGATTTACTAAAACTGGAGCACTGAAAATCGGGTGAAGCTGTGCATGGTAGCCAATCAGCTTCTAACCTCAGCTTGTTCAGTTAAGCTTTGGCAATAAAACCTGGAAACTGATTTTGCACTCTCCAGTTTTAGTAAATAAACCCCTTAGTGCCACAAATATGCTACAGACTGCAAGAGATCTTTCTGAGGAGTGGAATCAGATAGAATGTGTAGTAGGGTTAGGAATATACAGGCAGTCCCCGAGTTTCAAACTTCTGACTTACATACGAATTGTACTTAAGAACGGAGAAAGTGTGATGTCACTCTGGTCCCGGAAACCTCCGGGTGGCCATTCTGCTGTTCACTGCATGCTGCCACCTACTGTCCGACGGACCTGTCAGCAATCCACATCACTGCATGGCCATTTAACCCTTCCCTATGCTATCCAAAACTTAAAAAAAATGTTTGGCTGGAGTTGAATTTAAAACATGTACCTGTTCCAATGTACATACAAATTCAGCTTAAGAACAAACTTACAGAACATATCTTGTTCGTAACCCAGGGACTGCCTGTAAATTTCATGTAGATAAGTGTGTGTATATATGAGCAGAACAATATTATATGAATGCTTTGTTTTAGCCCTTATTTCTTGTTTTGGGCCATATACAGAAAGATGCCTTATGTGTATAATGTATATACAGTACAGTGCTACTATTCTTGGGCTGGGAATTATTACCATTAGCAATTTTGTTCATTCAAAATTATCATTTGATTGTATACTAGGACATTTGATAAAATAATACCCAAACAATCATCACCACTTATGTTATGGTACAAACCATAATTTTATTTGATCATATATGTAAAAGATATTACATTGGTGGATTATGATAACACACTTTATATGCTAGATGGATTAATGCACTTTATACTGCGCAACACTGTCACATAGGTTCATTTATATTATTGTCACTTGTGGGAACACAAGAAGTGCCAGCAGCAGTAAGGGCACTAGTCTATAAATGCACGTGTGGGTTTTTTTAAAAATTATTAATTATTTATTATGTAGCCTCCCTAGTGGTCTGATTATGTCAGTACTTTTGTGCTCAAAGCAATACATTTTTTTTTCTATGGAAATATGTATTTGGTTTATTGTAGGCCTGTAATTTTTAGGAATAACTCACTGAAATCTGTCTGAACAAGAGTCTAGTAAACATCCCGGGTATGTTAAAATTTGAAACACAAAATCATAAATTATAATTTAATAAATAATCATAAAAAATAATAATATAATAATAATACATTTAATTCAATAATATAATCAAACCAAAAACACTGAAATTTGAAATATAGTGCCAAGTTCGCACATCACTGAGCAAAGTCGCAAAATCGCTTTCAGTGTCTAATAACAAATTTCCACACGAATCATTATCACGCAATTCTGCAAGTAGCTCTAATTTACTGTTGCTGTTCTCTAGCTGGTCTAAAACCGCTTTTGACCTAAAGGGACGCTTTTTGGACGCCATGGACATTTCTCAGTTTCCAGGCAGGAAGAACAGTAAAAATGCAGGCAGGGCACAGGACAAAGCACTCGGGACAAAATGTATGTGAAATGGTTTGATACAGTAAGGAGGAGGAGGAGATGGCCGGGGACACTGCAGTGGGGACATTGCGGGAGCGAAGGACAAGGTAATTGAAGAAGAGATCCCGGAGCAGCGCTGCAGGGTATTCCCGAGTGTAGCTCGGGGTTACCGCTTGTGGTGCTGAAACTTTACCCCGAGCTACACTCAGGAATACCTCCAGGGAGGTTAATCTATAGTACACATGTACTTTAGCTCATGGTCATTAGATCATTTTTATCATTTTTAGTCATATTTACTATCATATAGCACCTGTATGAGAGTGAAACAAGTGGTAGCACTATACTCTTCTTTTTAGTGACTGTGCTGAAGTTTTTTGTGGTTTCATTGTTTGGGTATACATTAAAATGAACGCAGAGCGAGATTGTTTACATTGAACTAAAGGGCATACTGAGGTAATATAGTGAAAGTAACAAGTCTTTATAGAGAATTTTGTTTTGTCAGAGCACCAATGTTTATTGTTATGAAGTAAAGGAAAAAAAGGCACATATGCATCACATTTTACATTAGATCAAAAGCAGAGGACAAAGAAATGTAACAGCACCAGGACATATTTTTAAAATCCAGTTGATCGTAAAATGTCTGGTTTGTTTTATTATGGAATGAGTGCATAATACAATGTACAATCAAAGCTGCTGCAATCTAATGTACCGTATAAAGATGTATAATTTAATACTTTAAATTATTAATGCTGCATTCCACTGGAAACTATGTACGATAACTGCAGCTACAGTGATTTATTTATACTCTGCTATTCTTAACTCTTTTCATATAAGTGATGCATAAACTCCAGAGTAAGAGGATTAAATATATGTCACACTATGGGAAGAGGGCCTGAAGACTTGTTTAGAGGATACATATTTAAGAGGGAAATTAAGATTGGCTAACATTGTTTTACTCTTGAGACATTAGTTACCTGGGAAGCCCCCATTGGGATCCATTTGCCCCTTGTGTTTTGATGCATATCAGCATGTGTACACTGGCTAGCCATTGTTTTCAATGGTGCCAGGTCACACCTGATCACATGCCTGATGAAGGGTTCCTACAACATTGTCTGTTTAAACAGTTCCAAAGGTAGCAACAACACTCTATGTTTGAGATAAATGCCCAGGTGCTCACCCACAAAGAAATCCATATAAATCCAAAACTAGTTTAGAGGCATTCACGGGTCTTTCAGAGGAGGAAGATCAAAAACAGCAGTGTTTTTATTGTCAACATTTCGATGAAGCTCAGTCCATCTTTCTCAAGACATTGTCTGTTTACAGTGTCATGAAAAAGTGTTCATACCCTTTGAAGTTTTCCACTTTTTATCACATTACAACCAAAAACATAAATGTATTTTATTGGGATTGTATGTGATAGACCAACACAAAGTGGCACAGAATTGTAGTAATTCTAGAAGTGGAAGGAAAATGATAAATGGTTTTCAAATTTTTTACAAATAAATATCTGAAAAGTGTGGCGTGCATTTGTATTCAGCCCCCTTTACTCTGATACCCCTAACTAAATCTAGTGGAACCAATTGCCTTCAGAAGTCACCTAATTAGTAAATAGAGCCCACCTGTGTGTAATTTTATCTCAGTATATGTACAGCTGTTCTGTGAAGCCCTCAGAGGTTTGTTAGAGAACATTAGTGAACAAACAGCATAATGAAAGCCAAGGAACACACTATACAGGTCAGGGATAAAGTTGTGGAGAAGTTTAAAGCAGGTTATAAAAAAAATCCCAAGCTATGAACATCTCGCAGAGCACTGTCAATCCATCATCTGAAATTTGAAAGAGTATGGCACAACTGCAAACCTACCAAGACATAGCCATCCACCTAAACTGACAGGTTGGGCAAGGAGAGCATTAATCAGAGATGCAGCCAAGAGGCCCATGGTAACTTTGGAGGAGCTGCAGAGATCCACAGCTCAGGTGGGAGAATCTGTCCACAGGACAGCTATTAGTTGTGCACTCCACAAATCTGGCCTTTATGGAAGAGTGGCAAGAAGAAAGCCATTGTTGAAAGAAAGCCATAAGAAGTCTAGTTTGCAGTTTGCGAGAAGCCATGTGGGGGACACAGCAAACATGTGGAAAAAGGTGCTCTGGTCAGATGAGACCAAAATTTAACTTTTTGGCCTAAAAGAAAAACGCTATGTATGCTGGAAAACTAACACTGCACATCACCCTGAACACACCATCCCCACCTTGAAACATGGTGGTGGGAGCATCATGTTGTGAGGATGCTTCCCCCCTGTTGGAGATCTTAGGAAATCACCGGGCGCCGGCGAGTAATTACCGGCCAAGACCCGGTGATTGACAGGCCATGAATGGCGGTGCGGGTAAGGCGCGTGCACGGCACGAGCTTGCCCCCTACCAGGAAATGCAAAATTACGTATATATACGTGATTTTGCACACCCCTGCTGCCCTGTAGCATTATTTCTGCTATAGGGCGGTCGGGAGGCTGCTTTTAATATGTGCTTGCCTATTAATTGTTTTTACAAACTCTTACTCCACTTTTCACAGTTTTTCAGCTACTGTTCAGTTCAGATCCTGGGACAAAGTTATAATCTGTCCAAGTGCAATATATCTTATGTTCCCATAAATGCTTCCTTTTCCATTACCTGATATGGCACACCCTGTCACTGCTGATAAATGAGTAGATCTCCTTGAATTTGGACTCACATTTAACAGGGCAGATTCAGATACAACTGAATATTTGAACTATGTATCAATCTACCAAGTGAATGGATTTACTTTTCTTTCCCACTTAAATTGTGCTTGTGTGATGCTCTCTATTCTGGGTATATGTAGAGGAATTTAGATTATTTAATTGAATGTTCTTTGTGTTTTTTTCTGTTTTTCTTTATTTTATCTTTATTTGTTTTTTATTACTTTAAATGCTTTATTTTACATTTTTTTTTCTATTTGTTTTTTTCTTCCTTTCTGTAAAGAAAACCCCTAATTAGAAGAGCTAGGAAGGGTTCATTGCCCACTAAAAACTTCATTAAGGTGACTCTGTCAAAGGAAAGCTTTTGGGGCTGCATTGCTGAAAATGCCATGTGCTTACTTTTGAGTCACAGACCTGGATTAAGCATGTTGTAAAAGCATGTCAGAAATGCATAAGACTTTCTTATCTCTATACTTCTTCCAGGTCAGAGACTTAGAAGGCATTAAAGCACAAGTATCAGTATGACAGCCAGGGAACTAGTATTCTCAAAGAAGAGATCAGTAATGGCAGCCCCCATGTTTTTCTCATGATAGAGTGACTTTATTTTTGCCTTCCCCATTGACTCCAGTGCATTTTGATAGATATACTGATTTTCACATAAATTTCAGGGAAATGAAAACTCAAGTTTACTCATACATGCATTCATCTGATGACTACGGATTGGTCAGTGCCACACAGCAAATAATGACAAATGGCAGGCAATGAATGATGGATTATTATTAAATGGATGGGCAGCACAGTGGCTAAGTGGTTAGCACTTCCGCCTGGCAGAACTAGAGTTGTTGGTTTGAATCCCAACCACAGCACCACCTGCCTGGAGTTTGCATGTTCTCCCTGTGCCTGCGTGGGATTCCTTCCACGCTCCAAAGACATGCTGGTAGGTAATTGCATCCCATCTACATCAGCCCTAGTATTTATGAATGTAAGCTAGGGACCAGATTGTACGCTCCATGAGGGTTAAGGACTGATGTAAATGTACAATACATAATTAAAGTGCTGCGTAAATTGATGGCACTATATAAGTACCTAAATAAATATATTTATATAGGTAATAAATAAATAAATATTACTATGTGTAGGTCTGATCTTCTGTTCTGAATGGTCTGATTCTCAGGCATGTGGCCTGCTTTGTAGGTAATATTGCAGTTACTAGCTTCCTATAGAATTTCAATTTTCTTTGCCTTGTGAGTGTTCTTATTGGACATGTTATCAAAGTTAATGCAGTATGTTATTACAAAACTCTTTCATAGGTATAGTATGAAAATACCATAATGTATAGAGCTGGCTACGATTCGCCGGCTCTATACATTGTGGACTTATGCTGTGGGAGATGACTGCCCAGCCAGAGCACCGGTCTCCAGTTTCTGAATCTTGAATATATCAGTAGCGATGGGGAAAGGTTGGTCATAGTATGAAAATATAAATGATTAACACTTAATAGATTTTAAACCACCACGTATATGAATTGCAGAATAAAGAATATGTTATAATGCTTGCTTGTAGCATTCACAGAATCTGATTGGTTAATGCAGCTAACTGCAGTGTGCTCAATATTAATACAGTTAATGGTTTGCCCTTATTTACTAAGTCTGCATGTATAAATACTGTATGAGCTTGAACAGTACAGACATTAAATAATATTCTAAAAATGAAAACTTAGCTCAGCACATTGCAGAAATGGCAGGTATCAAACGAAAAAAATTGCTTGTGAAATGGATTTTGGAAAAGATTGATGACAAACGTGACACAATGCAGCCACATATGTTATCATGGCTCACAGTACAGAGCGGTGTTACTAGGAAATGTGAATCACCATATCAATGGAGATACTCTACAGTGATCAGTTTCATGGTGCCCCAGGGACTAATCCCACATAATAACCTCTCCAGTCAATGGTCAGCCTACTTCAAAGTGGTTCAATGTGCTTTGAGATCACAGTAAGTAACAGTCACATATGAGATTCAAACGCAGGCACATCCATTAGAGTTTTATGCTCCTGATTGGAGCCTTTAATTTTGTATTGATTTTACTCAATAGCTTAAAACCTCTTCTCACTGAGTATTTAATTCATGGAAATCTTTAATGACAACAGTAACCCATTATTAAATAGGTTCAAATATGTGTTTATGACGATCCTAGAATGTATTTAGAAAGCAATAGATTTACTTTATAACAGATATATATTTGTTCTTTCATTATAGTGGAATACAATACACACATATGCTGAACTGAATGTACATATGTATTTACATGTGTATATTTCAGATAGTAAACGGAAGAAGAATTCGGACCAGTACATTTAAGCACCCTAAATGCATGGCTACACAGAAACACTTGCTGACCATTAGATTATTATTATTATTATTATTATTATTATTATACAGGATGTATATAGCACCAACAGTTTGCACAGCGCTTTACAATATAAGGGAGACAGTACAATTACAATACATTTCAGTACAGAAGGAATAGGAGGGCCTGGCTCGTGGAGCTTACAATCTAAAGGAAGGGAGAGGTGATACAAAAGGTGATAGCTGCGGGGGATGATCTGGCGGAGGTGATTCAAGTACAGTTCTTAGGTGGAGGTGGGGTTGGCTTCCCTGAAGAAGTGAGTTTTCAAAGATCGCCTAAAGGCAGACAGGGTGGGGGCTGACCGGACATGCTGTGGTAGGGGATGGGAGAGGCTCTGGAGAAGTCCTGGAGGCGAGCATGGGAGGAGGTGATGAGGGAGCTAGAGAGGAAGATATCATGGGAGGAGCAGAGTGAGCGATTTTGGCGGTATCTGTGGATGAGGTTGGTGATATAGCTAGGGGCAGTGTTGTGGATGGCTTTCTAAGCTGTGGTTAGTATTTTGAATTTTATACATTGGGTTAGTGGAAGCCAGTGAAGGGATTGGCAGAGAGGGGCAGTAGTCGCTGATCAGTTGGTAAGGTGTATGAGTCTAGCAGCAGCATTCATAATAGACTGAAGGGGGTATAGCCTGTGTAACGGTAGACCAGTGAGGAGGGAGTTACAGTAATCAAGGCGGGATATAACCAAGGCGTGGATAAGTTGTTTTGTGGTGTCATTGGTCAAAAAGGGGCGGATTTTGGAAATGTTCCGGAGGATGAGGCGGCAGGATTTAGCTAGTGAGTTGATGTGGGGCCCAAAGGAGAGGTCAGAGTCTAGGATTACGCCTAGCACCCTGGCATGAGGGGAAGGACCAATGGTTGTGCTGTTGATCTTAATGGTAAAGTCGTGAGTGGGGGATCAGGGAGGAGGAAATATTACAAGCTCAGTTTTTGAAAGATTGAGTTTGAGGTAGTGATGTAACATCCATGCTGATATGTCGCTTAGTAAATTTGTGATACACGAGGAGATTGAGGGGGTGAGCTGGGGTGTAGATCTGGGTGTCATCAGCATAGAGATAGTATTGGAAGCCATGGGAGGTTATCAGTTGGCCCAGGGAGGATGTAAAAAGAGAGAAAAGGAGGGGCCCAAGAACAGAACCTTGGGGCACCCCAACAGAAAGAGGAAGAGGAGCGTAGGAGGAGGAGTTGTATGTGACACTGAAAGTGCGCTGAGAAAGGTAAGAGGAGAACCAGGAGAGAGCAGTGTCACGGAGGCCGATGGAGTGGCGTTTACTGAGGAGGAGCGGGTGGTTGACTGTGTCAAAGGCAGCGGAAAGGTCAAGGAGTATGAGTATGGAGTAATGGCCGTTGGTTTTAGCAGTTAGTAGGTCATTAGTAAGTTTTAGTAGGGCAGTTTCTGTGGAATGTTGTGGGCGGAAGCCAGACCGTCGGGGATCAAGAAGGTTGTTGTTGGTGAGGTAGCAGTTCATACGGTTGTGAACAAGGCGCTCGAGAAGCATGGAGGCAAATGGGAGCAGGGAGTTGGGTCTTAAGTTATTCAAACAGGTGGGGTCCAGCAAGCGTTTTTTGAGAATGGGGGTACCCAGTGCATGTTTGAGTGGGGAGGGAAAAGTGCCCATGGAGAGTGAGAGGTTGAAGATGTGGGTTAGAGAGTTTAGGATAGAGCAGGAAGGAGGCTGCAACAGTCGTGACTGGACAGGATCCAGGGGACAGGTGGTGAAGTGGGCCTTGGAAAGGAGTTCGGTAACTTCCTTGGTGGTAACAGGCTCGAAGGAGGAGAGTGTTGAGTTTGGTGTTGGGCCTGGTATGTTGGTTAGAGGAGGAAGCTTGACACTGGAGATCTCATCACGAATTGTGTCGATCTTCTTGAAGTGACTGGCAATCTCCCATTCAGTAAGTAAGTTGGTGGATGGAGGCAGTGGTGGGTGGAGTAAGGAATTAAGGGTAGAGAAGAGTTGGCGAGGATTGGATGAGAGGGTCTTGATGAGAGTGTTATAGTAGGTTTGCATAGCAGCGTGGAGGCTGGAGTTGTATTTGAGAAGAGTGGATTTGTAAAGGGTAAAGTCTTTCAGGGATTTAGTTTTACGCCATGCTCGCTCAAGAGTGCAACTGTGTCTCTTGAGACTTCTGGTGTCATCTTTTTGTGTTCTGTGTGTAGAAAGAGGAGCAAGAACGTCCAGGGAGGATGATAGATAGTTGTAGGCAGATGTGGCCAGCTCTGGGCAGGACAGGGGTGCAATTTCATCATAGAGGCGCTCAGTAGCAGAGTGAAGAAGGTCAGGGCTGAGGTGATGGAGGTTTCTACAGGTGACGGTTTGCTGGTTGGAGGCATGGGAGGTAGGAGGCAGGGAAAGTGTGAAGCTGATAAAGTTGTGATCAGAGAGAGGAAAAGGGGTGTTAGAGAGGTTACAGGGAGTGCATAGGTGGGTGAATACAAGGTCAAGGGTGTTGCCATTGGAGTGGGTGGTGGATTGTGACCATTGTGTTAGGTTAAAATAGGAAGTTAGGTTGAGTAGTTGAGAGGTGGCAGGGGTGTGAACACTGACTGGGATGTTAACCTCCTTGGCGGTATGATTCTTTCCGATTTTTTGTGCTGAAAGCTGTACCATTTTTTTGCATTGAAATATGTCGTTTTTTATGGTAGGCTGTAATTTTTAGGAATAACTCACTGAAATCTGTACGAACAAGAGTCTTTTAAACATTCCGGAAATGATAAAATTTGAAACACGAAATCATAAATTATAATTTAATAAATAATCATAAAAAATAATAATATAATAATAATAAATTTAATTCAATAATATAATCAAACCAAAAACACTGAAATTTGAAATACAGAGGCAAATTTGCACATCGCTGAGCAAAGTCGCAAAATTGTTTTCAGTGTCTGATGACGAATTTCCCCATGAATCATTATCACTCAATTCTGCAAGTGGTTCTGATTTACTATCGCTGTTCTAAAACCGCTTTTGACGTAAAGGGACGCTTTTTGGATGCCATGGACTTTTCTAAGTTTCCAGGCAGAAAGAACATTCAAAATGCAGGCAGGGGACAGGACAAAGCAGTAGGGACAAAATATATGTGAAATGCATTGAAACAGCAATGACAGCAAAAATGACATTTTTTTAAAATTTGAAATTTCCCACCGGTTCCGGCGCCCGTACGTCCCGACGTCACAGGGACCGGAACACAGAAGCCGGATGCCGGCATCGGCCAGAGGAGATGGCCGGGGACGCTGCAGGGGACACATCGCGGGAACGAAGGACAAGGTAAGTGCTGCAGGGACCCCCAGAGCAACACCGCAGGGTAAGCCCAAGTGTAGCTCGGGGTTACCACTTTTGGTATAGAAATTTTACCCCGAGCTACACTCGGGAAAACTGCTAAGGAGGTTAAAGTCGCCGAGGATGATGGCAGGCACCTCAGAGGAGAGAAAGTACGGTAGCCATCCTGAAAAGTCATCAAGAAAGTGTGAAACTGGGCCCGGGGCCTGTAGATGACTGCGATCTTTAGACAAACAGGAGAAAAGAGCCGAATACAGTGCACTTCAAAAGAGCTGAGGTACAGAGACGGAGGGGCAGGAAGAACCTGGAACGTGCTTTGTGGGGACAGAAGAAGTCCGACTCCGCCCCTTTCCGTCTACTGGGTCTGGGCGACTGAATCCAAAGGAGGCCGCCATGGGAGAGTGCAGCTGAGGAGTCGGAATCCTGGAGCCAAGTTTTAGTAATAGCAAGAACGTTGAGGGAGTGGGAGAGGAAGAAGTCATTGATAGAGAGTTTGTTAGAGGCTGAGCGGGCATTCCAGAGGGCACATAGGAGGGAGGGGTTGGCACGTAGAAGTAGGGGAATTGAGATGAGAGTGTGAGGGTTGTGGCTGCGGCCAGAGAGGGGAGGCTGCTGCTTCTGTGGGTTGGGGTTTGATGGTGGAGAGCCAGGGTTTGGGGCAATGTCTCCAGAAGTTAGTAGTAATAGGAGGGTGAGGGAGGTAAGGTGGGAGCAAGATTCATATGAGGGCAAATGCCGCAGTGCTTTTGTAGTGATGACATTATGTGGACCAAGAGAGAGCAGGAGATAAGTGCAGTGATATTGAAAGAGTAGAAGTGAGGGTGATATGTACAGGTTGTGTGGTGGGGAAGAGGGGTAAAGAAGAGAGAGTTTGAGAAGAGAGGGCATTATAGCAACAAAGAGAGTTAGCAAGAGCATGCTGGAGAGAGGAAAAATAACAAAGGAAGGCCTATGGAAAGAGGTAAGAGAGGGAAGAGCACATGCAATCTACTTGATCTGGGGCAATAATGTTTGTACTTGCCTTAGTCAAAGTGCCGTGTTTAAAGTGCCATGTACTTAGCGCCGTAATGCGTACTTTGTGCAAGGAATGCCAACAGGTCCCCTCGCCAGCCATCCCATGGACTGTACTGAATTTTCTTGGATGGCCAGGGGGGGGGGAGAGGTTAGGCAATTGTTCAGATGCCTTTTCTGTCCATTTGCTGCCAGCCTTTGCCAACAATATCCTACATAGATTTTAGTAAATTAATTTTGGTCATGTGCATGAGCCCTTAGCTGTCTGTGCATGGCTGTTTAACAGACAAGGCAACTGAATGATCGGACAGGGAGTAACTGTTATTTGCAATTTTCTAAACAGGTGCAAAGTTAGAATTTATAATGCAAAACAGTTCAGGATGGCAAAAATATGCATAGACTGCAGAATAATGAAAAACAGGCTGATGATGGCACAGACCAGACATATAATGCCAAGCCACATAGTTAGTCTTGCTGAAAAAAGACAAAAGTCCATCCAGTTCAACCATTAAAAGTCTTATTATAAAAGCTGCACAGACATGGACTCTTCCCAGCAATGTCTGTACCATGTAGCTGTATAGCATAGTCTCTTCAAGACTGTAAACCAATGGATAATTTGACTGAGAATATTAGCTTTGGTAAAACAAATCAGAAGACAAACAACTGCTTGTAGTCTCAATCAGGGATGCATGTGAAAGGTAGGATATGTTTTGGTTTTACCGCTACCAGGTTTGTGACAAATTCCCAGGGTTGGCGAAGTTTGTGAATTGCAAACTTTTTGCCAAAAAGTTTGAAGATTTGCCGTCATAAATAAAGCAACCTCTAATGCAGTGCATATCCTTGTGCTTGGTCAGATGAGTTACAAATATCAATAATTTGAAGGAATTGATCACCAAACCCTCTTTGTATAGAAGAATGGGCTGATAGCAGTCATTTTGTCAGTGTGTGTTAGGAAGAGCTGACAATATTATATAGTTAGGGATACTGTGTATATTTTTATTTAAAGTAGTTGTAAAAGCAGGTTTTTTACCTTCATGCTTGAAGCTAAAAAATGTCCCTCTGGTGCTTCCCCCACAGCCCCCCCTTTCCCCCTCCTTATACTTATCTTATACTTATCTCAGCCTCCGCTCAATCCAACAATGTACACAAGAGCCTTGGCTGTCTCGGAACTCCCTCTCCTCATTGGCTCACAGCCAGTGAAAAGAGAGCGGGGGTAGGGCCGAGACAAGGCTCTAGAGTGAGCATGCACCAGTGCCCCCATAGCAAGTGTCTTGCTGTTGGGGGCACTGGTCAAGGGGGGCGGAGACTGGAGCGCCGGTGAAGGACCCGACAAGAAGAGGATCGCGGTGGCTCTGTGCAGGTGCAAGTATGACATGTCTGTTATTTTTTTTTTTTTTTAAAGATGAGCCTTTAATACCACTTTTAAATCTAGTATTGAAAAATGTTCTAAATGGCCACGCCTGGCTTGCAATGCCTTTTGTTTGACAATTGCTTGCTTAATAGCACTACAAGTGACCAGAACTGAATAATAAGATTTGCCCTCAGTCTTCAGTGGGGTTCACTGCAAAGTTTACGAATCTCAAACTTCAAGCAAATGTAATTTACGATGGGTGTTATTTTTAGCAATGAGAGCTATTAAGTGACAATAATATCAGTAATAATAAAAAATCGGAAAAAAAAAAAGAAAACAGACTTTACTGGTACAAGGGATGACACAGTAATTATAAAATCTTCCAATACAATTTTATGGAAACCTTAAAATAGGTTTAAAAAGGGGGAACAAAACACCACATCATTAAATACACATCTGTCAGAATTCCTTTATACCAAAATGCATGATAGGCATGTTTACAAAAAAAAGATCCACGAGGCCAATGCGTTTCGCATATGAGGTTTCTTCAGGACCCTATCTTGTGATCCAATGAGAGAATGACCTAGCACTTCAGAGCAACAGGTGGGGATAGTATCAGATTTTGGCCAAGGGCCAGGCTGCCGGTGTAGGACTAGATGTATATGGAGGATAGGGCAATGTCACCTCAGGACCCAAATCATCTTAATACTAACACTGGAGAGTTGTCCAAGGAAAGGCTCTCATTAATAAAAGCCAGGTATTCTACAGGCGTGCCATATACTTTAACCCACAGTCCTGTCCCCCAGTGCTGTATGAGAGCTAAGCTGGTCTTAACAAAAGCAGATTACAAGATAAGTGTAGGGAAAATATACACCCCAATCAGTCCGTAAGAGAACAACGCAGGATTTACTGGAAGAACAACTCCTTCATTGTGGTGCCCATGTAGAGGGGTAAACTCCACAGAATATTGGTGATTCTGGCTGCCAGTTCCACATACAGTCTCTAATATACAGTTGTGTTCAAAATAATAGCAGTCAGACATCACTAACCTGATCAATCACTGTTTTTGGTAGAAATGATATTTCTACATGGTAAATAATTTACTAGCAGGTGTAGTAGAGTAATAGAAATCCAACAGACCCAACAGTCATGACATGCATGCTGCTGATTCTGTGTAATTGAATCACTTATTGAAAGGGGCATGTTCAAAATAATAGCAGTGTGGAGTTCTATTAGTGAGGTCATTCATTCTTTGAAAAACAGGTGGCAATTATTGCCCTTATTTAAGGAAGGAAGGCAGCAAATGTTGTACATGCTGGTTACAGTGCATTTCTCTCTGAAATTCTGAGGAAAATGGGTCGATCCAGACATTGCTCAGAAGAACAGAGTACCTTGATTAAAAAGTTGATTGGAGAGGCGAAACCATATAAAGAAGTGCAGAAAATGATAGGCTGCTCAGCTAAAATGATCGCAAATGCTTTAAAATGGCAACCAAAACCTGAAAGACGTGGAAGAAAGCGAAAAACTACCATTCAAATGGATAGAAGAATAGCCAAAATGGCAAGGACTCATGGATCAGTTTGAATACATCAGAATACTTGAAGAGGTCATGCTGCCTTATGCTGAAGAGGAAATGCCCTTGAAATGGGTGTTCCAACAAGACAACGACCCCAAGCACACCAGTAAACGTCTTGGTTCCAGACCAACAAGACTGACGTTATGGAGTGGCCAGCCCAATCCCCGGATCTTAATCCAATAGAAAACTTGTGGGGTGACATCAAAAATGCAGTTTCTGCGGCAAAACCAAGAAAGAGAAGAACTGTGGAATGTAGTCCAATCATCCTGGGCTGGAATACCTGTTCACAGGTGCCAGAAGTCGGTTGACTCCATGCAACACAGATGTACAGCAGTTCTCAGAAACAGTGCTTATACAACTAAATATTCATTAAGTGATTCAAAGGAAAGCAAAATCTTCAAACATTTTTCAGTTTATATAGTGAATGTTTGAGTTTGTAAAGAAGAATACAAACACTGCTATTTTTTTGAACAGTCTAATATTCACTTTTCTTCAATTTTTTTAGAGGAACAACACAAATTTGAATATTTTTCTTCATGTTTTGATTTGGAATAGAATGTGTAGTGTTCCCAATGCATTTGTGTGTATGGAAATAAAAGCTATTAGAAGGATTTTGAGCTTTATTCACTTTTTTCAACACACTGCTATTATTTTGAACACAACTGTACATTCACAGCGTTTGAGTCATCCCTTAAACAAGCAAAGTCCGCTTTTATTTTTTGGGGTTTTTTTTGTTTTTTTGTGTACAATATTAGGATGTGCTACATAATATAGTAGCACATTTTTATAATGCTAAAAATAACAGTCAGATATCTAAAACAATGATTGTAATGTCAAGATGTGCCCTAAGCTGGCCATACATGGATCGAAATTCGGTCTATCGATCAACTTGCATATGACCATCCTGTTGGGTTTTTTCCAAATGATCAGTGCCGCCGGCCATAGTCAGCTGTGCTGATGCTTGTGCTAGCAGGGAGTCTTCCCTGCTGGCAGAATACAATAATTGGTGTTGCCGGCTATAGCTCAGCGGGAATGATTGCCCCATCCACATCAAATGTGTGGATAGGAAAACTGAGTAAAACTGGGAAAATGTAATTATGTATGGTCTGCCTTTAGTGAATTGAGCATATAGCTTGTAGATGTAATCTCATCGTACTGCTAGAGCATGCTGCAAGAGCTCCATTTTATGTGCACGTTGCTAATCTGTGTTCCTCGTAAAACCTTCAGTGAGAGTTATTTTCAGCTCACAGTTCCTCGTTCCTTAGCTAACCAGAATTTACAACTCCAATGCTCTGCAGAGTCTGCAGTGAGTTGTTACAGGGAATATCAAAAAGATGATAGCGGATAAAAACAAAAAAAACACTCCAGGCAGATCTTACTTCTCAGACCTATCCCCTGTCACCAGATGCTGGTCTGGTTGGTCTTGCTGGCCTGGCTTGTCTGGCAGATAAATATCAAGAATATGAAGCATGCCCTGTATAGATGGACTGTGGAAAACATAGTTTGTGCATAGTTTAGTACATAGCAATGTAAGCCTAATGTTGCAATACAGTGTATTTTGTACAGCTACATCAGTATCAGTATTCAGTAGATATATTTTCTTCAACCAGTAGATGTCAGTGTTTATAAGTTTGTAGCTGCATCTATGGTTGTACTCCATGTCTTTTTCTCTATAATAAAGTTCCTGTTTCCTGTTTACAGTGCTGCAGAACAGCACAGGTGGACTCTCTGTTCTGTAGGGCTGTATACAGAATTTCTAACAGTCTATGGGCCCAGACGACCAGTCATAGTCAGTTACAGCAAATGAGTGCAACATACAGCATCAGAAAGAAAACCGCAACAGAATAAAGGAAAATGGCCAGTAACACAGCTGCAACAAAGCATTCATTTGCAAATCTGAAAAAACAGAACCACCAGTTTTGGAAATTCAAGATGAAAATGCTGCTAATAAAAGAAGGTACATGAAAATGTATAAATAAAGTCAGGCCAGAACACCCTTCAGATGAGTGGATAGAGAAAGATCAGCAAGCTCAGAGCACAATCTCCCTTAGCAGAGAAGATGATCAAATCACACATATATGTAAGTGTGAAACTGCTAAAGTAATGTGGGAAGGATTCCAAAAGGTGCATGAAAGAGCTAATCCCAGCAATAAACTGTATGTTATTAGAAAGCTATACCAAACTAAGCTGATAAGGATATGCAGGATTACATAAGGCACGCCTTGGAAATGGTTCAATGCCTGAGAGGTACAGGACAAGAAATAAAAGATTTTCCTGTCACTGCACTGTTATTTAGTGGTTTACCAGAAAGTTATGAAACGCTTGTCACAGCACATGATGCACGTTCTTAGATGACCTGACATTAATATATGTTAAGGGCAAGCTTATGAATGAATATAAGTGTAAAACAGAAAGCATTAAGAGTGATGGTGCCTCTGCCACAGAGTCTGCTTTAAAGACAATGGTGGTTGATACTGCCAAGGAGAAAAAATATTCAAACTGCATTCATACATGGCACAGATAACGTGGGCACAGAAGTCCTGGCATAATGAAGAAATTAACCAAGAATGACTATGCAAGTTGAAAAAAATTAGTCCATTTGATCAAACAATGAAATGCACCAGCTGTATAAAAGTAAAATGACAGTGAAAATGAGTAACAGCAGAACTAAAAAAAAATCTCTGGACTTAATCCATTCAGATCACTTGTGATCCAATGGAAAAATTGATTCTTTTATCACTTTTATAATTGATTACTCCAGGTATACTACACTATATCTGTTACACAATAAAAGTGAAGTACCAAAGAAACTTGAACAGTATTTGGCAAGTCATATTTCAAACTACTGTACCATACAACCCAGAACAATACGGGGTTGCAGAAAAGTAAGCCTTTCTCCATGTGAGAGTGGAAGAACCATGCTGTTTGATGCAAATCAACTTCCATGAAAATCAACTGAGAAAACTCCATATGAACTGTGCAATGGAAAGACCCCGAATTTGAACCATCTAAAATGTTTTGACTCCAGGTTTATCCTCTTTAGCTCTTGTATCCTGAGTATACTACAATTTTAGCTGTTTCTTGTTCTTGGTCCCTGCCCAGAAATGTATGGATACTACAACACCAGAATTATATGACACTGATATTAGTAGAGAGACTTGAAATGTTGTGGACATAATCTTGGCACCTTACCCTTGGGCATGATATGATGTGGGTAACTAAACTGTATTTCATTGTCAAAACTATGTGTATATTTTGCCTCAGTATAGGAATAAGCAAATTAAAGCAGAGCTGCACCCAAAAGGGGAAGTTCCGCTTTAAAGACTGGTTCGCCGCTCCCCATTAAGGACTGGCATCTTTTGGGAGCATGGGGGGAGCGGGTGCCCAAAATTGACAGGTACCCACTCCCACTTCCGGGTCACAGTTTGGAGACCACTGGCCTAGGCGATAGGTCTATATACAGAATGTCTAACACTTAAAAAGCATGAGAACCATATCCTGTACCGTTTAACCTCCTTGGCGGTATTCCCGAGTGTAGCTCGGGGTAACATTTCAGTACCACAAACGGTAACCCCGAGCTACACTCGGGAATACCATGCGGCACTGCTCCGGCATTTGTTCTTCACTTACCTTACCCTGCCCTCCCACGATGTGTCCCCTGCAGCGTCCCCGGCCATCTCCTCCGGCCGATGCCGGCATCCGGCTTCTGTGTCCTGTCCCTGTGACGTCGGGACGTACGGGCGCCGCTGGGGGCGGGAAATTTAAAAATTTTAAAAAATGTCTTTTTTTTTTTTACATTTTACATAGTAAAACATTGCTGTCTCAACCAATTTCACATACATCTTGTCCCTAATGCTTTGTCCTGTGCCCTGCCTGCATTTTGTCTGTTCTTTCTGCCTGGAAACTGAGAAATGTCCATGGCGTCCAAAAAGTGTGCCTATAGGTCAAAAGCGGTTTAGATCAGCTAGAACAGCGATAGTAAATCAGAACCACTTGCAGAATTGAGTGATAATGATTCGTGGGGGAAATTCGTCATCAGACACTGAAAACGATTCTGCGACTTTGCTCAGCAATGTGCTAACTTGGCGCTCTATTTCACATTTCAGTGTTTTTGGTTTGATTATATTATTGAATTAAATGTATTATTATTATATTATTATTTTTTATAATTATTTATTAAATTATAATTTATGATTACGTGTTTCAAGTTTTATCATACCCGGGATGATTACTAGACTCTTGTTCGGACAGATTTCAGTAAGTTATTCCTAAAAATTACAGGCCTACAATAAAAAAACTACATATTTCCATGCAAAAAAATGGTACCGCTTTCAGCACCAAAAATCGGAAAGAATCATACCGCCAAGGAGGTTAATATCCTAAAACTAATTATCCCTGCCAAATAAGCTACAATTCAAGTAATTGTTAGCCTTATTGACACCATCCAGCTCAACAAAAATCAGTTTAAAAATTGTCTATGCCAGGTAGAAAATTATCATCTGAACTGCGACTGCATCCTATCAGATGCACTCACTGCATGGGTACTCAGACAGCAACTGGTGCTGTGGCAGCACAGATTTCTCTATCTGTGCAGTTTAGTGTGGATGGAGGAATCTGCTGAAAATGAGACATATGGCTGGTCTGATAAAGAAGTTTTCCACAATCCAGTTGCACAGTGAACTCTGCAAATTCTTGCAAGTAGTTTTTTTTATCTTTCTCATCCTATTCCTTGTCTTTTATTTTCTCTGAAACGATATGGAACTTATTATTATATATGTTGATTTGACTGAGACAGCATTGACAGTTTTTTTTTTGTTTGCAGCATTCACAGCTAGTGTTCTCCCCAGAGTGCTTTCTTTGTACACACTGTAGGGCCATTTTTTGAGGAAGGAAATTAACCAAGTAATATATCTGGATTATGGGAAGAAGCAATATATTTTTAATTATGGGAGGAAAAGAAGAGCACCTTGATGAAACACATGCAAATACAGGGAGAACATGCAAACTCCATGCAAATGTTCTCTCTATACTGGTTCTGTGTTAGGGGCTTAGAAATTATTCAAGGCAAATCCGTGGCTTGACAGTCAGGCAAGTGACAATGGTCAGCACTGACACCCTAGGCATTTCCCTCAAGAAAGGTGTCTTTTATGCTTTACTTGCCACAATCAGCACTAAATGGTATTTGCAGTTGCTGTAGCTGGGATAGGCAGGGGCAGTAAGGGGGATAGTGCAGCAGATAGGGAAAAAAAAGAAGTACAGAGCTTGGATGCAAGGAGGTGTGTTTGCGGTTGCTGTTCCTAGGGTAGGTTGGGATAGGCAGGGGAACTCATAGGTATTGCAGCTAAGAAATGAGGGGTAAATAACATGTACTCAAGGAGGAGGAGAAGTAAAAAACATCTAAACCACAAATCAAAAATATTGCAGCGTACTAGTTTTAGTTTTTTTTTCTTTTTTAAGCTTCTTTCACTTTGTTTTCGCCTGGTAATTTTATAGTTAACATACAAATTGTCCCTGGGTGGCTACATCACTTCTCCATGTATCTATGGAGGGAGCCATGGTTGTCATCCTAGGCTGTTCTTATGATATAGACTACAAACATGTCCATATCCCTTCATCTCTATTGTATGGGGGCAGGGTTATTTGCACATTACACAAGTTAGCTAAGATGGAAGATATTTTTCTGTGCAGCTTACAGAAAATTACATGGACACTCCATTTCTGGCAAGAACGGCTGGCAGCTTCTGTATTTGCTGAAAATGTTCTTAGCTTGAAAAAAAGATAGAAACCTAAGGCTGACCATGCATGGATTGATTTTTTTTTCCAATTAACAAAGGGTCTGATCAAAGAAAAATGAAGAGATTCCCTCATCCACACAAGGACGGGGGGGACTCCTCTGCTTCCAAAATACACTGATCAGCATTGGAGCCACCAATCGAATGGAGATTTTCCAACATCCGCGCTGAGCCAGACAAATTCCATCCATCTATGGCCAGCTTAAGCGGTACTAAACCAAAGCCAAAAATGTAATATATTGCAGCTCACCAATTATTAGATTTGGTGGCTGCATTAGTTTTCTTTTTAAGGCTTTTTTTTTCTTTGTTTTCACCCAACTGAGTATCTTGCCAGTAACACAGCTCTGGCATTTTTTCCCTCTGGGATAAAGGTTTTACATAAATCAGTAAAAGCTGATCATTGTAAGCACCCCTGTCAGTGTTAAATGGTTTGTCTCATCCCTGTAGCTGCTACATCTGCAGGAGAACATGTTCTTTTGAAAAAAACAACAGCTTTACTGGCCAGATTACCAGGTGAAAATAAAGAAAGCCTAAGAAAAACAATGCAGTAATCACATCTAAGAATTGGTAAGATGCAGTGTATTCAATTTTTGCTTTTGGGTTTAATACTGTTTTCAAGTGGTTGTAAACCCTTACATATATTTAGTGAAGTGACTGGCCTCAGGTGATACACAGAGTTGAAACAAATCCTCCTACATGGGTTGTACCTGTTTATCTATAGCCATCTTTCCCCTACATCCATTCCACATGCTGAATTTACACAGGATCTCGCAGCCCCAAAAAGCAGGGGGAAGAGACCTAAAGTTACATCAGTCAAGAGAGCTCTGAGAGCTGATTGGAGGGAAGAGCACACAGGAACACAGCTGAGACTGTCAATCACAGGCTATGCCCTCCCCTGTTATCATTTTTCTCTTGGTGTCAGAAGTGTCTAAGGCTTATAGCAGACAAACAGGGAAGCGGACAGAACATATACCTAGTGTTCTGGATAGAGACAAGTACACACTATAGAAGGATATGCTTTGTTCATATTTTGTCTGAGGTTTACAACCACTTTAAAGCAGAGTTCCAGCTGAAAAAAATAAATAAATGAAAGCAAAAACTGTAGCTGCTGATTTTTAAAATACAGACACTAACCTAACTCTCGGTCCAGCGGTGTCCTCACCACTGCTGGCTTCACCGGCTGTCTTCTCTCTCCGGCGCCGGCATCTTCAGTATGGGCGTCCGGCTGTGACAGCTTGTGACTTCACAGCCGGGTGCCCACTGCGCATGCGTGAGAAGCGCTGCGCTTTGTGAATGGTCCCATAGTCTTCTGGGACCTGTCATGTGTCCCAGAAGGCTATGGGGAGGGAGGGGGGAGGACAACGTCCGCTTCCAATCACCTAAGCGATTGCAGCAGAAGTGGTACTTCTAAAATGCAGGTACCCGCTCCCCAAAGGTGTCAATCCTAAATGGGGAGCGGGGGTCAAAGGCTTAAAGCAGTACTTCCCCTTTTGGATGGAGCTTCACTTTAAGGCAACTTGTTTATCTAAGAACTATACACTACAATATATTGAATTTTTGTTCTTAGGTCTAGTTACCCTTCAGGGGAAGGGAGAAATGTGTGGACAGATAGGAGTGGGAGAAGAGAGCATGGGTTTCCCTAACAGAGCTCCGCACAAGGCTGTACTTTGTAGATAGCAGGGCAGTGGGAGAGGCAGAGGAATTGGTGTCTGGAACCAGAGGCAGAAGTGCAGCATTCTCTGTAGATTCCTGGATCAGGTTAGCACACATGTCAGAGGGCTGCAAAACTAAATAAAGCAACATTAGCATATGTAAGCTGTTTGAATGGGGTAAAAAGATGTACAGTATCAAAGGTACCTGGGGCTGTGCTTTAAATTAAGCAATTTTTACAATAATAAATAAATATTAGCCATAATAGTAAAATTAAATATAAAACCCCTTATTCCTCAATATAATCAGTGACCCGTACGGAGGTTAGGTTTGTGCTGTCTGGCCATTAATCTAGCTGGCTTCACTATCATTTAAAGTCACCATTATTTCCCATTTGCTGGTGTCTTCCTGGAAGGTTGCAATTTTACTGAGTGAAGTCATCTTGTTATAAACTCATTTCATTAGAGTAGATACTGTGCTTGTTTAGAAACATTGGATCAGACAGTGCGATAAATCAATGTGACTTCCCCAGGAGAAGTCTGGTATCTTGTTAGTTAGTCAGTTGAGGATATGCATCCCACACTTGTCTTAATAAAATAGTTAGAATCTGGTTTGTATGCAGATATATTACATTGCAGGCCACATGAGGGTTATAATTCCAGCCACTTGCACAAGATAAAACATTGCTAGTTAGTGCCTGGACTGAATTAAAGCTGAACTCCAGAACAGGCAAAAATGCAACTCTAGTAGTCTTTATTATTTTCAAATCTCCAATCCCGTTATTCCCCCCCCCCCCCCACCCTGTTTCTACTCGCCCTCTCCAGTGCTGTCCCCTATTTCATGCTTAGTCCAGCACTGACAGTCCACTCCAAGCAGAACAACATTCATGTCCTTATGCCAATTGCTTTGAGCCCAACCTGTTGTTATATCCCACAAACCGTGATACACTGAAGAAAATGATAGAATTGTTTTTTTTTAATTTTGCCCATTGTAATATTGGAAGGTTTCGCTGGGACGTAGGACACCAAAATGTTTGTCACAATGCAGTCTTTATCATGATTTTAACAGGCTTGTCTTCAGCTGCATGAAAATATACATAGACTTTGGTTTTTTTTTACTAAAATTGAAGAGTGCAAAATCTGGTGCTACTCTTAATAGTAACCAATCAGCTTCCAGGTTTTATTGCCAAAACGTAATTTAACAAGCTGAAATGAAAAGCTGATTGGCTACCATGTACAGCTGCACCAGATTCTGAGTGCACAAGTTTCAGTAAATACACCCCTGTGCTTCCTATGGTAGCACAATAAAGTCCTGAACACAAAAAATACTTGCTTATTGCAGCTGCATATCATCCATAGAGCAAACAAAGGTCTAGAGTCCTAGCAGTATTAGCAGTAGGAGCAGCCATCTAACCCAGCCATGCAGGGAATGACCCTCCGTCTGCCCATACTACAGCCAGGGTAGCCTACACATGACTCCCTCATCCTATTTCCTTTCACCTTCCCCTCTCATTAGGGTACAACTTTAGCACAACCTTTTTTTTTCTTGGATAGCGTGGATAGGGATTAGAACTCCTGTCAGGTTTTTGTTGCTCTGTTAAGGAGATTCATTCTCACTTTTTGTCCTGGTAACCATTATCACCAAGAGTGAAAGTGAAATGCCAAATTATGACTTGCCACCAGAACAGGATCAGAGGTGAAATATTCCAGTGGGGACACTAGTTCTGGTGATCACTGAAATTCACTCTGGAGGGATTTCCTTTCATTACCTGAAGGGTCTATGAGACAGAAAGTGAAGGGATTTCTCCCCAATGGGACAGACACAGATGGCAAAAAAATGCCAGGTGTTACAGCCCTCACTTATGCTATCCAAAATAAAAAAAAATGGCTTTAGTTATACTTTATCCTTGTACTGGCTCTTAAAGGACCCACTTTCAAAAAATTGGGGGATACACAGTATACCTTACATTCAGGCTATATTCCTTGTATATCCCTTTGACCATTGCACCAAATATACACTTTAAAGGGAACCTTCACTACCAATTAAGGCATCACATCATTCTAATGCTCTCCCCTCATTATTATGCATTTAGAATAGTTTTTTGAGTAGAAAATACCTTTTTTCAGCAGCAACTTGTTCCCTTTTCTTAATTCCTCACCTAGGTGAGGATGGCATAGCCCTTGGTTCATCTCCACACCCAAGTGCAACCTCCTGGGATACATGTCACAAATCCCAGGAGGCTTCAGGACAGTCTCTCACCGTGGACACATCTCACGAGTAGTTACGAGTAGGTCAAAGCCAGCTCCTAAATTCAAGGTGGATGCACCAGAACAAAAAGAGCTATGAAGACGTTTTGTTCTAGGAAGACAGTGCTGGACTTCTTGAACTGTAAAGATGTACTGCTGAGTATTACTTTTTCATAGTCGGGTAAAGTTCCTCTTAACACATCAACTGTAGAGATTTTTAATTATCCAAGGATTTACCAATTACATGTTCTCATTTCTAATTGTATTCTCTATGCAGTAAAGTAATGTTTGGTGGTAATATCTCATAAATTAACAGTTTAATTAGTGATAATCTAAGTAAATTAAATGAATTAAGAGATGAGCTGGCCACATTTTAATTACAGAAAAAAAATGGTGTACATCACAATTACTTATGAGACTTGGTTTTAAATATCTACTTGAGTTAGTAATTTCCCAAAGTATTCATATCTGTAAAACGTCTTCTGCATAAAGCACATGCATGTTAAATGTAGTGCTCATTTAAAGCAATCATATTACACTTGGGAAAGCACTTAAAGGGATCATGTAATACATGAAGCATAATCACATGTTATTGACTCAGAGGAGATTTAAACTAGTTTTTTACCTTACGTTTTTAAAATTTATTCTGCAGTTCCAGAATAGTCAACAGTTAAATGTTTTTGTCGTTTTGCTCCTTCCGTTTAAATCTTCATATTTAGCAGAATTTCACATGGAATCAGGAGATATGGAAATTGCTGTTAATGATCCAAAATTATTGCACACATTTAACCTTTGTATTACATTGTAGCATTAATCTAGGCATTGAAAGATGAATGAAATACATTGTAAAGCAACCATTAAAAATGCATGGCAATTGCCTCAATAGCAGCTGAAATAATATACTTGAAATATTATTCATATAAACAGTCCATCGTTTTTCTCAGCCCTTCCCATGCTTAGAGGAATGGCTCTCTAATGTTTGGCCACACAGCAGATTTTAGGCAATTTCAACCAGCTTCTGCCAGCTTAATGTCTGCAAAATTGATCAACATAAACTTCCCACAGACACTTTCCATTTTATTATGGTATCAAGAACAGAAACGTTTTGTGGTAGGTTCAGCCTTTTAGTCCTTTTGCAATCAAAAGCAGGTTAAAACTTGTTGATTGCCTGAGTACTGCTTTGGGTGGGACCTCCATAAGTCTTTAAAAAGCATACACCAACCATGTTGTTTCAACTGGTGAAAGCCATTGAAATAAATGCATGGTACTGTCTGAACTATAGATAAAACATTCAGATTGACGTGGCACAATGTGATTCCTGATGTGTGTAACGTATAAAATTCAGAATACTAACCACAGCTTACAAAGCCATCCACAACACTGCCCCTAGCTACATCACCGACCTCATCCACAGATATCGACCAAATCGCCCACTCCGCTCCTCCCTTGATATCTTCCTCTCTAGCTCCCTCATCGCCTCCTCCCACACTCACCTCCAGGACTTCTCCAGAGCCTCTCCCATCCTCTAGAACTCCCTACCATAGCATGTCCGGTCAACCCCCACCCTGTCTGCCTTTAGGCGATCTTTGAAAACGCACTTCTTCAGGGAAGCCTACCCCACCTAAACCTAAGAACTGTACTTGAATCACCTCCACCAGATCACCCCCGCAGCTATCACCTTTTGTATCATCTCCCCCTTCTTTTAGATTGTAAGCTCCATGAGCAGGGCCCTCACATTCCTTCTGTACTGAAATGTATTGTAATTGTACTGTCTCCCTTATATTGTAAAGCGCTGCGCAAACTGTTGGCGCTATATAAATCCTGTATAATAACAATAATAATGTGTGTGAAAGTTAGGTAGTCCCTGCCACATCTGAAGGAGCTTGCAGACATCTGGCAGGCACCCTCTTTTATCTTCCATGTGAACATTTGAACAGCAAAGACAGCAAGGATTTACAGGTTTGCATTAAAGATATGCAAATATGCAGCTTACTGTATAAAGAGTAGGATCAGTGATCCCAGAAGCTTAAATAATCTGCCCTGATGGCTGGTGGATTCATTATAAAAAAAAATGCAGGGGATCTAGAGAAAACATAGATTGGATGAAGTAGGAAGATCCTTGTGCTGTAGGGGTCCCAAGTTACAAATTTCTCCCCAGCAAGGAGAGCAGTTAGCAGCACAGTAATAACATCAAAAAATGTCACTCCAAATCTGGTAAGACTAGCAGCCAGGGCACAGTACCTTAGATCTCACATTGTAGATGTACAGCTATGAGGCTTTTTGGCACAGGTGTGCTTAAATACAGTAAGTGTGCCAATATTTATAAGGAGGAATTCAAGAGAAAATGTAGGTATTTCAGGCTATTGCTTATGTGCAATCAACATTTCCAGATGTTCCCTATATGACAAATCGTGTAGCTTTTAATATCACATACAGCCTCAGTAGATTTTTATGGGCTGTACTCATTGTCATGGTGGTCACAAGTATCGCTACAGATTTTTGGCTCAGAGACTTATAGGAAACGTGTTGTGAGAAATATGGAATTTGCCACTGCTGACCTTTCTATCTGAAATTGATCTGGGTTTCATGCTAATTTAATGGCTGAAAGTGGAATTCCAGTCAATAGCTAACTAAGACTAAACCTATTCCCACCTCTATTCTAAAGCTATTCTATCTAACCGTGTAAAGAAAAGATCGCTATACTTACCTATTCTAAAGCTGCTCCAGTCCGGTCTCCAGTGATGGCTTCTGTGTGCAGGAGAGAGCCGACAACAGCTGGGAGATGCCTGGAAGATGTCACTCATGGAATTACTATGGGGTATCTGTTGTTGACTGCCTCTCCTGCACACAGAAGCCATCCCTGACAGCTCAGCTTGGGACCGGACCAGAGCGGCTTCAGAATAGGTAAGCATAGCAATCTTTTCTTTACAGGGTTAGATAGAATAGCTTTGGAATGGGGGTGGGAGTAGCTTCAATGTTGGGATCCAGATGCCTAACTGGCAGCTGGTTCCGTTTCTCTGTGTGCCACTGGGGGACTGAGTTAGCTGCTCCCACTCCCTCCACAGCCTGGAGATCCAATGAGCATTGGAAGGGCAGAACAGACAGTCACCCCTCTGCTCAATGAAGACTGAGAACCAAGCAAACAGTGGTCATGTGATCTTTTACGTTCTTTAAAGCGGAGTTCCACTCACCCTGTCAAAAAATAAAAGTCAGCAGCTACAAAAACTGTAGCTGCTGACTTTTAAAAAACAGCCACTTACCTGTCCCTCGTTCCCACAGTGTGTCCCCCACAGCCCGTTTCACCAGCCGTCCTGTATTCCAGGAGGCCGGCATCTTTAGTGTGGGCACCCAACTGTGATAGCTTGCGGCTTCACAGCCGAGTACCCACTGCGCATGTGCGAGTAGCGCTGCGCTTCATGAATGGTCCTGTAGTCTTCTGGGACCTGTAACGTGTCCCAAAAGACTACAGGGAGAGAGGGAGGGAGGACACCTTCTGTTTCCGATCGCTTAGGCGATCGGACCGGAAGTGGGAGCGGGTACCTGTCAAATTCGGATACCCGCTCCCCCCGCCCCCCAAAAGTGCCAATCCTTAATGGGAAGCGGGGGAGCAGTCCTTAAAGCGGAACTTCCCCTTTTAGGTGGAGCTCCGCTTTAATTCCCATACTTCTGTTGTAAGCACTTTCTAAGTCTCTGATTTAGAACACATCTGATTTCGTTAGCTGCCTGTTGTATGCAGAGTTAGATCATTTACACTCAGTTGCAACATTTACAACACTCCTGTTCCAGGTCAGTGCTTCAAAGTATTAAAGTAAGACAGTCAGGCAACTAGGGTTTTAAGAAGAAGGCCAGCAATATCAGCACCCATATGTCTCTCATAACAGAGTCCCTGTCATGATACAGCTAAAAGAAAACATAGGTAAGGATAATATAAGAGGTGTCATGATACAGCCAAAAGAGAGATGGCTGTATCCAGGGGCATATTTACCACAAGGCATTTGCCTAGGGTGGCATTTTTCAGGGGGGCAGCAACATCTTTTAAGGGGGCAGCAGCATTTTTCAGGGAAGCAGCACCCCCCCTTCCCTGAAAGAAGGGATGGAAGAAGGGACACACGCAGTATGAGGACCAGGTGGGATCTGAGAGAGGCTGCGGGCTGCTTGATGGTGTATACAGACCCTGACTCTTGCTCCCGGGGATGACATGAGCTGTGAAGATGAGTGTCTTTTCTCTCACAGGGATAGGGGGGTTGCCAGTGTATGGGGGGAAGGTAGTAGTGGAAGGCTTTCTTGGGTGGGGCTGGGGTGTTGTTGGTCAATATTAGGCTCTCTTCATGGGGAAGGAGGGTGTTGGTCCATGTCAGGGTCTCTCCATGGGGGAGGGGGGGTCGATTTTTATGTTGCCTAGGGCAGCATAAAACCTAAATACACCACTGGCTGTATCATGACATCCCTGTAAGCCAGAATGTACTATTGAGACAGTATGTTTTCTTCCTTCTCCATATACTTGCTACTGGTCTGTGCAGACCCCATATAAAAATCTGCAGATGATGAAAAGATGTCTTGCATACTCGGCTACAGAGAGTCCTGTGAATTCTTTAGCAGCCTGTCTATCCTTTTACCTCCAAGGTTTGCTCCTAAACTGGCCCACAAGTGTTTGAAAGATGTCAGACATGCAAAAAAAAAAAAAATGAAATAAGTAATTAATTATTCTAAATGTTGTGCTTTGATGCTGCCCCTTTTGCCTTGTTGCTCTAGATTAGTGCATTGGCTCCACATCTACAGCAGCAGAGTAAGAGGAGGTAGCTGTAAATATTACCATGAATGAGCCACAATGAAACGCATGTTTACTATGCTTTTCATTTCACAGCCTTGAGGAGCAAATGAATATCCTACATAAATTATTTACAAAACATTTGTTCATAATGCTATCATCAGGCAGTTCTGCAGGACTCTTTCTTTCACAAGCAGCTGTTCTGAGACTTACTATTAAAACCGTTTTGTCCTGTTTATGTTGCAGATGCATACTTCAAGTACCCTGTAATACATCATCTCTGTAACAACAGAGGCACCTAATCCATCAAACCGGACTTGTGCTGTCAGTTGCAGAAAACTTAGTTCTTGTACACAATGGAAGATAGCTACAGAGACAGGACTTCTCTGGTGAGAGGTGCTAAGGACATAGCTAAAGAAGCCAAGAGACACACAACCAAAAGCCCAAACAGAGGAAGGGAGGTAGAACACGATGGATATGCCCACAGGACCCAGAATCAGTTTCCAGATGAAGAGGAATATTACACACATGGCAACTACAATGAAGAACTTGAGGATGAGGGATCAAGTGAAGCTACAGAAGGACATGACGAAGATGATGAGATATACGATGGGGAATATCAGGGTATACCCGGTCAAGGAAAAGATGGCATGGTTGCTCTAGGTCAACCCATTCCTGATGAGCATAAAGCCCGCCATGAACTGGAAAGTGAAAGGAAAGCTGACGAGGAAGAGTTAGCACAGCAGTATGAACTCATTATCCAAGAATGTGGACATGGACGTTTTCAGTGGACCCTTTTCTTTGTGCTTGGCATGGCTCTGATGGCTGATGGAGTTGAAGTGTTTGTAGTTGGATTTGTGCTGCCTAGTGCAGAGACTGATATGTGTATACCAGATTCAGGATCTGGGTGGCTTGGTGAGTACAATTTCAATTATTTATATTTTAAATATGAAAGTTTAATGGTTTTAGTAAATTTTTTGTTACTATTTTTGCATTTAGAAGTTTATAACTGATCCTTTTAATTATTTTTTGTATTATTATCTATGGAAAATCTTTATTTTAAAAATAAACAGTGAATACAAGATGCACCCATGACACTAGCTTGGAAGAGGCTTCTGGATTTCTTAAATAGAGAGTGCAGCAGTAGTTTTTTTCCATTTGTGATAGTCTCTCTTCCATTAAGTTTCACTAGGGCTCTCTATGATCAGGCAGGAATGGGTATGATCAGGTCGAAAGAGGGGGTGTGAGTCACTCCTCTAAATTATTCAGTTAAATGTAACCCTTGACCTTCGGGTATAAATAACAGGTTTTTTAGTAAAGCAGTAAAATTAGTATGGTAAATATATGTAAAGGATCTTGAATCTCCACCAGCAGGCTGGAAATAGTTAAAGTCAGCATCACATCTATTTCATTTATGCCTGTGTTTACAATTTGTTCTGCTCTTCCAATATCTCCCGTTGAATCACACATTCAGGTACACTAAGAGCAGAGAGTGTAAATGATGACAAGTGATGAGACTGAGTGTCAGAGCACATCCTTGGTAGCCCTTTAGATAAGCATGGGCTTTCTTACTGGCCACTGGATGCTGCAGTCTTTAGGTGTGCTGATCAATTACTTGATTACTGTTCCAGAAGAAGGTCTGAGAATGTAATCAATCAACTGATGGGCGGACTGTGTAGACAAAGTCTATACCTTGCAGTGACCAGCTACCTGCCTGCAAGATACATATCCAAAGGATGCCCAGGGATGTGTTCTTTCACTTTTGCAATCTGCAGAAAGTTAACGTATCACTTCCCCTGCTGGGTAATAAAAAGAGTTAAAAAAAGAATATGCACATATTTTCAAAGAAAGAAAACAGCTGAAATAACAGGAGAATCCACCTAGATAGAGGACTTTTTTTGATAGACCAAGGTATTTCTGATAGTTACATAATAATAAGGAGATGTTATAAAAAAAAATGTTGATTTGACCATGTACAATTATCAGCCCTTTGAAACATATCTTTGTGTGCAGATTTTAAATCTTGGCCCCACCGCAGTAGAAAGACTTCTAGGTATTCCCTTATTTCCAGAGGAAATGGATACATTATGTTATATAATGACAGCGACATGAACACTCTGTGAAGAAAAGTCACATTTTCAATAAAGAATGGTAATGGTAGAGGATTGTTGGCTGCAGGGCAGACATTATGGTGAACAGCAGAGAGGAACGCTTGATGCTTTTCCTATAGTATAATAACCCCAGAGGATTACATAAGCTTTGTAATGAATATATAGAAATACACAAATATAGAGCTACAGATAAACCAGGGGGATAATAAATTGTCTTCTTTCTCCATGTACTCTGCTGAAGTCTAAATATAAATGTATATATTTTTTTTTTCGAAGCAGGCCTCAATCACTTTAAAAAATTTGAAGTGTCATTAAACCCAGACTATGAAAAACTGTCATTACATGCTATATAGAAGAGTGTGCATGCTCACAAAGCCACTAAAGCATTTGTTTTGTTTAGAGTAAAATATACCTGGTTGATCCTGCCTTCAGCTGTCCCTCCTATCTTCTCTGTGTCCCCATTGCAAGCTGAGATTGTATAGAACAGCTGGTATCCTCTATTGAGCTTGCTCAATTTAAGTTCTCTTCTAAGCTCTTATTTTCCTCCTTTTCTTATCTGTGCAGCCCACATGATGATAGAGTCACACATGTAGGTGTATACACAGTGGTAAATGACACTCCCCTCCCTTCATTCTCCTCCATGTCCTCCTATTGCTATGGAGGCAGGATATAATATGCTGATTGGTTACATTTACTATAATTTAGTTTAATAAATATATAAAATATAATTGATAATACCTGTAAAGAAATAAAAGGCCCTTGGATGCAGATGTTCTCTGAACTTTATGTTCAATAAAGATTTATAGGGATCTGTGAAACAGTTTTTTGATATTGGTAATTTAATTTGAAGTGGTCATCTGTAACTGTTTTTTTTTAGTCATGTGACCAGCACATCAGGGCTATGCAGACTTTCTCATACAGTAGTAATAGAAGCCCCTCCCAAAGATCTTTCCCTGCAGATGCCAAAGAACAGGGAAAGATCAGGTGATCACACAACAGCGCTGCAGGAGTAAGGTACTTAGAGGATTTAAAAAAAACAAAAATATGGTGGCATGACATGTATGATTTATGTGAATGAATTATGGCAAATAACACTTCTCTGTTTAGTATCACTTTAACCCCCCTGGCGGTATTCCTGAGTGTAGCTCGGGGTAACGTTTCAGCACTACAAGCGGTAACCCCGAGCTACACTCGGGAATACCCTGCAGCATTGCTCCGGGATCCCTTCTGTACTTACCTTGTCCTGCACTCCCGCGATGTCCCTCCTGCAGTGTCCCCAGCAATGTCCTCTGGCCGATGCCGGCATCTGTCTTCTGGGTTCTGTTCCCTGCAACGGCAGGACGTATGGGGACGGAACGGCGGGAAATTAAAAAATGTGAAAAAGTGACATTTATTTATTTATTTCAGGTACTTATATAGCGCTGTCAATTTACGCAGCACTTTACATATATATTGTACATTCACATCAGTACCTAACACTCAAGGGGCGTACAATCTAACATCCCTAACTTACATTCATACATACACATACTAGGGCCAATTTAGACAGGAGCCAATTAACCTACCAGTATGTCTTTGGAGTGTGGGAGGAAACCAGAGTACCTGGAGGAAACCCACGCAGGCACAGGGAGAACATGCAAACTCCAGGCAGGAGGTGTCGTGGCTGGGATTCGAGCTAACGACCCTAGTACTGCCAGGTGGAAGTGCTAACTATTTAGCCACTGTGCTGTCCATTCACTAAATACACTAAAATCACATAGTAAAACATTGCTGTATCAAACCATTTCACATACATTTTGTCCTGAGTGCTTTGTCCTGTGCCCTGCCTACATTTTTACTGTTCTTACTGCCTGGAAACTGAGAAACGTTCATGGCGTTCAAAAAGCATGCCTTTGGGTCAAAAGCGGTTTTAGACCAGCTAGAGAACAGTGATAGTAAAGTAAAACTACTTGCAGAATTGAGTGATAATGATTCGTGGGAAAATTCGTCATCAGACGCTGAAAACGATTTTGTGACTAAGCTCAGTAATGTGCAAACTTGACGCTATATTTCAAATTTAAGTGTTTTTGGTTTGATTATATTATTGAATTAAATGTATTATTATTATATTATTATTTTTTATGATTATTTATTAAGATATAATTTATGATTTCGTGTTTCAAATTGTAACATACCCGGGATGTTTACTAGACTCTTGTTCAGACAGATTTCAGTGAGTTATTCCTAAAAATTTCAGGCCTACAATAAAAAAAATACATATTTCCATGCAAAAAAATGTACCGCTTTGAGCACAGAAATATGGACATAATCAGACCGCTAGGGAGGTTAATCTATAAACAAAATATTGATGATAGGAATATAAAACTGTTATTGGCATTTTATACTTTAGGAAATCAGTAGTCTAAAAAGCAATATCCCTGGAAAATATGTAATAGCACATAATGTTTTCAGAATTTTCAAAATGAAAGATACAGTTCTTTAGACAAGAAAACAGCATAAGTACAGTCAGGTCCATAAATATTGGGACATCGACACAATTCTAACATTTTTAGCTCTATACACCACCACAATGGATTTGAAATGAAACAAACAAGATGTGCTTTAACTGCAGACTGTCAGCTTTAATTTGAGGGTATTTACATCCAAATCAGGTGAACGGTGTAGGAATTGTGATTAGGATGCATAAATCTCAGGATTGGATAGACAGAATAACAAACCCTTTGGCAGTAAAACAACCCCCTATATCAATTTTGTTTGTGTATTTCACTGTTTACCTGGAGTTCTACTGTAAACTACAGTGGCTACTTTAAAGCCGAAGAGTCTCACACACTTGGGAATAAGGGTTAAGAAAGATACATAGTTGCAACATTTCAAAAAGTTTTCCAGGGACACCTTTTTTTCGCTATGTGCCATCAAAGCCATTTGAAGCGGAATGGCATACTGTTAACCTATTGTAAAATTTAATTTTAAAATACTGTATATATGGGAAGATTTATCATAATAGGGGCAAAAACAGCCAAGAATGTATTGTTCATTAGTAAAATTATTTATGTATCTATTTGAGCTGCAGATGGTATTTTTAGACTGTAATGTCTATTAGTGATGGGCCGAACACTCCCCTGTTCAGTTTGTGGTCAAACATTCGAAAATATAGAAAGTTCAGCCGCAAATTTCAAACAGGGACAATTCACTGAGCAGTACCTTACCGCATCTGAGTATATGGTAAGATACTGTTTAGCTACTATAATTATATTATTAAGTCATGCGGTATTTTAGTAGTGAAATATTCTTTAATGTTTCAGCTGTCAGTGGGGTTCCCCATTGACAGCAGAATGTCAAAAGAATTGTTTTCATTGGCCAACAATTAAAGAATTAAAAAATTGCACGGACCCAGTTATCCACAGGCATATTTGACTCAAATGCACTGTTATATATTGCATACAGAGTTTTCTCCTTTTTGAGTTCCTGCCCTACACCTAGTCTCAAACTGCCCGAGACCTCTATACATGTGGCTGCCAACCCTTACCACCAGGTCTAACCTGACAGGTACTTTTGCAAGTGAGAAAATTCTGTTTGCAATGTTCCAGTAAACCTTTCTGCGGAGGTGCTTGTGGGCAGGTTCATATATTTCTGCATATATTTAAGGATGTATGTGTATTTATATCTATGCACAGTAGGTTTATATTCATATATCTTTTTTTTCTGTCCTCCGCAATGTACCTTACAATGACTTGGAACTTATGTTGGACATGTGTATGGAGTTGATCCATTTCTTGTTATCTGTTACAATCCTTTAAATAAAGAATTGAAAAAAAAAATAAAAATGGCGTGGCCCTTATCCGAGCATGCAGCCCAGCAGGTCAGGACGAGGGACGCCCCCCCCCCAAACCATACCAGGCCACATGCCCTCAACATGGGGGAAGTGCTTGGCGCAGGGGGGGCTCCCCCCCAAAGCACCTTGTCCCCATGTTTATGGGGACAAGGGCCTCTTCCCCACAACCCTGGCCGGTGGATGTGGGGGTCTGCGGGCGGGGGGATTATCGGAATCTGGAACAAGGGGGCCTCCAGATCCCAGCCCCCCCCAATGTGAATATGCAGTACATGGTAACTCTAGACTTACAAAAAAAAAAGTGTAGTGTAAAAATGACAGGAGACAGTCTTTGGCAATTCTTTTAAAAAAGAAAAAAAAATGTCCCCCGAAGTAGATCTGACGTCAATCATGATGCCCGCCGACACTGCCAACCTGAAAAAAAACTATCTGCTCTTGACGCAGGCTCCCAGCCATCTGACAACTGCACTGCGATGACAGTTCTTAAATACTGTGATGTCACAAGGGGGTGGGATAACCCCCGCACCCTTGTAACATCATCATGCGCTTTGATTGAATAATAACATAACATTGACAATGACTATTCTGCT
Organism: Staurois parvus; assembly: GCF_062004578.1. Lineage (NCBI taxonomy): Eukaryota > Metazoa > Chordata > Amphibia > Anura > Ranidae > Staurois > Staurois parvus. The sequence continues at coordinate 3,398,460 of NW_028318452.1, read as the reverse complement.
GAATATGTGGGATGTAAGAGAGTATATAATGCAAGAGCTTAGCTTTATAAAATATTGTTTTTCTAACTGTTATTGAAAACATGTCTCTTATAGCTCGTACTTCAGAATCGGAATATGAATTTGTGGCCAGTGTCTCTGTAACTCTTTTAACTGTTTATGTCAAAAACACAATTTAAACTAGTTTAAGAAGTATATGAATTTGTTTTCTCCTGCATCCACACCTTCTGTAGATGCTTTGGCAATGGAGTTATATTTCCACCAAAATAAATCTTTGGGGTCCTCCCAGGTTAGGAGTGATCACTGCAGATACATTGAAAGTATTGTATGGTAAGAACTTGGGGGTAATTATTTCAGATGATTGCAAAATGAGCAAACCGTGTGGGGTTTGCCATCAGGCAGTGGGGAAAGCGAATAGAATTCTAGGATACATCACAAGGTATTACAAGCTGAAGGAAGGAAGTCCTGATTCCCATATATAGATCTTTAGTTAGACCCAGGGACGGACTGACCATTTGGAAACTCGGGCACTGCCCGAGGGCCCGGGGTCAGTAGGGGGCCCCATGAGATGTCCCTGGTACCTTTTTCATAGGCTTTTTTGAGTTTGGGCAAGGACACAGGGGCCCCATGATCCCCTATTGCCCGGGTGCCCCATGAGTTGTCAGTCCGCCCCTGGTTAGACCTCATTTAGAACACTGTGTCCAATTCTGGAGACCTCACTTACAAAATGATATTGATAAGATATCAGGAGTGACTTCAGCAACTTAAACTGTTACTGAACCCAGGACCCTGCATTCACTATATCTGGTCTCCCACAGTACACATAACATGGAACTTTATTTTAGTAAATATAAACTGCTAAATACCTTTTCTCATCAGCAGTTAGAGCAGTCTTGTGACTTCTATCAGTGTCCAACTGAGCACTAGCTAAAGCTTGTAGAAGGAGTTTTCATTCTACTCTAGGAGGATGCAAAACCCCTGACCTCTGTCTGACCAGTGCTGATTGGCCCTATGCTGATCACATGCACTCTCACAAGGAAAAAAACCTCTCTAGTAATACACACCAAACTGAGCATGTGCAAATGTCTATGGTTCAGTCTGTCTTATCAGGAGATAAGAGGTGGTCATTTGAAAAAGGGGAGGAACAGAGAGGAAAGGATCAAACAGCCTTTTTACACAATGCAGATGATTAATGCCTTAGAATCCACAGTGAGTTAACAAGCATGCTTTACTGCATATACAGACTGATTTTACTGTTGTGGGTTTAGTAACACTTTAAAATGTAAGGTCTGCAGGAAAGAAGAGAAAGGGGAGATGTGATGGAAACCTTTAAATAGGTTCAGGAATAAGGTTCAGGAGGACAATATTTTCAACATGAAACCAAAATCAAGAACATGGGGACATGACCTTAAACTAACTGGAGGAAAGTTCAAAATGAATCTCATAAAATATAATTTTACTGAAAATGTAGTTGATAGTAGTGAGCCAGTCAGCAGTTATTATATTCAAACATTCTTGGGACAAGCATAGATCTATACTCAGACAAAAAAGTTAACTAAAAAACTGCCCAAAAAACAACCCCCCCCCCCCCACAAAAAAAAACCCCAAAGGACAGGCAGACTCAATGGGTCACTCTGTCTTTTTCTGCCGTCATTTTTCTGTTTCTACTTTTCTGGGTATCTTCCATAATGACAGATTGGATCCTCAGAGCTAATTTGATGTAACTTTACCTTAAACCTTAGCAAACACTGAAGCGATACGGTCTGACAGAGCTTCTTATGCACTTGTCTTTCTGTCCTATTAGGATGGTGGGATCAACTTTCAGGATGTCATCGAACATTGCTGAAAGAAGAATTACAGATGAGTCAAGTTTGATAATTCTAAGTCAAGTAGTTTAGTGGGAATCAAACCTCAAACATGCTTAATTCTAATGTACAGAATAATTGATAGGTAGCAGGTGGAATATTCTGTAATGAAGGGATTTACTGCATCCATTTACTGTCACTCAATGTCTGCTATCAGAGAGGCGTGTGTTTAATATATGTTGACAACCTATCAAATACATATTAATAAAGTAAGATGTATTAGCATAATAATTGTTTACCAAGACAGTTTAGGAGGTATCAGTAATACTGCTCAATATTATCAAACAGAAGCTAACTTCTATCATCCCATATAACTAAAAATAAATCTGTCATCTATGTAAAATGTTGTTAACTCTTCTGAGCCAATCATTTTAAATATACAGTGCTCAGCATAAATGAGTACACCCCAACAGATTTGTTAGAAAACCTTTACTTTCCTTTCAGAATCAACATTTTCTGTGGGACACTATACTACACAATACTCCCACAAATGCGGGCCATTGATTGAAAACAAGATTTGTTAATTTGCACACACAAAGCAAAAGTGCTTTTCCTAACAAATTCATTCAGGACCATGTTGCAAAAAATAATACACCCCAATGAAAGTCTTAGCAAAGCTAAATTTTAGACAACAAAGTCCTAATTAACAAGAATTGAACTACAGGTGAGTCTAATTATTCATTAAACAGGTGTCCAGCAGACAGTTGAGTATAAAAGGGAGTTACATAAACCATTTCATGCTGTCAGCAATTATCTAAACTACTCATCTAAGGCCACTGTTGCTGAAGAAGAACAGGTTGAAAGTGATTCAGTGGCCAAGTATGTCTCCTGATCTGAACACAATCGAACACCTATGGGGAATTCTGAAGAGAAAGTTGAGCATCACTCTCCATCCAGCATCAGGCTCTAAAAGAGGTCATTCTGGATGAATGGGAAAAGATAGATGTAGCAATATGTTGCCAACTTGCTCATTCCATGCCTAGAAGACTTGGTGCTGTCCTCACACATCATGGAGGTCATACAAAATATTAGATGTAGCAGTTTTTGTTGTAGGGTGTATTTATTTTTGCATCAACTAATTTGAGTAAAACTGAAGATTTTGTAATCTAAGTTATATTAATAACCTTACTTTCATGTAATGAGCTAAACAAATGAAACTCAGTTTTGTCAATATTTTTTAAAATTGTTCTTATGTTTATTGAGATATTGAATAAAATCTTACTTTTCAAAAGGGGTGGACTCATTTATGTGGAGCACTGTATCTTAAAATGTAAATTTGAAGCATAAGGTGACTTTCATTTATCAAGGACTTCTAGCAGTACCATAAATCATGACACACAAGTATACGTAGGAGTTGCTGATATATTGAGTTGGAATATCTTCTTCCCACCTGAACCCAGACTTTCCTGGAGGCATGGGTTAGGCCATAGAAGATTATTACCCTGGGGTGTGACCACATACATCTGGGAACCCCACACTTCTAGGAGTGTTGAACCCTTTTGTCTCCCACCTTTCTCTTTTATCCATCCTGTTTACATCTAATCATTACAGGACACAAGAGTGATGTTGAGGTAGATAGAAGGAACCAATGAAAGCTGCACCAAGGTGATCAATACTCCAGGAAGTGTTGGTTTTACCAGCAGATTTCAGAGTAGGATATCTAGCGGTGGGTTGGCATTTAGCGGAGGCAGAAAAATACATATTTTTTTTCTACAGGTACATGCTTTTCTCAAAGTGTTACTTACGTGACAGGTTCTCTCTGATACTTAGTACAGGGGTCCTCATACTTTTTAAGCAAAGGACCAGTTTACAGTTTATGGTTGGAACTGTGGCCAGTAGTAATGATAATCACAATGATAGATGATTTAGGGCTTGTGGACAGCGTGGTGATGTCCTCCATATTTAGTAGTTATGTCCACAATTGACTGCTTTTTGGTCTAGGATCTTTGAATCACTCCAAACCCATTTTCACCTAATAATTCCAAGTGATGCCAAGTTAGCCCTATTACATTGCTCAATTCCATTGCATTGCCCGATTCCAGGCTTTTTTATATCCCAGCAAAAATTGGCCACTTATTTGTTCCTGGTCAACAAACAAAAAATTGCCAAGGCCTGGAATAAACCCTCCATTCCTTTCCTGTAAGTAGAAGACCACAGTGATGAGCAATGAAAAAAGTCTAGCCTCCTCCATGGATGCAAGCCTAAATTTCTTAAAACCTTGGTATCATGGCTTAATTATGCTTTACTCTGGCTGGGAGTGCCCCAACTTTTGCATGAACTACAATTCGGATTGGATTACTCAATAATGTAGATATAGAACCGTGTGCATGCTGTGCGAGGTAATCTAACTGAAGGAAGAATAAAGCAACAACATTCATTTATGTATCATCTGTACATAATTTCTTTGTAATTATATTCTACAGTGATGGTACTAATTATCTTGCAGTACAGACAAATGGAATCAGCATTAATTAAGACATTGCATTATAAAGAGTAGAGCGCTGACTAAAAATTAATACAGATTAAGACTACTATTATCCATGGAGAGTAATTTTGTAAGTTTCAGTTGCCATTGTTAAAAGAAGATCTACAATCAAATAACATCCTCAACCATCCTGATAATCCTCCTCTATTAAAAGAGTCAATGAAATACTTATTTTTCTTCTGTAAATTTTGTTCCAGTCTTCCTGCAGTGGCTCAGTCATGTGATCAGTACAAAATCAGTGGTGCACTAGTAAAGAGACCAGTGCTAAGTCACTTGTCATATGGTGCTTGCCAAAGGAACCAACGGATTGCTGTTGTTCTGGTAGAGGCCAGCAGTTTGCCTTAGTCAAAACCCTTTTTAAAGCTCTGGATAGAGTAGAGATAAACTAGAAAACCTTTCAGTTTTTATTGCAGTCTGTGTCCTTGTTAGGGAGATTCACCCTCTCTATTTATCCTGTTTAGCATTATCATTGAAAGTGACAATAAAAGAAAATCACAAATTTTGTGTTGTCCTCGGAAAAGTAATAGAGGGTAAGTCTTCCAATGGGGACACTAGTTCTGGTGACCTGGGGATCCCCAAGGGAGTCCTTTACTTTGCAGGGATTTACTCTCACTTCATGTTTTGGCTAGGAGACAGGAAGTGAAGGTATATCTCCCCGATGGAACACAGTTGGCAAAAAAAAACCTGACAGGGGTTATAAAACTCCCTTACTCTGTCCAAAATGAAAAAAAGTTTTCGCTATAATTTTATTTAAAAAATAGATCCTGCCCTTCACCAGAGACTATGTGATCTATGCCTTGCTGCAGGTCACGTGGTTGAATAGCCACAGGGAGTCTGAGACATTGCTTTCTGTTGGAAATACAAGTACTTCTCACATTTTTTACCATTTATTAGCAAGCACAACTATTATAGTGAGAATTAACTGAAAGCACTGCAACTGAATTAGTAGAGCATTCTCAGAATAGAGGGTATTAACATGTCTAATTCCATCACATTTCCTAAAAATTAAAGGTTTATTTCTCATTTCAGGACAGTGGGTGGAGCCATGCAAATCACTTTAGGCCTCAACAGTCAAATGCATATCCAGTACCACTGATGTATAGCGTAAATATAGCCTAAGATTATAGAAACATTTATTTCAAACTGCATAGAGCTCGTTAAGGCTTTTTGGCCATCATCAGTACAATGTATAGAAAGCATGGCTCCTTTGGAGTAGGGCTTGAACCCAACAGGAAAGTAGACCCATTAAGGTTATGGTTAGAAGACACTAAAGTAATCAAAAAGCCCATCCAACCAACTTAGTGCATAGCCTAGTAGAGCCTTCTCAGAATATAAGGTATTTAGGTGCTTCCTTTTATCACATCTCCCAAAACAAGTAGATTATTCCTCATTTGGGAACAGTGGACAGAGCTATGCAAATCTTTGCTTTATGCCCTAATAGCAAAATGTACATTGAGAATCACTGGAATTACAGCAGATTAAACTCTAAAGCAAACATTTATTCTATTGCAGCTTACTACTTCTTAGATGTGATGGCTGCATTCCTTTTCATTTCTAGGCTTTATTTTTGATTTTTACCTGGTGATCCAATCAGTAAATCTGTTGTTTTTCTTAAATTACAGGGACGAGACAAACCATTTAATACTGGCAGGGGTGCTTACAATGATCACCTTTTATTTATGTAAAACCTTTATCCCAAAAGGAAATAAAACTGTTTGATGTAACTATTTATAAAGTATTAGCTTGCGTTTGGCTTCAGTTTGTTAGTATATGTAAATCTGCTAGTACATGTAACACTCCCCTCCCCAGACTGACAATGCTGTGGTCCAAATGTGCCCCTTGTGCTCTATCATCCAGAGTGGAGAAGTAAGGCTTCATGTACATGAACAACTGCTAAACTCACGTTTAGGAGCTTTTGGCATTTTTTTGCCAAAGCTCCTGAACTCAACTCCATAAAAGTCTGTGTCCATGTACACATAGGCTTTTAGCAGAGTTTAGGAGCTGCCGCGTTTAGGTGAGGTTAACCCTCCCATATGGAAGAAAAATATATTTGAAATATAGTTTAAAAATATTCTTCCCAAATGTATTGACATATATTTGAAATACTACAATTTTGGCAATATGCAATATATTTCAAAATATATTTCAATAAATATATATATATATATATATATATATACACACTGCATCTTGAAATGCGTTTTTATTACAAAATATATGAAAAATATTTTTAACAGTACATTTTAAATATACTGTATGTCTTTAAAAGTACAAATCTACATTTTTGGAATGCATTTACAAATATATGTAAAAATATATATGTTAAAAAAAATCTGAAGAATATATTTTAAAAAAAATATATTTTTTAAATATATAAAAAATATTCAATATACCTGTATATATTTATTGAAATATTTTTTGAAATGCATTAAATATAACCAAAATTTTAGTATTCCAAATATATGTCAATATATTTGGAAAGAATATTTTTTAAAATATATTTCAAATATATTTTTCTTCCATGTGGGCTCCCTCTCCTGAACGTGGAAGAATCGCGTTCAGGATAGGAACATTTTGACCGCTGACCACAGGAAAACGCAAAATGCAGCAAAATCGCGGTACATCGGTTGCCATGTTTTGCCGTGATTTGTGGTTTCCTGTGGCCAGCGGTCAGGGTAGGCTCGTGTACATGGAGCCTAATACTCCAGGTGTAATACAGGAGGTGTGTTACTGGCCAGATCACCAGGTGAAAACAGAGGAGGAAAAGCCTAAAAAAAGAAAACCAATGCAGTCACCAAATCTAATGATTGGTAGGCTGTATTATATAACGTTTGTGGTTTTGGGTTTAATACTGCTTTAAACAATTCCAGGCAAAGATTCTATAGTAAATTCTGGTGTGTAAAAACCTAGTTCTGCTGAGAGAGCTGCAGTTGGGTCAGAAAATATAGCTGGTGGTGTATCATCTGGCATAATAAAAGTAAACATATTAAAGAAATGAGCAGCGATCCCTAACACTAACACCAACCATAATACCAACCTTAGTCTGATAACCCTTTTATCATAAATGTAGCTCTTCCCCCTTGCAAGCCACTGGTTTTGGGTCCCCCTTATTTCCTGCACAGCAAAGCAACATGCATTTTCCTGAAACAAGATACTTGGCTTTTTGGATTTATTGAGGAATTTAACTTGGATAGGGTAAAGGGGTTATGGTATGCCCAATTTGATTGAAGAATAACAAAATGAGGAGTTTTCTTCTGTAGTACACTGCAAAATGACAGATATTTGACTGTGTTCCAGACGGAACCTCAACAGTCTTTAGGAAAGAAATCCCCTACTAGGAATGTGGTGTCCACTGAGTGGATTGTTAGCAAAGTGACAACTTGTAGGAGCTCTTGGCCCCCTTAATAAACGCTAAACAAGCCCACCTGGCTACAGTATCTGATCCCAGGACAAGCGATTGGGTAAGTATTAGACTGTCCCCTGAAAACTTGCATCTAAAAGACATCTCCCTTATAGGCCCTGGGGGTATGGAGGTACTCACACTGTCCTTGTCCTGCAGTTATGAATAGAATTGCCTTCAGGCCTTCTGCTGGGCTGGTTCTTTCCCAGGCTATGCAGGCTGTCCTTCCCTGGTGGACTACAGGGCAGTGGAGCTCCCTCCTTCAGCTTTCTTCCTTCCTCCAACCTCCAGCCTAGAGGCAGACCCCCCTCCAAGGCTACACAGCAGCACATCACTCCTCCATCTTCCATACGACTCCCCTGTTGTCCAGGCTCTGTCATATTTATGGGCTAGCCTGCCACACTGCCAGCCCTCCTGCCTGGGATTGGTCAGACTCACAGAAAAATGCATATAAGCTCCTCCTAGCCACTGCCTATGGATTTCTAGAAGCTTCTAGAGCAGGGGAAGGCATCAGAGGACTGATCTGTAGAGCCCTCCAGTCTGCCCTGAAGTAACCACCTGACTCACACCCAGGCTTCTAGCAAGCCTCTAACTACACTTAACAAACTATGTACACTAGATGGTGCTACATAAACAAAGCCATGTGATCACCATGTTGAAGCAATCATGTTGATCACATACAGTACTTTTTTTGCTAAACAAAGCTCTGAATTTACTATGCCGGCTTGTGGGTTTTCATCAACAAATCAATGACAGAGCACTCTGGATTCACAGCATGCTCACAGATTTACAGAGGACCAATAATTAGGCAAATCAAATTTTCCCTTTCAGTGCCGTACAGTAATATTTAACAAATTTTGAAAACATTTCAGTAAAGGCAAAAAAAAAAAAAATTGTGTTATCAAGTTTGGGTTCATGTATGAAATCTCATGCAATAAGACATCTCCAATGTAACAGCCCTGGAAATACATGACATAATGTATAGCAAATTATACTGTCAGTGTGCTGGTGTATGCCCTCCACAAGTGCATCCCGTAAGATCTGACACGTACAAGACGTTTACTATTATGTTTGCATAGATCTATGCTTTGAGTTTATAAATGTTTTGTATGTGTGATACTTGATTAAAGTCTGTCATATAGTGGAAGAACAGCTTTGACATATTGATCAATTAGGCAAAACAGGGCCTTCGTAAAACTGAGCTTTTTACTTTTACAAATTGTTTTGTTTTTTTTCATTTGCAGTGACAAAATGTACATCCATGCTGTTAAATGTCTGACTCATTGCATTGGACAATCTGTATTCCCCAGACATCTGTCCAATTTTTCATTGATGCACTTCAGCAGAAATAGGCACTAGAGAGAAGATTACAGCAACACTTCATCACTGGCAAGCAGGTGTCCCTTGTCAGATCAGCTTTCTCTCTTTCGCTGCAGGTCAGATGTGTCAGCTTAGCTGGCGTTCCTCGAGCCAGGCAGAGACAGACAGGTACATGTTTCAGCTGAGACTTATCATAACCCCTTCTGGGACTGTACTGTGAATGTGCACACATGCTCATCCAACAGCAGAGACTGCTTTCAGCAATTTGTATTGCACTAAATAATTGTGTGCAAAGAGTAAGTGCAGGACATAAAGTAACATCTTCCTGTGCTTACTGGATAAACTGAGTGATAGAATATAAAATATATTTAAAGAGACCCTGTCATTTGCTTAAAAAAATGTACGTTTAGTAAACTGAAACAAAAGAGTTATTACACAGGTGGTCCATGTCTCTTACCATTGATCTATTACAAAGTTGCAGGCTCCATCACATTTTTCAGCTTTTGACACTTTCCGGAGGTGTTGTTTGTGTTCCATGCCACATTCTGTGGCTCCATCATCTGACACCAACATCACTACAAGACATAGCACTGAGGTCAGGGTTGGAGGATGGAACTAGAGCTTGTGGTGGGGGACACAGGCTTCTGGCTCTCCCAAAAGTGTGGAATGCTGAAGAGTTTGACAGAAGCTTCAGAGTTTAAATAGAATGATGGAGGGAAACCCAGGTTGCTGTAGAGGTCATTATAACCTATTTTCAAGCTTTTCAGAAAGACTCAGCTGCTCCCCCTCTCCAGCTCTGGCTTTGCCTATTCTTGGCAGTGGTCAGGGCAGCCTTGTGCGATCTGCATTAATAGCCATGGCAATTCCCACTGAGCTTCCCTGGTCATCCTGTAGAGTTTTCTCTGCAGTTTGCCCTGAAAAGTGAAAAATAGTGCTTGTATACCAACTACATACAGGTAGCTGGGGAGGTCTTTCACATTGATGATCTCATTTATCTATGGTATAGGCCAGGGGTCTCCAAACTTTATAAACGAAGGGCCAGTTTATTGTCACTTCAGACTTTAGGGGGGCCGGACTGTGGCCAGTGGGAGAAGAAAATGTCCTGGCATCAGTTGGAGTAAACAATGCCTCATCATTGGTATTAACAGGAGAAATAGTGCCCCATCACTGGTATCAATGGATGGAATAATTTCCCATTGTTGGTGTCAGTGGGAGGAATAGAGTCCTATTGTTGGCGTCAGTGGGAGGAATAGTGCCCCATCATTGATATTAGTAGGAGGAATAGTGCCCTATCATTGGTTTTAGTGGGAGGAATAATGCCCCATTATTGGTGTCAGTGGAAGGAATAGTGCCCCATCATTGATGTCAGTGGGAAGAATAGTTCCCCATCATCGGTGTCAGTGGGAGGAATAGTGCCCCATCATTGGTGTCAGTGGGAGGAATAGTGCCCCTTCATTTGTGTCAGTGGGAGGAATAGTGTCCCATTGATGACGTCAGTGGGAGGAATAGTGCGCCATTATTGGCATCAGTGGGAGGAACAGTGCCCCATCATTGATATCAGTAGGAGGAATAGTGCCCTATCATTGGTTTAAGTGGGAGGAATAATGCCCCATTATTGGTGTCAGTGGAAGGAATTGTGCCCCATCATTGGTGTCAGTGGGAGGAATAGTGCCCCATCATTGGTGTCAGTGGGAGGAATAGTACTCCGTCATTAGTGTTAGTGGGAGGAATAGTGCCCTATCATTGGTGTCAGTGGGTGGAATAATGCCCCATTATTGTTGTCAGTGGAAGGAATGGTGCCCCATCATTGGTGTCAGACAGAGGAATAATGCCCCATTATTGGTGTTAGTGGAAGGAATAGTGCCCCACTGTTGGTGTCAGTGGCGGGAACTATGCCCATTACCCCCACTGATGGTGGGGGGAATAATGCCCCAAGGACTGGATAACAGTAAGCAAAGGGCCACATCCAGCCCCCAGGCCGCAATTTGGAGACCACTGGTATAGGCGGTGTGATGGCATAAAGATAAGTGGTTGTAAGGAGAATTTTGAACCGAGAGCTTAAAGTGGTATTAAAGTGATTATAAAGAAGTAACACACCTCCTGTTTTAGGGTGTTTGCATTCTGGATGAAGTAGTAAATCCAGACAAATTGAAGCTAAACTCCAGCTGACACTTTATAGGTAAAGTGAGGAACAGAGGTATTTGAACACCCTGCAATTTTGCAAGTTCTCCCACTTAGAAATCATGGAGGGGTCTGAAATTCACATTGTAGGTGCATTCCCACTCTGAGAGACAGAATTTAAAAAAAAATTCAGGAAATCACATTGTATGATTTTTAAAGAATTTATTTGTCTTGCACTGCTGAACATAAGTATTTGAACACCGAAGAAACAGCAAGAATTCTGGCTCTCAAAGACCTGTTACTGTGCCTTTAAAAAGTCTACTCCACTCATTAATCTAACTTAGTAGCATCTGTCTGATCTCTTTAAAGACACCTGTCCACCCCACAGTCATTCAGATGCCAACTACTACCATGGGCAAGACCAAAGTGCTGTAAAAAGACACCAGAGACAAAATTGTGGACCTCCACAGGGCTGGAAAGGGCTACAGGGCAATTGCCAAGCAGCTTGGTGAAAATAGATCAACTGTTGGAGCAATTGTTAGAAAATGGAAGAGGCTAAAGACGACTGTCAGTCTCCCTCGGACTGGGGCTCCATGCAAGATCTCACCTCGTGGGGCATCACTGATAAGAAAGGTGAGAAATCAGCCCAGAACTACAAGGGAGGAGCTGGTCAATGACATGAAGAGAGCTTGGACCACAGTTTCAAAGGTCACTGTCGGTAGAACACTATGCCGTCATGGTTTCAAATCATGCATTGCACTGAATGTTCCCCTGCTCAAGTCATCACATGTCCAGGCCCATCTGAAGTTTTTCAATGACCATCTGGATGATCCAGAGGAGGCATGGGAGAAAGTCATGTGGTCAGATGAGACCAAAGTAGAACTTTTTGGTATAAACTTCACTCGTCGTGTTTGGAGGAAAAAGAAGGATGAGTTGCATCCCAAGAACACCATCCCTACTGTGAAGCATGGGGGTGGTAACATCATGCTTTGGGGGTGCTTTTCTGCGAAGGGGACAGGACGACTGCACTGTATTAAGGAGAGGATGAATGGGGTCATTTATTGTGAGATTTTGAGCAACAACCTCCTTCCCTTAGTCAGAGCATTGAAGATGGGTCGTGGCTGGGTCTTCCAACATGACAATGACCCGAAGCACACAGCCAGGATAACCAAGGAGTGGCTCCGTAAGAAGCATATCAAGGTTCTGGAGTGGCCTAACCAGTCTCCAGACCTAGATCCAATAGAACATCTTTGGAGGGAGATGAAACTCCATGTTGCTCAGCGACAGCCCGAAACCTGACAGATCTAGAGGAGAAGTGTGTGGAGGAGTGGGCCAAATCCCCGTTGCAGTGTGTGCAAACCTGGTCAAGAACTACAGGAAATGTTTGACCTCTGTAATTGCAAACAAAGGCTTCTGTACCAAATATTAATACTGATTTTCTCAGGTGTTCAAATACTTATGTTCAGCAGTGCAAGACAAATAAATTCTTTAAAAATCATACAATGTGATTTCCTGAACATTTTTTAAATTCTGTCTCTCAGAGTGGGAATGCACCTACAATGTGAATTTCAGACCCCTCCATGATTTCTAAGTGGGAGAACTTGCAAAATCGCAGGGTGTTCAAATACTTCTGTTCCTCACTGTAGTTACAGCAACAGTTATATTTCCTTTGGGATATAGGTTGTCCAAAAATCAATAAATGCTGACCATTGTAAGCACCCTGTCAATGTTAAATGGTTGGTTTGAGATGAAAATAAAGGAAAAGAGCCTAAAAAACTAATGCAGCTACCACATCTAAGAACTGGTGTACTGCAATTTAATGCATTTTTGCTTTGGGGTTTAATAGTGCTTTAGGTAATGCCCGCTATGGCTACTTATTCAGCAATCTTCGCTGTACAGCCCTGCTCAGAGGCACACAGGCTTCCTCCTGAAAACTGTGGCAGTTGGTACTGTGCATTCATGCTGAAGTCCTATTAATGCTCATGGGAAAGCATTAACGGGGTCAGGAAGTTTCAATAATGTCATGTCTTGATAAGTGGTGAGAAGAGTTCTCACCTGAAGGGACACAGCAATAAAAGCTGGCAGAGCCTCTAAGCCTTCTCCACTCTATCCATAAAAAAATAAAAATGTTTGGCTGGAGTTGGGATTTATATACCGGTTTTATTTGACCTTTTTTAAAAAAAATATATTACACTTTGTGAACTTCACTGGAAAGATGTAAGTTTGTTTCTTGGTGTATAGGAGTCCTGATTTCACATACTGATATGTCTTAGATGCAGTGGCGGACTGACAACTCATGGGGCCCCCAGGCAATAGGGGATCATGGGGCCCCTGTGTCCTTGCCCAAACTCAAAAAAGCCTATGAAAAAGGTACCAGGGGCATCTCATGGGGCCCCCTACTGACCTCGGGCCCTCGGGCAGTGCCCGAGTTTCCAAATGGTCAGTCCGCCCCTGCTTAGATGAGATGATATGATGAGCCACCTTGTGAACTTCAGTGTAATGGGATATGTTCCTGGTTTTTTTTGCACTACTGAAATCACAACTTAACTTATTGTTTTATCTTGGCATGACCAAAAATTGTGAACTGCCCTGAAAAGGTCTTAGATTCTGTATCTGGACAGGATGGTCATAACTTATCTCAAATGATCCATGTATTAACTGATGACAGATCTATAGACTAGACCAATGGCCTGAATAGCAATATAATTTATTAAAAAAAAAAATCCAATTAATCTTAATTTGATTTGTGACTTGCTGATTTGCAGAGAGGATTTTTGGCAGTAAAACAAGTCTCTGTGCTTTACATAGAGGTTTGCTTATTTCTTTAATGTAGCAAGCTTGGGAATTTACTTATCACTCCTCCTTGCTGCTAAACCAGCCTCCACATCATCGTCTCCCATAGATTCTAGTGGTATAGGGTTCTGGCATCATCAATACCAATGTAGAGTCCACAGACCTGCACTGGACGAGATGACACCAAGGGACAGTCCACCACCAGAGTGTGAGGGAGAGCTATCTGCTGGGGAGTGGAGGATCGGGTAAATAAAAGTACTATTACTCTTCCATAGACTAAACGAGCAATTAATCTATGCAGTGCGGAGTAGTCCTACTGCAAGGGACCATTTTTTTATTTTTTATGAGTTCGGCTGTAGGTTTTTTATTTTTCACAGACAGATAAAAACAGACAGCAAAAAAAACCCCCCACAAATAACGATCAAATACACACACAAAAAAGAGAAAAAAACACAAAAGAATACAAATGAAATAAACTAAACTACCTTAAATTATTAAATTATAACCCCCTCCTCTCCCTATAAAAAGCCTACAACCTTAAGGAAAAAGTCGATTTTTTCAGTATATATACGAATATCACACCTGTCTTAAACATGTGTTGAAGTCTTTTAAATCAACACAAAAAAAATGAAAAGTAGTTGAACAAATCAAAGTGGTCACTTAGATTTCCTTTACTTCAGCCTCCTGACAGATTTCAAGTGATCTCGCATTAAGACAAGAAGAAAACAACATAAAATCCACCTGACAGTAATTTATGGAAATAAAAAAGTGTCATCATTCAGCCCAATGCTGTTCTACCTCTGTGAGAATGTAGGTGAAGCAAAACAATATTTTCATATTTATGCCTCTTGTTTGCCAGGTAGATACATTTGCGTGGCTTGAATTTCATTAAACCTTGATGGACTCACTCACACAGTGTTGTTGGGTAGATAAAAGGAAATATATTGTCTCAGCTATCTTAGGCTTCACTGCAGTAAGATTTCATTGAATTTGTACATAGAAGCCAATTCTCTTTGGTGAAATAGATTCATCAACCTGTCCTAATCATTATCTCAGCAGGAAACCATTTCAATCTGCAGAGAAAGTCATATCGGTGAGGACAGTCGCAGCAGGAGAATGTCCTTATTGACCAAACGGTATTATGAAGGCAACTTTATACTTGATAGGAGAACAGAGCCTCTAAGCACTTTCAGCTGTGGCTGATAATAATATTATTTAAGAGGCTTTAGTGAGATGCTTTTACTGTGACCGGGAGCTGTCTGTTGGACTGAACCTGTGTGGCATTAAAGGGGATGCCTAAGGAAAATGAAAATATGTATGCAGCTCCTCGGTGTAGTGTAGGGCCCCCCATCTTCCGTATTGCCCTGGTAAATAAAAGCAGGAATCTCATTCACCATGTTTATATAACTTGGCAGAGTCTAACTATGAAATACAGTTTTTTCATACAGTATAAATACATCAGTGGTTCATATAGTAAACTCAGTGTAGAATTATTCACCTTAAAGCGGAGTTCCACTCACCTGTCAAAAAATAAAAGTCATTAGCTACAAAAACTGTAGCTGCTGACTTTTAAAAAACAGCCACTTACCTGTCCCTCGGTCCTGTGGTGTGTCCCCCGCAGCCCGTTTCACCGGCCGTCCTGGATTCCAGGAGGCTGGCATCTTCAGTGTGGGCACCCGGCTGTGACAGCTTACAGCTTCACAGCTGGGTACCCACTGAGCATGTGCGAGTAGCACTGCGCTTCCTGAATGGTCCTGTAGTCCTCTGGGACCTGTCATGTGTCCAAAAAGACTACAGGGAGGGAGGGAGGCCACCTTCCGTTTCTGATCGCCTAGGCCAGGGGTAGGCAACTACAAGTTCCATCATGCCTCTGCAAGTCATAGCTGTAACTGTCAGTTTTGTAGTGTTGCAATGCCTCATGGGAAATGTAGTTCCGCAACAGCTAGAGAGCTGCAGGTTGCCTACGCTTGGCCTAGGCGATCGGGCCGGAAATGGGAGTGGGTGCATGTCAAATTTAGGTACATGTTAAATTTGGGTACCCACTCCCCCCCCAAAGGTGCCAATCCTTAATGGGGAGCGGGGGAGCAGTACTTAAAGCTGAACTTCCCCTTTTGGGTGGAGCTCTGCTTTAAGGTCTTCACAGAAAACAAGGGGGCACTTTTTATGTCTGGAGGAAAAGAAATTTAATCTCCAAATACAGAAAGGTTTCTTCACAGTGAGAGCTGTGAAAATGTGGAATAGACTCCCTCAAGAGTTGGTTCTGACCAGCTCAGTGGATTGCTTTTAAAAAGGTCTGGATTATTTCTTAGATACACAGAATATAACTGGTTACTAACATTTATAGGTAAAGTTTACATGATATGATAATATGCTATGCTTTCTTGTAGCTCATTCTTGTTCATATATTCTGCTTTTTCTTTCTGAATAAAAGACAATTGTTAAGAAAAAAAGTTGATCCAGGGAATATCTGATTGCCTCTCGGGGGATCAGGAAGGAATTTGTTTCCCCTGCAGGAGCAAATTGGATCGTGCTTTGTTTGTTTTTTGCCTTCCTCTGGATCAACTGTGGGTATAGGCTTATAACTTTCTTTTTTTTTATGGTTGAACTGGATGGACTTTTGTCCTTTTACAGCCAGACTAACTATGTAACTAGGGCATTTATAGTTGTACAATATCAGATTATTCTAGGAGGTTGATACAACTGCTAAGACATTTTTTACTTAATGCAGAGAATGTATTAAAGCAGTAAAAAATTGCAAAAAATAGCAAAAAAAAAAACTCCCTGCAAGTTAAGAGCATAAAGTGCTAGTATGCACCGCATACTAGCACATTATGAAAGACTTACCTTGAAACGAAGCCTTCCAGCAGTGCGCTGTCACCGCTGACAGGGCTTCCATCTTCACCCGGTCTTCCTTCCGGGTTTGCGGGCTCCAGCCACTTGAATGGCCGAGACATGGTGACGTCAATCCCGTGCATGCACATGGGAGTCATGCCTGCAGCACAGCTCTCTCAATGGACAGCTTGCATGCATCGGTGAATTTACCAGTGCTACTAAAAGTAAATATTTCCTAAACTGTGCACTGTACCTACAGGTTAGCTTTATTATAGGCTTACCTGTAGGTATAAATCAAGAAAAATGACTTTATCCTTGCTTTCAGGTAAAAAAAAGCTTGCCTTTAGAACCACTGTAAAGTAAAGGGTGTATTTTTTCATCATGACTCTTTTCTAGACCTACTTTATTTATTGTTGGTGATTTTGTTCTGTATTTAGCTACAAGGAGCTGGCACTAGAAACTGCACAGGTGCACTGAATCCTAATTGGAAAATTGCCTGGGGAACATCCAATAAAATATAACCACTGTTTAGAAAAGTTGTCCAGTGGGTGAGATTCAGGCTCTGTAATTTGCATCTAGTTGCCATAAGCCTTCCTTTTAGTGGCCAGTTGAGATTCAGAAACACATTTCATGGAAATACAAAGAACCACTATGTAAGGAAGAAAACAGAAGGCACATTTAATGGTGAAGCAGAAAAGAGAAAGTAAGACTGACCTCATACTGTATAGCATGCATTTTATCAGGCAATCAATTGATTCAGATAGTCAGTAGAGTTAAAAAGCCTATGTAACACTAGTAATGAAGACAAAAGATGTATGAATGAGCAACAAGCTTGGCCATCATTTCATGCTAGTATTTTCCAGCATATTAGGTGCAATAGTTGTAGATGCTGTGGTATGCAACTGTTGAGTAATAAAGGCGGAGCTTTGCATCAGGAGGGTATGAGACAAACTCTTGACAACTTTGGTCTAGGATCCAATAGTATTGATTTGAAAACTTACCGGTACTTGCAGGCATAACAAGGTGCCTGCACTTCAGTACCGTTATTACGATAGGCACTGTTTACGTTTGGTCACATTAACTTTATGCTATCCACAGGCTTTAAAAGGAGGTTGATGGTGCAGATATAATCCTACTTCCCTCAAGGGACTCTGTTGAAAGAGCAGCATAGAGTGTTCTGTTAATGTCTAAGACCTGGGATCGAAGTGGTTTGTAGGAAAATCATCAAGGGGGAAATAAAAGTAATCAGTACAGGTCTGGTTGACTGTTCCTCTTCATAATAAATGTATTTATTTATTACAGGTACCTATATAGCGCCATCAATTTATGTAGCACTTTACATATATATTGTACATTCACCTCAGTCCTTAACCCTCAAAGGGTGTACAATCTAAGGTCCCTAACTTACATTCATACATACACATACTAGGGACAATTTAAACAGGATTAAGCTGCATGCTGGTCTTTGGAATGTGGAAGGAGTACCCAGAGGAAACCCACACAGGCACAGGGAGAACATGCAAACTCCAGGCAGGTGGTGCCATGGAAATGGGTCGAGGTCATCACGCGACCAAAGTTGAAAACAGCCAAATTGGATATTTTATTGCATGTCTATAGGTACCTTTAGTAATATGTGCAGCAACAGACATAACTTTTGCGCAGACTGTGCTGATGTGAAAAGGCCTCCTGGAACATAGGTGCCCATTTATTTAACATCTGTGCATTGCTCACTTCTACAGCAGAAGAGAATTGGGGGTCATTTTTCATGGGGTTCTCACTGTAATCCTGGTTTGCTAGGTTTAAGTTGTATCGGCCTGTCTGCATCTCCTTCACTCCCTGCCTGACCAACACAGACATGTATAATACTTCCTCCATTTCCTCTTGACACTATCTGGACTGAGTGCAGGGAGTGTTCATTGTCTGACTCACTTTTCACCTGTATCTAAACATGATAAACACGTGTTTGCACTTGGGCAGTAATTGAATTGGGTGGGAAATATTATTCTTACACAGGAGACCTTCGGTTATTTCGTCCTCCAGTGCCTATGAGATTGTGTAAAATTGGGGACGATATATACCTTTCCTGAAGAAGGGTCATCTTTTGGTTCAGGTGAAATACCCCTTAGTACAGTTGTAAGACTAACAAAAAGTGGCATAAAAAAGTACAGTTGATTTCACATTGCAGAAATATCATATAAAACATAACTGAGATGTAAAACAGTACATGTAAAGCAGTAATGTGTGTTACTTTAAGAAAACCGTTGTTAAAACAGAATCCTTTCTTTCTAAACCATACATTAGCAAAACAACCTGCTCAGATGACAACGTGGGTCCAATTTCAGTTTATAAGGGTGCATTTACACATTATGAACCAAATGAGAACATTTAATTAGAAACTGCTTCAATTAGAAGAGAATATTGGTCCCTTTTGGCAAGAAGGAAAATAAAGTAATAGTTCAATTAACATGTAAAATGCACCACCTGCAATTCCAAAAAAAATACAACTTGCTGCCAAAGGAGGTGTTTGCTGCTTTCCATCCATGGAATTAAATTTAATTCTTGTTAGGGGCTGAGTCACCAGCTGGAACCTTTTATCTCTGGGGAGCTCCAGGAAGAAGATATCCCAGCTATAGTGACTGCCCAGGTTGGATTCCTACTGTTTGCAATACAAAACGGGTGCTCCCAGATTTTCACCTGCTCCTACTACATGATATAAGATAAATAAAAAAACAACAAGGAGAATATATTCCCATTCTAATGGGGGTGGTAAGTGTGCAAACCTTGTACTTCCAGTGCAGAGATCTCTCCACTGGGATCTGTGAAAAAATTCCACTCAAATCAGCTTAAAAAATGGCATGCGGGTGCCTTCCTCTCTTTGCTTAGTCTAGGAGGATGTAACAGAGACTAATACATACAGTATTTTATCACTGAATCCCGCTGCAGCCAGCGCTCCAGTCTTCTGACCTGCCCTGGAATGTTGGTGGGCCTTTGACATCATTATGACCAATGTAGGACCAGCAAGCATGTGTAATACAGGACCAATGGTGCCCGTTGTTCCTGCATTAAACATGATGATGAGCGCCTGCTCACATTGCATGTGATGATGTTGGCAAGAAGGGAAGGGTCATGGAGAAAAGGAGCAGCTTCCTTGAACTGGTCATCAATACCAAAACTGGAGGGATGAAGCCTGCAAGACCAAAGATTGACATAAGTAATTCTCTCTATTACATTACCCCTAGACTAAACTAGACACCCCTAAGCTAGACCAGAGTTCAAATTACTGTCACAAGCCTGAATGGGCAAAGTAACAGTAGCACTTAAAAAATAATAAACATATTTATAAAAATCAGAAAATTAAATTTATAGAAACACATACAATAAGTCGTGACTTTCAAAAAGGAAGCCAGGAATGTCATTCCTCACGTTTTCAGACAGATATGAAAACACAAATTAATGCAGCTCTCTGTTAATTAATATGTACAAACAGAATACAAGTGAGTGCCACTATCTATACACTTCAATGAAAGAAGAAGGAAACTCCACCTGTGCCCGAAACACAGCCCCCACACGCTGCCAAACGTGCAATCAAACCACAGATAATAGGCAACTAGGTGTCTTCACAGCATAGAACATCCTTTATTTAATTCAATGGGAGTAAAATCCAGTATACAAAAAGTCCACGTGTTTCAGCTTTTTGATGCCTTCATCATGACTTAATTGTCATTTTGAAAATGTAATTTTTTCAAAACAACAATGTAAGTATCTGAATTTGACCTGGTCTCAAGTTTTTGCAGTCTACTGTACAGCAGAACTCAGAGAGAGGAAGACAAATTATGCATAAGGAGCCAATCAGGTGTGCTGCAGTGCAAGGAGCATGCTTAGTAACAAAGACAGAAGAGTAACAGATGGCATAATCGGCATGCTGCTTCTTGTTTCACTGTCCAGTCACAGGGCAGGGGTTTGAAGGAGAATGTTAAGCGAAAGTGAAACTACAGCAGAGAAAGTTCAGATCCCCTTTACTTCAAGGTAGGATTGGGCTGTGTAGATCTTGTGACTGCATAGACAGAAATACAGATCCCTTAGTAGATATAACTATTCTCATATTAGTATTTAATTTAGCTGCTTGTCTGGAGTTCAGCTCTAGAGAAGAGCCAGGAAATAGAAGGAATTCAATACCGAAATCCTTCATTAACAATGCCAGGATGCAGAGAGTGACCTTTTCTCTTTCTATTATTCAGAATGCATCAGTCAAATAATGTTTTTGGAGTTAGGTTATGGGTGTTAGACTTAAAGGACCCTTTACAAATGACTGCTACTTCAGTTAAAACAGCAGGAAGTTTGTATTCTGCAAAATTCCCCAAAACTTTCTTATTTTAAGAGAACTTCTGAAAAGGAATTTGACAGCAGTTGTGGGCTGTGTAATTACTGTACTTGCCAAGAAGCTCTATTCCCTTTGCGATTGTTATTGTCACGGTGCAGCCTACACCTTGTCACGTCTTTCTTTCTACATAATACACTGTTGAATTAAGTGCTTCGTCAAGTTCTCACTGCAGAAAGGCTTATTTGTTCTGTAAATTATCATTAGAATTAAAAACCTGACACAAAAAATTAACTTGTGCATAAATAATGATAGACATAAATATGGGAGCCACCATGGAAAATAGAAATCTTCTAGATTACTATCAAGGGGCTCCAAGATTTTTCTATATTGCATTCTGAAATGATGCAAGCTGAAACTTGGAATGTCACCCGCACCGTAGGTACTTTGGTTATACGCTGCACAAGAAAATTAAAGGAACACTTTTTAATCAGAGTATAGCATCAAGTCAATTAAACTCCTGGGATATTGATCTGGTCAGTTAAGTAGCAGAGGGGGTTGTTAATCAGTTTCAGCTGCTTGGATGTTAATTAAATTAACAACAGGTGCATTAGATGGGAAACAATGAAACAACCCTCAAAACAGGAATGGTTTTACAGGTGGTGGCCACTGACATTTGTTTCCCTATTCATCTTTTCTGACTGTTTTTCACTAGTTTTGCATTTGGCTAGGGTCAGTGTCACTACTGGTAGCATGAGGCAATACTTGAACCCTACAGAGGTTGCACAGGTAGTCCAACTCCTCCAGGATGGCATATCAATTCGTGCCATTGCCAGAAGGTATGCTGTGTCACCCAGCACAGTCTCAAGAGCATGGAGAAGATTCCAGGAGGTGCGCAGTGACTCTAGGAGAGCTGGACAGGGCTGTAGAAGGTCTTTAACCCATCAGCAGGACCTGTATCTGCTCCTTTGTGCAAGGAGCAACAGGATGAGCACTGCCAGAGCCCTACAAAATGACCTCAAGCAGGCCACTGATGTGAATGCCTCTGACCAAACAATCAGAAACAGACTTTATGAGGGTGGCCTGAGGGCGCAGCGTCCTCTAGTGGGCCCTGTGCTCCCTGCCTGGCACCATAGAGCTCAATTGGCATTTGCCATTGAACACCAGAATTGGCAGGTCCGCTACTGGTGCCCTGTGCTTTTCATAGATGAGTGTAGGTTCACCCTGAGCACATGTGACAGACGTGAAAGGGTCTGGAGAAGCCGTGGAGAAAGTTATGCTGCCTGTAACATCATTCAGCATGAATATTTTGGTGGGGGGGTCAGTGATGGTCTGGTGAGGCATATCCATGGAGGGATGCACAGACCTCTACAGGCTAGACAATGGCATTCTGACTGCCATTAGGTATCAGGATGAAATCCTTGGACCCATTATCAGACCCTATGCTGGTGCAGTGGGTCCTGGGTTCCTCCTGGTGCATGACAATGCCTGGTCTCATGTGGCGAGAGTATGCAGGCAGTTCCTGGAGGATGAAGGAATTGATACCATTGAATGGCCCCCACGCTCGCAGGAACTAAATCCAATAGAACACCTCTGGAATATCATGTTTCAGTCCATCTGATGCCACCAGGTTGCACCACAGACTGTCCAGGAGCTCAGTTAAGCCCTGGTCCAGATCTGGGAGGAAATACCCCAGGACACCATCTGTCGTCTCATTAGGAGCATGCCCCCACATTATCAGGCATGCATACAAGCACATGGGGACTATACAAACCACTGAGTATCATTTTGAGCTGCTGCAATGAAATTTCAGCAAAATGGACGAGCCTGCTGCATCATTTTTTCACTTTGATTTTAGGGGTGTCTTTGAATTCAGCCCTCTGTAGGTTGATAATTTTCATTTCCATCATACAATGGGGCATCCTTACATTTCCTAACACATTACCCAGTCCATATCATTAGAGATATCCAGCATGATATTTTTCCCCATTGAGATCTGATGTGTTTTCAAAGTGTTCCTTTAATTTTCTTGAGCAGTGAATATAGATTAGTAGTTTAGCCATTTGGGCACACTATCTAAAATGTGTTTATTGCGGAACACCGGCCAAACAGCTAACTACACAGATCACTACACATATGGGAGCCTGATAGATACTGGAAGATTTGTCTTCTGCTATATCCAGTCTGCAGATCTACACAGCTCTGCCACACAGCACAGCCCTGTATGGCTGGTAAGGAGATGTGATTTTTCCCTACTATAGTTAAGTAACAGTTACTGGTCTTGTCTTTTCTCCTGTCTGTGACTGGACAGTGCAATAAAAAGTAGTAGATAATGAGGTCATCTGTCTGTTACCATGCTTTTTCCTCCTTACAATGCACTCTCTTTCATGTGAGCATGCAGCAAAGCTGATTGGCTTTTTGTGCTGCTTCTCCCTTACCAAGCCTGAGCTTTGTTGTACAATGGACTGCAAGAGGCTAATACCAAATCAAAACTAGTCAAAATTGCATTAAAGGATAAGTTCACCTTTTAAGAAAAAATAAATACATACACATTTTTTTGCAGGTAAAAATATGTGCATTTACTATTTTTTTTTTTAGGAGACTGGAGAGCATTGCACCAGGGATCAGTAGATTGCTGGTGCCATGCAGGTCTCCTGCAGACCGTCAACGTAATCTGTCTGTTCGTACATCATACGAGTAGACAGTTTTACACTGACAGAAAGAATCAAAGAACTACCAGAGCACTCAACAGTGCCAGGGTAGTTCATTGAGAACTACAAGTCAACAGCTACAAAGGCTGTCGGGACTAGTAGTTTCTCATTCACAGAACTCTGTAAATGAATAACATGGCAAGGCGGACGGATCCCTGCAGGACCGCGGTTTTTAAAAATTGTGACAGCTAGCAGGGGGGAGAAGATCCCCTGCTAGCTTTCACAATGGGGGATTGGGGCGGGAGCAGTAACATGTTACATCTTACACCCTGAATATGGTTGTAACATGTTTTGAAATGTGAACTTATCCTTTAAATAACATACATCATATATGAATTTGCATCCGGAGTTCAGCTTTAAATAGAAAAAATAAATGTAATAAAAAACATTGTAAGCTCCTTATTACCATTTTGTATTATGTAGCTTTGAAGGAATGACCTCTCAGTTTATAGGATCATTTCTGCCTAGGCCCCCATTCACACCTTACACACACTTTGTAGCTAGTCCCTATTCACATTTGAGCATTGATGTGCTTGTAGCCTGGGAACACACAAAAAAGTGCAAAAATGCATGTTACATGCATCTTTCAGGCACTCCCATATTAAAAAAAGAAGCTCCTGTGTGGTACTTCACCAAACATGTAAAAAAAAGCCTCAAAATCACCTACATACTCTACTCTCAAGTGTCAATGGCAGGTTAACACTGGCTGGCGTTGAATATTTGGCAGGGTTGGGGCTCCAAGTTGAATAGACTATGAATTTTCTTGTAGGGTCCACTTAAAGTATTGAGCCCTAATGATTAAAAGAGAAAAATTAGTGTCCTCCTTCCCCTACTCCTCTTTCTTTTACTTTGGAGCTTCCTACAGTAGGTCACAAAGAAGCACGTTTACCCGTCCCTTTGGGTCATTTTTTTTTAATAAATACATGTTTAAATTGTTACTAAACCCACAACAGTAAATTCAGTCTGTATATGCAGTAAAGCATACTTGTTATACTCACTGTGGAACCTAAGGGGTAAACCCTCTGCATTGCGTAAAAAGGCTGTTTGGTCCTGTCTTCTCTGAACCTCCCCTTCTTCCACAGTCCCAACCTATCTACTGATAGTACAGAGCCCTAGGAGACACTCTGCACATGCTCAATTTGGTGTCTTTGCTAGAGAGTTTTTTTGGGGGGAGAGGGTGAATGTGGTCAGCACAGGGCCAATCAGCACTGTCCAGACAGAAGGTCAGGGGTCATACAGCCTCATAGGACAGTCAGAGGAGAATGAAAACTCCTCCTAAAAGGCTTTAACCAGTACTTGGCTGTAAACTGATAAAAGTTACAAGACTGCTATTATATACTGCTGATGAGAAAAGGTATTTAGCAGTTTATGTTTACTAAAGTAATTGCATTTCCATGTTGTGTACTGTGGGAGACCAGATATAGTGAATGCAGGGTCCTGGGTTTAGTAACACATTAAAACAGAAATATGTAGTTTAATAGCTTGCATTAAAATATTTTCTGTGTTTCCTCACTTGGCTGTTAGGCAAAATACCTAGAATGTCTGAACCAAGCCAGTTTGAAAATTCCTGTTTGCAACTCTGGGGAAAGTCTGGTATTAACTGTCTGAAAAGGGATTAAATAGATCCATTTTATCTTCTTTGTGAGGTCTGTAAATTTAGAGGTTGCGAGTATCCCATAAATAATAAAGAAGACTTTAAAAGAATAAGCAGTCAGTTTGATGAAGTTTGCATTTAAGCTACATTTTCTGAGCTGCAATGATCTGCAAAATACCTAGACTATACCACTTTAGACTATACCACTTTAGACTATACCACTTTAGACTATACCACTTTAGACTATACCACTTTAGACTATACCACTTGATTTTGCCTGAATTAGTTGTAAATAAAAAGGTAAGCTGGGTAATTGTAAAAACAAAAAAGCGACCTGTGTCTTTAGAGCGGAAAAAAAAAAACTTAAAGGAAAACTAATATGGTTTCTAGTCAGTTTTATATTTTTATATGTATAATTATATATTTTATATATTGTTGTTAATTATACAAAATATTTAGCAAATAAATACAATGGGGTTGATTTACTGAAAGCAAATAGACTGTGCACTTTTTAAGTGCAGTTGCACTCTTCAAGAGCATTTGCTCCAAAGCTTAACCCCTTCACGCCTAAGGGTAAAACAAATCTAAATACCTAAGCACAATTTTGCAATGTTGACATGTGTTAGTAAAACTGTACATCACAACTACTTTGTACATCCAGGTGAATTATACAGCGTTTTTTTCAGGACAAATTGGGCTTTCATTTGGTGGTAAATGGTAATGGATATCTCCTGATTTTTTTTATTATCAAAGGAAAAATGGCCCAAAATAGTAAAAAAAAAAACATTTTTTTTATTTAGTTGTGTGTTTCTTGTTACTACCATAACCTACCAGCAAACAACAACCCAAAATAAATTCTCCAGCTCTTGACGATTGCAGCGATACCATATATGTGTATGTTATTTGTTGTTTGTACCCGTAGTACAGCCCAGAAACAATAGTGCGCATTTTGATTTTGTCTTTTTTTTGTTTTACCTAAAACACACTGACTCTGACACTAACATTGACACTAAATCCTGACCGTTGACCCTGACCTTTTGACCTTGACCTTTGACCCTGACCTTGACCCAAACAACCCTGGCACTGAACTAGATCAAACTGTGATCTGGGTATTTTTTCTTTATTTTTTCAATATTTATTTATCTTTTTTTTTTTACAAACATTTTTTTCCCTCTATGCCAGGAGTTAGAGAGATACAATATACAGTCAGGTCCATAAATATTGGGACATCGACACAATTCTAACATTTTTAGCTCTATACACCACCACAATGGATTTGAAATGAAACGAACAAGATGTGCTTTAACTGCAGACTGTCAGCTTTAATTTGAGGGTATTTATATCTAAATCAGGTGAACGGTGTAGGAATTACAACAGTTTGCATATGTGCCTCCCACTTGTTAAGGGACCAAAAGTAATGGGACAGAATAATAATCATAAATTAAACTTTCACTTTTTAATACTTGGTTGCAAATCCTTTGCAGTCAATTACAGCCTGAAGTGTGGAACGCATAGACATCACCAGCGCTGGGTTTCATCCCTGGTGATGCTCTGCCAGGCCTCTACTGCAACTGTCTTCAGTTCCTGCTTGTTCTTGGGGCATTTTCCCTTCAGTTTTGTCTTCAGCAAGTGAAATGCATGCTCAATCGGATTCAGGTCAGGTGATTGACTTGGCCATTGCATAACATTCCACTTCTTTCCCTTAAAAAACTCTTTGGTTGCTTTTGCAGTATGCTTTGGGTCATTGTCCATCTGCACTGTGAAGCGGCGTCCAATGAGTTGTGAAGCATTTGGCTGAATATGAGCAGATAATATTGCCCGAAACACTTCAGAATTCATCCTGCTGCTTTTGTCAGCAGTCACATCATCAATAAATACAAGAGAACCAGTTCCATTGGCAGCCATACATGCCCACGCCATGACACTACCACCACCATGCTTCACTGATGAGGTGGTATGCTTAGGATCATGAGCAGTTCCTTTCCTTCTCCATACTCTTCTCTTCCCATCACTCTGGTACAAGTTGATCTCGGTCTCATCTGTCCATAGGATGTTGTTCCAGAACTGTGAAGGCTTTTTTACATGTCGTTTGGCAAACTCTAATCTGGCCTTCCTGTTTTTGAGGCTCACCAATGGTTTACATCTTGTGGTGAACCCTCTGTATTCACTCTGGTGAAGTCTTCTCTTGATTGTTGACTTTGACACACATACACCTACCTCCTGGAGAGTGTTCTTGATCTGGCCAACTGTTGTGAAGGGTATTTTCTTCACCAGGGAAAGAATTCTTCAGTCATCCACCACAGTTGTTTTCCGTGGTCTTCCGGGTCTTTTGGTGTTGCTGAGCTCACTGGTGCGTTCCTTCTTTTTAAGAATGTTCCAAACAGTTGTTTTGACCACACCTAATGTTTTTGCTATCTCTTTGATGGGTTTGTTTTGTTTTTTCAGCCTAATGATAGCTGGCTTCACTTATAGTGACAGCTCTTTGGATCTCATCTTGAGAGTTGACAGCAACAGATTCCAAATGCAAATAGCACACTTGAAATGAAATCTGGACCTTTTATCTGCTCATTGTAATTGGTATAATGAGGGAATAACACACACCTGGCCATGGAACAGCTGAGAAGCCAATTGTCCCATTACTTTTGGTCCCTTAACAAGTGGGAGGCACATATGCAAACTGTTGTAATTCCTACACCGTTCACCTGATTTGGATGTAAATACCCTCAAATTAAAGCTGACAGTCTGCAGTTAAAGCACATCTTGTTTGTTTCATTTCAAATCCATTGTGGTGGTGTATAGAGCCAAAAATGTTAGAATTGTGTCGATGTCCCAATATTTATGGACCTGACTGTATCTCTCCTCCATTCATAGAGAAAAAAAAACAAGGGGGCCGGGCTGCTCAGTGACTGATCAGAGGCTATCACAGCGATCATGTGACCCGGAATCGGGAGTCCCGGGTCCCGATCGTTAGAACGGGACCTGGGGCTCTTAGTGACACCGCGGTCTTTGTGCTGGGAGCGTGCAGTGCGGCGCGCTCCCAGCTCAAAGACGGGTACGCAAATATGCGGCCCCACAGAAAAAAGCCCAGTTCCGTGAAGCCGCATATTTGCGTGATGTCGGAGTCAAGGGGTTAATAAACGGGGTGAGGCTTCGATTTAGAAAGAATACACAAAAACAGCATTTTTGCTTGCACATGCTGGAACAAATGCTATTGCAGAATGCAACTGCACTTACAAAGTTCACAGTCTATTTGCCTTTAGTAAATTAACCCCAATGTGTTTCTAAGGTACTTTGTTTGCAGAACATGTGACAGAACAATACCAATACAATGCAAAACATGAGGGGATCGAGGGCCCTGCTCTTTCGAGCTTACAATCTAGGAGATGAAAGGATACCCACAGTCCTTGGGGGCAGCAAGACATATCTGCACTATACCTACAACCCGGACAAACAAATAGTACATTGAGTTCTAAAACATCACACTCGAGCGCAGGAGGTTATTTCTGGACTATATCTTTCTAATTAGAAAGCCCAGCACCGCTTGCTTACTTTTTTTTTACGTATTTGATCTAATTGAAAACTGATACAATCTTTATCTGCTGTCTGGGAAGAGGTGACTTCTGACACATTCAGCCATATATGTGTAATTTGGTCTCTGGATGTCCAAGGTTATTCATAACATGAGATATTAAGGCTTTTCACAGCATAGCACTAAGACACCTTTGTAAAGTGGTGAAGAGTAGCCTCAGGCATGCCTAATATGAAATGCAAATTGTAAATTTGAAGGATTAATATGCAATATTTTACATTTTACCCAACTAGAAAGAAATAAACACTGTTTAAAAAAAGATACATATTTTAGTCATTTCTAAGTAATTTAGGAACTCTGGTCTACTATAAAAAAAACTGAATATTTAACCAATTCCCTACTGAGCTATAGTTAAAAGACGGCTACAGCGAGTTTCTCCAGTTCTGGGAGGATGTCCATGGACGTCCTCCAAGAACGTACCTCCCATGCGCCCCCTGGGGTGCATATTGAGCATGCTCTGTGACCTATGTGACCAGTTACAGGTGGTTACATGTAAACAGACTTGCTGGTTATCGGAAGTCCTCCCCTCATTCGCTTTGTCTGTGTGAGGAAAGAAGTGCTGATAACTGGCAAGGCTGACAGTACATTGTTTATACTGATAGTCAGAGCACTGATCATCAGTGCCCTGATGATCATTGAAGCCCCATCAGTGCACATCAGCGCACATCAATGTTACTTATCAGTGCCCATCAGTGCTGCCTATCAGTGCTCATTAGTACAGCCTCATCAGTGCAGCTTATCAGTGCCTATCAGTGCTGCCTATCAGTGCAGCCTCATCAGTGCAGCTTATCAGTGCCCATCAGTGCTGCCTATCAGTGCTCATCAGTGCAGCCTCATCAGTGCAGCTTATCAGTGCCCATCAGTGCTGCCTATCAGTGCTCATCAGTGCAGCCTCATCAGTGCAGCTTATCAATGCCCATCAGTGCTGCCTATCAGTGCTCATCAGTGCAGCCTCATCAGTGCAGCTAATCAGTGCCCATCAGTGCTGCCTATCAGTGCTCATCAGTGCAGCCTCATCATTGCAGCTAATCAATGCCCATCAGTGTTGCATATCAGTGCTCATCAGTGCAGCCTCATCACTGCAATCTTATCAGTGCCCATCAGTGCTGCCTATCAGTGCTCATCAGTGCAGCCTCATCAGTGCAGCTTATCAGTGCCCATCAGTGTCACCCAATCAGTGCAGCCTCATCAGGAACCATTAGTGCACACCAGTGAGAAAGACAATTAATGATTTACAAAATTGTGTGTGCAAAAAAAAAAAAAAAACAGAAACTAAGAAAAACTTTTTTTTTCCAAAATGTTTGGTCTGTTTTTGTTTGTTTAGCAAAAAATAAAACACCTAGTGGTGATTAAATACCCCCAAAAGAAAGCACTATCTGTTTCAAAAAATGATAAAAATTTGATAAAAAT
The DNA here is from genome assembly GCF_062004578.1 of Staurois parvus. Lineage (NCBI taxonomy): Eukaryota > Metazoa > Chordata > Amphibia > Anura > Ranidae > Staurois > Staurois parvus. The sequence continues at coordinate 3,368,025 of NW_028318452.1, read as the reverse complement.
ATCAAATGGCAGCACAGAAAAACTGAAAACTGGCCTCAGCAGGAAGGGGGTAAAAGTGCCTGGTATTAAAGGTTAAAAAAAATTGCAAATAAAATATATTTAGATATATATAGATATATTTAGATAACTAAATAAAACTAAATTACATTTCCATCTATTTTTTGCAATGAAATAAAAAAAAAAACGAAAAACATTTGGGCATAGACAAAGTAAATCTGTTTTGGCAATCTCTGTGTGCTGTAACAAGTACGTCTAACATTTAGATGTGCTCACTATCACCCCCTAGATAAATCCCACCTGGTCTGATCCTTGCTTCTGTATGGATCTCAAACTGGTAGACAATTAGACCCTGCATTGTTACACATAAAGCCTCTATGCAGCTCCTGCGATGTCTCTATACTGTTAGGGGATGCTGTATTCTTTATATACAGATACAGTATCAATTCCACTTAAATGCAAATGATCAGAATAAAAGACTTCACTACTAGCCAGCTTTGCACTCATATCCTTGTCATGTATTTATTTACCTATGCAAACATTATGTGTTTCTGTTTGACAACTGATAAGGATAAAATAGCTGTATATTTATACTATTTTTATGTTTATCACGGAGGTCTGATAGCAAGTAGCGGATCCTGTATTAACAAAGGTAAATGTTTTCTTACATGATCTGCTGGCTATGCATTTAGCAACATAAAAATGGCAAACGATGTCCTCACAAATAATGGATTGTACTGTCATAAGGGGACCTTACTGGGAGCAGCTGCTTGCTCTGATAAGCGGAACACGTATGAACAAACCATGAGCCAGCAATTGCACAAAATTGCCTTTACTTTTCAGCAACACCTTCCAGATCGCTGATATTATTGCTGTGAGAAATGAATCTGCATGGGGAAAAGACAATTCTTTCATTTGTTTTGCTTCTTATATATGACAAACAGCCCTGTAAAAATTACCACATTTAAAGTATGACATCCTCCTCCTCTCCTAACCTATGTATTTCTTCTGTATTTCTACAGAGGTATTTCGCTCCATTTTTGTACAGTCAGCTACACAAATTCACTAAGGAAAACCAAGTTATCCTCAAGTGTGCATAGTTTGATTCGGAGTATCCTACTATATCCCTTTCCTATCACAGTTCTAAAACAAAATAAAAATAAAAAAAAACTACAACCCCTAGACTGATCATTGCGAAAGTTGTGTGCTCCTGGCTATAGGAAATGTGGAAATGTGGTGTGCTTGGCTGCGGGAGAAGATCTAGAGGAAAGCCTGGGAAAGATACAAGCGGCTCCTACAGGGCTTGCAATATATAAAAATGTATCATTATTTTTAGGGGACGTCTAATTATTGATGTCTGTCCCTGTGGGAGACTGCAGCTAAAAAGAGGACCAAGATTTTCACTCATAATGCTTCTGTCATCCATTATCTATCTATTTAGTCATATCCAAACCTTGGCAATTGCATGGACTGTCACTTGTAAGCAACTTTTTCCATGAATTCTCTTAGCAATTATTTTACAGCAGGGTAGGTTGCCAGGTCTTTCCCCAACCCCTACCATGCAGGAGATTCCACATGGCCAGGGATGAAACTATGACAATTTTTTAGACAGGAGCCAATTAACCTACCAGCATGTCTTTGGAGTGGGGGAGGAAACCAGAGTACCTGGAGGAAACCCACACGAACACAGGGAGAACATGCAAACTCCATGCAGGAGGTGCCATGGTTGGGAATTGAACCCATGACCCAATTACTTCAAGGCAGAAGTACTAACCACTAAGCCACTGTGCCACCTGTCATCCGTTTTATGATCTGCCAATTAAAATCTACAATGTTGATTACATCCTACTTCAGGACCGACTCTCTGGACTGTGTGTCAGAGGATGTTCCACAGGCATCTCTTACATACGGTGCTGGTAGTAATTTGCAATAGAACCTGAAGGTTGAAGTGCTGGCAAGGAGATTCACTCTACCAGGAATATCAAGTCAGATCCACTACTGACCCATTCTTCCCCACAATGCAACATAATAATTATAAAATCCAATAATTTCTCCAGTTGCCAGGAGCTGTAATTTCAAATGTTACTATAACCCCGGGCAAAATGTATTATTACATTTTGGCAAATGTTCATTCAATTGTTTAATTGTGCAGAAAAAAAAATAATCACAGACATGCCTCAAAACTATTTTCATTCAACACTCCAACACTTAAAAAAATTAAAAGGAAAGAAAACTGTAGTCAGTTGCAACTGTTTTTGCAGATCAAGCAGAGGAACAAAATATGGAATCACTCAATTCTGTTGAAAAATATTATGGAATCATAAAAAAAAAACCACTACAGTACACCATTAGTACTTTGTTGCACCACCTCTGGCTTTAATAACAGCTTGAATTCTCTGAGGCATGGATTTAACTATCGACAAAGAGTATTCTTCATCAATCCGGCTCCAACTTTCTCTTTGCAGGTTGAAGCCTTGCCATGGACCATTTTCTTTCATTTCGACCATAGATTTTCAATTGGATTGAGGTCCAGACTATTTGCAGGCCATGCTATTGGCATTATATGTCTTTCTTGAAAGAATGTTTTCATGGCTTTTGCCCTATGGCAAGATGTATTATCATCCTGAAAAATTATGTCATCATCACCAAACATCCTGTTAGGGATCCGGGTATGACCAGAAATGTGTGGACTGACACAGGGAAGTAGCAGGCTTCAAGAACACAGGCGTAGTCAGGCTGGAGAGGTGGAATGGTCAGGCAGGCCGTAAGGTACTGTCAGGTGCCACCTGGCAATGTCTCTAGCAGCCCACAGCACGGATTTCCCCAGGGCGCGGGGTCTAAGTACCAGCTTGCTATTCACCAGGGCCCCTAATGGTGGGGATGGACTTGGTGCAGACTGGAACCAGGTCGCAACCCCTGAGTGCGTCCGGCTGTGGTAGAGAGTAATGGCAGGGGAGTACAGGAACGGAGTCTGATGGGAAGAGACAGGCAGACTTACCAAAGGTGATCCGTGCGGGATGGATGGATCGTCGGGTGAAGTAAGCATAGTCAGACAGGCCGGGTCGGTATCGTGCGGGCAGCGTGGTACTGGAGGAGCAAGCAGAGAATGGTCGGGGTCACAAACCAGGTTCAGCAGGTAGTGGGCAGCGCGGTACCGAGGATCAGGCAGAAGGATGGTCAGGCAAGCCAGGGGTTCAACAGGAGAAGTCAGCAGAGGTCAGGATCAGGCAGGGTCGGCAACAAATCAGATCGTCAGCAGAACAGGATACCAGGTACAGGGGCTCATGGGAAACATACACCAAGGCCCAGATCACAGGCCTAGTCATTCCTTATATGCACCTCCTGCAATCAGCCTCAGGTGTTTTGGCTGATTGCAGGAATGAGCCTCTGGTTGCTGAGAGCACCCGCTGGCCAGCCCTGGAACTGCAACCCACAAGGCAGGTGAGTCCCACCACTATTGGCGAGTCCATTCCTGACACATCCTTCAATGACTGTCATCTCCCCCGTACCTTTACCTGACATGCAACCCCATATCATCAATGATTGTGGACATTTGCATGTTTTTTTCAGGCAGTCGTCTTTATACATTTAATTGGAATGGCACCAAACAAAATTTCCAGCATCATCACCCTGCCCAATGCAGATTCGTAATTCATCACTGAATATGACTTTCATCCAGTCATCCACAGTCCATGATTGCTTTTCTGTAACCTTGTTTTTTTCTGTTTAGGTGTTAATGATGGTTTTCATTTGGCTTTTCTGTATGTAAATCCCATTACTGTCTTACAGTTCGGTCACAGACATTGACTCCAGTTTCTGCCCATTTGTTCCTCATTTGTTTTGTTGTGCATTTTCTGTTTGCAAGGCATATTCTATCTTGACGCTTTGATGTCTTCCTTGGTCTAGCAGTACGCTTCCCTTTTACAACCTTCCCATTTGATTTGTACTTGGTCCAGATTTCAGACACAGCTGACTGGGAACAACCAACGTCTTTTGCAACATTCCGTGCTGATTTACCTTCTTGAAGACGTTTTATAAATCTCTCTTTTGTTTCAACTGACATCTCTTGTGGTGGAGCCATGATTCATATCAATCAGCTTGGTGAAAAAGCTCACCAAGGTGTGCAAGCACTCTTTTTTAACTACAGACTAATTAGTAGATATAATCTGATGTTTGTTTTAGAACTGCAAAGTACATGGTGATTCCATAATATTTTCCTCAGAATTGAGTGATTCCATCTTTTTTTCCTCTGCTTGATCTGCAAAAACAGTTGCAATTTACTACAGTTTTCTTTCTTTTTTATTTTTTTAAGTGTTTCTTAAAGCCAAAAGATTGGAATGTTAAGTGAAAATAGTTTTGAGGCATGTCTGTGTTTGTTTTGTTTTCTACACAATTAAACAATTGAAAGAACATTATCCAAGAGTGGTGATTCCATACTTTTTGCCAGGGGTTGTAGCACAACCATCTTCAGGTGGAGTCTGGCATCTTTGCCTACTAATCAGCTATTATGTATAGTAAGAATAACTACAGTGCATCATTTAGTATGTTGGTGTAATGGGTGTATCTGTGTATTTTGCTACGCAGAGGGAACAGATGATGATATTTGAAAATTGTAGAACTATTGAGTCTGCTATTTTAATTTTCATATGTACTTTGTAATAATTATTATGTCTCTTTCCCCTAGGCAGTATAGTCTATCTGGGCATGATGATGGGAGCATTCTTTTGGGGAGGCCTAGCAGACAAAGTTGGGAGGAAACAGTCTCTACTAATATGCATGTCTGTCAATGGATTCTTTGCCTTCCTGTCCTCCTTTGTTCAAGGATATGGATTATTTCTAGTCTGTCGATTACTTTCTGGCTTTGGGTAAGTTGACATTTTTTCTACTATATATATTTAGTCAGTGAAAGAAGTCACAGAACTAAACATGTACATTATGATAGACTTGGTGTTGGTCCTGAGGCCCAGAGGCTTTGCAGAGCTTTGGGTAAAAATAAATCTTTAATTCCAAGATCCACATCTTACCCGGGAGCCAAACCTCATTATGGCTGTCTGTTTTTGGGAACCCTGAGCTAGTGCTTCAGACAAGCAGATGTGTTGTGTTATGCATTGAAACTGTGTTTGTTTGCTGCCTTGTACAGGTAAAATTTTCAGGTGCAGGTCAAACCTTCTTGGACTGTTCCTGGGTGTCTTTGCCTCATGCAGGGTTTACCCTCTGCTTGTACCATTTGTGTCTGTCCCCTTTAAAACTTGGTGCGTGGCCAGTGACATAAAGAAACAGACACCTATTTTTGAACAATATGGAGGACCTTGTGAAAACAGCTCATAGTGGTAAATGCTTACCAGAAAGAAGCCAAACAGTTAACTGCCCGGCAGATCCAACAGCTTACAATATCCTTCCAGGCTTCCTTGAAGGCATAGCAGCAACTGAATCTGTCTCTAAGGTAGCAGAGACAGACCCTATTATAAAGGTTCTAATCTGTGTTATTCACAAAGACTGTAGCCAGCTTTTAATAGTTTCAGTTTTGTCCATTAGATACTTTATGACCCCTGCCCAATGTTGTAGCCCATAGGCTACCTGTCACTGGGCGAGTATCTCTTGCCGATTGATAGGTAAACATGGAGGTAGGGATCACTCGGTGATGTCATTTTAGTCTTGACTGGTATTTCCACCTAAAAAAGGTTCAGGCAGTTCTAGATTCAAGTCTTAAATGCTAAGTTAACAGGCAATCCAAAAAATGTGCAGTAGGTCTGGAAGAAGCCTAGTATTTGGTCTACATTATTGGGCAGGAGTCCTAAAACCTCTAATGGACAAGACTAAAGCATTTAAAAGCTGGCCACAGTCTTTGTGAATAACTCAGGTTACAGCCTTTCTAGGGTTTGTAAGAGACTAATAAAGGTTTGTGCCTAACTTTACTACTGTAGCAGCTCCACTTACTGATCTCAGCAAAGAGAATACATTCTCATGATAAAATTGAATAAAGAGGCAGAGAGAGCTTTTCAAAAACTGAAGCTAGCACTGTGCAAAGGACCAGTGTTAACTGTCACGGATCCACGATCCCCGCCACCAACATGCGACAATCGCACAACCGCGACTAACAATAATACGTCACGCCCACAGCGTCAGACCCCAGACCTTCTCACCAAACTCGTGACCGAAGGACCGGCTGATCTAAAACCGCGGTGTGACGTGCATAACAAGGCCACACTCAGCTGCACCCAGCACAGCGATTGCCCAGCTAATGGACTACAATCGGTGCCTGCAGCCTAAATGCGCTTGTTACTGGGTCGGTTTAATTACGCAACTAACCCTCTACTGCCACCACCACTTTTGTCGGAGACTGGGAAACTCCCGTTATCAAATATACACTATAATGATTGAAATATTGATCTATATAGCATGGCCCGCGGACCTGTTATACAGAGATATACCAAACAGTAGCGTCTCTTCAAAGGCAGGGATTCGTGAATTGCAAGTAAGCGCTTAGAAACAGTTTAACACTTTCAGAAAGAAAGATTTATTATTAAAAGGGTCAAAACAGGTGCGATAAAATATTTACAAAGAGATGTCACAAAAATATATATATATGTATATAAAGACACAGCAAAGAGATAACTAGGAAGAAGATTACAGGGTTAAGTTACTTGCCCATATGCCTGGGTTTGCAGATCCAAGTCATAGGGCAGGGTGATTTCTTGATCTCCTTTTGTTACGATGTTGCTGGGAGATCTCTGTGTGTGTGTGACTAGCTCTAACTCACTTGTCTCTTCTTAAAAGTCCCTCTCAAAGGGGGGCTCTGACTACACGTTTTGGGAGTGGTCAGTGGGAAACTCTGTATTTATTTATTTATTTATTTATCGAGTTTATATAGCGCCAAAGGGTTTGCTCAGCGCTGTACAATAGAGGGGGGACAATACATGAAACAGTACAGTAACATCAAACAGCACACAAGGGGTAAGAGGGCCCTACTCTTTCGAGCTTACAATCTAGGATTAACTATAGCCTCATAATACAGGACATGAAACATACGGTTGACCTGAGGAATGTGCAATTACTCTGGTCAGTTTGATAATGTGTGGGCTTACACCGTTTTGGGTCAATGCTTCCCAGCCCTCTGAGAAATGCTGCCTTATCAGACGTAGGTGAGAAAGGTGACAGTTTCCCCGGACTGCTGGCCCCACCAGGAATGTTTCTCCTGGGCTGACCCCCACCATCTGTCAGGAGATATTGTTTGTCTCTCAGGACTGGAAAGGGGGGGATGTGAGGAATGATCCAGGAATACCTCAAAAAACAGAAAAGAACAAGAAAAAGAAGAACTCCGCTTCCAGCTCTGATGAGCTAGTTTGTTACATTAACCACCCCCGACTTCAGTCAGTAATTTTTTGTATAGATACCTCTTATGTTGGTATGGGAGCAGCCTTGTCACAGAAAATTAATGGGGAAGCACATTTGTAAGGGTAGGGTAGTGGTTCTTTGTCATGTTCTCCATGACACACTTTGGTTTTCTACTCTGTCTCCGCCCGTAATGACGGCGATCATCCATGAGCGGAACAGTCCACACCCATGAGTGAACCTCTGTCTGAGCCTTACAGCGGATGTCAGTCCATCCTCATTGGAGAGAGCTGCATCTGCACTGCACGCCATCTTGATTATTTGAGCTGTTCACAGGTTGCTCCAATGTAAGTGTGCTACATTAAAGTATTTCTGTTTTTATCACACATTCACCTGGAGCCCTGCTCTTTTGCATGTCCATGAGGGATTCCCCATAGCTTTGGCGAGGTGTTGCTAGAATTGCTTGTGTTCCACTCCATAGTGATCCAGCTGCAGATCTTGTTATGGACTATAACATATATTTTACACTGTTTATATTTAATTTTATATATATATTTTTTTCATTTACACTACTCTGTTTCCATTGTAGTCTATGAGTGCGCTGAATTGGCTGGCTTGTTATTGTTTCAAGTAGCTATTTCACTTATTATCTATGTCCTCCATGGCACCTAGCAAGGGTCACATGAGAGGCCTACCCCAGGGTTGGTTCTGAGCTACGCTAAGCACCTGAAACAGGGTCTCTCTCTCTCTACTTCACACACATGGGGAACATTTACTTTAGTGCCATTTGCACCAATACATTGGGACAAGGCCGAGGTTGCTGTCAGGGAGTTCTCGACCTTAAGGCAGGCCTCTACTCTTTGAGATGGACGTACACCATGAACACTTGCACAACAACTGTTCTCCAGTTAAGTCTCGGGTTCCCGTGTAAATGTACATCTTCCCACCATAGCTTGCATTTAGGCGGGCAGGCCGAACACTGATCACAACCACCTGCCCAGTGTCCACTACCAGTCCCAGTAGCAGAATGGAACCCCACCATGCAAATAGCGCGGGCTCCAATGTGCACTTGACTTTGATTCTTGAACTTCCATACCTCTGTAGAGGATGGAGACCAGTGCAGTTCCATTCTGGTTGCTGTGGGAGACCAAATGTGACATAGGGAGTGCTGACAACATCTCCCTCACAGCTAGAGGCAATTCCATCTATAACAGGCAGATGTTCCGACAAGCTGCTTACTAGCTGTACCTTCATTGCTTGTGGCAACCACATGTATAACCTGCACTAGAATGACTCTTAACATGCTGACTCTTGATACCCTATGTGCTAGTAACCCAAGCGGTAGACTAAGTGCAAAGTTGTGCTTGTTACTTGCATTACGCCCCTTTTAAAGGACTTTAGACTAGACGGATGACAAAGTTTCAAAAACTTTATTTACAGTGTAGAACAGCATACAGTCCAGAAACACAAAGTCCAAAGAACAACAGAACTTTTCCTAATTACTTTCAACAACAGTCATTATTGCTAATTACCTAGTCCCTAAACCTAACCAGGCTATGTGCTGCCTCAGAGTACCTGCAATGGCAGAGTCCATGTGGTTACCGCATCCAACAGAGGCATACTCCAGCAGCAGGTGACTTCGGATCGGACCCCAAGTGTTGACGACATTACATCTTGATGGCAGGCTGTGTCTTTGGCCCTCTTCCAGATGTAGCTCTCTCTTTGGGGATCCAGGGAGACAACTAAGACCGTGGACAAGAAGCAAGGCTAGACAATGGCAACTGCAGCGACAGACCTGTACTTGGCCCACTGCCCACTTTTATATCCACAGGTGCAGTGGGTCGGACCCAAAGATCCCACCAAAATCCAAAGAGCCAGGAAAAACATTAACCCCTACCCTCCTGTCCAGAACAGCACCTAACTAATTTCATCATGCTTATACATTAAGTAGCATACAGTATGTTATCTGAAAATTAACCCTTCAGAAAGGAACTATTGAATAGTGGCAAGGAATGTCTGGCCATAAAGTGGGCACTAGAGTCACTGCAGTAATATCTTTTTGAGCATACAGATCTGATTGATTACAGCCCATTCTCCACTAACGCAGATCATTTGGAGCAAAGAGAACACTGCAAGAGTCATAAGATGGTTTCTGCTCCACATCATTTTACATGTTATGTAGAACACAAGCAAGGGACCCAGCAAAAGGAATGCTTATGGAGTGTCCACTATATTTTAACAAAATGTGCTTCTTTCTACAAGTCTAAGCAGAGGGAGAGGGTATGTGAAGCATTGTCTGGCAGGATTATGGATGGTGTATGTATCACCTAGGTTTTTCACATGCACAAATTGATGTGCTCCAGGGTTTATACCTTATGTGGCAAAAAATGTTTTGTTTTCTCAGAATCTTAATAGATTCTATTCTGAGACCCAAAGCCTTGAGGCACTGTAGAGCTTTGGGTGGAATGAAATTTCAATTCTTTGGTCCACCTCTTACCCAGTAGCAAAGACCTCTTTATTAGTCTGAGCTGTTCATAGGCCTCTATAAGCGTGAGTTCAGTGATGCTCAGTGTTCTTTTTCTCCCTCTCCCATTCTCCGCTGTTGGAGCCTGCTGCTGTATGAGGACATTATGGACAGGTGAAGGTCTTTCTTGGAGACAGTGTCCAGACTGTATTTCATACATAGATGTAGGCTGGCTCTACTTTGACTGCTTTCTTCCCATTGAGACATATGGAAAATACATTGTTCAGTAGTCCCAGCCAATACATATTCAGTGCTAGGAGTTTGGAGCTGATAGTAGTGGTAGTAGTGATGCCTACCCTAAGGCCCCTTTCACATTACCCTTCCTGTAACTCTGTACTGGCCCTAATACTAAATCCTGTCATTCATTTCCGCAAAACCATCCACATCAAATACCAAAAATTTCTGTGCTGAAAGATACCAGCTCCTGAGTCCTGATGCTGTACCCTTCTTATTTAATACCAATTTATGCATGTCACTTAAATTAAACATTCTAACATTTGCAGCACACATAACAGAATACAGGAAAAAGGAACATTTCTCAAAGCTGACTGCTATAATGGCTAAATATGTATGAATTCACAAAGTAAACAGAAACTGCAATAGCAGTATGATAGAATCTAGAATGCTCAGAGATTCTTCAAATTTAAGTTTAATCAAATTATACATCTCAGCTAAGAAAATGTGGAATTGCACAAATATAAAATATGGGCACGTTAGATCAATGCACTTTCGTAGCATGGAGGCGATTCACTCTAATAAACCTAATGATAACTGGCTTTCTCCAAAAGCATATTGATCATTTGTGGCTTTAATTAAATGAAGCCATTGATTGCCGTCCCCTGTAATAGCTTATCTCACATGGAAAAAATCACAATCATTCTGAAAAGAGTGTATAATGTTTTTACTGCACATTTTTCTGTATCAGCATGTATTTTCAGAACTGGAATCCTGAATGTCAATAAGTTGATACCACATCAATGGAAAACAAAATATTCCATGCACATCTTTAAGTGCTTAAATGAAGTGCATTGATGTTTATCGGATTTCCTTAAAATTGATGCCGTGACATAATAATGTCCAAGGTTTAAGGCATGTAAGATTTAATTGCAGTTGTAACTATTGCTGTTCACTACTGTAATTTATCACAGCATTAATCTGTCCCAATCCAATGATTGTTTATGTTAATTAAACTCACCTGATAACAAGCACTCTCAACAATTTAGACTCAAAAATCCAAAGTATCCACACACAAATACTGTAGACTATGGCTGGCCATAGACCGGGCCCTTTATCGGCTGAATTGTCGGGCTCCAATGTGCACTTGACTTTAATTCTTGAACTTCCATACCTCTGTAGAGGATGGAGACCAGTGCAGTTCAATTCTGGACGATAAACGAAAAATCGGTTGTTGCCGATGCTGACACCAATGTCTTTCGTGGATTTTCCAGCATGACCGATAAAAATAAACGAGAAGATCCGCGAAAAACGGCCGATGGGCTGGCCCCACTAACGGCGTGAATATCGTCCGATTTTTTGTGCGGGTGAAAATTCAGCCGGTAAACGACCCGTCTATGGCCTGCATATGACAAACATAATCTGGTTTCATAATGTCATTTTCTCACTCTCTGTATATCACTGCAATGACAGTTGTTTTTCAGGGCCCACTTAAACTGTAAACCTCTTTTTATTTATTTTTTTTAAATCATTTGTTTAGCATACACTTTGCTTCTAGTTTATATCTGTTATACATGCTAGATTGTTGAAAATCATTTTTAATTCATTGTTCATGGTCACACACTATTCAGACTTCAGCCAGAAGAACATTTTAGTGACCGGACCTCCTTGAATTTTAATTCAATACCCCTGGTCTATACCAACAAAAAGTCAAGCTGATAAACACTGCTTTACTCTAGGTTCACACCTAAGCGTTTTCTGCAACGTTTTGCAGAAAAGTAGCACAGTCCATTTAAAATAATTTCCTATGGGACATGTTGACAACTCTGCATTTTCACCCGGTGCGTTTTTTGGAAAGTATCAGGGACTTTTTTAAATGCAAAAAGTTGTGTTTTTGGTTCTATAGACTTAAATGGAAATGCTGCAGAAAAGCATGTATTGCATTTTTGCTGTGTTTCTGTCGTGTTTTTGATGCATTTTAAATCTGCCTACCAACAAGAAAAGAAAAAAAAAAAAAAAGGAATCAAAAACACAGCAAAAACACAGGTGCAAAAATGCAAAATGCAATGCAGAAACAGCTCAAACGCAACCTGCATAGGTGTGGACCTAGCCTTAGTAAGGGCCAGTTCACATTACATGCAGTGACAGACGTTTTACCGCATGGTAAAATGTCTGTCACCGCAGGGACACATGGGAAAGAATTGTTTCCTATGTATCGCAATCACACTGCAATGCAGCCTAGTACTGCAGCATGCTGTTGTAAAATGCAGACATGCTGCATGTTATCACAGTGAACCGAGCTGTGTGTTTTGTACACTTCACATAAAGTTTGTAAAAAAAAAAAGGGGGGCTGTATGATGCACTGAATCACATATCACACTGCCCCCTAGTGCAGCCAGCAATGCAGAGCGGCCGGATTGGTGATTCGTTCCTGCTGCTGTGTGTTGCAATACGAATTCTCCCTTAACCCCTTGGCGCCAGCACCTCCCGGCCCTTTAAGGGTTTCAGAAGTCGGGAGGCGGGCGGGGTTTTAGGTCATGTGACTGTCATGATTCACTTTCACAGTGCTCACATGATCAGGAAAGGTCCCAATCACAAAAGGAGATCTGGACCTTTCCGTGAGTAACGGACATGTGCTAGGAGCGCGCAGGGCGCGCGCTCTCAGCACATTTTTTTTTTAATTGCACGCAAATGTACGGCCACTCAGCGTCAAGGCCCAGATGCCGGGAGGCCGCACATTTGCGTGCGCTTGGCGTGAACAGTACTACTATGTTACACATCCATTGTCTGTGTCTTTGCCCTTAAATATTATATCTCTACCTCGCTCCATAGATAGGGGGTGCTTTTTATAGTCAGCTTCACCCTCCTTCAGTATTATTATTTATTCTTATCACATGTATACTGCTGAAGCTGATCATAGCCTGATCTTTTCATCTATCTTGATGTGCATCTGCCAAGATCTGCACACATTTTGGAATAAACTGATTGTAAAGCTTGACTTTGTTTTTCATTAACCTGCTCTTTTCAATTGTTTTGCGCAGTGCGGCCCCAATACTCCTCTTCTCAGGTCACGTAATGGCGCTCTTGGCTCTTCCCCTCCCCCGCCAAGTGCCCTCATAGGAAGCCACTTCCTATGAGGGCACTCGTGCGTGCTCGGTCCCAAACAGGGCTGTTTGAGGATATTCAGACATACAGCCCAGCTCGTCCCCTCCCCCCACTCTCTGCTCACAGGTTTTGACTGACAGCAGCAGGAGCCAATGGTTCCAATGGAACGGAGAGGGAAGAAGAGTTGCTGCAGATGTGCACTATTAAAAGTATTTTTTTTTACTTTAATGCAGAGAATACATTAAGGTAAAAAACCTTTTAGCTTTTCACCCACTTTAAGGCTCCAAGCACATTAGTGCAAAAAAAAAAAAATGATTTTGTTGCGATTCTATTAGAAAAACTCTCAGTTTCATTTACTGACCTGCATATACAAAATTGCTTTAAATAAAAGATCCACTCACTTTTTCCTTATGTAGAGATTTTAGGGTGTATTTATGGTAATTTTGGTTATTAAATTTGTTGATCTTTGTATTATTTTCCATTTTTGATTGTGTATTTCATCATCATAGTGGTGGGCAGAAGGGGAGGCTGCCCTGAGCACAGTGGTACCATATGGGGTGGGGAATCATTCTAGACAAGAATGGTCAGAGTCATTCCACTTTTGTTGAGAAAAAAACAACACTGGTTTTCCCAGTGGGCCAATCATACAAGCAGGAAATTACATTTTTGGAGGTGTTTTATACACTAAGTAGTGGGAAGGTACAGTGTGGGGCGGTGGCAGAGAAGACACACAGACCGGTTTCAATAAAATGTAGAACTTGTATTGAAGAAAATGCAAAACGCAAAACATCCTAGGCAGGAAAGCACTGCCAGGGAAACACTCACATTTCAGTTCACATGCAAAGATACAGTGGGAGAAGATGTTCCTACAGTATATGTTCAGAGGGCAGAGTGCAGCCTGGCTGGTCCAGTCCAGTCCCAAAAGGGAAGGCTTCCTACAAGGATGGTGGGTCTCTAACCTGTTCCTTCTCGTAAGGAAAATTTCCCTGGCACTAACAAATCTCCCTGACAGGCGGGGTCCATCTCCCTACTCTATCCACGTGGGGGCAAGGACTTATAAAGGGCTCTGCTGACCCAAGATGGCCACCAGAGGTCACCTGGGTGCAACTTAGCCAACCTGAATGCTGCTTCTTAGACCCAGGAAACCATAGAGAAACCTTGCTTCCCTTGGCTTCCTCTCCAGCTGTGGTAGCACTCAAGTCGAGCACCACCTACAGTAGAGAAAATAGACTGCACCTGCCTACAAACTGAGTGCAGAATGCCTCTGGGATGCTATATTGCATTTCATTTTACAGAAAATATGTGTAGCAATTGTATATGCTGCATTAATTTTTTTTTGCTATATTTACCTCCACAAATGTGCATTTGTGCGTTATAGTGTTACTAAACCCAGGACCCTGCATTCACTATATCTGGTCTCCCACAGTACACACAACATGGAAATGCAATTATGTTAGTAAATATAAACTGCTAAATATCTTTTCTAATCAGCAGTTAGAACAGTCTTCTATCAGTGTCCAGCAGAGCACTTCATTGAAGCTTGTAGGAGTAGTTTTCATCCTTCCCTGATTGTCCTATAAGGCTGCAGGTCCCCTGACCCTCTGTCTGGACAGCGCTAATTGGCTTTGTGCTGATCACATGCACTCTTCCAAGAAATAAAAAAAACTCTCTAGCAAAACACACCAAACTGAACATGTGTAGTTGCCCCAAAGGCTCTGCTCTATCAGCAGATGGATTGGGGAATGTGGAAGAAGGGGAGGATCAGAGAAGATATGATCAAGCAACCTTTTGCAATGCAGAGGATTTACCCCTTAGGTTCCACATTGAGTATAACAAGCGTGCTTTACTACATATAAAGACTGATTTTACTGTTGTGGGTATTGTAACACTTTAACTACTGTGATGTAAATATGCTGCCTGCCTACATGGTATAGATGGGGGGCTGGTCAATGATGTGAGTGACGTGTTAATTGGAATTGTTGGTAAGTAATTTGGTGAATCAACAGCTCCTGTTTTAAATAAATGTTATATTACTTTTTAATTAGAATGGTGGATGGCTTTAATAAGTCTTTGGCAAAGAATACACAAGCTTCATTTTCAAGCAAATGACCCACAGGTGAATTTACAAGTAATAATTTTTATGAAATAGGACTTCTCTCTGGTCAATTACTTGTTATGCATTAATTCATATTAGCATGGTTGTAGAACTGACAATTAGCATGGTTGTATAGCTGACAAGATGTGTAGAATAATATTTTTCCTGTATAGTCATGATTAAAGTGTAGCTCTGGGCAAAGCTTTCATTTTGGACACCGAGGAATAAAGTGAAGAGAAATCTAAAATTTAAGAGTTGTCCTCAGAACAAAAGGGGAGATCTTTCAATGGGGACAAGTAAAAGAAAATTTCACCAGTGGTATACAGACAGCAAAAACTAGCAGGGGCTTTAACGCATCTCCACATTATCCTAAAGCTGGCCAAAAAAATGGCTTTATACTCCCTTTAAAGTGAAATTCGTTCAGAAAAAAAATCACTGGCCACTTTATTAGATAAACCTTACTAGCGCCAAGAAAATATCCCCCACACCATTACACCACCACCACCACCATCCTGAACCATTGATAAAAGGCAGGATGATATACACTATATTGCCAAAAGTATTGGGACGCCTGCCTTTACACGCACATGAACTTTAATGGCATCCCAGTCTTAGTCCGTAGGGTTCAATATTGAGTTGGCCCACTTTGCAGCTATAACAGTTTAATCTCTTCTGGGAAGGCTGTCCACAAGGTTTAGGAGTGTGTCTATGGGAATGTTTGAACATTCTTCCAGAAGCGCATTTGTGAGGTCAGGCACTGATGTCTGATGAGAAGGCCTGGCTCACAGTCTCCCCTCTAATTCAGCCACTGGATAAAGAGAAAACAGGTGGCGCACACACCTAGTGCATTATCCAAGGTTTATTGTAAAGAGTAAAAAATAATAAACACGCACTGTCAGTGCGGTATCACCAGCAAGGCTCCCACTTTTCATCCATTACACATCTGCATCAGAGGCTGGTCATTAGCTCTGAGGAAAGGGATTCGTCCCCGAAACGCATCAGCCATTTGACCACACTGACAGTGAGGACACTTTGCCTGCCGTTGTGGCCATCGTCATTTTTCTATGCTTTTTAGATACATGCTTCATTTGTGAGTATGTTTTTATTATTTTTTACTCTTTACAATAAACCTTGGATAATGCACTAGGTGTGTGCGCCACCTGTTTTCTCTTTATCCAGTGGCTGATTTCCCCGTCTGAGGAGGGCTGAACCCCTGAAGCATTTCCTTTGGTTTTCGCTGTCCTGATACCCTTGGCTTCCCTTTTGGCTGTGCATATCCTGAGGCACTGGAGAGTACATACGATATCCGGTTCGGTTCCACTCTAATTCATCCCAAAGGTGTTCTATCAGGTTGATATCAGGACTCTGTGCAGGCCAGTCAAGTTTCTGCACCCCAAACTCGCTCATCCATGTCTTTATGGACCTTGCTTTGTGCACTGGTGTGCAGTCATGTTGGAACAGGAAGGGGCCATCCCCAAACTGTTACCACAAAGCTGGGAGCATGAAATTGTCCAAAACATCTTGGTATGCTGATGCCTTAAGAGTTCCCTTCACTGGAACTAAGGGGCCAAGCCCAACCCCTGAAAAACAACCCCACACCATAATCCCCCCTCCACTAAAATTTATACTTGGCACAATGCAGTCAGGCAAGTACTGTTCTCCTGGCAACCGCCAAATCCAGACACGTCCATCTGATCCTAGACAGAGAAGTATGATTGGTCACTCCAAATAACATGTCTCCACTGCTCTAGAGTCCAGTGGTGGTGTGCTTTACACCACTGCATTCAACGCTTTGTATTGCACTTGATGATGTAAGGTTTGGATGCAGTTGGTTGGCCATGGAAACATATTCCATAAAGCTCTCTATGCACTGTTGTTGTGCTAATCTGAAGGCCACACAAAGTTTGGAGGTCTTTAGCTATTGACCTTGAAGACAGTTGGGCGACTTCTGCACACTATGCGCTTCAGCATGCACTGACCCCGCTCTGTCATTTTATGTTGCCTACCACTTGTTGGCTGAGCTGCTCCCAGTTGGAATATTTAGTAGCAATAAAATTTCATGGATTGACATATTGCACAGGTGGCAACCTATCATGGTACCATTCTTGAATTCACTGAGCTCCTGAGAGCGACCCATTCTTTCACAAATGTTTGTAGAGGCAGTCTTCATGCCTAGGTGCTTGAGTTTATACACTTGTGACCATGGAGGTGATTGGAACATCTGAATCCAATGATTTGGAGGGGTGTCCCAATACTCTGGGCAATATAATATATATATATGTATATATACACAGTATATACTTATATAGGATCCTAGTAAGTTCTTGTCTGGATCCTGGAACCCGGAGGCTTTAGAGAGATTTAGGTGGAGTAAAGCTTCCTTTCCTAGGTCAACATCTTACATATTAGCTAGACCTTATTATTTGCCTCAACTATCCACTTGCCTTTTTTACACGTGAGCTGAGGCTCTCACTTTTTCTGCTGTGAGAGCCGGCTGCTGCATGAAAAGAATGACTACTGATGGGTGAACGCTACAGAGGTCCCAGAGCTTCCTGTTTATTTTGGGTAACCCATTAGGGGGCACTATGTTAACCATAAACAAACTTGAATTGTATAACAAGGATTATTTCAAATTTAACTGCAAATTAATTTCTGTAGAGATTAGGGAGTGATTGGCTGTAAAAATGAGCCCAATGTAGGAATAGGTGATTACAGCATTATTCTGTAATCACATACACAGCCCCAGTTATAAATAACATGATTATTAATATGACTACTATGATTGTAAGTAAAATTCACCCCTTTATTTGTGTAGCGCTATTTTCAAGCATCTTTCCAAAGATGAGATTTCTAGTACACTTAACTTAAAACCTACTTGAACATTTAGTGTCGGTTCACACTACTGTGACCTGAAAGTTGTGCGGCTTATGGCGACTTCCTGGTGAATTGATGCGATTCTACTTTGATGTGATTGATGTAACTTGAAGCAACTTTGAAGTGACTTTCATGCTATGCGACTTTGCCTTTGGCCATGGAATTTGAATTGTCGAAAATTTCTCGACCGATCCAATTTCTGTGTAAAGGATTGCTGGTTGCTAAGGAGTGGGCTGGCAAGCCGGCCGCCACGACCTTAACAACTGATTACTCATCAGCTGTCAATGGGATTTCCCACTGACAGCCAAAGGTAATAATAAAGAATTCCGGCAGGTAAAAATGTGGAAAAAAACTGTGTAGGGGCTCCCCCCCTTTGTCCATACCAGGCTCTTCTGGCCTGGTATGGATTTTAAGGAGAACTCTAGATCAAAATTGCATGGGGTCCCCCCAAAATCCATACCACACCCTTATCCAAGCATGCAGCTCAGCAGGTCAAGAAATCAGTGATCCCCCCCCCCCCCCTCCTGAACCATACCAGGCCACATACACCCATGTTGATGAGGACAAGGGCCTCTTTCCCACAACCCTGGGCTGTGGTTGTAGGGGTCTGTGGAGGGTGACTTATTGGAATCTGGAAGCCCCCTTTAATAAGGCCCCCAGATCCCAGCCCCCCTCTGTGAATGAGTATAAGGTACATAGTACACCTACTCATTCCCCAAAAAAGTGTCAAAAGAGAGTAAAAACACAACAACAGTTTTTGACAAGTCCTTAAAAAAACTAAAAAAAAACTTGTCCCCCCGAACTAGATCCAACATCAGTCATGATGAACACTGCTGCCGACCCGAAAAAAAAAAGAGCTCCGCACCCGATAAAGGCCTTCGCCATTTGACAGCTCCACCATCTGATAGCTCTTACATAAGCTAAGGGGCATAGCCACCCAGTGACATCGCCGGGTGACCCGGCCCCTTGTGATGTCATTGACCTAGCATGCCCAGGTCGATGATGTCACAAAGGAGCAGGGTCACCCAGTGGCTTCACCCCTTAGCTTATTTAAGAGCTGTCAGGCAGCAGGTGCCTTCATCGGGTGCTCGCTTCTCCCTTCAGCACAGTCAGGGTTGGTGGGGGAACCCCTCCTGCTGAGCTATTGTGTTCTCCCATCTGGGGGAGAGAACAAGGAGCCGTCCCTGCCAGGAGAAAACAGTGATAATTGCTAATGGCTATAACAGCTGGCAATAATCACATGCTAAAAATCTGACATGTTGGTTGTACCCAAGCTGATTGATGGATCAGCTTGGGTACAATCAGCCTGCCCGTACTAAGTTGATCGATGGATCAACTTGGATACAACCAGCCTACCTATAGATGGATCCACTCTCGGGGGTCCCTGGTGAACCGGCCGACATTCAATCCATCGATGGCCCGCATAAGTTCACCTTTAGTAACATGTTGCACATTACTCCTGTATTTAGGTTGTAACATGTAACATCTTACTATGCCGCATCCCCCCAGTTCCTCCTGTGACAGCAGTTCTTCTCCCTGCACCCGATGTCACTTTTCAAAATTGGCACGACTATGAGGGGCTCCGCATACAGAGCCACATCATTCATTCACAGGGAAAGTCCTGTCTTCCAGTGCAGTAGACCTCTTGTAGTTCTCAAAGGACTGAGAGGGCACTGATGAGCACCCTTGTAGTCCACTGACATGTCTTCCAGCTTTGTAACAGAAAGCCCGTACACAGGTATGGGCAGAACGCCAGAGGACATGTCTGCAGGAGCCCAACATTGCACCAGCGATTCACTAATCACAAGTGCAATGCTCTGCAGACTCCTGGAGGAAAAAATAATAAATCACAATTTTTTCACTGCAAAATATGTACATTTATTAAGGTCAACTTAGTCTTTAATAAATCAGTGTGATTTTGTAGGCCTTCACAAAACACAGCGGATATTACTTCACTGAAATAAAATCTTCACAAAATAATTAATTATAATAACAGTTGTCATGTATTATTGGATCTGGATCAGTGATTTATGGAGCGAAGATCTTCCCCAGTCTGTATGTCAGCTTCATCAATACCCATTTTTCATGTTTTAGATAATGGGAATTTAGACAGGTCATAAATAACACTGAATCCTAAGTCAGTCAATAGTAATATTCCATCACAAGTATTACACTTAAACACAGTTTAAATTGTGTAGATCATGGACCATGTGAATATTTAATAATATTTGTTTTATGTGAGTATGAAATCTAATAGACCATATTGTACCATATGAAACATTGATTTAATGTTATCTGCTTAGCTGTGATGTAGAGCTTAACTACAGATCATAGCTTTGCAAAATTTTGATACACCCCCCAACACCTTCCCCAACAACCTTCCTCTGTGGCACATGGCAGTGTCAAAATGTCAATACTGTCACTGATCTCGACATAAAATATACCTAAACCAAGGACGGGTAGCAGGGGAGCAGTCAGAAAAGTCAGTGAATCAATAGTCACTAGTGCTCTGTATAGATGTTGCTAAGGTAGAGGGGGCAGCAGTACAGGGAACATACCTTTTTAAAGAATATATTTTTATTGATAGAAGCATTTTCTTTTTTTACAATACAGTATGGTAAACATTGTATTGTACCAATACAGTAAAGATAGGTGATGGGGCATACACCAACACATAGCAGGCTAATACAATATGCAGGGAACATACATTTAACCTTAAAGTGTTACTAAACTCACAACAGTAAAATCCGTATGTATATGCACAAAAGCATGCTTGTTATAATCACTGTGGAACCTAAGGGGTTAATCCTCTGAATTGTGTAAAAAGGCTGTTTGATCCTGACTTCTCTGCCCCTCCTCTTTTTGAAATGACCGCCTAATACAGACTGAATCCGTAGTCACATGCACATGCTCAGTTTGGTATGTATTGCTAGAGATTTTTTTTATTCTTGGGAGAGTGCATGTGATCAGCACAGGGCCAATCAGAACTGTCCAGACAGAAGGTCAGGGGTTTCAAATCCTCCTAGAGCAGAAAGAAAACTCCTCCTACAAGCTTTAACCAGTGCACTGCTGAAGTCACAAGACTGTTCTAACTGATGATGAGAAAAGGTATTTAGCAGTTTATATTTACTAAAATAATTGCATTTCCGTGCTCTGTGTACTGTGAGAGACCAGATATAGTGAATGCAGGGTCCTGGGTTTAGTGACACTTTAAATTTCAAGCTAACTAAACTTTCTTTTTGCAACATAAACTGATATTTTAAGGAGTAAAAGATTTCTGGGTCAAATTCCTAGCCAAACCACAGCAAGCATGTACTGGATGTTGGTGAGTAGTAGTAACAGCAGCAGCAATAATAACAATTATCATAACAATATTTTATATTATGACACTATTGTTAGGTGCTTTTGTACACAATTACTCTATAACTTTAAAATCAACTCCTTTCAACTGAGCTTTTTGAATAACTTCAGCTTTGAAAAAAAGTCACTGACCTCTGTTGCTGCAGGCAATGTGGAGTAAATTATCTTCAACTTTCACCACTGAGGGGAGGCCCTGGAGGCCTTCCAGTCATGGCATGGCACCCTTCCAGTCTTCTAATCACAAATGTAAACAGAGAGCTGTGGAAGAAGGATGTGCAGAGTACTCAGAGATCATCCCTGGAACATTTCCATGCTTCTCGTATAACCTTTTTTTACTCTCTGTTTTTTAAAAAAGTCTTTACAAACCACAAAGTAAAAATATCTCCTATTGTTGCAGTTTCTTTTAGTGAGACTCATGCACATAGAGATGGATGGGTTGCTGTTTCCTGTCTATGTGATTATAATAAAGCATACCGTTTGGAAAGTACTAGAAAGTACTAGAAATGCATGTATTGATGTCTTTAGAAGAGAAGCAAGTAACAATCTGCAATACATTTTAATAAAATCATTGAAATATGAACACTGTTCGCTAGAAGGTATTTATTTACTCACCATAATTTGAGTTTTTCTTTAAAACTCAAACGATTACTTACAAATCAACTAGAATCATTTACACCAATCAGCCATGAACCACCTAATATTGAGAAGGTCCCCTCTTGCTGACCCTTTTTCCGTCAAAACAGCCCTGACCTGTTGCAACATAGACACCAATAGACCTCTGAAGCAATGCTATGGTATTTGGCTCCAAACCATTAGTAGAAGGTCCTTAGGTCCTGTAGATTGCGTGATGGGGTCTCCATGGATCAGACTTGTTTTTCCAGCACATCCCAAAGATGCTCGATGGTCAATATCTCAAACTCATTGTTGTTCCTCAAACCATTCTTGAACCGTTTTTGCAATGTGACAGGGTGTATTTTCCTGCTGAAAGAGGCCACTGCCATTAGGGAATACCATTTTCATGAATGGGAGTAATTGGTCAGCTACAATGTTTAAGTAGATGGTACGTGTCAAAATACAATCCACATGAATGCAGGACCAAGGTAGCCTAGCAGAACATTACCCAAATTAGCACACTGACCAGTTTGCCTTCTTCCAATACTGCATCCTGGTGCTCTGAATCTCCCAGTAAGCAACACACCCGGCCATCCACATGATGTAAAAGAAAACATGATTAATCAGACTAGGCCACCTTCTTCCATTGCTCTGTGGTCCAGTTGTGATGTTCATGTACCCATTGTAAGCACTTTTGGCTGTGGACATGGGTCATCATGGACAGACCAAGAAAGAGATTTGTGAAAAGAGATTCACAAGAAAGCGGCTACATTATGGACAAAATGCGATACTCAGAAAAGTTTCCAAAAATTATGCTTTATTACACATTAATGATTGACAATCGGGCAATCGCCCTGGTTTACCATCACCTCAGTATGAGACAATACACACAGACCTAAAACCATTAAAATCACACCAAGACCGGTCTGGATATATATGTGCTGCAAAGGCTATGACAATCATAGTCTAAAGCATTTGCAGCATCATGGACACCCTGACTGGTGTGCAGATACGCACAACTAACTATGATGCCAGTTGTTCTGCTTTCAATATATCAGTTTTATAGACAACACATTTACTTGCTGCCTAATAAAGCCCACCAACTTTCAGATGCCATTGTAATAAAATAATAATCAATGTTATTCACTTTACCTGCCAGTGATCTTTAAGCAGAACTTCACTCTCTTAATCAACATTGACTTTTTATTCCTTATGCTGCTGGCATCATTAATAGATAGGAAAGTATATCATTTACTTATTTTAAACTCCTTTTTTACATCTCTTTATTACTTACTGGTTTCCAGGTCTAGGCAAATGATGTCATACATCCCAGGAGTCTGCAAGGGAGAGGAGGGGTTTGCTCAGCTTAGCAAACATTCCTGCCTGAGCTAATAGAGGGCTATGGATGGTCCGATCGGGTCCGCCTGAAAAACTGACAGGTGGACCCGATTGGACCATCAGTGTGAAAAGTTCAGCTACACTTTACACATAAACAGTGCAGCTGACATTTACCCTTCTATTGCATATAATTTACTTTTTCACATCTTACAATTTTTCCAGGATTGGGGGAGCTCTACCAACTGCATTTTCCTATTTTTCGGAAGTTCTTGCAAGAGAGAAGCGAGGAGAGCACCTGAGCTGGCTGTGTATGTTTTGGATGATTGGTGGAATATATGCATCAGCCATGGCTTGGGCCATAATTCCACATTACGGTAAGCTGAATCTTTTCTCTCCAGTTTGTCAGCCAAAATTAGTCCATTGTATATAAGTATATGTGTAACCTTACCCCTACCATGTGTGTGTGTGTGTATATATATATATATATATATATATACACACACACACAAAGTGCCTTGAAAAAGTATTCATACCCCTTGAAATCTTCCACATTTTATCATGGTACAACCAAAAACATAAATGCATTTTATTGGGATTTTATGTGATAGACCAACACAAAGTGGCACATAATTGTGAAGTGGAAGGAAAATGATAAATGGTTTTCAACATTTTTTACAAAGAAATATCTGAAGAGTGTGGCGTTCATTTATATTCAGCCCCCGGAGTCAATACTTTGTAGAACCACCTTTTCGCTCCAATTACAGCTGCAAGTATTTTTGGGTATGTCTCTACCAGCTTTGCACATCTAGAGAGTGAAATTTTGCCCATTCTTCTTTGCAAAATAGCTCAAGCTCTGTCAGATTAGATGGAGAGCGTCCGTGAACAGCAGTTTTCAAGTCTTGCCACAGATTCTCAATTGGATTTAGGTCTGGACTTTAAGCCATTCTAACACATGAATGTGCTTTAGTCTAAACCATTCCATTGTAGCTCTGGCTGTATGTTTAGGGTTGTTGTCCTGCTGTAAGGTGAATCTCTGCCCCAGTCTCAAGTCTTTTGCAGACTGTAACAGGTTTTCTTCTAAGATTGCCCTGAATTTGGATCCATCCATCTTCCCATCAACTCTGACCAGTTTCCCTGTCCCTGGTGAAAACAAGCATCCCCACAACATGAAGCTACCACCATCATGTTTCACGGTGGGGATGGTGTGTTCAGGGTGATGTGCAGTGTTATTTTTCCGCCACGCATAGCATTTTGCTATTAGGCCAAAAAGTTCAATTTTGGTCTCATCTGACCAGAACACCTTCTTCCACATGTTTGCTGTGTCCCCCACATGGCTTCTCGGAAACTGCAAACTGTTCAAAGCTTGGGATATTTTATAACTTAACCCTGCTTTAAACTTCTCCACACCTTTATCCCTGACCTGTCTGGTGTGTACCTTGACCTTCATGATGCTCTTTGTTCAGTATTGTTCTTTAACAAACCTCTGAGGGCTTCACAGAACAGCTGTATTTATGCTGAGATCACATTACACTCAGGTGGACTCTATTTACTAATTGGTTGACTTCTGAAGGCAGTTGGTTCCACTAGATTTTAGTTAGGGGTATCAGACTAAAGGGAGCTGAATACAAATACACGGCACACTTTTCAGATATTTATTTGCAAAAAAATTTTGAAAAGCATTTATCATTTTCCTTTCACTTCACAATTATGTGCCACTTTGTTTTGGTCTATCACAGAAAATCTCAATAAACTGCAATTAGGTTTTTGGTTGCAACATGACGAAATGTGGAAAATTTCACTTTGTTTATATATATACTGTGTATATATATATATATATATATATATAAAACATTTTTTTATTATTTATATATTTTTAACAAATAGCTTTTTTGTTTTAATTTTTTTTATAAGCGACCACTTAATCTCTGTTCTCAGCTGCATGATGGGTTTAGAGAGCTGCGAGTGGATGTGCTCTTATACCTAGAGTGGTCAGTTTGAAATAGGTAAGCAGGGGAATGGGTAGGAACACCAGGTATTTCACACAAAGGGAGCAATGCAAAGAAAACAGGCTACTTTTTAATACAAGTACATGGTACAACAGACACATACCAGGAATATGAAATGTTAGGGTACATATTTTTTAACACTAGCTAAGGGATTGTGCTGTCACACTTTTTGTAACAATATAATGCAATGCAATGTTATGGTTAATGTTAATATGCTACCATCTTGTGGATATTTTGCTTATTGCACCTTCTTTTTCTTCCGTCCATCCTGTCTCCTCCCACTAGCTAGTGATGCATTTCCTCTTCCTTTTTTCACTCTGTGTTTTTGGGATGAATATAGCTGCTAGTCTGTAGGCCACATGTAATCTGCTTGCATGCGGGAACACATTACCATGTTTTCACCTGAAAATACCCTCTTTTCAATGATCTGCCGTATCTGTTGTCTGCTGTAACTGCTGCATGCAATAAAGATTTAGTGTTTGAGAAAACAGGTGTTTGGCGAGTTCAGCTATCTGATAAAGACTGTCCATGGTAATGGTATCTGCTTATACAGGCCAGCCATAGAGGTCTCAGGAAGGGATAAGTCACTAATAAAACAGTTGGAATCAGAATAATGATCTTTCTTTTAGCCATGTGGCTGAAATGTTTAGAACTTGTTGACTGAAAATAACTGGCACCTTTTAAGAAAATGAGTATCTTTATTCTAGTGTGTCAGTTTTTTGAATTTAGCCTAATGTGTTGACTTGCAAAAGTGGAGCAAATAAAACAGTAACACAACCTGAGCCATTACCTGTAGAAATCACTGAAGTGTAATTTAAAGTAAAGCAAAGCAATTGACAATGTGATTTCTCTACTTCTTCTATAGTCTTCTTCTTTGTTATAGCCCTTGTACATTAGTCCACATACGTCTTTAGAAACACTTCAATCAATTCATCATACATCTTTACATACCTTATGGAGCAGAGCAATTTTTACATTTCTGATATCGACCTGTTTATTTGGTGCTCACTTTGGGATCACTTAAAGGATAAGTTCACCTTTTAACAAAAAATAATAAATGCAAATTTTTTTTGCAGGTAAAAACATGTGCATTTACTATTTTCTGTTTTGGGTGCCTGGAAAGCATTGCGCCAGCAATCAGGAGATAGTGCCATGCAAGACCGCCATCGGGGGGGACAGTCAATACGCACATAGGGGGTCCAGGCATCAACATGGGGAGGAGTGGGCAGGGGCAGCAGGAGTGGCTGCCCTGTCTTTCTCTGTACATTTACTACAGAAGAGTCGGCAGCTGCTGCTGCTCTGTGTCATTTTTCTCCCATTGGACTCTTTACTGCCTCCTCTTGCTATTTCCATCATGGGAACTCTTCATGTGTGCTGCCTGTACTGTTTTCTGGACTGTGCTTGGCTCCAGGTTCTCTCTGTGGCTCAGTGACATGCGTGAGCTTTGTGTAAACAAGAGCTGGGACTAGGAAGACCTCCTTTACAAGTAGTAGCAGTGTGTAGTGTACAAGTGAGGGGGCTGTTTGTGTACAGGGGAGGGCCAGGGCTTTGTATGTGTTTGCAGATGTGTGTGTGTGGGGGGGAGGGTTAAGTGTATACAGGTGTGAGGGGGTCTGAGTATTTACAGGTGTGGGGGGGCTGAGTTCATACAGGTGTGAAGGGGCTGAGTCAGTACAGGTGTGGGGGGGCTGAGTGCACACAGGTGTGAGGGGGGCTACGTGTGTACAGGTGTGAGGGGGGAATGAGTGCGTACAGGTGTGGGGGGCTGAGTACATACAGGTAGTAGGGGGGCTGAGTGCGTACAGATGTGAGGGGGGAATGAGTGCGTACAGGTGTGGGGGGCTGAGTACATACAGGTAGTCGGGGGGCTGAGTGCGTACAGGTGTGGGGGGCTGAGTACATACAGGTAGTCGGGGGGCTGAGCGCGTACAGGTGTGGGGGGCTGAGTACATACAGGTAGTCGGGGGGCTGAGTGCGTACAGGTGTGAGGGCGGCTGAGCCTGTAAGGGGAGCTGAATGCATGCAGGTGTGAGGGGGGCTGATCGTGTACTGGTGTAAGGGGACGCTGAGTGTGTACAGGTATGAGGGGGGCTGAGAGCGTGAGGGGGGCTGAATGCATGCAGGTGTGAGGGGGGCTGATCGTGTATTGGTGTAAGGGGGCGCTGAGTGCATACAGGTGTGAGTGAAGGCTGAGTGCATACAGGTATGGGGGGGCTGAGTGCTTACAGATGTGAGGGGCTGAGTTCGTACAGGTGCTGGGGGGCTGAGTGCATACAGGTATGAGGGGGGTTGAGTGCATACAGGTATGAGGGGGGCTGAGTGCATACAGGTGTGAGGGGGGCTGAGTGTTTACAAGTATTCGTGGGGCTATGTACGTACAGGAGTGGGGGGATGAGCATGTACAGGTGTGAGGGGCTGCTTGCAGGATTGTGCAGTGCTCACCGTGGGCTGGTCTGGAGTCAAGTTGTTAGACATTACAATGGTAAATTGATTGACAATGTTGCTGGATGTGATCCTGTGCTGTGACTCTTTGTTGGACTGGGCTGTCTGTTCACTGGACAGCGATGTCTCTTTGCTGGATTGGGCTGTTTCTTTGCTATATGGGGAGTCTCTTTGCTATACAAGGATGTCTCTTGCTATATGGGGATGTCACTTTGCT
This sequence comes from Staurois parvus, assembly GCF_062004578.1. Classification (NCBI taxonomy): domain Eukaryota; kingdom Metazoa; phylum Chordata; class Amphibia; order Anura; family Ranidae; genus Staurois; species Staurois parvus. The sequence continues at coordinate 3,339,949 of NW_028318452.1, read as the reverse complement.
GGATTGGGTTGTCTCTTTCCTGGAGTTGAGCTGTCTCTTTGCTATATGGGGATATCTCTTTGCTGGTTTGGATGTTTCTTTGCTACTATATATTCATTTTGTGTTTTGGAGTTTTTTGTTTTCTTAGATCTGCTAGAGGAGGATAGATTGGGGGGGGCATTGAAACGGTAATGCCGTTAGTGCTAGTGTAGTGTCCTTCTCAAAAAAGTCTACTTTGTTGTGGTGGCAGGCTTCTGGCCAAAATATAATTGCTTACTGTTAAATCTTGAAATCACCGATGACTTGGAATACACTTTTAATTTGGGAGTGCCCTCTGGAATATTCGTGGTAAGGCCTGGGATTGGGGTTGGGTCAGTCCTAAAGCTGTGTAAGGGGTCCCAAAATGTCTGATGGTTGCCCTGGTGCCATGCAGGACTCCTGCAGACCTGGCAGTGTGTCTGTGTGCCCATACTGTACCTATAAGGATTAGAAAAGGGGACTGGAGAAAGAAAGGATACCAAGATGGAAGAAAGTGTTGTCAGGTCTATGGCCTGGGAGGGACCAAGAACATGATTTTGGGATGTACTGGCACACAGCAACCCACCTCTCTGTCAGTTATAAACTGTGAGGATTTCTTCCATAATTTTGTTCCATATTTATATGATTGGGATTAATGTACCAGAGACAGTACCAGGACAGTACTTTATAAGTTGAACAGTACAATACTGTATTCAATACTGAGTGCAATTAACTGTAGATAGAGTGGGTGCATTTGCTTAAAGTCTGCAGGCAGTCACACACAGAGGTAAAACCCTATGATGATTCACTGATACTCAAGCCTAGTCTATACCTGGGGAAAATTGTCATCAACTTGTTAGCAGGTGCTAACAAGATGCATGTGCCATCTAGTGGCAAGCTAGCTTGCCACTAGATGGTGGTCAATATAGTCTGGTATAGGAAAAGTGGCAATTAGGTGTTAGGCCGCTTTAGAGAAAAAATAGTCAGCTACTGTTCAAGGGCCATTTACAGGGGTAGTTCAATACCCAGAAGGACCAGCTGTAGTCGTCTCTTTTAGGTTCCGTTCACATATAAGTGTTTTCAATCATGGGCCGATATTCTGCCTGCGATTTCAAAACACTCTGTTAAAATGTCAAATTGCACATCAGCATTTTCAGGTGGGATTCATTTTAATGGCACCTAAAAATGCGGGGCGATTCTGCTGCAATTATTGCGTGACAAATCACATTGCAATCGTGCAAATCAAATCTCATGACAAGTGTCACCTAAAAGTTCCAGATGGGAACTTCCATGGGGATTCCAGTTACACAAATTATCATGGACACCAAGGGGTTTATTTACTAAAGCTGGAGAGTCCAAAATCAGACTCCCTTCTGCATAGAAACCAATCAGCTTCTAACCTCAGCTTGTTCAATGAAGCTTTGGCAATGAAACCTGGAAGCTGATTGGTTTCTATGCAGAAGTGAGTCTGATTTTGGACTCTCCAGCTTTAGTAAATAAACCCCCAACTGGCTCCCAGTGTACTTGGGCCCTTGCTTGTTATTTGGTAAAATGAGCCAATGTTAGTGCAACATTTGGGAAATTCAAAGGTTTTAGCAGGATACATTTTACTTATTCAGGGTATCAGGCTATATTAAATCCGATATATAAACTTAATTTGGATTAGTATGTCCCTTCCAGATATAACAGATTAGGGAAATTTAATAAAAAAAAATTAATGCAACTCCCAGACAGTCCAATGAGTTTTGCTTGTATAACTTTATGTTCACTTTAATTCACCAAGCTGAAAAACTGCTGCACTTAGCCTACAGGAAGCAAAATTAATGGAAATGCACCAACTGTTTCTCAGAAAATAAAACTGCTAATACGAAAGTTAAGACATCCAGAATGCTCAGCCCCAAGTTAAATGAAAAATGTTTGGGCAGATGTTTTATTAAATAAACTAACGTTAAGGAAAATGTATTCAAGAGATGCTTATCAAAAAATGTAAAGGAAATGTGGACAGCATGAAAATAACACTTTGCATGTGTATACTCTACTCAACGAAAACATTTTTCTTCTTTTAAGGCCCTGTTCTTACATAGATCAGAACATGATATTAAGAGCACAATTCTGTTGTCTGCAAGGGGTTCTTGACATCTGGGACCCAAAGTGTGAATCTTGCTGAATGGCTGAAGTGACCCTGTTATGTGTATGAAATAATCCAGACAAATGTATTCTTCGCTCTCCTACAGATCTCTAGGTGCTAGATGCTGCAACATACCGACACTTCTGCATTTGTCGAATACCTGGTCCTCTGGTTGGTGTTGTTGTTCCTTCCAGTAACAAAGAGTAATGGGGGCAGAAGGGACATGTGCCTCAGGCACAGTCTTGAGTTGAGGCATGCTGGGATATTCCCCTGCATCTCCTATGCTTCACTGACAGGAGTGGATCATCACTCCTGTAAAAAGAATCAGGGGTTCCATAGCTGTTTGAGGAAGGATTCTTTCTCACCCTCTAATAGCAGCCTGCTGTGCAGCCAGCAGCCAGAATTTCCTTTGTCAGGTAATGGAAATCCCCTGTGATCCCATTCAATCTATTAAAGTCCAGCTTATCCAGGATCATGGGTTAATGAACGCCTTTCGGCGATATTGAATGACAAATGTGTATGAAATTGTATTTTTTGCCTGGACAGGGTGCACTTCTTTCTTTGTCTATCCCCTGCCTTTACAAAAGGGATAACAGGCGCATGGTGTGGCAGTCCATGTATGTTTGATGAGTTCCAAATGGCCAGGGGTGAAGGTAGTCCAGTAGGCACTAAGGGCAAGCTGCATAGGAGCGAAGCATAACTCTGCAGAAGGGAAACAAAGAAACAGCGCCTCTAAGTGTGTACTGTGAAGGTATTTAATAGAAAGATAAGTAGTAACTCACATCTTAGAATATAAAAACAGGCTCCTGAAAAACTAAATAAAAATCATTGGAAAATAAAAAAAAATTAATGAAAAAAACCCCACCTGTCTATGGCCAGCTTAAGGGATTGGGTACACTTGCACCCACCTGAACAAGGATATACAGCTACTGGTAAGGAGGAAATATATAATCTCCTCACTGTTTGTCAAAGCCCTCTGAAATCACTTTTCGGAGGGGCAGCAAAGATAGCCACACATCTGAATGAGCCCTTATAGCCCTTTGACCCCTCTTCCTCCTCAGAGCCCCCCTTGATTCCTTTTGTGCACCCCTCAGAGCCTCCCTCCCAGCTACTTTTATCCCACTGACATAGAGTCCAACTCAGTCCAGACTGACACCAGTGATGCAGGGCATTTTTTCCCCTAATGACCTTGATGCAGCACCATTTTTCCTCTTAGCAACAGCACTGTAAAAGGACATTTTTTCTTTTTAAGTAACACTACCAATGAAGGGACTTTTTTTCCCTTCCAGTGACACCCCCAAAGCAGAGACAGTTTTTTACTTCCAATGACAACACCAAAGCAGAGGCAATTTTTTCCTTATAGTGGGACAATTTTTTCTTACAGTGACATCATCGAGAGAGAGACATTTTTTCTTTTCAATGACACCACCAATGCTAGGGTATTTGTTTTCCAATAAACTACCAATTATGGGGCATTTTTTTCTTTTCAGTGAAACCACCAATGCTGGGGCACTTTTAACTTCTAGTGACGCCATTGATGCAGGGGCATTTTTATTTTTTATTGACACCACTGATGTACTGAAATTTTTCCCTTTCAATGACACAACCAATGCTTGGTCATTTTTTCCCTCTAGTGGCATCACCAATTTATGGACTTGTACAACAACTATTGGTACTATGTCAGTGCATGTCGTATGTCGTAAACATTACATACATTTTTCTGTGCTTTAAGCCCTGTTCACACCAGATCCGACTTTGAAATCGTGTGACTTCACTTGAAGTTGCATAATTTCAAAGTTGCATGTCAGTGAGACTTCAGGTGCAACATGGAAGACATCTGTGCAACTTCATACACAGATGTCTATGCAAGTCTCACCTGAAATTGCACAAAGTAGTGCAGGAACTACTTTCAAAATCAGTGCAACTCTGATGGAGTCGGAGTCACATCGATTTGAACGGTTCCATAGTGGACAATAGTGTGCAACTTGTTATGCGATTTGAAACTTTCAAACCACATGATAAGTTGCACCGGTGTGAACCAGGGCTTAGCCCCATCCCCTCCTCCACGCTGTAGGGCAGTGGGACAGGCGGGTGACACTTCCCCCATGTTCCCCTCCTCGTTTTGCACCAAGTGTGGGTCAAATGAGAGGCCTACCCCGGGGTGGGTTCTTCTGGGCTACACTAGGCACCTTGAACAGGGTTACTGCCTTACACAGAGGTACCTTTGCTCTGTGTTGTACACCGTGTACACTTGAACCAATAAACTGTTCTTCAGTTAACTCTCTCATTCCTGTGTCAATGTATACCTTCACTGTAGCTGTTGCATTTAGGAGGGACATGCTGAGCCTTTGCCCACTCCACCTGTCCAGCGTATCTCCACTACCTTCTGTACCTCTGGCTGGAGCCCTCTGCAGCTCTAATCTGCTCCGGTTGCCATGAGAGATGGACCAATAGCAGACAGAGTACAGACAACAACTCCCTCTCTGCGAGAGGCTGTCCACCTATCACAGGTACACATGTAACAACAGGCTGCTTGAAATGACTGATGGCTTTCATAACCACATGCTGTCTTCATTCCCCAATGTGCCTAATGACCCTCTACTAGAGGCTATGGCCCGAATTTGCTATTGAGCCTGGGCGCATTTCTGTGGGCTAGCGTCTACTTTTTAACCGCGAGCGTCTACTTTTAACCGCGAGCGTCTACTTTTAGATGGCAAAGACATTTACTAAAGAAAGCGTCTAAGTAGTAGACGCCAAATCAAATTTACTAACTGGACACAGTCCAGGAAGCAGACCCAAAAAGCAGACGTGCTAAGAAGCACGTCTAACACCATGAAAAATCACTGCAGAGACATGTTTCCATTGAAATTTGCTTTGCCAAATATCAGGACATCACTTTTAACAATATCTGACATTTAAAAAATTTTTTACAATGTGTAAATAGTACTTTTTTTAAGGTTGCTCGTCACATTAAAAAACTAGACGCTTTTCCAGCGGCTCTGGCTAACAGAAATGCGCATGTGCAGAACACGTTAGACGTCTTCCCTGGGCGCTTTCTTTTTAGACCCTGTTCAATAGTGAATCTCTGTGTGGAGTCTACTGACAGACGGCAAAGATCGCGTCTACTGTGTTTAACAAACAGCACTAGGCATATCTTTCTGTATTCTAATTTGAATTGCTTACTTCTTTTGATTCTATTTTTGTTTCTTATCCTTTTTAATTATTTCTGTAATGATTTTACTTTTTTCGAATGTCTATTTAATATTTATTTTGACAGTTGAATATAAAAAAAAGGTCTGCAATAAAAAAAAAAAAAAAAAATTACAATATGGGTGTACTAATTATGTTACATTCTATATATTCTCTTATGCTAAGAGAAAAACTCCAATGCTACAATACCCGTGCTTGTGCGCCATCTAGCGAACATATCCGGTATTGCACCTAAAAATGTGCCAGATGCGATTCCACATTTACTAATAGCAAAGTAGACATTTGTCAATGAGATTGCTAGACGCCGCTCAGAAGACTGACAGGTCTTGATTGATTTAATTGAGTCTGCCTGAATGCTCAGAGTCTGCTGGTAGACTCAACTCTTAGTAAATCAGGGCATATGTGTCTGTTGCTTGCATTACACCTCTTTAAGTAACTTCAGACCAGGCAAAAAGCAAAGTTTTGAAAGCTTTACCGAAAGGGTTCTGAACATTACAAAGTTCAAAGTACAGTACAGTTCTTTTCCTACGTTCCCAGTCCCTATCTCAGGTTTGTGTGTTGCCCCGGCATACCTGCATAGGTAGAGTCCATTCATGACTCAGTTCATGGTTGGCAGAAGCCAGCAGCTGGTATCTTCAGGGCAGACTTTAGGTTCCAGAAGTCCCCCTACATAGTGGAAAGCTTCAAATGGTAAGCAATCTCGGACTCCAGCATCGGTGGTGACATGCAGCTCACAAGTCAAGGACCCCGGGAACTCCTGAACTCTCCGGGTCTGGACAACTGTCCTCTTTTATATGCACAGGACCAGTGGGTTGGACCCAAAAAAGCCTGCCAAAGAAAAACCCAGGAAATAACATTAAGCCTAACCTTCCCATCCAAGGCAGCACCTATCTAGGCTGCCATAAGCAACCTCTTTACAACCCGAAGTAGGTGGGATCGCAGTTTGCCATCTTCAATCTGGGAACTGGATGACCTTCTCCTAGCACTGGTATATCCCACTGGCTGCATATCATTACTGTCCTCAAGTGATGTAGTGACTAGTGAGAAGAACCACAAGGTCCAGCAGGGAACATTCTATCCAACACAACTGGTGTCAGATAGCAGCAGTACTCCTAGCTTTGCAAAAAAGCAAAGAATGCAGCCGCTGTCTGTTGGAGAGGTAAGTAAAACTCTTCTTCCTTTACAGGGTTTCTTTGCCTAGCTTTTCTTAAATACAAGTGACAGGGTCAGTTTGAAGTATATCCAAAGCCAAAGGACTTTTTTCATTTTGGATGGAGTATGGAATTAGTAAAATTGGTAGGAATTTCCTTCCTGGAGCAAACAGCAGGACGTAGGAGAGAATTTTCAACAACTTCAAGACGCCCCCTGTATGGAGGAACTAGTCGCATGCATTGCTCTGGTGTGATTTTGGTCCATTCTTCCACACAAACAGCCTAAAATCTTGAAGGTTCCGTGGGCCTCTTCTATGAACTCTGATCTTTTGTTCTTTCCATAGATTTTCTATTGGATTGAAACTGTTGTTACCAACAAAGGATTTTGTATGACGTATTAAATAAATTTCAGTTAGCGTGTTCAATACTTATTTTACCCGCTGTATATGCCCCAGCCCACACGCTACTCTTCCTGGGAAATGTAGTCCTTGACCCCCTGCTCACCAGCTGAATCCTGCTATACAGCACACAAGGGCTGTTCTGTCCATGCCAGTGACCCTGAGAGGTAGACCACCGCCATCTAATGTCCATCTTAACGTATTGCAAGTAATAACATTTCAATAGGTTACAAACCTGACAGAAGCTATCCTCATGGGTGTTTCTGATATACTGATATACTCTGGATTCAAATCCATCTCGTTTAACCCTGTCCTACACAGCCCTAGGCAGGAGTGTCCCTTATCACCCTTAACCACTTGCCCTCCAGAGGATTTGCCCCCCTTCCTGGCCAGGCCATTTTTGTGATACTCGGTTACTTTAACTGTCCTTTTTTCCCACAAACAGAGCTTTCTTTCGGTGCTATTTGATTGCCTGTGCGTTTTTTATTTTTTGTTGCACTACAAATAAAAAAGCAACCACCAATTTTGAGGAAAAAAACTATATTTTTGACATTTTGCTATTAAACATGTCCAGGAAAGAAATTTTAAAAATCACATTTTGTCATAAATTTAGGCCAAAATGTATTCTGCTACATGTCCATGTCTTTGCTAAAAAAAAATCCCAATATGTGTAAATTGCCGTAATTGGTTTACGTGAACATTATAGCGTCTATAAATGGCAATATATGTACTGAATTTAATTTTTTTATACTAGTAATGGCAGCGATCTGCGACTCATAGCGGGACTGCGGTGGGCACTCTGACACTGGGGAGGACTAACTGTCACTGACATCCCCAGTGACACCAATACAGTGATGAGTGCTAATAAAAAGCACGGATACTGTACTAATGACACTGGGCAGGAAGAAGTTAACATCTGGGACGATCAAAGGGTTAACTGTGTGCTGTTTTGCTATGTGCTGTGTGTGTTATTTCCACTGTAAGCACACTGCTTTGTATGGCTCTGCTATGCAGAGCCATCCAAAGTAGTGTGCAGCAGCTGACAGGGAAGAGATCTGTATTGTCTGCCTACAGGTCTCTCCCTTGTCCGTAAAACTCGGTGATTGCTGGGTGCTAGTGGGGAATCACCGGCTGGGACCTGATGATTGAGAGCTGAGACTGCCATTGGTGGCGTGGGTAGGGCGCGCGTGCTGCTTGTGCGAACCCCCTACCCAGAAATGCGAATTCACGTGTATATATGTGATTTTGCGCACCCTTGCCACCCTGTAACATTATTTCTGCTATAGTGTGGCCGGAAAGCAGTGAATGTACGTGCTTCCTATAGAGCACCTGGCTTATCTGATAGGAAACAATCCCAATATTAAGGGACTTGAATTACTGAGCCTATTCATAGTCCTCTATGTGAATGACACTTCACTATTCATAACTAACCAGTTATTATCATTGCTAATATAATTTCCACCCTTTCCATTTTCACCAACGGTTCTTAGTTAACAATCTATAATGTCAAATATTAAACAGTGGAATTGATGTACTAAAGACAAATAGGCTGTTCACTTTACAAGTGAAGTTGCATTTTGCAGGGGAAGTGTTCCCAAAGCTCAGTGAATGCAGTATACTCAAAGTGGTATTAAACATGAAACCCGAAGGCACCTGGTGATCTGGCCAGTAACACACTTCCTGAATTAGGGTGCTCCCACTCTGGATGAATGAGCTCAGCAGGCACAGCAGACAGCAGCATTTTCAGTCTTTGGGGAGGGGGGGTAAACTTACTAGAATATTACTTCCATTAACAAATTAAAGTCAAACTTCAGTAAACACTTTATAATCAGTTACAGCAAACAGTTTTGAAGAATTTGAAGAATAAATCACCTCTAATGTTGGGTGTCCTACATGTGTGGATGTTGCTGCGCTGTATAAAGCTATTAGAATGGGATGCCTCAAGACTGTCCATAATTTTAAAGGGTGCCTCGGGACTGTCCATAATTTTAAAGGGTGCCTTGACTGAAAAAAGGATGATAAACACTGGTCTAAGGTGCCTAACTTACATTCATACATACACATTATTATTATTATTATATTATTTATTATTATTATATAGTATTTATATAGCGCCAAAGGGTATGCTCAGCGCTGTACAGTAGCAAGGGGGACAGGACATGAGACAAGACAGTAACAATACAATACATGAGGGGTTAGAGGGCCCTGCTCTTTCGAGCTTACAATCTAGGAGGGAGGGGAAGGTGGTACAGGAGGAAATGGCTGTGGGGGATGGAGTGGTGGGAGGAGTGGAGGAGGTTTGTTGTTAGGTGAGGTCAGGTGTTAGGTGAGGTTGGGGTAGGCTTCCCTGAAGAGGTGGGTTTTCAGGGTGTGCCTGAAGGTGAGGAGGGTAGGTGACAGTCTGATGGATTGGGGTAGGGAGTTCCAGAGGATGGGGAAAGTCCTATTATACAGGATTTATATAGCACCAACCAGGGGTGGACTGATTATTTGGAAACTCGGGCACTGCCCGAGGGCCCAGGGTCAGTAGGGGGCCCCATGAGATGCCTCTGGTACCTTTTTCATAGGCTTTTTTCAGTTTGGGCAAGGACACAGGAGCCCCATGAACCCCTATTGCCCGGGGGGGGCCCTATGAGTTGTCAGTCCGTTCCTGGCACCAACAGTTTGCGCAGCGCTTTACAAAATGGAGGTAGACATTACAGTTACGATACAATTTGGTAGAAGAGGAAACAGAGGACCCTCCTCGTTAGAGCTTACAATCTAGGAGGAAGGGTTGAGTGATACAAAAGGTAATAGATGTGGGAGATGAGCTGATGGAAGAAATAAATGGCGGTTTACTAGGTAGAAGCAGGATAGACTTCTTGAAAGAGAAAGGTTTTCAGGGATCGTCTGAAGGTGGATAGATTAGGAGACAACCGGACAGATTGGGGTAGAGAAATCCACATACTTACACATACTAAGGCCCATTTAGACAAGATCCAATTAACCTACCAGCATATCTTTGAAGTGTGGGAGGAAACTGGAGTATCCAGAGGAAACCCATGCAGGCACAGAGAGAACATGCAAACTCCAGGCAAGTGGTGCTGTGGTTGGGATTCGAACCAATGACCCTAGTACTGCCAGGTAGCATTGTTGCCACCATACAGGCACTTTTAAGACCAGGTCAGCTTAGCTTTAACTAGTGATAGAAAAGTATATTCAGGCACTGCATTGTGGGAATAGCATTCAGCTAATCCTTGATTGACTATTGTACAACAAATACGAAGTGGAAGGAGAGACAGAATCCACAGCGGGAGGGGCAAAACAACGCTCAAAACCTTTCTTATTTTCTTTTAGGATGTGTTTCATTTAGGAATCCTATTTTGTTTCTTTAACGGGTATAGCTGTTGTTGGATTATCTAACCAGTATACAGTTTGCTACTATCTGCTGAGTTATATTACCGAAGTGACTACACTGTGTGAAATCATTCAGGCATGTTACAGTTCATTACCCATAGCTCAGCACTCCTATCTCCGCAGCTGCCTGAGTGCACAGCCAAGGGTTTATGGAACACAATGCAGAGCTGTCATTAGCAAGAGTGGTTTCTCCAAGGCACAGAGGTTTATTTGACACAAGGGACTTTGATGTGAAAGAAGACTTAAATGGAAAGTAGCCATAATGTGTTGTTATTTTCTACCCTTTTGTTTTTTAATGTGGTCCCACATGCTCTTTTTTAAGGACATGTACAATCACAGTACACAGTTAAGCTATTAAAATGTTCAAATGATGACTGATCAAGCAATGGATCTTTGGGCCAGCAGTGCTCAAAACAAAGTCTGCAGTTTTCTTGTGTATGGTTGATACAGCCTCATTTCTGAAATGTGGCTGAAAATGTGGAATGTCACTACATTTCTTTCTGGCTCTACCTTTTAGTACAAAACACACAGATTTGCTTTTTTTTAAAGAAGCCAAAAGGAAAGTACAAAGCTACGCAGGGCAATAACTTTACAACAAAAAGGTCTAGTTATAATAGAGGGGTGAACAGCTATATGGCAGATGAGATTTAATATTGAAAAATGTAAAGTAATGCTTTTGGTAGCTAAAAATATGAATGTAAGTTACTAGCTAGGGGAGAACCTCTGGGGGAAATGAGGATGGAAAAGGATTTTGGGGTCCTAGTAGGGCAGAGACTCAGCAATAGCATGTGATGCCAAGCTGCAGCAATGGAGGGAGTTTATTAGCGTGTATTTAAAAGGGTATTTACAGAAGAGATAAAGCAGTAATTCTATCACTTTACTTTGGTTCGTACTCTGCCACATCTTAACTATGCAGTCCAATTGTCACCAATGTTCAGGAAGGATGTTGTCATGTACCTTGGCTGAAGGCCGCGTTGACGAGAGGGCTTCCCTTGCAGCTCTGGTCTGGGCACCCCTGAATGTGGTGACAGAGGTACAAGGCTCAAAGAAGCACGGGTGCCGATAGCTTGATAGCAGGTGATTGCCATGGTCAGGGATGTAGTCAAGGTGATCCAGGATCATATACAGTGAGACAGCAGCGTGGTCAGGAGACAGGCCAGGGTCAGTACCAGGTTAGCAATCACAGCGAGGTCCAATAGCAAGCTGAGGTCAGCCCCAGGAGATCAAGCAGAGAATAATCAGAGGTAAGCTGCAGTCAGCAGCAGGAGATCAGGAGGAGAGTAGTCTAAGGCAAGCCGAGGTCAGAATCCAGAATCCACAGAGTAAGGTCAGGAGCAAGCCGGGCCTGCAACGGTAGATTATTATTATTATACAGTATTTATATAGCACCAACAGTTTGCTCAGCGATGTACATTATAATGGGAGACAGTACACGAGACAGTACAGTAACAATACGATTCAATACATGAGAGGTTCGAGGGCCCTGCTACTTGGAGCTTACAATCTAGGAGGGAGGGGGATAGTGGTACAGGAGGAAATAGCTGTGGGGGATGGAGTGGTAGGAAGAGTGGAGGAGTTCAGTAATTAGCTGAGGGTGGGGTATGCTTCCATGAAGAGGTAGGTTTTCAGAGTGCGCCTAAAGGTGAGCAGAGTAGGTGATAGTCTGATGGATTGGGGTAGGGAGTTCCAGAGGATGGGGGGAGCCCTGGAGAAGTCCTGGAAATGAGCATGGGAGGAGGACACCAGGGAACTAGAGAGTAGGAGGTCTTGTGAGGAGCGGAGAATACGTTTTGGGTGGTATTTGGATACCAGATTGGTGATGTAGTTTGGGGCAGTACAAAGAGGAACACAGAAACATGGGTTACAGGAAGCTGAAGAACATCCAGCGATTAGTACACAGCAGAGTCTCCTTTAAATAGGTAGCTTGGCGCCAATGCGGGAAGGTGTGCTCACATAGAAATACATCTACGTGTCAGTGCATGCTGCATATTAGCCTGGGCTTGTCTTTGTGCTCGTACATGTGCACAAGCATTAGCTGCACGGGAATTAGCATTAGCTGCAGAGGAATTAGCATTAGCTGCACGGGAATTAGCATTAGCTGCACAGGAATTAGAATTAGCTGCACAGGAATTAGCATTAGCTGCGCTAGTTTCCTGACAGATGTCCTTCAAGTGGAGAGGGTCCAGAGAAGGGCAATAAAGCTAATAAGGGGGCTGGAGGACCTCAATTATAAGGAACGACTACAAACGTTAAACTTATTTTCCCAGGAGAAGAGATGTTTACGAGGGAATATGATCTCTATATACAAATCTTTCAATGGTGACTCTAGTTTTGGGGGACTACAGTATTTAATCTTAAAGCGGAGTTCCAGTGAAAATACAAAAAAAACTGTAGCTGTGGACTTTTAAAAACCGGATGTCGATCCGGTTCCCCCCCAGTTTCAACAGCCACCTTGTGTTCCCGCGCCGGCATCTTCAGTGTGGTATGCTGCGCTTTGTGAAAGGTCCCATAGTCTGTCACGTGTCCTAGAAGACTATAGGGAGGGAGAGGGAGAGGGGAGGACAACTTTTGCTTCCAATCGCCTAGGCGATCGCAGCAGAAGTGTGAGTGGGTACCTGTCAGTTTTGGATACCTGCTCCCCAGAGATACCAATCCTTAATGGAGAGTGGGGGAACAATCCTTAAAGTGGACATTCTCCTTTTTGGTGGTCTCTAAAGAAGGTATGCGGTCATATGGGGAAGTTGGACTAAAAGCGGTTCAATCTTATACTATGTAAGTGTTTTTTTTCCTGTTAGCATGCAGTGAGTGAGGATGTAAATAAATTCAAAAAACATTTTACTTATGTTTATTTCTTTTGTTTGTATTGGTGTGACACAAAAAAGTGGAGAAACATAAAGCCAAATATGGCACATTCCGCCCAAAAATGGACTGGACAAGATTATTTGCACCTTCAATATAATATTTGGCAGCACACCCCTTGGAAAAAATAACTGAAATCAATCGCTTCGTGTAATCATCATTGAGTTTCTTACACCTCTCTGCTAGAGTTTTGGACCACTTTTTTTTTGTCAACTGCTCCAGGTCTCTCAGGTTGGAATGGTTCGTTTCCCAGCTGCTGTTTTGAGATCTCTCCACAGGTGCTCTATTAGATTGAGATCTGGACTCATTACTGGTCAGTTCAGTACTCTCCAGCACTTTGTTTAAACCATTTCTGGGTGCTTTTTGACGTGTGCTTTGGTTCATTGTCCTTCTGTAAGGCCCATGACCTCTGATGGAGACCCAACTTTCTGACACTGGGCCCTACATTGCACCCCAGAATTCTTTGGTAATCTTCAGATTTCATAATGCCATGCACGCAGTCAAGATATTCAGTGCTTTAAGCAGCAAAGCAACCCCAAAACATCAGTGAACCTCCACCGTGAAGACCTCATTGCTTTTTCTGAAAACAGTAGAATGATAGGCTTTACCAAAAAGCTGTAGTTTTGTTTCATCTGTCCACAGCACATTCTCACAAAAGGATTTTGGCTTCCTCAGGTAAGTTGGCTAACTCCAATCTGGCTCTTTTATGTTACTGTTTCAGCAGGGGGATTCTCCTGGGTCTCTTACCATAGCATACCTTTTCATTCAGATGGCAACGTATACTGTGAGCTGACCCAGTTGTACCCTGTGCCTGAAGGTCAGCTTGAATTTGTCTGGAAGTCGATCGAGGTTCTTTATTCACCATTCAAACAATCCTTTGTTGCAGTCTTTCATCATTTTTTCTCTTTTGTCCACAAACAGGGAGATTAGCTACAGTGCCATGGGCTGTAAACTTCTTGACAATGATGCACGCAGTGGACACAGGAACATTAAAATCTCTGGAGATTGACTTGTAACCTTAGATTGTCCATGCTTTTCCACAATTTTTGTTCTCAAATCCTCAGACAATTCTTTGTTGCTCTTTCTCTTCTCCATGCTCCATGTGGCACACAGAGACACACAACAACACACAACAGAAAGGTTGAGCCAATATTTCACCATTTTAACTGGCTGCCGGTGTGATTGCTATATTGCCAGCACCTGTTAATTGATACAGGTGAGTTTAATTACAAATTACAGGCGCATCACAAACTTGAAATTCAATTATTTCTTACAATTTTGAGAAGGTTCCAATAAGTTTGTCTAGTCCATTTTTGGAGTCTTGGGTGGAATGTGTCAGATTTGGAAATGAAGGCATGGCGCCCAGTCTCCGTGTAAAGTTATTCAAATGCTACACAACCCTATGCTATAAATTAATTCAAAAGTGATAAAAACCTTAAATATGTCTCATACATAACCACCCTATAAGTGCACTGTGTTTGCCATACCACAAAAAAATAAACATATATTACATGGAAATAGGTGTCGCTGCCCCTTTACTCCTACAAATGAATATATTCCTGCAAGTAGATGCTTACACTATATAAAGCTATCCTCCAATAAATCTACATAATGCAAAAAACCAAAGCAAATCAATTTAAAACATATGGTGAATAAATTGTGCCGCATCAGAGCACAATGTATCCACTATATGTTTTAAAGTGATTTGCTTTGGTTTTTGGCACTATGTAGATAGATTGGAGGATAGCTTTGTATAGTGTAAGTGCCTACTTGCTGGAATATATAGATTTAGCTTTTTTTTTTTATTGTGTCATACCAATAAAAACAAAAGAAATAAACATGAGAATGCCTAAACATTTGTAATTGCAACAATTTCCTGGGTGAAGTGGTGCATTATCTAACAGAAATGGAGGAGTGCCAATATTTTTGGCCATGACTGTATACACACGCACAGGTTGAATTGGATGGACCAGTGTCTTTATTCAACTTTACAAACTATGTATCACTGCACAGAAACCCGCACAACCCCATCTACCATGTAATACTTCAGTCTTGTGCCTCCTCTGCTCTCCTATACCAACTTCTTTGTAGTGAAAAGAAATATTGAGCCCAGACTCACCCATCAGCTAACCAGGGGAAGAGACTGGAGTAGTAACTGATGATTTGTGTTGCCACCAGCGTCTATTCTAGTTTTACTTTCCTGAGTAGCTGGTGGACAAATCAGGGTTCAGGTGTCTGTGGTAGACTAGTGTAGTAGTTGGCTTGTGTTGTAGGTGTGTGTGTTATTGAATGACAGTACTCTTCTTCAGCACGCTGTCATTCACAACAACACAAGTTGCCAGCTACTACTGTAGTTTCTCTTCCCTGAAAAGATGGCAGCTAGGTCTGGGCTCAGTGCTTTCTGTCAGTTCTTTTAGAGTTAAATTCTGCAGATGGAAGAAATGTGGCTTATGAGAGCAGAGAATACACCAGGCTGCAGAATGAAGAGGGGAAGGTGGTCTTAGTGCTGGCTATAACTCCCCCATAGGAACACCCATAAATGGGCCAGCACTGACAGAAAATAAATATTTTTTTTCAAAACCACTGCACAGATTTGAAAAGGTCATATAACAAGCAGACGAATGTGTGTACTTTGGAAAACAAAGGTTTTAAGCACATTTAACGTCAGTTGAAAAATATTGAATCTGCAAAAAATACAAGAAATTTGATCCAAACCATTATAGTTTTTTTTTACCACTGTCTCAGTTTTCCTGTTCAGTTGGATCTGGATGTAAAAAGTTGCATGTGAAATAAAAATGGGCATTACTAATTACTGTAATGTTATATAAACCACGTGCATTTATTAGAATATATTATTTTCATAATAATTGTCTAACATCCTAGGACAAGAAAAAATCTTTACCTATAGCTTTGCTGTAAAAATAAAGTCAAGTAAGTTTATCGGATCATATAGTGTATGAGAATTGGTGACCATGCTGCTCTGCCGTAAAAAATGTTTTAATAAATACTGGTATAAACTATGCAGATCCTAATTTAACTGAAGAACATAACATTACTTTGTGTGGTTCTGTTATGATTTTATATAACGCCTAATTCAGGAGCCCAAGTAGGACCAGTAGGGTAGAAGTCCATCATTTTTCTTGTCAATAACATAGCCTAGAATGGAGATTTTCAAAAAGTACTCAGCTCATTTCAGATGGACAGGGATGCAGACAGAGCAGGGCCAGTCTTCTTCAGGATTTTTCAAATCATTTTATATACTTAGTACAATAATTTCTGTCCATGTATATACTGTGAAGAGCAACACAAGAGACAGAAGAATAACATGAGGCATTTTTCTATTACTCAGTGCACTCCTGTACATTACGGACTCAGAACTAACTTTACACTCATCTCATGCCTTCACTACTGTCTGCCTCCCATTTAATGCTGTTGCATAAGAGTTTTGTGTGAAGAGCTAAGAAAAACATTGTGTGGGTTGAGAAGTGATTATCACCTGCTTTGAATGTATCAGACACTGTGTAGCTTTTTGAAAATAGTAATTGATCACCGCAGAGCTAGCTCATCGGTTTCTGTTAAAAGGCTAAACTATAAACCAACTCTGAAATGTTGGTTATGCAATGCTTCCTATTGCCCTGAATATATTTTCTAATTAAATGCAATTTAAATATTTTTTTAATGTTTTTCTATTGATTCACATGACCACAAAGCTTTGGCTCTAACTCCTCTACTGAGCGTAAGATTGAGCTCCTCCCAGTGTTCTGTGAATGAATGAACTACAAGTCTTGCAGTTCTCAATGAACTACCACAGCGCAGTGGAGCATCCCGTATGGGCAAGCAGATATACTGACAGGTCTTCAGGAGACCTGCATGGACACAGCTTCTTTATCGATCACCAAACAGGGATGTGCCAAAGCAGTGCCACAATGAAGGGAGGGCCAACCAACATAACGGAGAAAAAACCCTGAGCAACATGCCAACACTCGGAACCACCCCAAGAGGTTCCTGAGAATCCTAAACAGCCGCCTGTAAAACGTTTCTGTAAAAACTAGCATCGGAGGATGCCAACACACCAACTTTATAGAACCTAGAAAGCGTGTACACAGACGACTAGATTGCCACTGGCAAACTTGAGGAACAGATGCCTGGTGTCAGATCACCTAGGAGGCACCACCCTCCCTAGCAAAGTGCAAAGCTACAGTAAAGGGAGGTTCCCACCCCTGAAAGGCATGCACCTGTACAATTGGATGGCGAATTCAACAGGAACTAGTGGCAGAAGAGGCACACTGAAAGGTAAATACGAACCATGCCCAAGGAGTGCAGGGCCACCTCCTTAGGCTGCGACAGCTGAGGACATAGAGAAGGAAGGACAGTGGCCTCAGTTAAGAGAAAATCTGATACCACCTTGGAAGAAAGGAAGGGGTAGGTCAAAGTACCACCCCTTTCCTGAGTAAAACCAGAAAATGCGGCTTACAAGACAAAATTGCCAACTCTGACACCTGCCAAACTGAAGTGACAGTGATTAGGAAGGTAACCTTCTGTAAATCTTCCAGGAGGCAGACTTAAGAGTCTTTAACATAGTTGGAATCACAGAGCCAGACAACCCCCTGACCTTCAGAACCTGTCTTCCAAGTGCCACGCCGACAAGCCAGTGATGGAAAAGCAGATTATAACACTGGCCCCTGGGCTAGGGGGTCCTCCTAAAGAGGCAGCCACCATGGATGGTGAGACCAGTCTGGAGTCATCAGGGTGATTGGACCCTACTGTCCTCTATCCAGAGTAGTAGACGAGGAATCAGTCTGAGGGGCAGAAATGCAAAGATGTGATTGTACTGAGCCACTGATACATCCATCAGAGGATCCAAAGATCTCACCATGACCCCTGGAACCTTCCAGTTGAGCCGGGACAACGGCAGCTCCACGAGCGCCCCCCCCCCCAAGAAGGTAGGCTGGTATAACATTTCCAGGTGCAGGGACGACTCACTATCCCAGCGGTTGACAGCTGAGATAATTTGCTAGCCAGATGTTTACCCCGGAGCATGTATGCCAGAGAGAGCCAGAATGAACCTTTCGACTCATCACAGAATGCGAGATGCCTCCAGTGCAGCTGCTGCCCATCCCGTGCTCCCCTGATGAGTGACATTTTCCCTTCGCGGTGGCATCACCCAACTGAATCCTGATTGGTAGACCCTGTATGCGATCCATCCCGCGCATCAGCGACATGATCTCTGAAGCTCCAGGACACTGATGGGCAGGCAAGCTTCTTCTGGAGTCCAGCGACCCTGAGCCGAGTCTGATCCTAGGACTCCACCCCAGCGTGACAGGCTTGCAACTGTCACTACCACAGTTCAGAGAAGTGGAAGGAAGGACTTTCCGCTTTGAAGAGCTAGAGACTGCAGCCACCAGAGAGGAGAGGCACTCGTTGACCACTCCAGGTGAATCCATAGTGTTCTCGTATGGAACTGGGCATATGGAACAGCCTTGAAGGTAGCCACCACCAGGCTGAAAGCCCTCATGCAAAAACACAGGCCAAGAGATGCTGGACTGCTGACCGCAGTTGCTGTAGTTTGTCTGAAGAGACAAACAGGACATACGGGCAAGCAGATATACTGACAGGTCTGCAAGAGACCTGCATGGCACCAGAGATCTGCTGATCGCTGGTACAATGCTTTACAGTCTCCTGAAATAAAAAAATAATAAATGCACATTTTTTTACCTGCCAAAAAATGTGCATTTATTATTTTTTGGTCAGAAGGTGAACTTATCCTTTAATATCGCTGCCTCCAGCTCCATGGTAGAGCATGCACAGAAGTGACGGTCACAAAGGGGTGCCCACAGCCAAAATGACGGGCATGACCTTGTGGTTCGGACACCTGCAGGGTGTGAAGAACTGAATCTTGTCCGGGAGGGCATACAGAGCAAGCTCCTTCCTGCAGCAGCAGACGGCAGCAGACTATTGCAAATTGGTTCCCCAGGGCACTGGTGGACCCCCTCTGGCCAAGACTAGGTGGCTGCCCATCTATACAGTGACACAGATGGGGCTACCAATTACGCAGAGGTACTGCGACCCCTTGAGAAGCAACCCAAAAGGGCACCCCCAGCGCCCAATGCCCACAGTGGAGGGTAGGTAGTAGGTAGGTAGTATCATCAAAAGATTTCCAGAATCTGGAGGAATTTGTGTGCAAGTGACACAGCCAAAAAGCAATACTGGATGGCCCTAAGACAGCATTGCATTAAAAACAGGCATGATTCTGTAATGGACATCACTGCATGGATTTAGAAATGCTTCTAAAATATGTCTGTGAACACAGTTCACTATCCAAATATGCAAGGTAAAGCTCTATCCAGAAAAAAGAAGAAATCATATCTGAACATGATCCAGAAACACCACTGTCTTCGCTGGGTCAAAGCTCATTTAAAATTGTCTGTTGCAAAGTGTAAAACTGTTCTGTGGTCAGACAAATCGAAATTTGATCATCTTTTTAGCGGCAAGGGTATGCAGTAGATGTTGAGTGGCTCTGTGCAGTAATAAAATTATTTGTCCTTTGTTGTGTTGTGTAGAGGTCTGTAGATGTGGTAAGTGGCTTTATTTATAATCAGACCTCATGCTATCCCCAGTAATGCATTCTAGCAGTAGAAGAGTCTTGTACCAAAGAGCGTCATCATTCACGTGTGTCAGGAGCAATAGGGTGCTTAAAGTGTTACTAAACCCACAACAGTAAAATCAGTCTGTATATGCAGTAAAACATGCTTGTTATACTCACTGTGGAACCTAAGGGGATAATCCTCTGTATTGTATAAAAAAGATGGTTTATCCTGTCTTCTCTGATTCTCCCCTTCTTCCACAGTCCCCAATCCATCTGCTGAAAGAACAGAGCCTTGGGGGCAAGCTGCACATGCTCAGTTTGGTGTGTATTACTAGAGTTTTTTGTTTCTTGGGAGAGTGTATATGATCTGCACGGGGCCAATTAGCACTGTCCAGACAGAGGGTCAAAGGTCCTGCAGCCTCCTGGGACAATCAGGGGAGAATGAAAACTCCTCCTACAAGCTTTAATCAGTGCTCTGCTGGACACTGATAGGAGTCACAAGACTCCTCTAACGGCTGATGAGAAAAGGTATTACCAGTTTAAATAATTGCATTTCCATGTTGTGTGTACTGTGAGAGATAGATATGGTGAATACAGGGGCATGGGTTAAGTAACACTTTAAATCCAGCCCTAGATGTGCCTAAAATATGACAGTCATTTATAGAACTGTAGAAGGTACAGCACCTGCTGGGTCATGCTACTTCTCTTGTAACCATCCATGTCTTCAATTTTCCTGCTGTAAAGAATAAGGGTTTATGCAAATGGTTGAAAATGGGTCACAGCTATGCAGAATGAACTGCATTCCTGTGATCCACAGGAGAAATACAGCCAAAAGAGCTTTGGCTGTACTTTTTGTTTAGTACATAAAATTACAACCAAATGTACTGCTCAAACTACAGCACAAATGTGAACACAAGCTAAAAACATTTTAAAAATCTGACCAAAAAAAGAGACAACTGAGGTTTGATGCACTGCAGGTTAAGCAAATCCTGGTTGAAATTCGTGAAGACCAAGCCTAGCTGTGAATCCTATTGAATTATGTGGGGGAATCTTGTTAGTAAGTTTTGGTCATTTTTAAAGCTAATAGGCAAACTACTATTAAAAAAATTTTGTCTAAAATTACGGTATCCCCTAAATAAAATCTACATCCAGAAGTATACCCAATAGCATAAATAAACACCTTCACCCTAAAAGTGTGTCAATCTGTGAATAATCATATGCTACCTATACTATATATAAATCCCCAAATCTTAAAGAAATTTATGGATAAATAATAAAAAAACCAAAAATTATAAAATAACAAAAAATGTCCAAACACAAATCAGTACAAAAAACATAAAATTGTGTCCTTCAAAAATTAATATAGTCACTCAGTGGTAATTCCTTCAACACCAGGATTTTTGGAATTACCACTGAGTGACTATATTCATTTTTGAAGGACACAATTTTATGTTTTTTGTACTGATTTGTATTTGGACATTTTTTGTTATTTTATAATTTTTGTTTTTTTATTATTTATCCATACATTTCTTTAGGATTTGGGGATTTATATATGGTATAGGTAGCATATGATTACCGGTATTCACATATTAAAAAAAATTTGATGATTTACAGTGCCTTGAAAAAGTATTCATACCCCTTGAAAGTTTCCACATTTTGTCATTTTACAACCAAAAATGTAAATGTACTTTATTGGGATTTTATGTGATAAACCAACACAAAGTGGCACATAATTGTGAAATGGAAGGAGAATGATAAATGCTTTTCAAAATTTGTTACAAATAAATATCTGAAAAGTGTGGTGTGAATTTTCATTCAGCCCCCTTTACACTGATAACCCTAACTAAAATCTAGTGGAACCAATTGCCTTCAGAAGTAACGTAATTAGTAAATAGAGTCCACCTGTGTGTAATTTAATCTCAGCATAAATACAGCTGTTCTGTGAAGCCCTCAGAGGTTTGTTAGAGAACATTAGCGAACAAACAGCATCATGAAGGCCAGGAAACACCAGACAGGTCAGGGATACAGTTGTGGAGAGGTTTAAAGCAGGGTTATCTTATAAAATATTATCGCAAGATTTGAACATCTCACAGAGCACTGTTCAATCCATCATCTGAAAATGGAAAGAGTAGGGCACAACTGCAAACCTACCAAGACATGGCCATCCACCCAAACTAACAGGCCGGGCAAGGAGAGCATTAATCAGAGAGGCAGCCAAGAAGCCCATGGTAACTCTGGAGGAGCTGCAGAGATCCACAGCTCAGGTGGGAGAATCTGTCCACAGGACAACTATTAGTAGTGGACTCCACAAATCTGGCCTTTATGGAAGAGAGGCGAGAAGAAAACCATTGTTGAAAAAAAGACATAATAAGAAGTCCCATTTTCAGTTTGTGAAGAGCCATGTGGGGGACACAGCAAACATGTGGAAGAAGGTACTCTGGTCAGATGAGATGAAAATTGAACTTTTTGGCCTAAAAGCAAAATGCCATGTGTGGTGGAAAACTAACACTGCACATCACCCTGAACACACCATCCTCACCGTAAAACATGGTGGTGACAGCATCATGTTGTGGGAATACTTTTCTTCAGCAGGGTCAGGGAAGCTGGTCAGAGTTGATGGGAAGATAGATGGAGCAAAACACAGGGCAATCTTAGAAGAAAACCTGTTAGAGTCTGCAAAAGACTTGAGACTGGGGTGGGGGTTCACCTTCCAGCAGGACAATGACCCTAAACATACAGCCAGAGCTACAATGGAATGGTTTATATCAAAGCATATTCATGTGTTAGAATGGTCCAGTCAAAGTTCAGACCTAAATCCAATTGAGAATCTGTGGCAAGACTTGAATTTTACTGTTCACAGACACTCTCCATCCAATCTGATAGACCTTGAGCTATTTTGCAAAGAAGAATGGGCAAATACTGTATGTCACTCTCTAGATATGAAAAGCTGGTAGAGACATCCCCAAATAGACCGTAATAGCAACGAAAGGTGGCTCTACAAAGTATTGACTCAGGGGGCTGAATACAAATGCACTCCACACTTTTCAGATATTTATTTGTAACAAAATTTGAAAAACATTTATTGTTTTCCTTCCACTTCACGATTATGTGCCACTTTGTGTTGGTCTATCCCAATAAAATACATTTATGTTTTTGGATGTAACGTGTCAAAATGTGGAAAATTTCAAGGGGTATGAATACTTTTTCAAGGCACTGTACAGTGGATATTCTGTTTTGAGTTAACTAAAGACCGTGGAAGCACTGATATGTCACAGGGTGTCCTGCTTGAAGGCATTTTCTTCCTTCTACTGTCTAAATAAATACTATTGCTCTAGTACAGCCTTTCTCAACCAGGGTTCCTAAGGTTCTTCCAAATGATAGGGGTTCCTTGGGCAATGAGCAAATTTTGCCTCTTGGAGAAGCAGCCAATGACACCAGTGATGTTTGTAGCTATCTGTAAAAAGGAAATTCTTCTTTTGGTCAACATTGTTCTTGTTCCGTTTCTACAATCTGAGCACTGAAAGTGTAATCTCTGTAACCAGGGCCAGATTTGCAAGTCATGAGCCTATGGGCAGAGAATTCTGAAGAACCCGAACCCCCCAAAAAAAGACAATATAATATACAAATATTTTTATGTGTGAAAAGGGGAATGCTGCGGACTTTGATGTAAAGGAGGAACTCTGATTTAAGGGGGTCTCTGGTCAACAGAGCCCCCCCCTTACACAGGAGTCCCAAGAGTTCCCCTTACCATACCTCCCAGTTTCTGAGCTTAAGAATGAGGGACACTTGAGGGAAGAAGTGGCCTGCGGCACGTGATGCAAAAAATTGCAAAAATGTGTCCTAACACTTAACAGAGGAAGGGGCGTGGTTAAACAAAACACTTGTACCTATAAAATATGCTTTGATTGTTGCGCCACAAGAAAGAGTCTCATGGAAACAAATCCGAACACAATCATTTAAAAAAAAAGAATAAAAAGCTTCCATTACAAATGGTTTTTACAAACTGTGGAAGAGTGTGTTACACAAATTGTTGAAGGATTCAGGAGTGCGTTTTGTACAGAGTGCAAGATTCAGGAGTTACTTAAGCTGAAAAGACACCAATTAATTAAGATAGCTTAACTTACAGTCTCAGTAGCTTAGCAAACAGTGACTTGATCCAAATGACATCTTGCATCCAAACTTGTGCAGACCATAACATGAAAATCAAATATTTTAAAAAAAAATCATAACTCTAACAGAATGCAGTACATATGATAAATGGAGGGTAAAGCATGAATAAGAAGGATGGGACCAGGGGCAGACTGACAACTCATGGGGCCCCGAGCAATAGGGGATCATGGGGCCCCTGTGCCCTTACCCAAACTCAAAAAAGCCTATGAAAAAGGTACCAGGGGCATCTCATGGGGCCCCCTACTGACCCCGGGCCCTCGGACAGTGCCCAAGTTTCCAAATGGTCAGTCCGCTCCCCCTGGATGGGACTATCTACACAGAGTACCCCCTAACTAGGGAAGGAGGTAGGGACAAAACTATTAAAAGAGAAGTATGGAATAGTTTTTTTTTTTTTAATTATACTTACCTAGGTGGATGCAGTATCAATTCGATGCTGCATTTGTCTACCACCGGCTCTAAGGGTGAGAACTGAACAAACAGACACCACTGATCGCTCAGTTCTCCCAGCCACTCCGTGCAGAGACAGGTGACTGTCAGTCAATGCTGTCTGCTCTGTGGAGGGGACGGGAGCGACTGACTCAGACTCTCAATGGAACTCTGAGAAGCTTAGCCAGGTGTCGGTCAAGGCTCCTGTGTGGATCCTGACCATATGGTCGCAATCTTTCCCCAGCATAGACAGCTGAGTGATGTCAGCGGTCTTTAGCATGCTGTCAGCTGAAACCGGGTCACAAGAATGCAGAACAGACAAGCTTTGGCTGTGCTTCTCCTTTAAGGGCAAGCAAACAGACAATGCATGTGTAACATAGTGCTTCTCTGTGACCACCTGTGACACCAATGTACTGTAAGCTGTAGCTAAAGTAATCATTAGCAGCGGGTTCCCTGAGACCAGAAAATTATTTTAAGGTTGCTTTGTGTTAAGAAGGTTGATCATGGCTGTTATATACTTGAATATGTATTTTATATGCTGATATGGCACTTGCATTTGCTAAAAGTGTAGAATGGTGGCAAGATAAATGCCGCCTGTAATAGTAGCATTGTAGTTATCTTTATGATGCTTTTACATCTGTTTTCCTCCTATACTAGTAACATTGTATTTATCTGTATGATGCTTTTACATCCTTTTTCCTCCTATACTAGTAACATTGTATTTATCTGTATGATGCTTTTACATCCTTTTTCCTCCTATACTAGTAACATTGTATTTATCTGTATGATGCTTTTACATCCTTTTTCCTCCTATACTAGTAACATTGTATTTATCTGTATGATGCTTTTACATCCTTTTTCCTCCTATACTAGTAACATTGTATTTATCTGTATGATGCTTTTACATCCTTTTTCCTCCTATACTAGTAACATTGTATTTATCTGTATGATGCTTTTACATCATTTTTCCTCCTATACTAGTAACATTGTATTATCTGTATGATGCTTTTACTTCCTTTTTCCTTTTAATTCCATTTTACTCATATGTTCAGAAAAGTTGTCCTTTAATCTTGAGACATTT
Organism: Staurois parvus; assembly: GCF_062004578.1. Lineage (NCBI taxonomy): Eukaryota > Metazoa > Chordata > Amphibia > Anura > Ranidae > Staurois > Staurois parvus. Next base: position 3,314,547 of record NW_028318452.1, on the reverse strand, counting down.
GTTCTTTAATTTTGAGACTTTTGTTTTCTCATTATACTTTTTGCTGGTGAGTAGATCTGACATAGATTAAATGATATCTGTCTCTGCTGTATATTTGCACAATGTTGTACTTCTAACCTACCTTCAACCCTCCAGAAGAGCAGGGTCCAAAATGATCTCTAATATAATGAGATCTTCGTAAAGAAACAAATAAAGTGTAATGTGAAATGTGTGTACGTGTGTGGAGCAATCATTGTGTCAATACATTTGGATTGTAAGCTCTAATGAGCAGGGCCCTCTGTTTCCTCTTGTACCAAAATGTATTGTAACTGTAATGTCTACCTTCATTTTGTAAAGCACTGCGCAAACTGTTGGCGCTATATAAATCCTGAATAATAATAATAATTTGGATAAATACTGCTTATGCACTGCTTAAGGAATACATTATTTTTATTCATTTTTAAAAATAAGTTGTAGTTCTGTTTCGGAAGTACAGAAAGGGACATTTTCCTGTTTTTGGAATATTAATTGTGATAATAATTATAGATTATAAACTGACTATGAACTATTATTCATGTATTTGTTTGTTTTATTATATTATAAAAGATATCATATGATAAATGAATATTAAAACTACTATTTATAGTTTTAATTATATTAGTTATAATATATTATATTATAAAATATATGCTAAAATTATATTCAAAACTACTACTTATTATTAAATATAAAATATTATAAACTGACTATAAACAATTATTTATTTGTTTTCTTACTGTATATTATACCATATATTATAAAATTATATTATAAACTATTATTTATTATTAAACCTTACAGATTATAAACTGACTATAAACTATTATTTATGTATTATTTTATATTATAGAATGTTATAAAATTATATTATAAAACATTATTTATTATTAAACATTATAGATTATAAACTGACATTCCACATTATGAACTGTCAATATAGTCCATGTATGGCCATCTCTACACCTCTACATACATGAAAACCTTCAGTACCTTACAGAGAACATTTAATAAATTAGTTGAAATATATATTGTATGTCCTGAAGGGCCTTAGCAGAATAGTACTAGCATTAACTGTCCTGGCAGGTTGCTCTGACAGCTTTGTCACTGATTCATAGTGAATTTTATGTCTTAGCTTTTCTCTCACAGAGTAGAGCTCTCACAGTGAATAGCAGCATTAAAGTAAACTGAATCCACAGAGCTATGGGTATATAAATCTCTCTGCCTGCTGACTCACTTAGCCATACAGCATCTCAATTGCACCACATGACTACATCCCTGTAATGAGATTTTCACTAGTGTCAGTTTATCAGTAGCTCCTTCTGGGGGCTTCCCAGTAAACCATCATCATAAAGCACAATTTTCTCGGTTTGTTTCTGTGCTGTAATTTTGTAAATTAAGGTTGGTAAAGACAAGCCTTGCATGTTTCCAACATGCAATAAGGAATACCGTTGATAGTAACATTTTTAGGAAAAACTAACACCCTTATCCTATCTCCAGTCATTCTTACATCTTGTTACTTCTTGTGCAAAATATACATTTTATACATTAAAAAGGACTTTCAACATCTATAAGATTCATTATGGAGGAACGAGTGGGAGGGATGTATGGAGGGATTTGGGACCAAAACATGGATAGTTGTGAAGTGATGACTATGTATAGTGGTTTTACTGTCAATATATAAAAGTACTTTCCCTTAAAAGATTGGTAATTGATATTATTATGCCCTGAGGTGTGGGTGTTACTAAGTGCTCATTTGGACAACTGAATTCACCTTGCTGAAGACGCTGATTCAGTGTAACATTATGGGGAGTAAGATATTGTATCCATGAAGAAAAGTTATAAAGGAGCAGTTTTGTATTGCTCTGAGATTAGGTTACATTATAACTAGAGATGAGCGAATTATTCAAAAATTAGATTCGGCTGATTCGCCGAATTTGCGGGAGAAATTCGATTCGATGCGAATTTATTCGCTGCGAATTTAACTAATTAAAAGGGTTTCTAGGCTTCAGAGAGCCTTTATATTAGTGCAGAACACTGTACCTTTAATTTAAATGCCCTTGGAGTCTGCTGGGGAAGAGAAATAATACTGTCAGTCAGTATGACATGCAGATGAGTGCCGTCGATCTTAGAATCACCGCACACTTCACTCATTTGGGCAGTCACGGGGCACGACGAAGAAGAAGAAGAAGAAGAAGAAGAAGAAGAATGAAAAGAAGAAAAAGAAGAATGAAAAGAAGAAGAAGAAGAATGAAAAGAAGAATGAAAAGAAGAAGAAGAAGAATGAAAAGAAGAATGAGAAGAAGAATGAAAAGAAGAATGAAAAGAAGAATGAGAAGAATGAAAAGAAGAATGAAAAGAAGAAGAAGAAGAAGAATGAAAAGAAGAAGAAGAAGAATGAAAATAAGAATGAGAAGAAGAATGAAAAGAAGAATGAAAAGAAGAATGAGAAGAATGAAAAGAAGAATGAAAAGAAGAATGAGAAGAATGAAAAGAAGAATGAAAAGAAGAAGAAGTAGAATGAAAAGAAGAAGAAGAAGAATGAAAAGAAGAAGAAGAATGAAAAGAAGAAGAAGAATGAAAAGAAGAATGAGAAGAATGAAAAGAAGAATGAAAAGAAGAAGGAAAAGAAGAATGAAAAGAAGAAGGAAAAGAAGAATGAAAAGAAGAAGAAGAAGAATGAAAAGAAGAATGAAAAGAAGAATGAAAAGAAGAATGAAAAGAAGAATGAGAAGAATGAAAAGAAGAAGAATGAAAAGAAGAAGAAGAATGAAAAGAAGAATGAAAAGAAGAAGAAGAAGAATGAAAAGAAGAAGAATGAAAAGAAGAATGAAAAGAAGAAGAAGAAGAATGAAAAGAAGAAGAATGAAAAGAAGAAGACGAAGAATGAAAAGAAGAAGAAGAAGAATGAAAAGAAGAAGAAGAATGAAAAGAAGAAGAAGAATGAAAAGAAGAAGAAGAAGAATGAAAAGAAGAATGAGAAGAAGAATGAGAAGAAGAATGAAAAGAAGAATGAAAAGAAGAATGAGAAGAATGAAAAGAAGAATGAAAAGAAGAAGAAGAATGAAAAGAAGAAGAAGAAGAATGAAAAGAAGAATGAAAAGAAGAAGAAGAATGAAAAGAAGAGGAAGAAGAATGAAAAGAAGAAGAATGAAAAGAAGAAGAAGAAGAATGAAAAGAAGAATGAGAAGAAGAATGAAAAGAAGAATGAAAAGAAGAAGAATGAAAAGAAGAAGAAGAAGAATGAAAAGAAGAAGAAGAAGAATGAAAAGAAGAATGAAAAGAAGAAGAAGAAGAATGAAAAGAAGAATGAAAAGAAGAATGAAAAGAAGAAGAAGAAGAATGAAAAGAAGAAGAAGAAGAATGAAAAGAAGAATGAAAAGAAGAAGAAGAATGAAAAGAAGAAGAAGAAGAATGAAAAGAAGAAGAAGAAGAAGAATAAAAACATCTGTATCCTAAATGGAAACAAATAGATACAATGTTTCAACCGCTGTAAATGTGAAGGAACTGTCAGAGAACTGTCAGAAATAGCGGAGCTCTCTGCAGTGACACTTTTTGCCGGCTGATCGGGGAAAATTCGATTCGTGCATCCGAAGTTTGCTAAAATTCGGATTCGGTGCGAATCGAATTTTTCCTAATATTCGAAACGAATTCCACTTCGCCAAGTTCGATTCGCTCATCTCTAATTATAACATATTTAAAAAACAATTGTAAAGGCACTGGACACACCATGGTACCACATCTCGAATTATCAAGAGTAAAGCACTAATAGATGCAAAGGTGGGATTTTAAAGTTACCAGTTCAATTAATCAGACATATTAAAAGTTTAACATTTTACTGAGTACATTAAAAGAGTTTAAAAACATTACAATACAACTGTGGTCTTTTTTAAGTGAATTTGGCTTCAAGTAGATATTTCAACATGGTTTGTCTAGACGGCTTCATCAGATAGATTTACAGATTACATGATGCTTACAACATATACCAAGATTCCAATGTAAGAAAAAGGCTCTCATTTAGACAAAACTGCCCGTTTTGAAGGAGATGACAAAAATACGGTATGTGTACAAAATATTTGTATAGGACACACGCTCCCAGTTCCCAGTCACAGGTCCAGGCGGTAAAAGGCGTATTGCAGGAGAGACAGAGGGACCTGCCAACCCACAATTAAGTTTATATGTACATCAACCATTCTCAACCTTTTCAACACAAAGGAACCCTTGAAATAACTTTCCCGTCTCAGGGAACCCCTGCTAATAGTTACTGTATCTACAACTCATGATACATTAGTGTCATGGTCAGTGGGAAGAATGCCCTTTACACTTGTAGTCATTAGGAAGAACTATTCTCTTACAGATAGCTAAAAAGATCAATGGTGTCAGTAGGAACTTATCTGAGAGACAGAAATCGCTCAAGGAACCCCTAGCAACCTGTGGGGGAACCCTGGTTGAGAAACTGTGCATTAGAGGGTGCCCATAGATCATCCAAATTTGAGTGAAAGGTAATTAGTTGATGGCATATAAATCCCCAACTGAGTCAGCGCATATGAGCACACCAGTGGCTCTAGTAGGCTGCCTGAGTCCCCAACTTGGAGCCAGGGTAGGTACCTTAGGTGTCGTTAGATGTCCCCAAACTGTATGTAGGATGCCAGTGATAGACAGGCAGCATTTACAGTTAATGCCAAATCTGTTCCTGCCAGCAGTGGGGCACCCTGGGCAGGAGGTTACCATATATAGTATTCAATGCAGAAGCTACAGTGTTCCACTTTACTCCACTCAAAGGTTTACTCCACTCAGTGGTAAAAAGGTTGAGAAGGGCTGTGTAAGGGGTAGGGTACATTGCTTATGCATTACCATTGACTTGTATAAGGGAATAAATGCACAATACAAACTCATCTGAACTTACCTGACCTAAAAAGACTACATAGACATTCCCTAAATAAAATCATTCCTATCATGATAAAACTCAAAATGTCTTACAAAGTACACTGGAGATAAATAAAAACAAAGTCTCAATGGTTTTGCTAATTGCAATGAGCAATATATATAAAACTGTGTGTGATTATCATAATAGTGCATTAGTACATGAGGTTTTCCAGTAATTCATTTAGCTGCTTTTGCTTCTCTGTTTCAGCTTTGTAATCAATCACTCTGAGTGATTAGTGAGTCTTTGTGATTTATTTAGTCATTCTATGCAGGCAGCAGACTGAGAAGGTGATATTGAGTAAGTTTCTGCACCAGGCTTTGGTTAGAAATCTGAAAATTTGTTTTTCTCTGCTAGCTGAGGGTTAGGTGACATTGAGATGTGTAATATTATATTGAGTGTGTATTATCAGGGCAATTGAATTACTCAATAGCACATCTTCTCAAATCATTTTCCTTGCTTTAGAGTAGCCAGTTAACCCTGAATTAACAATCACATGTTAATGGTTTGCCTCTAGAAATTACTCCCAGCATTTCTTAATTTTTAATGTAATTATATAGAAATTATTGGCTGTGATGCCTGTATAGAGTTAAATAGTGGGTTGTGCCCTGGGTTTCAAGGTAGAAGAGATAAAATTGCAAGTTCAATACTTGACAATTGTGGGTACTTCTAATCAGGGTTGAGACAAGGGGTGAACAAGAGGGGCGGCTGCCCTGGGCGCAATGGTTTACTGTAGGGATGGCGGTGCCTTCCTTCTGTTACATGGCTGACAGGCGTAGTGACAGTGATTTTGACAAGCGAATGACCACTGAGCATAGGATCCCCTAAGCTTTCACACACTGAATGGGGGGCCGTTTGGCATTCTTGCCCTGGGCGCTGGCTGGCCTTGTCCCGGCACTGCTCCTAATAGCAACTGAAAGCTATGGCGTACATTTATGTTTTACAGAATAGTAGACACAAGTCTTAAGAGACACTGTCACCTTACCCATCCAGGTCAAGGTGACAGTGTCTTGCAAAGAGGCCCTACCGACCCGCTGATACTGTCCTTGCTAGTGTTCCTCTGCTGTTCCTTACTCAGACACCTGCCGATGCTATGGATTTTAGTGCTGTGCCATAAGCCTGGGGGAGCAATGGCATCATACTCTTTGTCATGTGACAGTGTATTGGTCTAGCAATTAGCACCAAGACACAAGCACTGTCATATGGAAGAAGGGGAGGGAGACGATGCACAAGTTGTCAGTCATGCTAAAGTGCAAGGAGCATGCTGCTAGGAGGAGAGAGCAGAGAGATGATCTCCTCAGTGTGCTGCTTTTCTTTTCATTGTCCAATCACTGACTGGAGGTATGAAGGAGACCTGTAAGTGTTTCTGAACAGCAGCAGAGAAAAAAAGGGCCTGTTGCCCTGCCAGGAAGGGCTGTGCAGTGTTGCAAAGTTATAAATATTTCATAGCAGGATGGACAGAAATAAAAAAATCCTTTTGCAATAAAACATTGGTCACATAGGGATTTCATTTGTGTATTGGCTGTTTGCTTGGAGTTTAACTTTCATATAGCTTTCATAACACCCACTGCATGTCCTTCATTCCGAGAAAATGTTGTCCATTGGTATTGATATACATAGTAAACCACCCTGCTGCTGCCATTTATACATTCTGGTTAAATTGTAATACATCAAGCAGGGTGAGTATGGAGACACTAAAATCTAATGCTAGACCTAAAAAAAATAATACTTCTTTATGTTAGGCTGTTTTCTGTCATTTATATAGAAATCTGTTTTTCTAAAGCCTTATTCACAGTGTCAACAATTTATTTATTTAGTCCAGATCTTAAAGTGATTGATCAATTAAGACTAATTAGTTTTCTTTCAACTAATACTTTGATTTGATTCTAATACTAAACAGGATTATGTATTTCATTTTTGTTGCTTGGAGAGCCTTGAATAGAAACCGATTATTTTAAAAGCACAGCTACCAGGAAGACCAAGATGTGCTCTCTTGGTCTCTACTGGTTCTGTAAAACAAAAACCTATACATCAGTGGTCTCCAAACTGCGGTCCATGGGCCGGATGTGGCCCTTTGCTTCATTTTATCCCGTGGGGCATTATTCCCTCACTGTCAGCAACAGTGGGGCATAGTTCCTGCCACTGACACCAACAATGGGACACTATTCTTCCACTGACACCAATGATGGGGCACTATTCCTCCCGCTGATACCAATGATGAGGCACTATTCTTCCCACTGATGCCAATGATGGAGCACTATTCCTCCCAGTAATACCAATGATGGGGCACTATTCCTTCCACTGATATCAATGATGGGGCACTATTCCTCCCAGTAATACCAATGATGGGTCACTATTCCTCCCACTGATATCAATGATGAGGCACTATTCTTCCCACTGATGCCAATGATGGGGCACTATTCCTCCCAGTAATACCAATGATGGGTCACTATACCTCCCACTGATACCAATGATGGGACACTATTCCCCCCACTGATACCAATGATGGGGCACTATTCTTCCCACTGATGCCAATGATGGAGCACTATTCCTCCCAGTAATACCAATGATGGGGCACTATTCCTTCCACTGATATCAATGATGGGGCACTATTCCTCCCAGTAATACCAATGATGGGTCACTATTCCTCCCACTGATATCAATGATGAGGCACTATTCTTCCCACTGATGCCAATGATGGGGCACTATTCCTCCCAGTAATACCAATGATGGGTCACTATACCTCCCACTGATACCAATGATGGGACACTATTCCCCCCACTGATACCAATGATGGGGCACTATTCCTCCCACTGATACCAATGATGGGACACTATTCCCCCCACTGATACCAATGATGGGGCACTACTCCCCCCACTGATACCAATGATGGGGCACTATTCCCCCCACTGATACCAATAGTGTGACACTTTTCCTCCCACTGCCACCAGTCATGGGGCATTTTGTACTGCCACGGACACCAGGACTTTTTCTTCTCCCGCTGGCCACAGTCTGGCCCCCCTAAAGATTGCAGGACAGTAAACTGGAAAGTTTGGAGACACCTGCAATACATTACTGTACAAGTTACATTCAAGGAAAAACTTTAAAAAAAAACATTTTTTAAATCGGTGATGGGGGGGGGGGGGGCAGGAAACTTTGCATTTTTAATGCAAGATACAGTTTAAAGCTGGAGCTACTGCTCCAGCACAGGGATTTTCATGAGGGGGGGGGGGGCAGTGATCTCCAGGAGATTATAACTTCCTGCAATTGCTACACTTGCACACCGCACATTACTTTGCTTGCATTCAAAATACGTGATAAAAATATCTGTTTCACTTCAATATGGAATATGCAAATGTATTACAAATATAATGTATATCAAAGTGCTGGTTGTCGTATGTTTCATCCACATGGTCATTATTTATCACAATATTCAACCATTATAATAATTTTTAGTTCAAATTTATATAGGAAAGCGTTATCCAAATATGGTATCAATATGATATCAAATAATTATACCTACTTTACTTGTAATTTAGAGCAATTTGTACAAAATTATCAGCAGTTTTAATTATCTTTATTTATAATATAGGTTTATTTATTTTATTTTATTTTTTTTTATTATATCTTTTATTAATTTTTTTATTACAAGCTCAACTTTATATTACACATTACAAAACACAAGTTTTCACACAAATTTACCTATTCCCTTCCCCTCCACCTCCTTTCAATTTTTCCACCTCTTCTCTTACTATTTTCTTTTACTTCTAATTCCTCTAATACTCTTATTATCTTTTTTCATTCTCCTCTCCGTCTATTTCTTTTTTGCCCTCTTACGGGACCCTAATTCCTTTCATTAATTTCTTCCAGCTCTTTAGACTCCAACTACTTCTGGGAAACTCTTTGATGTTTTAAAATCATACCATCTACCCCATATTTTTTTAAATATCTCAATTTTATCCTCATCCATGTGGAATAATTCCTCCATCATTTATATATACTCAACTCTATTTATCCAATTTTTTATTTTTGGGGATTCTTGTGCTTGCCAACATTTGGGGATAAGTCCTTCAGCCGCATTTATTAAATGAAATATTATCATATTCTTATATTGTTTCACTGAAGTCTCTGATTTATGGAATAAACAAACCCACGGGTCCTTCGGTATACGGACCCCCAGTATCTTCTCTATATATTGAATTATTTCTTGCTTTGTTTATTTTAATGAGATGAATGAAAAGATTATGAATTATGAACTAGTTTATAGCCTATTAACATAATGTTTATAAATTAATTACTTATGTAAATTGTTATACTATATGAATATTGAGATACTAAGCCCCTGATGGTGGCTCATTGACCGAAACACGTTGGTTGGCGCTAATGGGAGTGGCATCAATATGCTATGAATTGTACTGTGCTTTGAAGATTCCAAATGTGTGTTTTTACTATATTTTTGAAGAAGTGGTTATGGGTTATGGTCTGAGTTTCTTTACTGTAGCATTAATCGCTAGGGAATTTTCTTGTGCATGGTTACAAATTCTGAGCTAGAATTGGGATTGTTTTCCCTGTTTTCAATCTAATGGCAGGATGGACGTGAGATGACCCTGTAACCAATGTTGTTTGAGGGCAGCCTGACCTCCTGCAACTAGGTTGCATATGTTCACTGTGGTGGAGGCATCTTCTCACCCTCTGGTGTTGGGGAAAGAACCCCTAGAGGATTAACAGCTATTTCCTTGGAAAACCCACATTTGGTGCCTATATCTGTTAATAAACTATTATATTATTATATAATAACTGATCTAATTTAGTACCACCACACTATATTTTCTTTTTGTACATAGTAACATTGATATCCAAGCCTCTTGCATTTGTTAGGTATATTTAAAAAAATGTTATATGTAATTTGTATGTCTCAGGGATTTGTGGCTTATTGTTGATTTTAGTCAGGCCTTTCTGTATCCATAGATTACATTGATGTACAATATCTGCATTCTCTCCTAATTCAAACAAAACAAAAATCTCTATGGAGCAGTACAACCCTGAGAAAGATTTGTTTTATAATAGAATGCCCGAAAAGAATGTCTTCATTGTTTTCTGGTATATTTTTCGAAAATGTGATTGTTATATTCCTTGTAGATCCACACATCGAAAGCATCTGTAGAAGATGTTAAAAGTAAAAACACAATTTAGCTGAGGCCTTATGCCTAGTACACATAATTAGAAAATTGGATAAAAAACGCTTTCGGATCGATCGTTTGATAATCTGATTGTTAGTTCACAGCTTTTGAGAGCCAATTATGACAGTTCATGTGAAAATATCCGAAAGGAGAAAATGTTTCTCATAAGATAACAGAACAAACAATTTTCCTGTAATTAAAGTGTTACTAAACCCAGGACCCTGCATTCACTATATCTGGTCTCCCACAGTACACAGAACATGGAGATGCAATTATTTTAGTAAATATAAACTGCTAAATACCTTTTCTCATCTGCAGTTAGAGCAGTCTTGTGACTTCTATCAGTGTCCAGCAGAGCACTGGTTAAAGCTTGAAGGAGAAGTTTTCTTTCTGCTCTAGGAGGATGCAAAACCCCTGACCTTTGTCTGGACAGTGCTGATTGGCCCTGTGCTGATCACATTCACTCTCCCATAAAAAAAAAAACTCTCTAGCAATACACACTAAACTGAGCATGGGCAGAAGGGCTACAGTCTTATCAGCGTGGACATTTGAACAAGAGGAGGGACAGAGAAGTCAGGATCAAACAGCCTTTTTACACAATGCAGAGGATTAACCCCTTAGATTTTACTGTGAATATAACAAGCATTCTTTACTGCATATACAGACTGATTTTACTGTTGTGGGTTTAGTAACACTTTAATGTACTGTAGTATTTGTATGTAAAAAATTGAGTGACCAAGACCACAAATATCTGGAAATGAAAGAGTACATTAAAATTCAATACATTACATCACTTTTTTGTCTTACGAGAATTTTCATAACTTTAGAATGCAAAAAAAATGAGAGATCATTCATCCAATATTCTCATTATGTGTATGACGCATTAGTGCAAAGAGTTGAATAAAAGCAGGTATAGGATATCAAAGAATATAAAAAGTACAACTCCAGCCAAACATTTCATTTGAATAGAAAGGTGCGTGTGTGCTGATCAGAAGGGAGGTCATTAAAGCAAACCAGTGGCACAGATTAACTTTAAACAGAGAAGTTCCTTAGACCCTTTAAAAGTGTTATTTAAAGGGTAACTCTACTTTTGTAGGAAAAAATCTAGCAAATAAAAAAAAAGTAATACAGCATATGCAGTTATAGAAGCCATGTTGTAACTGAATATTATAAAAATGTACCTTTCTTATTCAATCTGCAGCAGCTGTAATTTTCTGTAAAATTCAATGAAATATGGCAACCTGGAGGTGTTCTGTACACAGTTAGTATACAGAATGCCCACAGAAATGTCATTTCCTGCTTGTGTGATTAGCTCACTGATTTTCCCAGAAGTCTACACTAAGATACAAGGCAGATTTTAGGCACCGCCTGCAACAGAAATGCAAGTTTTGGTGAGATACAACCCAAGGGTTCATCACTTCTAAAATGATGCTGACACTGCATCTTTCCTCATTAGAACACAGAAAATGCGATGTCGGATTAATAATGAACCAATCATTCCCAATATGAGTGTGACCAATCTGGTGAAACAAAGAGCTATTTCTCCAGAGCAACAAAAATGGAATAATACGCTACCAAGTTTGTTGAAATCCCTGCAATGTACATTGGTCACTCAGGGGGGTTTGGGTTTTTTTGTAACAAAAGTGGAGATACAGTATTCTTTAGATCTGAAATCCATGCTATATAAATGTTCTTTAAATATAAGCGCCACGTATTTGAATTTGGGTCTCCTTCATGTATCTCTTCCAGATCTGTGCAGTAAGCCAGCATGTACCAACTTTGCCTCTGTGTAGAAGTTTACTGTAACAATGCCCAGTCACTGCTGCATTCTCTCCTTGGGCAGGGTGACTGGTCTTGTATCTGCCCACCTCCCCATGTAGTTATCTGTTGGCAGCCTGTAGTGGGAGAACCTCCTGGGTCCCACTCAAAGATTTGGTCTCTGCACAGGCTATGATGATAATATCACAGTGATGATATTTCTTCTCCATTTACAAGTTTGGAGAACAGAATCAACAGTCCTAACCTTAGGCCTGTTATTTACTGTTCACTGGTCAGTGTGCTAGCCTAATAAAGGCTGTTTTATGGAATTCACTTAAAGTGATCCTAAATCCACAACAGTAAAATCAGTCTGTATATGCAGTAAAGCATGCTTGTTATACTCGCTGTGGAACCTACGGGGTTAATCCTCTGCATTGTTTAAAAAGGCTGTTTGATCCTGTCTTTTCTACCCCCCCCCCCTTTTTTCTACTGTCCCCAATCCATCTGCTGATAGAACAGAGTCTTGTGGGCAAGGTGCACATGCTCAGTTTTATGTGTATTGCTAGAGAGGTTTTTTTTCCTTGGGAGAGTGCATGTGATCAGCACAGGGTCAATCAGTGCTGTCCAAACAGAAGGTCAGAGGTTATGCAGCCTCATAGGACAATCAGAAGAGATTGAAAATTCCTCTTACAAGCTTTAACCAGTGCTCTGCTGAACACTGATAGAAGTCACAAGACTGCTCTAACTGCTGATGGGAAAAAGGCATTTAGCAGTTTCTATTTACTAAAATAAAATATTTCCATGTTCTGTGAGAGACCAGATAAATACAGGGTCCGGGGTTTGAAATTACATTTGCCCAGAAATCCTTTTTGCTCTCCAGAGAGGGATATATACACTCTGGATGATCTTTACAAAACTTTTTAATGTCAGTGTTAACAATTTATATTCCACAGTAATGGCTCATTGTAAAGCCACTGAAACCAAACAGTTAAAGCTGTGGCAGGAAAAGGTTAGCAGAGCCCAAGATACTCAGAGGAAAGTAATTAAATGGTTTCATCCATGACTGTAGCAGATAAGATAAGCAGGTAATACAAAGGGTTGAAATACGTTCACTGCAGCTTGGATATATGGATGAAGAAAATGACTCAGCTGCAGATCATTAATCATTTTATCAAGGCCACTTTCTGCATTATGCTCTGACTATGGCCAAGAAGGAATCTACATTCATTGCACTTTTTGTAAGCTAAAGGGTGACAGGGATAAACCTGGAGTGCCGAGTCAGTGATAGATGGTGTATCATCTGGATGGAGAATAGATGGGCCACAAGAACAGCCAGGCTCAGCAGGTAACACTGACATATCATCAAAGGACAAAGAATAATAAAAGAATAGACTACATGCAAAAATAGAAACAAAAAAAAAAAAGATTGAATGTGGTACTGAGGTTTGCATGAAAATGGGAAATGGGAACTTCAAAATAGTGTTCCTTTATATGCACAAAAAAATAACCAATAGCCACTGCTTTGTCTGCTGCTATACTATTGACCATATGGGCAGATCACTCACTGAGAACAACTGGTAGTATGCATGTGACTAACCAATTTATATAACTTTGGGATATGCCAGGCTAGCAGTGAAATATCTTTTTACTTTTGCACTGAATGACAACAGAAAGTTTCCAGCAGGCTAAAAATCTTTTGGCTTGGGAGGCATGTCCAAGATGGCGACTGGAGCGGCCACATAGTTGAGAGCTCTGCCGCCTCAAACTCTCATCCGATGTCATCCTGGGGGTAGCACTTTCATCATCTGTACTTGGGGCCCTGCTTACACAACTGTATCAGTCTGACCCCCCTCTGAAGTACCGGACACCCGTGGCCTCCGTACGGACCGGGCCTGGTGCACATCCGGGGTGCCGCGGCCCTGACACCTGGGACCCTGCTTGGTAAGTTCGCTGCCTGGGGGAAGTTCTTGCAGCTGCCTGCCCCCCATTTGGGCTCCGGAAGCCTGTGGCCGGCTGAGACCTACTCACCAGTGGAGCCCGTGCGCCCATGCCCGAGGTAACGTGGCTCCCACCATGCCCAGGGACCTCCTGGAGTTTGCTGCTGCCTAGGGGGGGCCAATCCCCCCCTGAAACTCTGGTACCCCGTGATCTACTGTGGCCTGATGGCCCTTGCACCCTACCTGCTTTTTAACCGGGGCTAAGCTCTTGCAGGAGCCCGCACACCCTCAACCCCCATGGAGGCCATCGAGTGGATCAACGGGGGGAAATGCCCAACCCTGCATTGGAGCCCCAGTGATATCTATCTCCAATGAGGCCTAGGCCTCCGTCCTTAGTGAGGGGCATCAATTGTGTCCGCGGCCCATGCTTCCCCTCCCCCTTTGGGGTGATAGCCACTCGTGAGTACCACAGAACAGAGTCATTTGTCTCCTTCATACACACAGTTTCATTTATACTTATTCAGTCACCTGTGAGGACCTTGTGGGCCAAATACCCATATTGAGAGTCAATTATTAGAGTAACCACATTTTCTGCCGGTGTAGATGAGGCCTGGGGATGACTAGAGGCAAGCCTTCGGCCTCTGGCAGAAGATCCGAAACTACACAAACTGCTAAAACCAGGGGCTAAAGGTGTAACAACCATGGCCACACCTTCCTCACAAGAGCCGAACCCACCTTCCGCACCCATGGACTTTAATTCTCTCATGACGGCTATTTCCAAATGTCAAGCAGTACTCACCACGAAAATTGAACTTCTGCAGATTGACATAGGGTTGATCTGGAGAGATCTTGACACATTCTGGGGCCAAGTGACCGCAGTCGAACAAAGGGTCAATGACGCAGAAGACACCATCCACAGCCACTCGGCTGAAATGAGAGACCAGAGCAAAGGATGTGGAGAACCGCAGTAGGCGCAACAACCTCTGCGTGGTGGGTCTTCTTGAAGGGGCAGAGGGTGAGGATCTGCCTCAGTTTACTGAGAACCTTCTCCGCTCCTTGTTGCCTTGAGCCACCTTCTCTAGCTTTTTTGTGGTTGAGAGGGCCCACCGGATGCCAGCAGCCTGGGGCACACCTGGCTCACTGCCCCGCACCTTCATTTTTAAGCTGCTGAATTACTGTGATCTGGCACTGAGAGCAGCCAGGGCCCAGGGGGAACTGAGCTACGAAAACCATAAGCTGATGTTGTTTCCTGTTTACTCGGTGGATACTCAACGGCACTCCTTTGATGCTGTCAAGGCCCAACTGCGAGCAAAAGGCCTTACCTATGACATGCTGTTCCCTGCAAAGCTCAAAGTTCAAAATGGAGAAACCACACATTTCTTATTTGTGCCTGAGGAGGCAGCTTTCTGGTTGGAAACCCTACGACCTATCCGCTGATCTTGATTCCCCACTGGAAGATTACTCTGGTCAATTCGATCTGCAGCCTTTGGTCCCAGTCCCTCCTCTGAATTGGGACTCCCAGATTCTATGTTTCTCAGTTATGATTTAAGCTTGTACCCTCGGTTATAGCTGAGTGACCTGCCCCTTTCAATATGAGGTGAAATCTCTATGGCATGTGAGATATACAGACTTGCTCTATGTACTCGCTCCATGGAGATCCCTATAGCTTGTTGCCTGATTTTGTTTGGAGAAGTATGACTCTCCCAGTTTTGTTGGGTGGGGAGGGGGGTTGGTTATGTTTTTTGGGAGTTTATAGTTTTCTTTCTATGTTGCAAGGTACATATGCTATCTCAATTGGTCCAGTTTGTATATGGTATCAAGCTGATATACAGGTTTTTCTGCTGCATATCTTACATTTCTGGGTTTTCTTGTTGGGATTCGGCCTGAGTGGTAGTAAATTGCTTTTAGAACACCTATATCATGGCCCCCCCCTGAACTGTATCTCCTGGAATGTTCGGGGCCTCCACTCCCCTGTGAAGCGTTCTTTGGTCTTCCAATTTCTCAAAACCTATAACCCACACATTTGTATTTTGCAAGAAACCCATCTGATGGGCCATAGAGTACTAGGCTTAAAGAGAGTTTGGGTTGGACACTATTATAATGCTACATATTCTTCATATGCACGAGGAGTTAGTGTCCTTATTCATAAATCACTGCCTTTCACTCTCCTTCATCTCAGGCTGGATCCCAAGGACAAGTACGATTTGATACATGCAATAATTAACTGCTTTGAAATGGTAATTGTTGACCTTAATCTTTCGCCTCTTGCCTCAGTGCTCTCGTTGGCTGCTTTGGTGCCACTCTTGGCCTTATATCTCACATCCTCCTTGCCGGCGATTTTAACCTCACTCCTGACCCTAGTGTTGACAAACTTAATCCTGAAGCCAGTGGGGAGTCAGATTTGGCCATATGGGCGGGGCTTTACCAGTTCACGGATGTGTGGCACTGGAAAAATCCTGACACTAGGGCCTATACCTGCCACTTGGCATCACATAAAACAATGTCCAGAATTGATCTTTGCTATGTTACACCTCCACTCTTAACGAAGGTCCGGGAGATTTCAATCCTTCCTAGGGGAATATCTGACCATGCCCCACTTCTCCTCCGCTTGAGTATTTCTAATGCCCCTGGATAAAAAATTTGGAGACTATCCCACTATTGGATAACTGACCCGGAGGTGGAACTCCCTATGGGCAAGGCATTGGAGGAGTACTGGGCCTATAATGCGGATACCACTGTCCTTCTATTACATGGGAGGCTTGTAAGGCTACCCTTAGGGGACAGTACCGTACCCTGATTGGGGGGCTACAGGTCAGGCGAAGGTCAGAAGTAGAAATGGTGGACCGGCGGGTGCAGGAATCTGAATCTAGTTATGTGTCTAACCCTGATCTAGTCACTCATAACAACTTGCAATTCGCTGTTAGGGAGGCCCTACTTTTAATGCACAGAGGCCTCCAGGAAGGCATTGCTCCATCAGAAACAGCGTAGTTTTGAACAGGGGGATAAAGCTAGGTGTCTGTTGGCTTGGCTGACTAGGGAACAAACTGCCATGACTAATGTTGCCTTTATATAGGCTGAGGATGGCTCTAGGATCCTTGATCCGGTCTTAATTAACCTACGTTTTTCTGACTACTATGCAAATTTATATTCCTCTAAAGCTGCCTATACACCACAGGACCTGCCTGATATTTGGATTGTGTGGAATTACCATCTCTTTCTCTGGACCAGAGGGGTAAATTGTAGGCTCCGGTCTCTTTGGAGGAGATCCAGCAGGCGATTGGCGCTCTCCAATCTGGCAAGGTGCTGGGTCCGGATTGATTTCCAATTGCATTTTATAAAACATATATTGAACAACTGGCCCCACCACTTCCAAACCCTTTTTAATGCTTCACTGGAGACGGGAACCTTGCCCTCTTCTATGCTCCAAGCACTGGTCGTAGTGATATTAAAGCCTAGGAAGGATCCGTCACTGCTCCTCTTACCGTCAGATTTCCCTGTTGAACACTGATGTGAAATCTAACGCTAAAGTGCTTGTGGGAAGGCTATGCTATATTGGTACACAATAATCAAACGGGCTTTATGCCAGGTAAAGGCACTGACATTAATATACGGAGACAGGGGCGGACTGACAACTCATAGGGCCCCTGGGCAATAGGGGATCATGGGGCCCCTGTGTCCCTGCCCAAACTCAAAAAAGCCTTGGAAAAAGGTGCCAGGGGCATCTCATGGGGCCCCCTACTGACCCCGGGCCCTCGGGCAGTGCCCGAGTTTCCAAATGGTCAGTCCGCCCCTGTACGGAGACTATTCACCCATATCTCTATGGCTCGGGACTGCGACGACCCTGGTGTGGTGCTGTCACTGGGCGCTGAAAAAGGCCTTCGATTTGGTTGAGTGGGAATATCTGTGGGAGACTCTGAGATGCTTCAGATTTGGCCCCAATTTTATTTCATGGGTCAGGTGCCTATATAGTACCCTGTATGTGAGAGTCTGTACAAATAATATCCTCTCTCCCCCCTTTGCTCTCCACAAGGGCACTCAGCAAGGTTGCCTAATTGCGCCGGGCCTGTTTTGAGCGTTTGGCTTGCCTGATCCGCTCTTATCAGACCTTGAGGGGGCTTCCTGTGGGTGACTGGAAGGATAGGGTTTCCCTGTATGCGGACGACACCCTTTTATATCTGAAGGACTGTGATTCATCTCTCAAAGTGGCGCTTGATATTATCGATTGCTTCGGTCATTACTCTGGAGTACGCATAAATTGGGAGAAGTCAATACTATTTCCTATTGCACCGGGGCCTTTTTCTATCATTTCTTTTGCCCCTATTAAATCAGTCTCTAAATTTAAATACTTGGTCGTGATGGTTCAGCATGACCTGACTGCATATCTTTCAGATAATTTTCATCCTCTTCTACAATAACTGCAGACTAAATGTAACACTTGGTCTTCCCTTTCTATCAGTACCATAAGTAAATCTTTTTAAAATGATTTGTCTACCTAAATTTATCTACTTTTTTTGACACACGCCTGTACCAGTCCCACAGTCCTTCTTACATCGTGTGGATGGCATTGTCTCTGTGTTTCTGTGTGCTGGGAGGGCCCCTAGACTTTCCTGATCTACTTTGCACTTACCGATTCATCGTGGCAGCCTGGCACTGCCTAGGTTACTTCTATATTTTTGGGCGGCTGTTTTGGTCATGGTGCGCTGGTGGTTCTCCCAGCCTAGGGATAATGCAGAGGTGATCCTGGAGGCAGTTGTATTGGTGACCTGGTTCATAGGGGTCCGAAGTCCAACCCGGCCATTACTACTCCCATGCTGACGACCCTGAAGGTATGGAGACAGGCTAGGGTCCAGTATAGTGTAAATAATGCCTACACTCCCCCATCTGCACACGTTACCGGATCCTGTAGTGTGGGCTAGATGCGATTTAAAAACGTTGAGACATATTATGCCTCATGGTGTCGTGCTTTCCTTCAATGAACTCAAACGCAATCATGGTTTACCTAACCAGATGTTTTTCTGGATTCTACAGCTGTGACATGCTGTTGCCGCCCAGTTCCCTTCTTCCCCTGTCATACAGACTGACCCTTTGGAAAGCTTGTTGATAGAGGAAGACTTGCCTAAACCCTTATCCTCTCTCTACTCCCTGCTTTTACCCCTAACCAACCCAACCCTAGAATGCAGTCGCTGTACAGTAAATGGCACGCAGACCATCCATCCCTTGGATGGTCATGTCTTCTGCAATGCCTCCCTACTATGAACTCAGCCAGGGATCGCTTTATACAACTAAAATGTATCCATAGAGTATATTACACCCCGCGGCAACTGGCTATGATATATCCTGGTAGATCGGCAACATGTCCCCATTGTGATATGGCAGCGGGCACTTTTAACCATATGTTCTGGGACAGTATGAAGCTATGTCCATTTTGGACCGTGGTATTAGATACCATTAACGCTGTTGGTAACCTATCCATTCCCATGGATCCACTGATAATGTTGTTAGGCCTTACTGACCTCAGAAAGGCATCTAAGCATAGCAAACTGTTTGTCTTTTTTTCTCTATACTACGCTAGAAGAGAAATTTTGTTGAGATGGAAGCAGTCCACCCCGCCCACAATCTCGGGTTGGAAGGCAGCAATCAATAGTGCGCTTTCTTTGTATAAACTTACGTATATGAGTTGCAACTGTCCAGTTTAGAGCATTGATTGTACCAAGTTTGCAATAACTAACTGATCTGCTACTAATTGTGTTATCTACCTTTCTCCTTTTCCTTCTTTCTTTCCCCCTTTTCTTTATCCCTCTCTTCCCTATCTTACCCTACCTGCTCCTCTTCCCTCCTTCTTCTTCTCACACTCTTCGTTTTTCCTTTCAACTCCTTTCCCTTGTGGGTTGTTTACATCTGGACTATAATATGTATGTGATTACTGTGTCTGCTCAGGATAACAGGTCGATACTGTAGGATTCTCAGCTTTGGAACACTGATGTATGCTGCTTATTTACTGTATACTAAATGCTTGATTGTTTTCATTATACTTTTGTACGATTTCAATAAATGCAACTGTTAAAAAAATATATATATTTTGGCTTGACAATGTTCTCCTCCAACATTTAGCATTGCTCCTTATTGCTGTACAGTTAATCTTTACGTGGCTTGCAAATGATGCTTGAATTGCTAGCTTCACTTTGCAGTCTTTGTAAGGCATCCTTATTTAGCAAAATTCCCATAGCTATAAAAAAATATATCATCATGATCATTCTTAAATTGTTTATTCTGAAGGGGGTTGCAGAGACAGAAGGCCAACTCAAGAATTCTTTATGTGCCCTGGCAATAGAGTCAACTCTTTCTGTGGTATTAAAAGGCATTTCTAAGCTAAATAAGAGATAATTTTCAACTGTGTTCCCAGGACTGCCCTGGGGTCTTCTACTATTAAGAGAGGTTTCTTGTTTTTACAAATAAGTGCCAAAACTGATTATTTTTACAAATAAGCGCCAAGACATGTACTAAATATGAATGTGGTTGAGCGGACTATTGGGGAACTGGAGAAAGTGCAGAGAAGGGCACCCAAATTGATAAGAGACATGGAGGACCTCAACTATGAGGAAATATTGGCTTAACTGAATTTATTCTCTCTTGAGAAGAGGCAGTTAGGGGGGATAAGATCACCATGTATAAATACAGTACTTAGGTTATCCATATAGTGGTGTAGAGTTATTCACTTTAAAGTCAAGGGGGCAAAGAGGTAAGGAGATTTAACCTCCACATACTGGCTTCTGCCCAGTAGGGCCCCATTAACACCTGGGTGACGCCTTGTGTAGCATTCTCTTCACTCTTTTTTTGCATGTTTCTCATGCAACAGCAAAGGGCAGCCCATTCACTTGAAGCACACCAAAGTAGCTCCTGTATCTTTTTTTGGCAATTTTATAATGTGCATATTGCCACATGATAAAACACGTAGCTGCTACATGCACATGTTCTCAGAACATAAAGGTGTGAATGGAGCCTATGAGCTATGAATATGTAGAATAGACCAGTGAATATCTGATTGCCTTCAAGAAGGAATGTTTACCCCCTGCTGAAGCAAATTGCACCATGCTTTATTGGGGTGTTTTTGGAATTTCCCTGGATCATCCAGGGTTTTGTATATGGAGGTTTTCAATTTATTGCAGGTTTTCTATGTATTTATTTACCAGTAAGTATTTTCTATTGTTATAATTAGATGGACTTTTTTTTAACCTGTGTGGACTGATGGCACTGTTTCAAGCTCTCTATGTCTGTATTAAAATGTTGGTAATATATAATTTATATAATAAAGTTTTGTTTTTTCACTAGGATGGAGTTTCAGCATGGGATCGGCCTATCAGTTCCACAGCTGGAGGGTGTTTGTCATTGTGTGTGCCCTGCCTTGTGTATCTGCTGTAGTTGCACTCACCTTTATGCCTGAAAGTCCGCGCTTCCTTTTAGAGGTGAGGATGGATACTGCATGTTGTGTCTAATTTCATTGAAAAAATATTTCTGTCATAGATTTCGGCAGCTGCATGTTTTCAGTGATGAAAACTAAACAAAAATAATGAAAAAGAAGATCAATTGGCGAAAACTATGACAGAAATGTATTCCAATTTTATAGTTAGTCACGAAAACTATGACAAAAATTTATTCCAATTTTCAGTTAGTTGAATAAATTCTCCAGTACAATTTAGTTGACTAAAATCTAATGGGTTTAGTTAAAGCAGATCTCCAGTTAAATTTTTATTTTACCATGCAGTGGGGCTGTGCCACCGCCGCATGGCTCAGCTGCTCGTTTTTTCTAGGGGTGAGGACTAAGCTCATACTCACCTGACGTGCCGATCCTGCGGAAAATAGCTCTCCCCCACAGTCCAGCGGTGGACTGTTCCTGCCTGTGGAGTGAGCATTGAGCATGCTGACATCAGAAACAGTCCATTTACAAGACTGCTGGCCTGCAGGGGGGCAGTAGCCAAAAGATCTAGTTTTGTGCAGGGACAATTGGCAAGTCAGGTGAGTATATTTTCAATGTTTTATCCCCTAGAATAAAACGAGCATTAAACCTGTGCAGTGCCGGCACAGCCCCACTGCACGGGCAAAAAATATTTTTATCCCAGATTTCTGCTTTAAATCATAATGCATTAATTAAGCATTGTTCTAGAATTTCCTAAATGATTATATATTGTATTAAAATGTTTTTTTCTCGCATATCTGCTTTAAATTGTAATGCATTATTTAATCAATTCTTAGAATTTCCAAAACTCATTATATACCCCTTCAGTAAAATCTAATAATGTTATTATTTGTGGTATTAAGGACAACAGACACTACAGACACAGATTTAGCTGTTGTGATATACTGTATAACATCTTTAGAAATAAAACCAAGTTTCATAAACAAACAAAAATAATGCTTTTTGACAAATAGAAGTGCAACTTTAATATTAAAAGAAAAAAAAACACCGTAAACTCTTTTGACTGTAATGCTAGGCTGCAAGTGGGATGGGGAAGTAAATGGGAGTGAGGAAGTGCATAGGGAAGAGAACTGGACAGTTTGTTTTACACAGTGCTAAGCACTGCTACCTTGCTGGTAGGGGAACCCTTGTCACATCCAGACAGACATGAATCCAACAGAGGATTTCCTCTTCTGTGATTTTCAGGGATTGTTCCAGTACACCAAGGCAGCAGGAAGACAGAGAGAACTTGCATCTGTCAGCCAATGCAGCTTGCCAAAAGAGTACTGGAGATTTTAGTTGACTAAAATGTACTGGAGATTTTACTCGCTCAAAATACAACTAAAACAAATCAAAAGACTAAAATACGACTAAAACAAAAATGGTGTTTTAGTCAAAAGACTGACTAAAACTAAATTGAAATTTGAGGTCAAAATTACCAGTGATTTCTTGTAAAGTCATTAAAGCTGACATGTTTTGGTTCTGTTTTTATTGGGTTGATAGATTGGAAAACATGATGAAGCTTGGATGATCCTGAAACAGATTCATGACACAAATATGCGGGCCCGTGGACAACCAGAGAAAGTCTTTACCGTAAGTTCATTAATTGTCTACACACACAATTTATGCAAGGTTTACTTTATAAAGAACCTTCCACAAAGGACTGTATTCTTGCAAGACTAAAGGTCCTGTATATAAAATAAACAATCTGCAGATAATTTCTGGTAAATCATGATTCTCTGATTCTGCTATCAACTGAGAATCATGCATTTAATAAATCCTGGAAAAAGAAAACTGAGAATTTGATTGGCCCAGTCCGTTAGATTCTCTGATTCGTAAATCGCTTTGCATCAGGGGCGGACTGACAACTCATGGGGCCCCCGGGCAATAGAGGATCATGGGGCCCCTGTGTCCTTGCCCATACACAAAAAAGCCTATGAAAAAGGTACCAGGGGCATCTCATGGGGCCCCCTACTGACCCCGGGCAATCGGGCAGTGCCCGAGTTTCCAAATGGTCAGTCCACCCCTGCTTTGCATATACTAAAATGTGTGTCTTCTTTATGAGCAGAAATATGTATCAGAGACAGTCCAGCATGGTCTGTCTCCGTCTCTGTCTTTGTCTCTGCTGACTACAAAATTAACATATATTCTAATGCCAGACAGAGAGTTGAGTTAAAAGGACTGTGAAAAAATGCAGTGCTTTATACTGTTATGCACACGTAGCGCTACCCTCTTGAGAGCTGCTGGTTTTGGATCCCCCTTATTTTCTGCACAGCAAGGCAAAATGCATTTTCCAACTTGTATCTTTGATAAGTAACCCTGTACAGTTTTAACCATTTGACAGAAGATTAAGAGTTTTGGATAGGTCGTATAATGACTATTTCTGCATGTTTCTCCTGTCAAAAATTATTGTAAAGTGTCATCTGAAAGGATTAGTTTTCACTAAAACTTACACATTTAAAGCTAAATTCCAGGAATTCAGCCACTTTGTAAAATGTGCTGGCATACTATGAGTTAAGTCCAACAAGGTGTACACCACCTATGGACTTATCTCTGTTATTTACATCTGAAAGTTTTTTGGAGCTCTGGGTGTACAGCTATCACTACACCCCCAGAGCTATGAGAGGAGAGACACTGCTCTTGCATACAGCGGCTGCTGTGCCTGTCCCTTCCCTCTGTTGTTCATTCAAGTAATTCTTTGTAATTTCACAATACAAAGTGCTCTGTGATACAGTAAAAGGAGGGGAGGGGCAGGCGCAGTGGTTGCATGTGAATCTGAAGCTACAGTAGCAGGTCCAATGTTTGAGTGCAGGAAGTATACTAATAGCTATATTTCCAGTGCTCAGTAAGAATAAAAATTGAAAATTAAAGAGATAGGTCCACAAGGTGGCATGCACCTCATTGGACTTAATCTTTAGTAATTGGACACTATTCACAAAGTGGATGAGTTTCGGGAGCTAAGCTTTAATTACAATTAATTAAAGTGTTACTAAACCCTGGACCCTGCATTCACTATATCTGGTCTCCCACAGTACACAGAACATGGAAATGCTATTATTCTAGTAAATATAAACTGCTAAATACCTTTTCTCATCAGCAGTTAGAGCAGTCTTGTGACATCTATCAGTGTCCTCTGACTGTCCTATGAGGCTGCATAACCCCTGACCTTCTATCTGGAAAGATCGGCCCCAGTGGTGTACTTTGTTTTTGTGCTGGCAACAGTAATGGCAACACTAAAATCGCCCCCCCCCCCCCACACATACACACACACAATCTAAAAAAAGGAGAGAGAGGAGAAAGGAGAGAGAGATGTTCCTGCAGCACTCACCTCCGGAATAAAAGCAGCCGAGCAGCCGGCCATCCTCGGGGACATGGTCAGGAAAGTCCTGTGTCTTCCTTGTGTGGGAATGAGACTTGGCCTCTACATACACCCTCCAGCAGCCCCCGGCCTCTTGGATCACATTGCAGAGCTCAGGCAGTGCCTCACCTGGTCCCCATCCTCTGTCACCTGTCACGTGTGTCCCTTCTTCCGGGGGGCGGTGCCTTGTTTGCCTCATGGTAAATATGCCCCTGATTGGCCCTCTGCTGATCACATGCACCCTCCCAAAAAAAAAACCTGTAGCAATACACAGAAAACTGACATGTTCAGAGTGACTCTTAGAGCTCTGTACTATCAGCAGTGGGATTGGGGACAGTAGAAGAAGGGAGGGATCAGAGAAGACAGGATCAAACAGCCTTTTTACACAATGTGGAGGATTAACCCCTTAGTTTCCACAGTGAGTATAACAAGCATGCTTTACTGCATATACAGACTGATTTTGCTGTTGTGGGTTTAGTAACACTTTAAACCTACAAATATCCTGACTCATAATATCCTACACTTTTCCAGTATATGAATTACACATATAATGAAGAGCACATCAGATAATTTAAGGAGAAGAAATCTACATGTTGCCTCTCAGCTGGATTATTAGCTGGATAAAATAATGCAACTGCTCATTTGATGTGATTTTGTCATGTAGCCAATAAGCATTCCTCCCATTACACTTAGAGAAGAAATCACTCTGAAAAAATAACTACTCACTGACTGTCTGCATAAGAAATGTAATGGCCACCCATTTATTTCTAGGTCAACCAAGGCCACATATTGATCTGTTTATTAACACTGTCCTATTCAGGTATCTGTATAGCCGACCCTGAAGTGCAAAGCTACTGTAGCTAATACAGTACATAAGATGAGTCAAGGAAAACAGCAACGTGCCAACTGTTGAATACAAAGATAAATGCAGCAGAGCAGGACTTTCTCACAAATTTCAGAAACTTAAAGTGGTTGAAAACCCTTACATTTACCCAGTAAAGTGACTAGCATCAAATGCTACACAGAAATGAAACAAATCTTCCTACATAAGTTGTACCTGTATGTCTGTAGTCATATGTCATATGCGGACGCGTAGCCTGAGGCTCATGCACCCAGGCTCTAAACCCCCACCGACCCAAGCAGCGGCGTGCCACTCAAAGCTCTCCCCGAGGCCCCACTGTACGGTCCATACCAGGAGGGGGGGATCGGGGTGGGTCTGTCCCCCTCAACCCACGGCTGACGAACTCGACCTACTGAGGCCTACTGCGGCCTACAGTGACACAGCCTGGACCTCAGTGACACAGCCTGGAATTCTACCAACAAGGCCTCATCTGAGTCAACTTGCCTAACCCCATACCAGAGGCCAGGCTGGTATATGGTTCCCATGCTCCCCTCTCATCGGCTTCTCTCCATCGGTTTCAAGGGACATAAATTCTAAAACTGTCACCTATCCCTCTCCTCCTCAAGCCAACCCTCATTTCACAATCTGGAACTTCCACCTGGACCTTGAACCCTGCCTAGTAACCCTCACACCAAGCTAGCCACTAAACTCCAAGCAAATCTCCACAAAAGTACGAACGTCCTCCCTGAAGAAATAGCCACACAATGCTCCAGATCTAACCACTCACGCCGAACCCAGCCCATCTTGACCCAAAGGAGAAGAACTCTAGCTGCAGGAAGATACTACAGCAAGAAACTCTACTGCATGCTAGACAATCTGCAATCAAACGCCCCTGGAAACCATCTCTACATACTTGATCCCCACTCCCTACACCTTTAAATGCCTCTTCTACTTCTCCTTTTCATATTCCTTTCTTGTGTTCCCAAAACCTCACTTCTCCGTCCCTCTGCTCTACCCAAAAACTTGTACATCTCACCCTCACTGCTCTCATCTCCTTACTACTGCTCTCATCACCTCCTGCTGATACTTCATTCTCCTGCTGACCCTAACACCAGGACTGGAAGGCATGCGCGCCCGTATACACCCCGCTCACATGCCACCTTCCTCACCCTTCTTCTCCTCCTAACCTCTGGGGATATCTCCCCGAACCCTGGTCCTCCATTACTTCACCCACACACAAGACATCCTCTTTCTTCCGGGAATTTCCGCAATCCCCTCAATCTAATATCTGTCCCCTTGCTCCCCAAAACCACCCTCCAGTTTTCATTTTTTTTTTATAAATATTTATTGGTTTTCAATCAGATATAATTAACAAACATTTTCTTCATTAAAAGATCATTATATTCCTCATAATTTATTTAATTCCCACAACCCTAATTCCCTCCTGAACCCCCCCACCTCCCACACCCATCCTCGTATCCCCCCTCCCCCCTCCAACCCACTCTGCCTTTTCTTTTCTAATCCAAGAGAGAAAGAAAGGGAAAAAAAAAATAACACTATCCTTTTATTTCTAAAACTCATTTCTAAAATACATTATTCGTTTCAAGAGGTATAAATCAAGTATATTTCACTTTCTGTCTAAATTCTTCCCATTTTCCCCACTTTTTATAGTGCTTCTCCATCCCGTCTATGTGTGTGTAATAAAGTCTTTCCGTCTCACATAACTGATTCATTCTGATCAACCAATCTTCTTCCGTCGGTACCTCACTTTTTTTCCAAAACCTAGGGATCAAGCTTTTGGCTGCACTCAGAAAGTACCAAATCCCTGAGTCTTTATATGATCTCACTGTAAGCTCAGAGATATAAAGAAGACATAACTCTGGATCCAATCTAATATCGATCTTAATCATTTTCCTCATTAAATGGACAATTTTCCCCCAGAACACCTGTATCTTTGAACATTCCCACCATATGTGATATAGTGTACCCACTTCTCCACAACCTCTCCAACATAGTGGAGAGTTCTCCCCGTTCATCTTGTGCTCCACAATCGGTGTAATGTGCCATCTAACTAAACACTTATAATTTAATTCTACTTCTCTCATACTAATATTTTCGTGAATTAATCTAAACATTTTCCTCTGCTGTTCCTCATCTATCTCCCTGCCCATATCTTTTCCCCATTTCTCTACATAAGTTAATTTTGTGTCAGTGTCTAGTGCCGTTAAGATTCTATATATTTTGGCAACTCCGTGTCTCCCATCTCCCCGTGTATCTAATAAACTTTCAAATGAATTCCACTCCTTTCTAATTCTCACCGGTTTTGGAAGACTCTCAAAAAAGTGTTTTAATTGGTGATATCGAACCTCATCCATTCTGCTAAAAACCTCTCCCTTTAAATTCTCCTTCTCTCTATAAGATCTTAGTTCCTCACCCACCATTATATCTCTCAGCTGCGCGTCCTGTTTAATAATCCAATTCCCTGTGATATCTTCCTTCCCAGGTGCAAAGTAATCTGTATTTTTAAGTGGCATTAACTGTGAATTGAAAACCCAACCCTTTTGTCTGTGTAACATCTCCCAAACTTTTAAAACAATAGAAGTGTACACACTTGTGTTAACGTCTAGACCTCTATGATGTATAGGTAACCATATAATTCTATTTAGATTAGACCCACTCAATATATTTTCAATTTTGACCCAACTTTTCCCTGGGTTATGAGTCCAGTCAAAGATTCTCGCGATCAAGACCGCTTTATAATATCTCTTAAAGTCTGTGAGCCCTAGGCCTCCTCTCTCTTTAATTCTAGTCAGCGTTTCATAGCGTATCCTCGGTTTTTTTTTTCTCCATATATACCCCAACAACATTTTCCTTAGTGTCCTGAAAAAAACCTCTGGAAGTTTAATTGGGATCATTTGAAACTTATTTAAGACTTTGGGCAAAATTATCATTTTTATCAAATTTATACGGCCCATCCAAGACGGATTTCCAGTTCCCAACCTCTTCAATTCCTCTTTTATCTCGTTTAAAAGTGAAATATAATTAATCTTATACAAATTATTAATTGAAGCAGACAATTTTACCCCAAGATACTTTAATTCTTTCTCTCTCCATGCAAAGGGGAATTCTTCTTGTATTTTTTCTTTTTCACTATTTTTAAGATTTATATTTAAAATTTCACATTTTGTTGGATTAATTTTTAAGTTTGATATTTCTCCATACTCCTTCAGTATTTTCATTAAGTTTGGTAGAGAAATACGAGGGTTTCCAACGAAAAAAACAACAGATCGTCCGCGTAGGCCGCTACCTTATGTTCTCTATCACCTATCTTTATTCCTTTTATATTAATATTCTTTCTTATCATCGACAACAATGGCTCCAGGGACAAGACAAACAACAATGGGGATAGGGGGCATCCCTGTCTTGTTCCATTTGACATCCTGAAGAGCTCCAAACTTCCTCCATTTACCATGACAGTAGCTGTGGGGCCTTTATATAAACTACCAATCCACTTCCTAATTCTATCCCCCAGCCCTATCTCCACCAAGGTGTCCATCATAAAACTCCAGTTCACTCTATCGAATGCTTTCTCTGCATCAGTTGACAGTAATATTACTGGGGTCTTCCCTTTTTTCCCCTCTTGTATAAGCAACAATGATCTTAATCCGCTGTCTCTACCCTCTCTTCCCGGGACAAACCCCACCTGATCCCCATGTATCCATTTTGGCAACAAGACCTTAAGCCTGTTTGCCAGAACTTTTGCAAACAATTTAGTGTCAACATTCAACAGCGCAATAGGTCTATAACTTGCACACTGAGAAGGGTCTTTATCTTCCTTGTGAATTAAAACTATATTGGCCTGTAAGGACTCTCCCCTAATTTCCAACTCGTCTCCCAGAGCATTCATGTATGTCTTCAATCTAGGTATTATTAACTCTTTATATTTTTTATAGTATTTTACAGTAAACTCATCTGGGCCCGGACTTTTGCCCACCACTGTATCCTTCAATGCTATTTCTATTTCTTCTGACGTAATTTCTGAATCCAAGGAATTCAGTTGGATTTTACTTAGTTTTGTTAGACCTGCATTTTTTAAAAATGTGCTTCTTTTTTCTTTATTTATTCTTTATTTTTCTTTTTTTTCTTTATTTACTGTATCAATATTATTAGGGGTGTCCTGGGGTATGATGTTGTATAGTTCACTATAATAATCTTTAAATACTCTAGCGATTCCTTTAGTTGAATGGACCATTTCACCCTTGGAGTTTTTTATTTTTTCTATATAATTCCTATTTTGCTTTTCCCTCAACGCCCTCATTAGATGTTTTCCCGGCCTATCTCCCCATCTATATCTTTCATTTGTTAGTTTATTAAAGACTCTTCTTTTTTCTTCCTCTACTGCCCTCTCTAATTCATCTTTCTTTTTTATTATCTTCTTCCTTAATTTTTTCAAAATATTCCTGTTCTAGATCAGATATTTCATTTAAAAGTCTATTGATCTTTTCTCTCCTTTCTCTTTTCTTTTTTGCCCCTATTGCAATAAGTAGTCCTCTGATATAGGCTTTATGGGCTTCCCACAGTGTTGCAACCGACTCTTCCTCAGTATCATTCTCTTCAAAATATCTTTCAATTTCTATTTTAATCTTTCGATCAATCTCCTCATCCAGAAGAAGTGCCTCATTCATCCGCCACACAAAACCACCTCTATCTTCTCTACCCCATCTTAACTTCATTGCAACCGGAGAGTGGTCTGAGATAGAACTCCCTCCAATCATAACCTCTACCACGGAGTCTATAAATTGATGTTCTACCAATACGTAATCCAATCTGGAGTAAGTCTCATGAACATGCGAATAAAATGTATAGTCTTTATCTTTCATATGCCTAATTCTCCATATGTCCACTAATTGATGTTCATTCAATGATTTCTTTAATAATCTCAAGGACCTATACTCCTCTTTCCTCGCATGGGAGGTAGTATCCAGCCGTGGATCCATACAAAGATTAAAGTCCCCCGCTACTATCAATCGACCTCTTTTAAAATCCATCAGCCTCTGCAATACTTCCCTTATTTGGGCAATATATACTAGCAACTGTACACTCAATATCCTGCAACTTACCCCTTAAAAAAAAACCTGCCCTCTGGGTCTGTTATTCTCTTCTCCACTTCAAACCTAATATTTTTTGCGAACCCTATAGCTACCCCTTTTGCTCTTCTAATTGGTGAATCTGCATAATACCATGTCGGAAAATATCTTGACCGCAGCCTAATCTTAGATTCCAAATCCAAATGTGTCTCCTGCAAAAAAATTACTGAGGCTGTCCTATGTTGTAACTCCTTAAATAATCTAAATCTCTTTCCAGGGCAGCTTAGCCCCTTTACATTAAAAGTTACAAACTGAACTTCTTCCATGTTGTCCCGCTCTTTCTTTTTCTCTCTCTTTCCTCCACCCATCCTCTTGCACTTACCCCTCCTATGCAGAGTATTATTCCTCCACCCATCCTCTTACACTTACTCCTCCTATGCAGAGTATTACCCATCCAACCCCCTCCACCCCCCATCTCTCTGCCCTCCTCCCCCCACATCCCGCCCCCCCCTCCCCCCCAACCCATCCCCTCCAGGCCTCCTCTGCCTTTGGATCATAATCCACCTCAGATCCCTACCTTAGGGGTTCAACTCATCCCATGACCGCACTCCCCCCCCCCCTCCTCCCCCTGTGTCCCTCTATCCATTGCTTCTCTATTTCTTTTTCTAACCGGCTGCCAATTTTCTTCCTCCAAATTATATAACTCTCCCTCCTCCGCTTCCCAACCCGGAATCTCTGGTTTCTGTATGCCAAATTTATCACAAAAATCCCCCACATCTTCTGGGAACCTCAAGACTGCTGTAATTCCTTCCCTCCAGCCAATTAAACCTGCTGTGCGACCCCATCTGTAGTTCACATTATGCTTTTTCAGCGCTTCTAATAAGGGTTTCAGTGATCTCTTTTTCCTTAAAGTCTCTGCTGTTAAGTCCGCAAAAATTTGGATGTTTTTCCCTCCATATACGATACTTGTTCTTCCTTTCACTTTTTTCCATATCTCTTCTTTATCACCGTAATTATAAAATTTAACAATTATGTCTCTTGGTTTTTCTACTCCTTTTTCTCGTTGATACTTCCCTATCCTATATACTCCATCCAGTTTACATATCGCCATATCCTGATTATCCATTATGGAGGTCAAAATTTTTCCAATTAATTCTTTTAGGTCTTCCCCCAGGGT
Source organism: Staurois parvus (assembly GCF_062004578.1). Taxonomy (NCBI): domain Eukaryota; kingdom Metazoa; phylum Chordata; class Amphibia; order Anura; family Ranidae; genus Staurois; species Staurois parvus. The sequence continues at coordinate 3,282,817 of NW_028318452.1, read as the reverse complement.
CAACTCTGGGACTCCTCTTACTCTTAGATTATTTCTCCTTGCTCTGTTTTCTTGTTGTTCCATCATATAAAGCAATCTTTTTAGGTCCTTTCTATTGTCTATTATCCCTTTTTTCAAATTTGGAATAATTTGGGCATGTGTTTGAACTTTTTCCTCAGTTTCCTCCACCCTAGTTAACAATTGCTCCAGATCTTCCCGAATTGTGCCCATCTCTTGCTTTATTGATATTTCCAGATTTTTAAACATCTCAGCCATTTCCTTTTTATTTGGTATTTGAAGATCCCTTTCAATTTCTCTCGGCTCAATGCCTTCCATTAATTGTTGACTATTATACACCGGACCCAGGGAAAGTCTCGGGCTGTTATCCAAACTTATTTCCAATTCACTTTTTTCACTGACTCCCTGGGATCTTTCTGGCGTGAAGTTTCCCTGTGACGTAAATTTTTTGATCATACCGGATTGGGGGTTCCTAGACCCAACCCCTTTGGTATTTTTGCCTCTCATGTTTATTTTGAAGTTTTATTCCTACTCCTTTCCTTACAATCTGTCAGATCTTTAGACCCACCCTAGGACTCTCCGGGTTCAAAAGTCTAAGTTCCTTAAACATCAGATGCAGAATCTCAAAAAAAAGCTTAATGCGTAAGTCCCAAAAAAAAAAAAAAAAAACCCAACCCTGCAATAAAACCACTGTTATCACTCACCCTCCAAGTTGAAATATCCTTCAGGGTGTGAATCTCTTCTGTGGCAATCTTCTCCTAGGGGGGTTACTCTTTGTGAGGTTAACTTCTTCTTCTAGGAACAATATATAGTTTCCCAATGGTGTGGAGTAATAAAGGCGAGAGATGTATCTGTAGTAGCATGGAAATAGTATAATTCGTTAACAGGGCAGAATAGTCATGTAGGGTGATATAGAGGTATTGGAGGAGGGAGGTGAGAAGTATAGTGCTATAGTACTATAGTATATATAATATATAATCACACGGCAGCAGTAGCAATATGGAATATGGAGGCAGTGTATCTGCGTTCCAAACCTCAATGTACCAGGTCGCAGGTTGCAGGTTTCTCCCCTCACAAGGCTCGCAGGGCCTCTCCACTGCTATTATGTCTGCCTCCCGAAGTATGAACCAGAGTGTGAACTGGAGAGCTGGCGTCTCTCCCATGTGGCTGCACCGCCTTGACCGTTTCCTCGTCGCACCGCCACCACAAGATGACCCCAGGGAAGCAGGAGCTTTCTCAACAGCCTCCAGGGGAAGCCTGGAGATTCTCAAGATCCGAGAAGACTGGCATGGGGTGCTTAGCGTACACTTTCCCGTGCCACCACGGCCCACGTCCGATAGAAAGCCGGATTTTCTCCGGCCTCCCAAAACGCCGGCCGGCCGGCTACTCTGTCTCCCAGTGCTCCTCCGCGGCCGCACACGTGTCTGCACCTTCCTGTCTCCCGGCAACCGCTCTCCTTGTCTCACCACTGCCGCGAGATGACCCCAGGGAAGCGGGCACTCCGCTGTCTTATTCCAGGCTCAGCTCCCCGCCATCTCCCGAGACCTTCATCAGCCTGGCAGGTGGGTCCACTTCTCTCCAGGGCAGCCGGTCCACAAGCCGGGACACTTGAGGAGGAGATAGTCGGGGGAGGCTAACGGAGAGTGTTCACTCTACACTCTCCAGTGCCGCCATGTTCAGGCCCCTCCCAGGCCTCCAGTTTTCATGTGCACTCTGGAACGCCCATTCAGTCTGCAATAAACTCACCTCTATCCACGACCTCTTTGTCTCCCACTCTCTTAACCTTCTAGAACTCATCGAAACCTGGCTCCAAGCAGCAGATTCTGACTCCCCGCAGCACTCTCCTACGGAGGCCTCATCTTGACCCACTCACCCAGGCCCAGTGATCGGAAAGGAGGCAGGGTTGGTCTACTTCTACTTCTATCCTTCTCTTTCGAGACCCACTGCATCCGGCTATTCTCTCCGATCTCTCTGAGGATTGCAGTGATCTACCGGCCTCCTGGACCCGTGTCCCGCGTTCTCGATAACTTCGCCACCTAGCTACCCTACTTTCTCTCCTCTGAGCTACCCACTATCATCCTCGGTGACTTCAACATCCCTATTAACATCAATAACCCGGCTACATCCCAACTCCTCCACATAACCTCTTCTTTTGAACTAGCGCAGTGTATACAGTCCTCCACTCACTCCGACCGGAAAACCTTAGACCTTGTCTTCTCTCACCACTGTACTCCCTATAACCTCTCAAACATCCCATTTCCCCTCTCTGATCACAATCTCATCACCTTCACAGTCTCCTCATCCTCAAACACCTATCCCACCAAACAGCAGACAATTATCAGCAGAAATCTCCGAAACCTAAACCCGGCTCCCTTCCAGAATGGGGTGCCTCAAGACTGTCCATAATTTTAAAGGGTGCCTCGGAACTGTCCATAATTTTAAAGCGTGCCTTGACTGAAAAAAGGTTGAGAAACACTGCTGTAGAGGAAGCCTAAATATTAATAACTCAAAATCACTGTGGTATTTCTTAATATTGCCAGAGGTACCAGTGACACCTACAGGCAGCAGAGAGAAACAATAGCAACACTGAGCTAGGATGAAAACCAAATGATCAAATAAACTACAAATCAGCTTGGGCTGACTACCAACCAGCTAGGTTAAATTTAATTAGTCACTCCTGTTTAGGACAAGGTGGCTACACATTTATATAAAGAAGTGTTAATTAAAGTTCAACTTTAACCACATGCCGCCCAGCCACTGTAGAAATACGGCGGCAGGGCGGCACGGCTGGGCAAAACCATGTTTTAAAACGTGTGTTTGCAAAACAGGTAGGGGGCACGCATGAGGCACGCCACCGCCCTACCTGTCCCGACGATCACAGCTGCGGATGTCAGTCACCGGGTTACAGCCGTTCGTCACCGGCTGTGTCCCACCGATTAGTGGCAATAACTGACAGAGAGCAGGGCTGCAGTAGCTCTGCTTTCTGTCAGTTCCCTGTCAGCTCCTGACATGCTGAGCCGGAGAGAAGAGTTTATCTCTCCCGATCAGTGTGTCCCCATGCAGTACACACCCCCCCGCCCCCTATTAAAACACTCCCCTCACACAGTTAACCTTTTCAGTAAATAAAAAAGTTAACCCCTTCCTCCCCAGTGCCATTAGTACAGTGTCAGTGTTTTTTTTTTTGCACTGATCACTGTATTGGTGTCACTGGGGGTGTCAGTGACCCCAAGTCAGTCCCCCCCCAGTGTCAGAATTTCCCCCTCAGTCCCGCAGTCCTGCCATAAGTCGCTGATCGCCGCCATAAATCACTGATCGCCACCATAAGTCACTGATAGCCGCCATTATTAGTATAAAAAAAAAATTAAAAATCCCAGTATCTTTCCTGCCATTTGTAAACGCTATAACTTTCACGTAAACCAATTAATTTTCACGTATTGGGTTTTTTTTAGCAAAGACCTGTTGCAGAATGCATTTTGGCCAAAATTTATGATGAAATTTGATTTTAAAATTTTGTTTACTGGACATGTTTTATAGCAAAAAGTCCAAAATATAGTTTTTTTTCTCAAAATTGTCAGCCTTTTTTTTATAGCGCAAAAAATAAAAAACGCACAGGCAATCAAATACCACCGAAAGAAAGCTCTATTTGTGTGAAAAAAAGGACATAAATTTCATTTATGTACCATATTGCATGACCGCACAATTGTCCGTTAAACTAGCACAGCGCTGTATAGCAAAAAAATGGTGTAAATTGCAGTATCTATAGTATACCATAGTTTGTAGACGCTATAACTTTCACACAAAGCAATCAATATACACTTATTGGGATTTTTTTTACCAAAAACATGTAGCAGAATACATTTTGGCCTAAATTTATAAATAACTTTGAGTTTACTATATATTTTTTATAGCTGAAAGTAAAAAATATTGTTTTTCTTCAAAATTTTTGGTCTTTTTTTGTTTATAACGTGAAAAATAAAAAGCACACAGGTGATGAAATACCACCGAAAGAAAGCTCTATTTGTGTGAAAAAAAGGACGTTCGTTTGGGTGCAGCATTGCATGACCGCGCAATTATCAGTTGAATTAGTGCAGCGCCGAGTAGCAAAAAGAGGCCTGGTCATTAAGGGGGGTAAATCCTCAGGAGGGCAAGTGGTTAATTTGTTATTCAAGTCCATTTTAAATTTCCTAGAGATGTGCACGATGGAAACATTTGTGTCGTTTTGGATTAGTTGGTTACGTTAATAATTTTGTTTCATCATATTCGTTATGTTAGAATGAATCGTTTTCAGAATTTGTTTTCTATATTGTGACTTGTTTTGTATATGTGTTATTTTCAAATCGATTCAAATTTTCAAATTTCAGAACATGGTTATATTTGTTCTATTTTATTATATTATGTTTTTCCATTCTATTCTATTCTTTTCTATTTGATTTGATTTTATATTCTATTCTTTTCTATTCTATTATGTTTTATTCTATTACTTTCTATTCTATTCTATTCTGTAATATTTGTTTTGTATATTCTGACTTGTTTTGTATATGCGTTATTTTCAAATCGATTTGAAATTTGAATTTCAAAAGATGGTTATATTTGTTCTTTTCTGTTTTTCCATTCTATTCTATTCTTTTCTATTTTATATTATTCTATTCTATTTTTTTATTGTATTTAATAATCTTTTCTATTCTATTCTATTCTGTTTTAGTCTATTACTTTCTTTTCTATTCTATTCTATTCTGTGTTATGCTATTATATTCTGTTTTATTCTATTCTATTCTAATCTAATCTATAAAGCAGCCTAAGTAGGAATCATCATCTTATTATACCTTACTGTAGTTATTGCAATAGATTTCCATTTGGAATTCAAATTCGTTTTCAAATTAGAATTTATTTTTTAATTCATTTTCTAATTCAAATTTGGATAATTCATTTCGTTATAATTTATTTTGGATTCATTGAAATTCGTTACTATTGTGATTTGGAAATTTGGATACATCCATATCTCTGAAGAACGAAAATTTTGTCAGAATTTCGATTCGAAACGAAACTATTTGCACGTCTAAAATTTGCTAGTGCCTCTAACACTGCCCTATGCATAGGCTGACAATGCTAGAGTCCAAGAGTAACTAAATAGAAAAAAGACCGCTCTTCCTTAATTAATAATAAATTAATAGTTAATACAATTAATAATAAATACAAACTATAGAGCAGCACGTCAATCAGCCTATGCATGGACCAAAAATCACAAACAAAATAGGGCCTGTTTGGGAAAAGGAAAAGCACTTGTTGTTTTATATTATTATTATTATACAGGATTTATATAGCGCCAACAGTTTGCTCAGCACTTTACAATATAACGGGAGACAATACAACAACAATACAGTTCACTACAAGAGGGATAGGAGGGCCCTGCTCCTTGGAGCCTACAATCTTTATATCATCCTGCACTTTGTGGCTGAATATCGTGGGCACAGAATACATCTATCAGTTATGTTTATTTAATTATCTGTTTTGTATAACACTTTTCACTATAATTTGCACTTCATTCATAGTGAAATCAGGCACTTTATTATAGATCTATTATAGATCTATTTGTGTTATATATTGTTGGCATATACTGTATATCAAGTGTTAGTAGGTATTTTTCATAGTTTGCACATAATTTATGTGGTATCAGGCACTTTTCAATATTTATATTGGCAAAGAGCATGGTCCTATTTGATAATGTCCAAGAGTGGCTGTGTTGCTCTCCATACAGTGGCGAAATCACCAAGTGAAAATAAACGGAAAAAAAGTAGAAAAAAAAGCAAACTAATGCGGCCACCTCATTTAAAGACTGCTGAGCTCCAGTACATTACAATATATTACATTTTTGCGTATGGCTTAAGGTATACTTTAAGCTTCCCAGATAACAGTAATAGGGAATGCTCACTGCTCGCTCATGGAGTTTTCCTCTCTCGTGATCACTGGTTTGCCTGATCGCTATATCTGTATGAACACAATGATGCTTTTGATTTGCCACTCGGCAGTACGTGCTGTGTTTGGGCATGATTGCTTGCCTGTAGATGACAATGAAGGAAACCAGTGCGTAGAGGAAAGTAACTTCCATTTTCACCATCTAAATGGTGAAAATAGAAGTCACTGCATTAATACTGGTTGCAGGATGTTAAATCAACACAAGATGGCAGTGTTCTGCGGTTCAGTTAACCAGATTCTATTGAAGCAAAGCCTTGTTGAACTTGTATGCTGGCACCAGGACTGCTGCTCTCAGACCAGGGGCGGACTGACCATTTGGAAACTCGGACACTGCCCAAGGGCCCAGGGTCAGTAGGGGGCCCCATGAGATGCCCCTGGTACCTTTTTCATAGGCTTTTTTGAGTTTGGGCAAAAACACAGGGGCCCCATGATCCCCTATTGTCCGGGGCCCTATGAGTTGTCAGTCTGCCCCTGACTCAGACAAAGAATCAGACTACATTTCCCAAAAGAGCTGGCAAAGGGGCAGGAGCATATACAGTGGGGATCGAAAGTTTGGGCACCCCAGCTAAAAATTTGTATTAATGTGCATAAAGAAGCCAAGGAAAGATGGAAAAATCTCCAAAAGGCATCAAATTACAGATTAGACATTCTTATAATATGTCAACAAAAGTTAGATTTTATTTCCACTGCTTTAGTGTCTCAATCCAATCCAGAAACCTCAGGACTTTGGCTACAGCTCACGTCCCTGCAGACTGGATTACACTAGTACAGGGGTCTGCAACCTTTAAGACATAAAGAGCCACTTGGACCCGTTTCCGAGAGGGAAAAAAAGACTGGGAGCCGCAAAACCATTGCAACAATTAAAACAAATCCGACACTGCATATATTGCAAAAAACGCTCTGGTCATGAAGGGGGTTTAAGGGCCCAGTAAGCAAAGGGTTAATCAGGGCCACAGTGTATCGTCATAATCACAATCATAGCCTTAGGTCAGTGGTGGGCAACCTTTTTTTTTCGACTGAGCCAAATCTCGCCAAAACCACGATTGAAATTTATTTTGAGAGAACCATTTTTAAAACTGAAAATACATCCCCCATATAGTAATTCATCCCCCATATAGTAATTCATCCCCCATATAGTAATTCATCCCCCATAGTAATTCATCCCCCCTATAGTAATTCATCCCCCATATAGTAATTCATCCCCCATAGTAATTCATCCCCCCTATAGTAATTCATCCCCCCTATAGTAATTCATCCCCCATATAGTAATTCATCCCCCGTAGTAATTCATCCCCCATAGTAATTCATCCCCCCTATAGTAATTCATCCCCCCTATAGTAATTCATCCCCCATATAGCAATTCATCCCCCCTATAGTAATTCATCCCCCATAGTAATTCATTCCCATATTGTGTGAATTCACTTACCTTTGCTCCGCGCGTTCCTCTCGCTGGGTTCCCGCGCCGTTCTGGTCTTCAGGGCGGACTGTGAGAGGAGAGGAGTTCGTCACGCTGCCCCGCCTACATCCGGGCTGCCCCGCCTACATCCTGACAGCCAATGTTTGCCAGCGGGCGCCCGGCACACAGAAGATCTGCATTAAAAGAGCCGCAGCTTGCCGACCCTATTGCCTGTCACCTGGTGGGCAGTGTGCTCCGGAGCCGCAGGAAAGGTGAAAAAGAGCCGCATGCGGCTCCAGAGCCGCGGGTTGCCGACACCCGCACTAGTATCTCCTTTCAAGCCTCTTCCAACTCCAAAGAAACTTGCTTCACCAGACTAGCTCACCATCTTTAGGGATTCAACCTCTGCTGAAGTCTAAAACATTAGCATTTGGTGGTGGTAAAATGATTGTATTTCTAACTTGTCCAAACAATGTATGCATGTCACGTATAGGTGCATACACGCATACAGCATTAATGCAGGCCCATTGTTCACTAGGATGCAGGTGGTATTCACTGCTGGGCCACAGTGCTTTGTTGCTAACGTACAGGCAGCTGGTGTTGCCTAGCATCCTTCATTGCTAGGACACAGGCAGCTGATGTATTCCAGTAGAGTACTGTACATTTGCAATGTACTCATGTAATCATTAGCAGAAATCTACAGCTTAAAATATGATCCATATGCAGGACCGTGGATGCAGTTTTCTCTATTTTGATTTCATGGATCTGAATTTGTGAATTAAACCTAATGTAACCTAAATCAAGACCCATATACAGTATATATGATTTATAGTATAATGTGGCATATTATTTTATTTTAGGTTCAAAGAATCAAGACTCCCAAGCAAATAGATGAATTAATTGAAATTGAGACAGACACAGGGACTTGGTACAAGAGATGCTTTGTCAGGATTCGCACAGAGCTGTATGGTGTAAGTTATTTTCTTTATTTGTTAATATTTAATACATTTGCAAATATACCTTCCATCTGAATAGATATTTGTATATAAGCAACATCTATTATCTTTCTGTATGATACAACTGAAGACAATAGTTAAAATCTTAAATTATTACTTGTTCAATATGTGGCTCTGGATTTCAGCAAAATGGCAGCCTCCATTTTGGTAACATGATTATTTACCGCTTCCCGACTGCCCTATACCAGGGCTACGCAAAATCATGTATATATATATATATATATATATATATGGGATTTTGTATTTCTGGGTTGACGGTTACAGCTGTCGATGTAACCTTCGATGGCCTTCGGTGTATTAAGCAGTTTCACACTGTATGTTGTTTGGACAGTTCACCTGTTTAATAGTTTCTCCTCATTTATCTTGTTTTTTTTTTTTCTCTGCTCTTCCTCTCTTGACTCCTTCCCCCTTTTTTTTTTCCTCTTTCTCTTTCTCCTATATGTTCTCCCTCAACCAACTATGACTCTGATTAAATTTTCCTCTATTAATTGCAGGGGCTTTAACACTCCGGAGAGGCGGAGCCAGATGCTCTACCATTTCCATAAATGTGGAACGCAGATCTTGCTACTCCAGGAGATTCATTTTCACTCCGGTGGTATCCCAGCCCTTCACAATCGTCACTATACTCAGTGGTATCATAGTACTAATCTGCAGGCTAGGTCTAGGGGGGGTGTCGGTGATCTTTCATCATACCTTTGGACCGGAGGTCCTGGACTCCTTAATTGATCCAACTGGTCGCTATCTCTTCCTTAAATTGAAATACAAAGATTTTGTTTTTACACTGGCGAATATTTATGCTCCCAATATAGATCAGGCTTCGTTTCTAGGCTGTCCGCTTTTGGGGGTCCCTGTTTCATCGTCGGAGGGGACTTCAACGTAGCTTTTTCTCCAGACTTGCACACTTCAGTGGGTAAATCTTCTCTCTCCTTGTCAGCCTTATCTCAACTTAAGTCGCGTTATCATGACTTACACCTAGTGGATGTTTGGCGCATCCAGCATCCTTCGGAACGAGACTATAGTTATTACTCTGCAGCTCATTCATCATACAGTCGTATAGACTATTTCTTTGTTTCACAGTCTTTTCTAGATTGTCCTATTTCATCCTCTCTCAGTCATTTCTTATGGACAGACCACACCCCAGTCCATCTTACGACTCAGGACCGACCGTCGTCTTTGCTTCGCTTTTCATGGCGCTTGAACGATACCCTACTCAAAGATTCTCTATGTGTCGCTGAGGTTGTGAAGACTATCCAGGACTTTATTCTAGACCACACATCGGACACTACTGGCCCTCTTAACCAATGGGTTCTTAAGGGTGTTCTTTGAGGGGTTCTTCTAAGCATAGCTCTCGCTTGAAAAAAGCTTGTACATCGGAGATGCGTGGTTTATTTTCGCTCATTGCATGCCTTAAATCACCCCACAAACGTACGTTGGACCAGGTGCTTGCGGTGGACTTCTCTAACGCTCGTAGAGATTTACTCCAACTACTAGATTCCTCCTCCCTTGTTGCACGAGACAAAGCACGCAATACTCATTACTCTCTAGCTAACAAATGTGGTCAGCACCTGGCGCGTGTACTCCACCCTCGACCATCCCGTCGTCCGATCCAGCACATTAAGGCACCTGACGATACTAAAATCTATCACAATAAGGGCATCTGTTCTGCGTTTGAGCGCTACTATTCTCAACTCTATAACCTCTCTGTGGCGAATCTTGATGCTCCTCCCATTTCCTCCCTGCTGGCTATGTCCCAATATATTATGGAGACGGCGTTACCTGTTCTAGACCCCCCAAGATGCATTGGATCTGGAGGAGCCCTTCTCGATTATAGAAGTTCTTGGGGCCATTAAGGCCCTGAAAACTGGTAAGTGCCCGGGTCTGGAGGGATTCACTCCACGCTTTTACAAAACATTCACCACCCAATTAGCCCCGCTTCTGGCCCAAGCGTTTAATGTTATCAATGATTTGAATGTACCTTGCTCAGCTTTTTTGTCCGCCACTATCTCGGTTATTCCTAAGCTGGGTAAAGACCCTTCTCATTGCGGTAGTTATCACCCAATTTCCCTACTTAACCTGGACGTTAAGCTTTTTGCTAAACTTTTAGTGAACCGTCTTTCCCCTTTCCTACCAACCTTGATCCACCACGACCAGGTTGGCTTTGTCCTGGGTTGTGAAGCTAGGGATAATATCTCTAAAACAATTCATCTTATCTCTTATATCAAGCAACACGGCTTAAAGGCTTGCCTACTTTCATTCGACGCTGAGAAGGCGTTCGATCGCGTCAACTGGCGCTTTCTCAGTCTTATCTTGGAACAGATCGGTTTTGGTTTGCAGTTCCTTCCTTATGTCCCTCTATTCTCATCCTTCTGCGTCTGTCCTGGTCAACGGTATGGTTTCTTCGCCCTTTCCCATATCGAATGGGACCAGACAAGGATGTCCCCTTTCGCCCCTTCTCTTTGTTTTAATAATGGAACATCTTGCGAGAGCTATACGAGCTAACGACTCAATCTTGGGCATGCACACTCCCTCCGCACATCATAAATTATCCTTATACACTGACGACCTTCTAGTTTACGTTCAACAGCCACTTATTTCCCCCCCAGTCTTTTCCACGAATTTTGTAGATTTCATTCCTTCAGAAACCTTTAAACTTAATATCTCTAAAATGGAGGCCCTCAATATTTCTTTACCTCCCCATGTACTAACGAACCTTCGGCCTAACTTTTCATTTCAATGGCGTTTGAAGGCTATCACTTACTTGGGGATCCAGATTTCGGCCGATCTTATTTTCCCTTAATTATTATTACCCTTACTTTCGTGTATCCAATGGGATTTGGCTTCATGGGGTGCTTCAGCCCTGCCCTGGTTCGGCCGCATCAACACCCTTAAGATGGATACTTTGCCTAAGCTACTATACGTTTTCGGACTGTACCGATTACTGTCCCTCTGAGTTTTTTCCTTTCATTATGCTCCCTTTCGATTAGATTTATTAGGCACCGTGGGTTTTCCAGGTTAAAACATAGGTTACTTACTTGACCGAAACTGGAGGGTGGAGTGGGTTTACCGGACTTTGAGCTTTACTACAGAGCCACGTTACTAGTTCAGATGCTTGATTGGTTACTAGACCCCTCCGTAAAGCCTCTTGTATGATTGAACAGGATCTCTCTCAGGTTGATCTTCGGGCATTACCATGGGGGCATAATCGGGAATATTTGCGCTTTCCTGGCTTGTCCCCTTTGACTTTAGCTGTTCTGCGGTTGTGGTATATAAACGAGGCATGATTACTCTTTTATCTTCCGATCCCTCTCCCTTATCACCACTATTTGATAACCCCACTCTTCCTCAGGGGTTGGGCTCTTCCATTATTGGACCCTTCACACGCGCTTCCTGGCCCGTGGCTCAGGACTATATCTGCCCCCAATCGGGTCTTCTGCTCCTTCAGGGTGGGTCTAGGGATTGGTTAACCACTCTGCACCTATCCTCCTTTTGCAAGCACTTGCATTCTTCCTCCAACATTCATTGCCCACTTTCTGAGATTGAGCGGCTGTGTTCCCTCTCTGACCCACTGAGACACGTTCTAGCTTCTCTCTACAAAGTGCTCCACAATGCTCTTCACTCTGAACTTCCTCCTTACACTAAGGCGTGGGCTTGAGACCTAAGTAAGGACATTTCGGTGGAAGACTGGTCCACGTCATTCCACTTTACTCATAAATCGTCTATTTCTTGCTACTCACAAGAAAAGAATTTTAAGCTTCTTTCTCGATGGTACAGGGACCCCCTCTCTCTACACAAAATTTTTCCTTCTACACCTGATCTTTGTTGGTGCTGTAATAGAGCTGTTGGTACACAGCTCCACATTTGGTGTGATTGTGATCAAATTCAACCCTTCTGGTGACAAGTCTTTGCTGTATATAACTGGGTCTACGGTGAGTCCTTGGCCCCTTCGTTGGAAATTGCCCTTCTATCTATATTACCGGGCTCACAGGCAGCACAGAAGAAAGGCTGTTGCGCTTCTTTCTGTCTGCGGCCCGCCAATTGATACCTCTCTTTTGGAAAACGGCAACCCCCCCTCCTTTCCCGATGTGGGTCTCTGTGCTTAATGATACCATGCGTATGGAGGATATGCTGGCGTTTACCAATGATACCTATGATAAACATAAGTTGCTGTGGTCGATCTGGCTCCATTTCGTGGAGTTGAGCCTTGCTCCCACAACTACTTTTCATTTTGGCCTATCCGCCGATTGGACCCTGCGGTCTGTGCCGAGATGCGGGCAGCGGGGTCGCTTTGGTGAGATTCGGTTGAGGAACCCTACTGTTGCTTTCTACTATCCCCGTCTCCCGACCCCTCTCTCCTCTCTCTTCTCCTCTTTTGCTTTCCTTTCTGCTGGCTTTTTTCTCCCCCCACTTTTTTTTTTCTTTCCCTCAATTTCTGTTTCTTTTTTTTTAGTTTTCATTTTTGGTTGTATGGAGTTCTCTCATATTGTTTCAGACATCTCACACGGGGAAGCCCTCCTGATACTTTATTATATTATACCTCCGTAATATAAGTTATTTATCCTCTCTTCTTGCAGTTTTACTGCATCATTTTCATACATCCATATGGATGATACTCTCATCTGTGATGTTTTTTTTTTTGTTTATTTACTTGTACAAGCTCTTTATACTTCTCATGTTACGTCTGTTAAATTTATGCAAAATAATAAAGACGAATTTAAAAAGGGGCCAAACAACTATGTGATAATAAATGGCTTCATATGATCACTATTCTTAAATAACAGACAGTTTTTTTTAGCATGATCAATCATATTTTCAATAATAATGCCAAAATTTCACGATTTCTGCCAGGAGATGCAAACATTTGAGCACAACTGTATACCTGTTTACAGTATCACATTGTAGGAACACATTGTATGTCTGCAGTGTTCCCATTTACACTTTGACTTTTTAAAACATTGACACTTTAACTGTTATTTTTTCACTAGTGGGTAGAACACGTTTATAGTGGGGTTATAATTTATAGGAGAGCACCAGCATCACTGTAAAATAAGCATGGGATTACACATAATTCAAATTGTGGATTGTATGTTCCTTGCTAAAGAACATTATTTTTTAGCAAGTTGTTATGGGTAAAGTTCCACTTTAAGGAGCTTGTACCCACTGCTGGGAGCCAAATGACATCTCCGGTTCCCATATATTGACATGCCCATATTTGATCAATGACATCAATTGATCAATGACATCAATGACTCTTTTACATCAGTGGCAGGGATGGTGTGATTGACTATGGATGTAGATCTTTTATTCTTAAAGAACATGTCAAAAACTGTGTTTTTATTTTTACTTGACATTCTTTTGTGAATGAATAAGGGCACTAAGTACCTGTTACTTATTCATATGCAGGGGCAATATCGGTGGCCCTCCATTTTGTTAATAGGAGCTTCCAAATTCCAATGAGCCCTTCACCCACAGACCCCCACTGGGCCACATGGGGTCCCCCTTGGCAAAACCCCCCCCATGTTGAGGGCATCTGGCCTGGAATGGTTCAGAGTCCCCCCCCCCTTTCCTGGCCTGCCAGACTACATGCTCAGATAAGGGTCTGACATGAATTTCGGGGGGGGGGGGCTTCACACCTGAAAATTCATACCAGACCCTAAGGGTCTTTGTTTTGTTTTCAAATGTCCATGCTCCTTTGCTTACAATCACCTGTCAGCTAGAATATGCAGGGCAGAGATGAGTCACTGGTTGTTAGGACATCAGCAGGTCCCTAAGAGCTGAAACTGTCACATTAGCAGTGGTAGGAATACCACTGCTAAGTGAATTGAGACATCTCCTTCGCCAACAAAAATATGCAGCAGCAGGCAAACAAAATCACACAGAAAATAGGATCAAGTTGCAGATGCTCACTAGTGTGAACCTGCTTTAGCACACAAAATTATCTATGCTTTTATCATATTTCTTTTGCAACTCAAAGTTTTTGACCAAATCTATGGAGGTCAAATGTCCTAATGTCACTGTCTATACAGTATATGCCAGGAATCAACCTGCAGCAGCTTCATCCAACCAAGCGGGCTAAAGCATTGTGGATGGTCATCATTCAGGTGGCCATAGTTTAGTCCATGTTAGTGCATCTCCTTGATTGTTCCTGCTATGTTTCCTTTATTGTGACCTCCTCTTATTTTTATTGTGGGATTTGTGGTTCATCAAGTTCTGCCCCCCATGTTATTTGTTGGCCTTCCCACACTCCATACCTTGCTTATCCTAACCTTATGTGAACTCCTCCGTCCCTGACTGAGATCCTCACTGATGACTATGCTCCTCTTCCTAGTTTTAACTTTTGGTTCTCCTAACAATTTTATGTTTCTGTCTCACCCCTTGAAATTATCTATACTCACCGGCCTCTTTATTGGGTACATATGTTCAATTGCTTGGTAACACAAATTGCTAATCAGCCAATCACATGGCAGCAACTCAATGCATTTAGGCATCTAGTCGTGGTGAATACGGCTTGCTGAAGTTCAAACCAAGCATCAGAATGGGGAAGAAAGGGGATTTTTAGTGACTTTGAATGTGGCATGGGTGTTGGTGCCAGATGGGCTGATCTGAGTATTTCAAAAACTGATCTACTGGGATTTTCACACACAACTGTCTCTAGAGTTTACAGGGAATGGTCCAAAAAAGAGAAATATCCAGTGAGCATCAGTTGTGTGGATGCCTTGTTCATGTCAGAGGTCAAAGGAGAATCGGCAGACTGGTTCGAGATGATAGAAAGACAACAGTAAATCAAATAACCACCCATTACAACCAAAATATGTAGAATACCATCTCTGAATGCACAGCACATCGAACCTTGAAGCAGATGGCCTACAGCAGCAGAAGACCACACCAGGTGTCACTCCTGTCAACAGTCTACAGTTCACACAGGCTCACCAAAATTGGACAATAGGAGACTGGAAAAATGTTGCCTGGTCTGATGAGTCTCAATTTCAGCTGCGACATTCAGATGGTAAGGTCAGAATTTGGGTTTAAACAACATGAAAGCATGGATCCATCCTGCCTTGTATCAACAGTTCAGGCTGGTCGAAGTGGTGTAATGGTGTGGGGGATATTCTCTGAGCCCTTTAGTACCAATTGAGCATCGTTTAAATGCCATGGTCTACCTGGGTATTGTTGCTGACCATGTCCATCCCTTTATGACTACAGTGTACCCATCTTCTGATAGCTACTTCCAGCAGGATAATGCACCATGTCACAAAGCTCAAATCATCTCAAACTGGTTTCTTGAACATGACAATGAGTTCACTATACTTCAATGTCATCCACAGTCACCAGATCTCAATCCAATAGAGCACTTTTGGTATGTGGTACAAATCTGCAGCAACCGCGTGATGCTATCATGTCAATATGGACCAAAATCTCTTAGGAATGTTTCCAACACCTTGTTAAAGCTATGCCAGGAAAAATTAGGGCAGTTCTGAAGGCAAAAAGGGGTCCAACCCGGAAATAGCAAGGTGTACCTAGTAAAGTGGCCTGTGAGTGTATGTTTAGATGGCTTTGACCCCTGCTAGTTCATTTACTCTTCTCTGTGCACCCCCTGGTACCATGTTACTCATATATGTCCAGTGCTTGAAATGCTGGTCCATAACTGACTCAAGATTTATAATCAGCTCTACGTTTCTGGGGACACCCAACTAGGAAAAGTTAAGGCTACTAATGGTAGGTTGAGATCTTGATTGTTGCTCCTGAGCTGCTGCTCATCATATTTGCCATACAGTAGTTGTTTAGGAGAGTAGTGTCTCTTTAAAAGATAACTATATTATTGCACCAGTTAATTCTATTTTGACAGTTAAAAGGTTCTATGAGGACTTGAACGTTTGTGGTAACAGCTTTACCTTGACCCTACCAGACCAGTTCAATCATTTTCAGGGTGTGCCTTGTGTAATCCTACATGTCCTGGCCTTTCATCAGTTTGGTTTGGTATAGCTTTCTAATAAAACACAGTAAATTGCTGAAATGAGCTCTTTCATGCACCTTTTGCAATCCTTCCCTTATTTCTTTAGCAAATTCACACTTACATATATGTATGATTTGATCATGTTCTATGCTAAGAGATTGTGCTCTGAGCTTTCTGATCTTCCTCGATCCACTCATCTGAAGGGTCTTCTGGCCTGACTTAATTTATACATTTCCACATATCTTCTCTTATTAAAAGAACATAAATATGTAAAGACCACCGTAAACAGCGTTCACTAATCAGATGCAATTCAATCCCCAAAATTGTGTAAAATATAAACCAATAGAAAATTCATAAATAAATATAAATAATACATAAAAAATAAAAATAAATATAACAATAAATAAATAATAAATAACACTTCCACCAAACAGTGTAAAAGTAAAAAAATATCAGTTTATAATATAAAGTAAAGTCCAAATCTTTCTTTCAAAAAGTATCCACCACAACCGTGATCTCCGATGTGCTCAACACCCCATCAAAGTGTAAATTCACCAGATGCTAGAGATTAATCAGCATTAAATCAGATACCAATAGATGTGAAGATTCAATAAACCAGATCGGTTTGGATGTAATAATCTTCCCGGCGTCTGGGCCTAGACGCCGAGCAGCCGCACATTTGTGTTCATGTAACCAAAAACATATGTGCTGAGAGCGCGTGCCCTGCGCTCTCCCAGCACACATGTACGGTACTCACGGAAAGGTCCCAATCTGCTCTTTCGATCGGGACATTTCCCGATCATGTGACCTCTGTGACGACGCGTTCTGGCGGTCACATGATCCCTAAACCACGCCCCGCCTCCCGGCGTCTGAAACTCTTAAAGGGCTGGGAGGTGCCGGCAGGAAGGGGTTAAAGAAATATTTACTTTTAATATTTTAAAACATACATGGATAATCTTAGTATGATGAGGCACTTTTAGTGGCAGCATTCATCTGACATTTTGTATGGTTCAAATCACACCACATTCGCACCAAAAAGGTGCAGGACCCTTGTTTTGGTCTGCACTAGAATCAGATCGCATGGGTGTTCACACCCATGTTATCCGATTCTGCACATTGCACCGCATTTTGAAAACTGATTTTGGAGTGTCGTTAACTTAAAATACACACCCGCAATAGTTCCCGTGAATGGGGTGTGATTATGATGCAGTGCGGAAATCGCATAGAAACCGGTGCAAATTTTGCACCGCATCAGTGTGAACCCAGGCTCAGTGTTTAAATCTGTGATGCTCAAATATAGATCTCCTTGAAAAATGAAAAGGCAAACCACAGCATTAGGTAGCCGTAGCAGAAAAAAGTTGCAAATAATACAAATCGGTTTAACCTTTGAAACACAAAGCAGATGACAATCTGAGCAGCCGAACACAGTGCAGAGACGTGTGCACATTATACGAATAAGCTTGCATTTCAGCACGATCACTTGTTTGATAGCAAAATATGCCTTCAGAGCTGTTCATGGTGAAACATTTATGTATACTTGAGCATTCCGTTTCAGTCTGTAAAGAACACATTTCATGTTGAAGGGAATGTTGGCAAGAAGAACAGTATGGAAAACAGGTTCTTTCTTTTTTGTCATGAAGGTGTATATTTTTTTTATTAAACCATGCATGTTGTGCTAGTTATTTTATTACCTTGGCAAATCTAAACTATACCTATTTTATACCGTCTGTTTTTAAACATGGTTAAACAAATGGTTGACATTTGCTAAATATAGTATTTATGAAACAACATTGGTGAACATTTGACCAACATTCCTCCAGCAAAAAAAATATTTCATGATTTTTGGCAACATCTTTTCTTCAATAGGGGAGTGTCTTTACCATGACTTACCCTATTTATAAAAGGGTGAATGTTACCTTTTCTGTACTTTCATTCCCCTGATGTTCTATCACCGTGTTTAAGCATTCAAATCATTGCATTTTTGATAGGGATGTATTATTCTTTTTAAAATTCAGCATTTCAATGGTTAACTGTCATTTTAAATAATCACCATTTGCCCCTACCACCTAAACCTAACCATTCCAACACATCAGCATCAGGGAGTGTACTTTGACTAATGCCCCCTTCTAAAAGTACAACTGTCTGATGCTTATAGGCAACAGGACGTTTAGGAGGGCATGCAGTCATGGGGAAGTAGGTGTTTGCTTCTTCCCCGGTGAACTGGTTTTGGGGGTAATATTTCAGATGGTGAGGTTTCATCAATGTACAGTACTTGGCCATATTTGCACACAGACCAAATGTTGGTAGAAATTTCATAGGGAACTTGGCATTTAAAACCACACAGTACAGTTGAACGGTGTTGAAAAGGGACCTATGCTCCCATATTTGGAATTCTGCCACTGAAGGTGACACCATGAGAATGTTAGGTCAATATTAGTGAAATTGAAAAAAATGCTTTTTTTTACCAGATGTTTGTGTTTTTATTTACTTTTACACACCCAAATGAGTGGTGCTTTTGTTAGGGGCCCAAGAGACCATTAAAACCAGTTCAGGGGGGAGAAGGTGGTGACCACCTGTTCATGCATCTGCATTGTCCCACCTGTAGCTGGCCAGCTAAGACCAGTCCTAGGTTGCTAATATGGTTCACATATATGTGTATACCAAACCTGCCAATAACCTCAGTACAGTATATATGTGCATATGTTAAAGCCAAAAGCAGAATCATTGCTGTGATTTATGTCTTTGATTGTTATATGACATTTTTATATTAATTGTGTTAGCAGAAGCAGAAAAGGAAAATATGCCTTTAAGAGTTAGTTAAAGGTGAGCCAATCACAGACAGCCTCACACTGTACAGAGCCTTAACCAATCCCAGCCAGTTTCACATTTGTGCCTGTGTAAAAGTCCCTGCTAGGATTTTCTAGAGACACATGCTCACCAGACAGAAGAGGAAACAAAGTTCCAATCAGAAAAGCTTTATGGAAGCAGAGAAGGCCAAATAGGTATTTAATGCACTTGTGTGTTCCTCTGTTGTTTGGTAATGCAGGTAGATCTGTATCTAAAAACTGTTGTATGTGTTTACTTGTAGTTCCACCGAACTTACGAATCAAGTCAATGTAGAGTAATCTAACGAACTTACGAATCAAGTCACTGTAGACTAATCATAATCGAATGAATTCTAATGAATCTATTGAGATAAGCTATCGAATCAACCCAATGTAATACGAATTAAACCATTGTAATATGAAAGAAACAAGCCATTGTAAGCAGTGTTATATGAAGAAGATTGAAGTTATTAAAGAAGTTAACTAAAGTATTCGGTGTGCTCTTTAAACCTACTGCATCTATAGAGCGGCATTGGAGGAATTACAGAGTAAAGTCAGTCTAATCAAACAAAGAAACAGCAATTGCATAATTTTTCTAATGCCACAGCGCACTAGGCACCAAAGGGTGCTGCGCCTGCCACACCACCTGCCAATGTAAAAAAATCCCCTTTTATTTTGGTGGCCAGAGGGTGGAAGAATGCCCCCGCAGCATTCTTCCCACTAACCACCAATATAAAAGGCATTTACCCTCTGACCTTATGGCTCAGTGACTGGGTCTTAGGTATTGTCAGTGTAATTTGCCATTACCTGTGCATTGTCACAATTACCTCTCTGTTACCAGCAAATTGTTACACTTGCCCATTTGTTGTCTGCAGATTTTCACAATTGCCTATTGTTGCTCATATATTATCAGGATTGTCCATTTGTTGTCCACATTTTGTTAAGCTTGCCTATATTTTGCCCATATATTGTCATAAATGTCCATTTGCTGCCCACATGGTATAATGTACAACAGGTATACTTTTTGTCAATGTATTGCATCAAGTTCTCTTTTACTGCCCAGGTATTGTAACAATTGACTGTTTATTGTCTACATATTGTATTATTGTCCATTTGAAATGTATTTATTGTCAGGATTGCCATATTGTTCTATGTATTTTTCACAACACCTCTGTTTAAAGGATTGAAATTAGATTACTCTAATTTAATCACCTCCTTGCTTGTCTCAACCATACTGCAACTATCTACCTGAATTTAATTAATAATTGAATTCATTATTTTTTTATGATCTGATTTATATATATAACGTTTAGATAAAGAACATTTTCTTTATTCATTTAGAAGTATATTTATAAAGCAGTGACTATGACATTCACCAAAATTTACTGCAGGTGAATTAGTAACTGTAATTTAAAACATGTTCCAGGAAGGTATATATGTTTGGTGAATATCACAGTTACTGCTTTATAAATACAACCATTAAGATTTTTACTAAAAATAATTTTGCCACATAGGGGAGGGGGTATTAAAAATGTATACAGAATGTAATATAAAATAATACAGAATTTAATATAAAAGGCAGAGCCATGCAAATAATTCCTTTATGCCACCTTTGATTAAATATACAAGGGGTCTTCAAAAAGTTTCTGCACTTTTATATATATAATAGAGTTTAAAAAAGTGTGGAAACTTTTTGAAGAACCCTCCCACATACATTTATAGAATGGATTATTCTAACTTGAGTATCACAATCTGTAGCAGTTGTTTCAGCAGGTGTACTGTTTTACAATGCTTTAGATCAGGGGTCTCCAAAACCTCTAAACAAAGGACCAATTTACTGTCAAACTTTAGGAGGGCCGGACTGTGGCCAGCGGAAGTAGAACATTTCCTGGTGTCAGTGGCAATACACAATGCTCCATCTATAAGTATAAGGGGGAGATATAGTGCCCCATCATTGGTGGCAGTGGGAGGAATAGTGCCCCATCATTGGTGGCAGTGGGAGGAATAGTGCCCCATCATTGGTGGCAGTGGGAGGAATAGTGCCCCATCATTGGTGGCAGTGGGAGGAACAGTACACCATTGTTGGTGTCAGTGGGAGGAATAGTTCCTCATTTATGGTGTCAGTAGCAGGAACTATGCCTCGCTGTTGCTGACGGAGGGGGGGGGGAGGGATTAATGCCCCAAGAGCTGGATAAAATCAAGCAAAGGGCCATAGTTTGAAGACCAATGCTTTAGATCAATGGTCTCCAAACTGCAGATTGAACCAGATGAAGCCCTTTGCTTATCTTTAGCCGGCCCTTTGGGAACTCTTCTTCCCTCTGCTGAAAATGACTATTCTCCCCACTGACACCAGCGACGGACTATTATTCCTCTCACTGACAGCAACGATAGGGCACTATTCCACCCACTGACAGCAAAAAGAGGGGCACTATTCCTCCCACTGACACCAATGCTGGGGCACTATTCCTCCCACTGATACCAATGCTGGGGTGCTATTCTTCCCACTGACACCAGTGATGGGGCGCTTTTCCTCCCACTGGAACATCATTGGTCAAAAAAATAAAGAAAGAAAGAACCAAATAAACATTGCGTGAGAAAACTTTTCTTTACTTGAAAAACCTTATTTCTAAACAAATTATTGCAGATTTTACAATGTTGTGGATGCATAAATACAACTACATCTTCATAATCCAGAATAAAGACAAAAGGTCCCTCCTACACTGCTTCTATTTTAGCTTCATAGGAAAATTTATTAAAATGAAAGCATGTAATTATTCAGTCCGCTAATTACTTTTATCTTTATATCATAATAAGTGTTGTATTGTGATACAGGCTATCCTTTTATTCACATGATTGTTATTATTATATGTTATTTTGTAGATCTGGTTAACGTTCATGAGGTGCTTTGACTATCCTGTCAAAGATAACACAATCAAGCTAACTGTAGTGTGGCTCACTCTGTCATTCGGGTAAGGGTTGCTCATTAAAATAAAGACTAATCATGTCTATTCAGTTTGCATTCATTGGTGCAAACAAATATTTTCTTTTACAATAAGATTAGGATCTGATCCTAAATATGCAGTATTGGTGACTATATGTAAGACTGAGAAGTCAAAAAAGTATTAGGTAGCCTTATTTGTTAGCAATGCAGGATATAAATATATTTGATACACAACTGCATTGAATTGGGCTTCTGTAAGGTGCGGACCTGTAACCTCTACTGCAGAGACCCAGTTTTTCCCATTTAATACATTGTCTTATCTTTAGAGAAGGTGAAACCAGGCTGTCAATAACAACCTGAACAGCAAGGAACCCCCCCCAACCTATTCTGTGACAGTCCAGTGCTCTATACAAGGCAGTAGGCATGCATTGATGGCCAGAAGAAGTGATTTAAATAGTAGATCAGGGCTTAGCCACTGACTTTTGACAAAAAGTCAACATTTGCAGTAACAGTACTGTTTAGTCTGCCTAGCATGCATGTTTTGGGGAAAATCTGATTGTCTTTGAAACAGCATTTTAAGCAGGCAATGGAGCAAAGTAAGAAGGTACTGCTAGGTTTACTTATTAGGGGATGAAAAGATTCAGTTTCTATATATTTCAATGCACATTCAGCTTCGGTAAAGAAATGAAGCAAATAGCTGTTGTGCGCTTGATGTTTGAAACTCCTAAGGGGCTTATTTAAAAGCAGCAGTATAAAGTACAGTGATGTGTCTGCACAGCTGCACTCTATGGCCGTTTTTTTATGAATGGGATGAGTTGTGCTGTATAACAGAGAATGGATATTGATACCTTCTCAACATAATAAATGCCCTGTCAGGGATCCTACAGCGGTAGCCTCTAGCACTCCACAGACCGCATTCCCCCAAGGCGCGGAATATAAGTCCCTACCTGCTTGTTCACCAGGGCCCCTGATGGTGGGGATGGACTTGGAGCAGGCCGAGACCAGGTCGCGGCCCTTGAGTTCACCCAGCTGTGGTAGAAGCACCGTTGGAGGTGTATAGCAGGTGAGAGTCTGATGTGAGGAGGTCACAAGAGCAGCGTCAGGCAGGCTGGGTCGGTAACAGTGGTGGCAGCGTGGTACAAAGTCAGCAGGCAGAGGAATAAACTGGTCACAAGCCGGGTTCGTTAACAGGAGATCAGAACGTGCAGGGTTAAGCAGGAGAATGGTCAGACAAGCCAGGGATCAGAGCAGGAGAAGACAGCAGTATCAGGAACAGGCTGGGTCGGCAACAAGGTATTGAGGAACACTGGATCAAACAGGAACACAGGTAACAGGTAAGACCATACGGCACTTGAGCATTGCAAGAGCTGGGTTTAAATAGGCCGCCCAACTCCTGACAGGCGCTCCTGGGTCCTAGTGCCTGCCCGGCGCCGTCATCGGTGACAGGCGCGCCTGGGTCCTAGTGCCTGCCTGCCTGTATGTCTTGTCAGGATTCTACGCATGTGCAGATTCGATCGCCGAGGCGATCTTCCCATTCCCTGACATGCCCCTTTGGTGTACCCTGAGTGAGGAAAACCTACTTAGAAGCACTATTTAGAATGGGAGCTGCTGTATCAACATAGGTACTACACTAAACTCCCATTTGCCATTCAACTCACAGGGTGCTTAGCACTTGTTAGGAATGTATGTACCAAGTACCCCACTTTAGGGAACCATTGTTGTGTATGACAATGCAAAAGAACAACATATTAGTACATATTAGTAGATTATTTATTGACATATTTCTTATTTAACCCCTTAACATGCAACTTCTGTATCATGTGGCTGCAGTGATTGCCTCTCACAGTGGCTACATGATTGGGAGTCCATCCCGCTGGCTCTCAATGAGATGTCTTGACTGAGTGCTCTTCACAGTTCAATCAGTGTGTAAACGTGCTCTCAGCACACAACGTCAGGCTGGTAGAGATGCATACATGCAGCGGTTGGGAGTTGAAGCTCATTTTTCTTAGTGACACATGTATGCATTATAGGGTTGGCAAGAGTTTAGTGTTTATAGCCTATATTAGGAAATAATTTCCAATTTAAGCTGTTGACGCCAGCAACACGCATATATGCGGCCAGCAGCAGTTAGTGGCGGCAAACGGAAAGCTCCCGATCTCTACTTGAGATCGGTAACTTTCCAATCATGTGACCACTGTGAAAGTCAATTACGGTGGTCACATGATCAGAAATCCAGCCCCACCTCCCTGCACCTGAATCCCCCAAAAGGGCCATGAGGTGTTGGCGCCAAGGGGTTAATGTAGATTAGAATCTAAAGCTGTGGCAGCAAGCTTTTTTATTTTTCAGTGATAAGCCTCTATCCAACCAATTTGTTTTTTCTTTTTCTTTCTTTTTTTTTGTGGGGAAGCGGGGGGTAGAACAGGAAAGATTTGTTCACTATCTGATGAAGAACATTCCTCTCATGTTTTGTCCTCACAGGTAGAAATCTCCCTAGTACAGACACTGTGCCACGATGCCAATTAAAACACAACATAAGTTTTGGTTATAGTTAGGCTTTATTAGTTGTTTTGTCTTTTCTTTATTTTCTCTTCTGTGTCTTTTAACATGATCTTTTTTCCATTTCAACAGCTACTATGGACTATCTGTCTGGTTCTCAGATGTTATCAAGCACCTCCAAGCTGATGAATACGCTTTAAGAGTGAAATATTTTCATGGGGAAAATATCTCCAACTACAATTTTAACTTCACTTTGGAAAATCAGATCCATAAAAATGGAGACTTCATCAATGACAAGTATTTATTTTCTGTTTCTGTCTAAAAACAGTTTTATTGTACTTTGGCACAAAGAGCAAATATGACTGCAAACTGTACATGGTGATCCTATAAAGGTGATATTGATAGCTAAACCATGGGTCCGTATCTGTACTATAAGTTCTCATTCACATGAGCATACCTATCTTTACACCCATACAAAGGGCCATCTTTACCCACACAGGATGCACAGGTGTCCCCTGGACCCATTCATGTCTACTGGGATGCAGTGGCTGCACAGACACAGCCACTGGTTCCAATTTGACATCTGTGCAGATGCTGATGCATGTCCTCAAACAAACACTATCTGCATTCAGAGACATACACTTGCACCCTCAAGGCTGTCGAATTGGGAGCAGCAGCTGTGTGAGCAAAGATGGCCTTTCACACGGGTGTGAATGAGGCCTAATAATAAAATGTCAATTATGTACACCAAAGTATGTGGACAACTGACCATAACACTTACATTGTGACCAAAAGTCTGTAGACACCCATCCAAAAAATAGAGTTCTAGCATTTCCAGTGAAGGGTCCCTTTAAGGCTACAGTATAAAAATACATTTTAGACTATTGTGTGCTTTCAAACTTTTGGTAACACTTTGGGGAAGACCCCTTTCTGTTTTGGCATGGCTGTGCCCCTGTGCACAAAGCCAGGTACATATATATGGTTTGATGAGTTTAATGTTGTCATGTACCTGATAGAGGCCTCGTTGCCTTACACCTCATATCCAATAACCCCTGGTGTTGGTAAAAGAACGTAGCAGAATGAGGAGTGGCATGGGTGCCTCAGGTGGGTTGACATGCAGAAGATGATCAGAAGGCAGGCTGGATATTTTTGTGATGCTGTGGATTCACAGAATGCATTTGGTGCAGAATGCAGACACATAGGTGGAACACAGGAATCCGAAGATGCAAGAAACAAGCCGTAGGATAGACGAGCTGGAAACAGCAGCAATAGCAGTACCAAATCAGGAAAAAGGAGCAGGGTCAGAAGCCAGGCTGGGGTCAATATCAGGCAGGCAATAGAGGTAGAGTCAGCAGTGGAGATCAGATACAATGAAATCAGCAAGCAAGTTGAGTGAAGCACACAGCAGCAGAACGCAGGTCAGGTCACAGAAGCTGATGACCACTCAGCAACTTCTCATCAGTGTGTTGTGCTTTAACTAAGGAGATTGGTGCCAGTGTCAGACATGCACATGCATTAGCATGAGCAGGTGCATACTGTATATGCGCAAAGGTGTGCACAAAACCCAGTGTATTGAAGCACTATTTGTAATATGTGCATGTACAGGTCTTTGGGCTTGGCCATACACTCAGTGATCCTGATAGGTGTGGAGGAAATTCAGTAGCCTTCACAGAGCCTTAACTAAATGAATTGCAATGTCAGTTGAAAGCCAGGTCGTCTCGTCCAACATCAGTACCCGACCCTAAATGCTGTTCTGGCCAGTTGGAAACAAATTCCCGCAGATACATTCTAAAATTTTGTGAAAAGCCTTCCCAGAAGAGGTGTCCACAAACATTTGGCCCTGTTGTGTATGTTGGATACAATATTCAGTTTTTTCACCTTAGCTGTGTCTACTTTTAAGCGCCTAGCTCTTCATTACCATTAACTTGCACATCTTAACAGCAAGATATTCTACAAGTGATTATATGCATGTGATTATTTACAATTACTTGCACTTCCTTGCATCAGTTAAATGATACCTTTGTATGTGACAGGTTCATCTCAATGAAGTTTAAGTCGGTGGTGTTCCAGGATTCTCTGTTTGAGAGATGTTACTTTGAAGATGTCACATCACTGAACACATACTTTAGGAACTGCACCTTCATAGACTCACATTTTGTGAACACAGGTAGAGTTTCATGACTCAAATGAAGTTGCTAAAATGACTCATGTCACCTGAGATTTCTTTTTTTCTACACAGCTGGGATTGAGATTATTTCAGTAGGTACTGTCAATTATTGCTAAGGCGCACTGTTCTAGGTATTCTCTGCCGGAGTGGATATCACAGCTGTGTCTCTACAGAACTACAGCTGGTTACTGAATTCATTTTCCAGTCCCAGAACCATGGTTCATTCAAGCCGTGACATGGATCTTTTCCCACCGATTCTCATAGCACAAGATGCAGTAATCAGTTCTGCCTAATGTTTAGTTTATTATTGGAGAATAGTTTAAAGTGTGTGTCAAACCCAAAACACTGGCTAGAGTGAAGAAGGAATAGACCTCCTGCAAGGTTCACAGTATGATCTGAGGCTCCACTGGAGAGATTTCTCCTCACTTCCTGTCCTGATGACAATGGTTTCACTATGCAGGAAAATCTGCAACAAGGACACAGACAGAAAAGAAACTGACAGGAGTTCTAGCCTTCCCCTTCTCTACTAAAGAAAATAATTGTTGGATCTTTCTTTGCTTCTGTTGAAAAGTTGCCCTCACTTCCTGTCTGATAAAACATTGTCAGCAGAGCAGGAAGCGAGGGGAAATCTGTGCAATGCAGTCTTGGATAGCAGTAAAAAACAGACAGGAGTCGTGATCCATTCCCACTTTATCCAAAATTAAAACAGTTACTTAAGGCCCCTTTCTTACTGACGGTCAGTTTTTCATGCGGACCTGATCAGACCATCCATAGCTTTCTATGGACTGGTGGGTTTCAGAGGACATTGCTACTTTCAAAGCAAATACACTTTTGCTCACTGGTACTAACCTGTATTCCAGCATGTCTTCTTTCTTATTTACTCTTCCTCATGCAGCTAATGATGTCCTCCTTATTAACCAATGACGTCAGCCATTGTTAGGATGCTGACAGCTGGCCTACACAGTGCCCAGGGTTGTAATGTTGCACAATGTAAACCTGTGGTTTTGTGTAACAAAAAAGCAAGCTTTGTCCACCTGATGGCTTGTACAGTAAGTACCCGACTTATGAACATTCAAGTTGCGAACTTTCACAGATACAAACAGACCTCGCATTATGAACATTCATAGATGCAAACAAAGAGCTGGAAGTAGCTAGTGTGTCTGCCAGACATTGTCACAGCTGCGCTGTTGTGTACTTACTGTACAGTACAGTGTGATAGTGTACAGTACAGAGCCCAGGATGTCCAGAAGCAAGATGCTACGAGCTTGGCACACCTATTTTTTGGGCAATTTCTCCCATTCTTCTTTGCAGTACCTCTCAAGCTCCATCAGGTTGGATGGGGAGAGTCGGTGCAAAGCCATTTTCAGATCTCTCCAGAGATGTTCAATCAGGTTCAAGTCTGGGCTCTGTCTGGGCCACTCCAGGACATTCACAGAGTTGGCCTGTAGCCACCCCTTTGTTATGTGGGCTGTGTGCTTAGGGTCATTGTTCTGTTGAAAGATGAACCGTCACCCCAGTCTAAGGTCCAGAATGCTCTGGAACAGCTTTTCATCAAGGATGTGTCTGTCTTTTGCTGCATTCATCTTTCCTTCGATCCTGACTAGTTTCCCAGTTCCTGCTGCTGAAAACCATCCCCACAGCATGATGCTTCTACCACCATGCTTTACTGTAGGGATGGTATTGCCAG
The DNA here is from genome assembly GCF_062004578.1 of Staurois parvus. Lineage (NCBI taxonomy): Eukaryota > Metazoa > Chordata > Amphibia > Anura > Ranidae > Staurois > Staurois parvus. The sequence continues at coordinate 3,254,368 of NW_028318452.1, read as the reverse complement.
GTGGTGAGCGGTGCCTGGTTTCCTCTAGACATGACACTTGGCATTCAGGCCAAAATGGTCAATCTTTGTTTCATCAGACCAGAGAGTTTTGTTTCTCATGGTCCGAAAGTCCCTCAGGTGCCGTTTGGCAAACTCCAGGGGGGCTGCCATTTGCCTTTTACTAAGGAGTGGCTTCCGTCTGGCCACTCTACCATACAGGCCTGATTGGTGGAGTGCTGCAGAGATGGTTGTTCTTCTGGAAGGTTCTCCTTTCTCCATAGAGAAATGCTGGAGCTCTTTCAGAGTGACCATTGGGTGCTTGTTTACCTCCCTGGCTTAGGCCCTTCTCCCTCGATCTCTGATTTTGGCCATCGGCCTGCTCCAGGAAGATTCCTGGTGGTTCCAAACTTCTTCCATTTACGGATGATGGAGGCCACTGTGCTCATTGGGACCTTCAATGCTGTACCCTTCTCCAGATCTGTGCCTTAATACAATCCTGTCTCGGAGGTCTACGGACAATTCCTTGAACTTCATGGCTTGGTTTGTGCTCTGACATCCACTGCTAACTGTGGGTCCTTATATAGACAGGTTTATGCCTTTCCTAATTATGTCCAATCAACTGAATTTCCCACAGGTGGACTCCAATCAAGTTGTGGAAACATCTCAAGGATGATTAGTGGGAACAGGATGCACCAGAGCTCAATTTTGAGTGTCATGGCAAAAGCTGTGAATACTTATGTACATGTGGTTCGTTTTTTATTTTTAATAAATTGCAAAGATTTCAAAACAAACTTCTTTCAAATTGTCATTATGGGGGTATTGTTTGTAGAATGTTGAGAAAAAAAATTAATTTAATCTATTTTGGAATAAAGCTGTAACATAACAAAATGTGACAAAAGTTAAGCTCTTGAATACTTTCTGGATTCACTGTATAAAATAACAGTGTGAGGCCCTGCCACTGGATAAATGGAAGTAGAAAAGACACAGGATTTCCATTAAGGTTTAGTGTGAAGTTCAAAACTATCGTTTCTGTGTGAAGAAGACTGGTGTTTCAGTTTTTCCAGGATTTATAATCCCGGATCTGGGCCTGGATATGGTTGCCACCTCATCTCTTTAAAACCAAACACATATTAGTTGCACAGGTTCTGAAGCTAATTTAATGCATATAAGGCACTAAGTGAGTTTAATTACCACCTTAATCAGACAAAAAACCTGTGTAAATAATATGTGTTCAGTTTTAAAGGGATGAGGTGGCAACCCTAGTGTTAGGGATCCGGGTATGACCAGCAATGTGTGGACTGACACAGGGTAACGCAGGCTTCAGGTATAGTGTAAATAAGACAATTTATTAAGACTAAACAACACAAACGCAGTGCAAGGTAAGCATAACACAGTGCAAACAACCCAAACTCCAACAGATAACCATATATACAAATCAACGTAGTCGGGCAAGCCGGGTCGGTAGCAAACGGGCAAATGGTACCAGGAGAGAGCAGAAGAGTAGTCAGGAATAGCCGAGGTCAGGACAGGCGGAGTTCACTCAGAGTCAGGATCAAGCAGAATCAGGAATCAAGCAGGAAGCAGACAGGATGCAGGTACAGGGGCTCATGAGAAACATTACACCAAGGCCCTGATCACAGGCCTGGCCATTCCTTAAATACACCTGCTGTAATCAGCCTCAGGTGATGGCTCATTGCAGGAGTGAGCCTCTGGTTGCTGAGAGCACCCACTGGCCAGCCTTAGTACTGCAGCCCACAAGGCAGGTGAGTCCCACCACCACTGGCAAGTCCATTCCTGACACCTAGGCCTGGACCTGGAAGGCTGCAAAGTGTTGTGGATGGGATGGAGCCTTCAATCCTGTGTTCAGGTCTTATTGGAGAGATATTTGGGAGACAAGACTCCATGATGGAGAGATTCCCTTACTTGCAGGACTGGGAGAGACAAGACAGATAATCGAGTTGGCAGAAGACTGAGAGAGCTGAGGCAACTAGCAAGTCCAGGGTACTGGAGGGGGATCTGTAAATCTCCAGAAGAGTGAGAGAGCCCGGAGTGGTAGGAGAACCCTAGAGGCCAGGATTGGACCCGTGCAGTGAAGCTAAGTAAGCCAAGAAAGCCAGGGAGCTGGGTCTGAAGTCACCTGACAAAACTAGCAGTGCTGCTGAAGCGTAGCCAGGTAGTTCAGCATTTTTGATGGTTTGCTCTGTGAATCCAAAACCCCTGCATGGGCTACCTTATGTGAACTTCTTTTGTCGTTTTGTTATAAACGTGAGCCAGAAAGTCCTAAATACAGTTCGGACTGATGCAACTCGTTGAAAACGTATCTACCACACTGAACATAATCACCCCAATAACACTATATATATACACACACACACATATTTCATTTAGTTAAATAGTATTACAACTCCCTGTGGCACTTTAGTGCACAAAGTATTATAGTACATAATAATATGACTGAACCAAATGACATAAACCAGTACGTTTAGCCTAATGTAGCAATAATGAGAAACCCTAGGAGAGTCCTCCTTGTATGAGCTTATACAATACAGATATCATTTTTTTACATATCATCACACATTTTTCTTTACATCATTGATTTTTATACCATGCTAGTAAATAGCTGTCTTTATGGGTTTGTTGCTTTGTCTAGGAAATCAAATACTTCCTTACATGCTGTGTACACTGCAGTATTATATCCAGTTTTAGCAGAATTACATTCTCTTCTATAATCACCTACAGCTGTGGACTACAATCTAGTGAAACAATTTCATTTTGAAATACCAAAGCCAGACTTTTTTTCTCTATATAAACATAGAGGAAAGGACTTCTAAAAAATAGTGTAGACACAGCAAACACGCTTTATTACTGCAGTAACTGTCTTTCCACCCAGGCCTGGAATACATGAGCATAGTGCCACCTACTGTACATCAGGAGAGTAACATGGATATGAATTAGATACAGAGTAATGCAGGCCATAGATGGGTCAAAGATCGGCCGATTTTTCTTTTAAAAAACCGAAAAATCGGTCGTTCAAGTGGCCGACATTACCACCAATGGTAAAAAAAATCGGCCGATTTTCATCCCGTCTACAGCCGGCAAAAAGTGTCCCTGCAGAGAGCTCTGCTATTTCTTTGACAGTTCTTTGACATTTACAGAGGTTGCAACAATGTATCTATTTGTATCCATTTAGGATACAGATGTTTTTATTCGGAAACAAATAGATACAATGTTGCAACTTCTGTAAATGTCAAGGAACTGTCAAAGAACTGTCAAAGAAATAGCAGAGCTCTCTGCAGGGACACTTTTTGCCGGACTGGAATTCCTCTTATTTTTCATCCTTCTTCTTCTCCTTCTTCATCATCATCCTCTTCTTCTTCATCATCATCCTCTTCTTCTTCTTCTTCTACTTCTTCATCATCATCATCCTCTTCTTCTTCTTCTACTTCTTCATCATCATCCTCTTCTTCTACTTCTTCATCATCATCATCCTCTTCTTCTTCTACTTCTTCATCATCATCATCCTCCTCATCTTCTTCTTTTTCTTCATCATCATCATCCTCTTCTTCTTCATCATCATCATCATCCTCTTCTTCTTCTTCTACTACTTCTTCATCATCATCCTCTTCTTCATCGTCTTCTACTTCATCATCATTCTCTTCTTCATCTTCTTCTACTTCTTCATCATCATCATCCTCTTCTTCTTCTACTTCTTCTTCATCATCATCCTCTTCTTCTTTTTCTTCATCATCATCATCCTCTTCTTCATCATCACCCTCTTCTTTTTCTTCTTCATCATCGTCATCCTCTTCTTCTTCTTCTTCGTCATCATCATCCTCTTCTTCTTCTTCTTCTTCTACTTCTTCATCATCATCATCCTCTTCTTCATCTTCTACTTCTTCATCATCATCCTCTTCTTCTTCTTCTACTACTACTTCTTCATCATCATCCTCTTCTTCTACTTCTTCATCATCATCCTCTTCTTCATCTTCTTCTACTTCTTCATCATCCTCTTCTTCTTCTCCTACTTCTTCTTCATCATCATCCTCTTCTTCATCTTCTTCTACTTCTTCATCATCATCCTCTTCTTCTTCTTCTACTTCATCATCATCACCCTCCTCTTCTTCTTCATCATCATCCTCTTCTTTTTCTTCATCATCATCATCCTCATCTTTTTCTTCATCATCATCCTCCTCCTCTTCTTCTTTTTCATCATCATCATCATCATCCTCTTCTTCGTCATCATCATCCTCTTCTTCTTCTTCTTTGTCATCATCATCCTCTTCTTCTTCTTCTTCTTCTACTAATTCATCATCATCCTCTTCTTCTTTTTCTTCTTCATCATCATCATCATCATCCTCTTCTTCTTCTTCATCATCATCCTCTTCTTCTTTTTCTTCATCATCATCATCCTCTTCTTCTTCTTCATCATCATCCTCTTCTTCTTCTTCATCCTCTTCTTCTTCCTCTTCTTCTTTTTCTTCTTTTTGTCTTCCTCTTGCAAGTCACTGCTCATGCGCAGATTTTTTATCGGTAAAAAATCGGCCGATTAGCCCATTATTGCCGCGAAAATCGGCCGATCGGCAAAATTGGCCGATTTGTTTCCAACTTTCCCGATTAAAAAAAACGGGCAAAATACCGAAAAACGGCCGAACAAATAGCCCACTAACGATCCGAAAATCGGCCGATTTTATTTTCGGCCGAAAATCGGCCGATTTTCGACCCATCTATGGCCTGCATTAGGTACATTTAACAATCAATCAGTCATTGGGTTTAACAAAATAGCCATTTTTATCATGGAGGTTAATTCAATTCTAGTTAATACAAAAAAGGGGTGTGCCCATAACCACTTGTCCCTTTTATGCTGCTTGAAAGGAAAGGGAATCTTCTGTTACATCATAAGATAAGTATGTCTGTATTCCAGACTTGCACAAATAAGGCCCCTTTCACACGGGCTTTCTGTTTTTTTCATCAGTTCAGTCACGTTTTCTCTAAGAAAAAAAAAGATCAGTTCACATGAGTTTTTCATCAGTTCATGTCAGTTTTTCACCCGTTTACATCCGTTTTTCATCCATCTACATCCATTTTCATCCGTTTACAACCGTTTTTGTCCATTTACATCCATTTTTCATCCATTCTGGGGTTTTTCTAACGGAAGAAAAATGGGGTTTTCTTCCATTCAAAAAAACGGATGTTAACTGATGCAGACATTAATGGATGTAAACAGATGATCATCCATTTACATTCGCTAGTCCATATAAATACATGAGTGTCTGCTTTTCATCTGTAAACAGACAGATGATAACGGACATATGGAATGCCTGTGTGAAAGGGGCCTTAGAGGACTAGAGAGGAGAAACCACAGCCTGGACCTCATTTTCTAATTAATCCACATGACTAAGTCATGGGGATTTATTTTATAGAAGTTTGTTTTCTTATGTTGTATTAATGTTTTGAGCTTTGTGGTCTGGTTAGATGCCAGTAGCCCCTAAAGAAGAACTTCCATCCTAGGTTATTAAAAAATAGGATGCTGTCAACAATAGTGGGTTTTAAGCAAAGGTCTAGAAAAGATAAAATCACCCTGTGTGAGGATGAAGCATTATCTTCCTTAATGCAACTAATGACACACTTTGGGGAGTTCTCTGGTTTCCGCATAAATTGGGATAAATCTGTGTTACTCCCACTAGATGCTATAACAGTAAATGTACCTGCTGACACTTCTCAAATTAAAGTAGTTGATGCTTTCAAAACATTTAAGGGCTGTTATCTCCGAAAAATCCCACTGATGTACCTAAACCTTAACTTGTCCCCAATCTTAGATAAATGTAAAATTAAGTGTACCAGCTGGTGCAAACTTCCACTTACAGTTATAGGAAGGACTGATCTCATCAAAATGGTATGAGCACTTCAGTTGCTATACATATTACATACCTCAAATGTATGTGGGCACTTGTTAAAACATACTTAGGACGTCAACATGAGTCTAGGTCTTCCAAGACCTAGATTCATTCAACTCTTGCAACTTACGCATGCTATGGCAGTCCAGGCTCGTACGCATAAATTAGTTCTGCATCAGAATCCAGTTTTGCCATTGCTTGCACACACTGGCTCCAAGAAGGGACTTGTCTTCTCAATTTTATCAGATTCTCTATAACAAAATAGGAATACAGACTAAAATTTTGCCCAAACAAAAGTTGGAAGGAGGACCTAGGATCCCTATTGGAAGAACTATGGGAACAGGCACTTACTACACTTACATTAGTGTCGCTGTCTCCTACACAAAGACTTATGCAACTGTGTATTTTGCCTGGGACCTATCACACTCCTGCTAAATTATTTCAGTGGCCACATAGGGACACCTCCAACTACCCTAGATGTGACAGGAGACAAGCAGGTTTCATACATGTGCTTTGGAGGTGCCCTAAATTGATACTTGAGATATGTGGTGTCCTTTATCTCTACGGTATATACTGTAACTATACCACTTGACTCTAAAGTGTGTTTACTGAATTAGTTTGATGAAGATTTTATAATTACTGAAATGCAAGACCCTTTCATCAGGTGGTTGTGCACACAGTAGCTCGCAAAATAATGGCCCAAAATGAATATCTTATTTCCCAACACTCGTTAAATAGAAACATCAGGTCAATAATACCAAATCCTGGGAAAAAAAGGTTTTCCAGTACAGAAACTGCCCAAAAAGTTTGAAAAGCTATGGAGTCCCTAGTTTGCCCAGGACTGTCGCCATTTGCATTGATAGCACAAAGGTACAAAGGTCATTTTCACCTCCTCCTTAACTTGCCTTATTTATGCTGTTATTTAAGCTGGTGTATAGCAACAGGTTGTAAGCTAAAGGTAATAAAGACTATCAGGTAAAGAGTAAATAGGAGATGGTAAAAGCTTTGCAAATAATGTTTTCTTTTTATTGATTTCCTGAGCATGTACAGGAGCAAATGTAACTGTATGGTTTACGCATTCACATGGGCAGGCTATATGCATTGGTTGATAATAGTATGCACTGAGAATAACTGTGATTGAAATTCAAAAATTCCTTATGTCACCGATCACTATTTTGTTTATCTGGATTAACATAATGGGACCTTGTTGTTGTAAGTTTTCTGTTTTATATGTTAGAAAAAAAATATACCTGACAGTGTGTCTAGAAAAGCAATAAATATTATCTGATTAAAAAAAAATAGAATACTGATCAATAAATGCACATTTAGATATCCTGCTTTGATTCTACAATGAGCCATCAATGTATTTAAGAATATATTTCTATGTTTATTGAATGACTTTCTTCTTTTCTGCTCCTCCCCATACAGAAGCTCAATTTCTGGGAGTTATGCTAAACCACCCGTTTTCAGAGCATGTCTATTGGGAGCTCTCTTCATTCTCCTGTTCCCTTCTCCGTCATTTCAAGCAGGCTCAGCTGGATCCACCATCCGGCAATCCTGCTCCGGGCTGCACAGTGTTATTTATAGCTAGGATGCAGGTTGTAAACCATCACTATCTGTAATATTGCAGGTAGCCAGGGTTTTCCACACCATGGCCACTTGCATTCTAGCAACCAGTGAAGCTAGATATTTAGGTGGCAGATCCAGCTAAATCTATCACTGCATGACAGGAAAGGAGCAAGGGGGGAGAGTAGGACCAGGCAAGGGCGGACTGACCATTTGGAAATCTCTGGACATAGTCAGACAATTTCTCACTCTTGCGCTGGTACATATGCTCAAACAGATATGTCATCTCCTTGCAATTCTTGACCCTACTGAACACTTCTCTCAAGGCCTCCAGGCACTCATGGGTTGTACTCTCTGGCTTGTCTCAGATTGTAATGATTGGACAGGCAAACTGACCACGCTAACATGAATTCAACCATGAAGGGGGGAACTGGCAGATTTAACCACGTAATTCAGAGGAATGACAGCACAACATAACTTCTTTATAGAAAAAGCACATGTGCAATACAGAAAGGAAGAGATTTATTACATTTGATTTTTGGGTTTACAAACACTTTAACTATTGATAGTTTAACTGCGTATAATTACAAAATGTTATTTCCATATCTTTGTGTAAATGTAAGTATATTTATAATTTTAAAAGTTTTGTTACAAATTTTATTTGCTTTTTTTCTGCAGATCTTGAAAAATACAAGTTCACTGACAGTGAACTTAAAAATTGCACATTTGGTGATATGAAAGTTGGATGTCAGATCACCTTTGACGATGATTACAGTGCCTATTGGATATATTTTGTAAATTTCCTGGGCACCTTGGCCGTTCTTCCAGGCAATATTGTATCAGCTCTTCTGATGGACAAGATTGGCAGGTTAACTATGCTGGGTATGTTGACAATAAAGACTTTGTTGCCACTAGGGAGGTGGTTTTGCATACCTCATGCTTCAAGGATCTCAACTTTCAGACCTTGGTTTGTTCCAGTATATGCAGCAAATTTACAGTAAAACTAAAGCGCTTCATTCTCTTGTTTGCCTTGCTTGCTATATATCCTTACGATCAGGCAGTTTGTGTGAATCACAGGAAAGTTTCTTCTTTGATGTATGTTCACCTGTGCATGTCTGTGTATCTCTACGTATAGTCAAGCGCGACTAACAAGAAAATGAAGTAGGTAGTGGAAATTTGCTGCAAATTCTAGGTATTTTGTTTTATCTTACTACTGAAATCACTTTATTATCTATGATTGAGACAGTTCTTGCTTCAACTGTGCTAAATTGCAGTAATCTACTTGGACTATGGCTGCCAGACACCAGAAACCAGGTGTTGAAGTAAAGGGAAACAAATGCCAACTCCGATATTACTTTTTCTGATTTTCAAATGTTTCTAATTACTCAGTAATTTCTGACACATTCTATACATCTGGTAGCCAGGATATGGATAATGTTCCGTGTGTTGGGGCGCTGCAGTACATTTTTATTTAAATTGTACTTGTGCCACATTGTGCACAAAACAAAGCATAGTGTCCAGTGTAACAGAACTGACCCACAGAATACCGCTGCCCCGTCCGAACACCGACAACAGACACCACAATGGTTTGATGAATTAGGATCTCACTACAGAGCAGACGGTCCGGCTCCTACACTGGAGTAGAGGAGAGGCCAGTGTGATCAGCTCTTTCAATTCACATGTCTAGTTCAGAATCAACAACCAGGAATAGTCTTCATATGGCTGATAAATATTACTGTCCCATCTGAAGTAATTCCAATCGCATTCTCAGTGTCCATTAGTCACCCTGTACCCCTAAGAGACACAGGGTGACTTGCACATAAGATGGATATGTGGAGCAGAGACAGGGGTCTCCCAACCTCTGCAAAGTAAGCTGGGTTCCATGAGTCCCCCATCCAGTCATTAAAAAAAATTGCAACCCGCCTCAGATTTTGATGCTTCAAGGTGTATCACAGCCCAATTATTTTTAATGGGATGCTTAATGCAGCATGGCTGAAATGTGTTCTGGTGTGATTGGGCTCCAGGACCTTATGCTGTGTCTACTGAAAAACAACCCCACCCTTGCCATATCGACCATCACTTTGTGGCAGGATCAGCCTGTTTATGGTTATTCCATTAAAAAAAATCTTTTTAAAGAAGTCATGTCAATTTAGATTGATCTCTTAGATCAGGCGTGAGAAACGTCCGTAATAATGTTCTAGTGATAATTTCTCTGTAAATGATTTGCTTGTTGATTGCAATTTTGACTGGAAATCTAAAAAGAGATAAACTAACAAAAAAGTAGCTTCTTAGGCCTCATGCCCTTAGATTGTAAGCTCCAAGGAGCAGGGCCCTCCTAACCCTCTTGTATTGAACTGTATTGTTGCTGTATTGTCTCCTGTTATATTGTAAAGCGCTGAGCAAACTGTTGGCGCTATATAAATCCTGTATAATAATAATGCATATTGGATGTTTTTTGCTGTCTCTATTAGACGCCTTTTTTCCTGGCAGCAGTATTTTGGCAAAAAAAATGCTTGACACTGGCCAGTGAAATGAATTAACAAGCACTAGTGTTAATGCGTGTTCAGATGCGTTAACAAGCGTTTTCACACTTTTTAATCTGCCAAAACATTGCTGCTCCTGAATGCGCTGCCAGTGAGTTTTTGTTTCTGCCTATAAACGCCCCTGCCTTTAAATTCGTTTTGTAACCATAATCAATTTTTTTACAATGTATATATAGCCTAAACTGTGTATGGTATTGGTTTTGGATAGAGTAATACAATATTACAGACTGTGTCAATATGGGGATAGTTCCCTTCACTTCCTGTCCTGGAAACTCTACAGGCAATGATCAGCAATCTCCCAAAATAGAGGAAAAGTCTTATCTCGTACAGTTGTTGTTAGAACATTTTTCCCTTTTCCTCTCCTGACAGCTCTAACATTTTAGATTTACCCCCCCTTTCTGTCTCAGGACCAATGATCACCAGAACAATTTGGAGGGATAAATCTACATAATAAGGACACAAACAGCACTAAACCCTTGACAGAAGATCTAACCCCTCACTACTCCATCTAGTTTTAAAACAAGTTTTACCTTTACACACAATCATTTGAAGACTTGACTCTTAATTTCACCTTTCATTGGCTCTCCTTAACAAAAATAGCAGATAATATCACCAACAAGGACTGATATATTTTAGTGAATCAAGTCTGTTGCCTTTAATACATTTGTTCTGGATCAAAAGATGTATCTACTGCCATAGCTTTGGGTGAGTCTAGACCGCAATTTGTTTTTTCTCAGCAGGTGAGCTGGGGTAGGAATTGAGTATTCTCAGCACATCTGAAAACTGAAATATAAATATTATGAGGCATGCCACAAAACTCTATTGATGCAATGTGTTAATTACTGTGTATTGTACAGGTGGCTCTATGGTACTTTCTGGCATCAGTTGCTTCCTCCTATGGTTTGGTACCAGTGAGTCTATGATGGTGGGAATGCTGTGCGTATATAACGGTCTTACCATTTCGGCTTGGAACTCCCTTGATGTAGTCACTGTGGAACTGTATCCAACAGATAAACGGTAAGTATCACACACAGAACAATGCTATATGTGCATTAAAGGAAAAACCTAATTATTTATTGATCTGACCCTAATTCCGGTGAAATTACTTGAATCAATACTAATAAAGGTTTGACTCCACCAAGGCTGTTCTTTCATTTCCTAAAACTCTTTCATTTAATTTTAGAAACAGCTGGTGTTTTGTTGTGAGTGATTGGTTTTACAACCCTGATAGATTTTTTAATTATCAAGAAGCATAATTGGCATCAGGCTTTCAAAATGGGCCAGAAAAAAATGAGCTGTGACAATCTATCAAAGTAGTTGACTCCAAATGTCCATCGTCTGGTACAGCTGCAGAGCTATAGCATAAAAAAAGCATTCTAAAAAAGGTATAGGTTAAAAAAATAGAAGGATGAACATTAAAAAAAAATAAAATTAAATAAAAATACTATTAAAAAGTACACTCTATTGCTCTTAGTCTATTAACTCAAAAAAGTATCCTCTGTTGTTCTCAGCCTCCTCCAAATCTCCAAAATCCTTTTTTATTGCTCATGTGATATGACTTCCTGATAGTGGCTACATTCATTCCCCATGGTCCCGCTCTTCATAGGAACTTTGCCACTCTCTCTTGCTTGCTCCCGGGACAGTCTAAGGTCTATGGACCATGGATTATGGGACTTGTAGTATGCATAGAGCAGTGCACATGGCTACAACTAACATACACTGTTAGTTCCATGCAAACGGAAGTGATGGGGAGGAGGAAAGGTTCAGGAGCTCACAGAGATCATTACAAGGAGGCAGAAAAACACAGTAAGAAACAATTTAATGAAAAATAGATTAGAGGCCCATTTGGTAGTGGGTGTGTATGATTTTTTTTTTGGTGAATAAGGATATCGTTTATAGTTGCTTTAAAACTCACAAGAATAATAGGAGAGAGTTTTATGAGACTGCAGCTCCTGTTGTCTTTAATGTTAAACATTGGTGTCACACTCCCTCTGCTGGATTCTCTGTAGAAATACAATATGAAAAAAATGCCATAAAGTGTTTTCACAGCCTGGAGCCTTTACAACCACTTTAAGTGATACCATTCCTTATCAAAAAGGTAGCTGTCAGGGGAGAAAATTCCTGAAACATTTTCAAAATGCTAGCAGATATCAAACCCACACTAATCTATCCAATTCCACTCAATTGTATTTGAATTAAAGCCCAAATCTTAAAAAAATTATCCCTTGCAGTGGGGCTTCCCCTCCCTAATACCACATTCATTTGCCAGAGCCCTTGAAATAATGTGGCACGTGAGACATTCTCCCCATGCTCTTGCCTTGTAGGCCAGTCGCGAATCCCCAGTATGTGGGACTTTAGGGGGTGGTTGGAGGTCGCTGTATAAGCTCCAACACAGACAAGCACACAGCTTACACATAGCTTTTTTTGAACATTCTTTATTTAAACAGTTTTTTCGAGTACAAACATATACAAAAATAAGACGCATTAATGGATACTAGCAGATAAGACAACGAACCAGGTACGGTCCAATTACGTATAGATTCAAATTATCAGTTTCAAAAACAGCAAAATAGAGCACACTGGTCTGAAAGGTAGTACAAATACTCATAGCTTTTAATTCAGGGTTAATGTAATCAGAGCAGTGGGGGGAGAATAGAGAAGGTGAGAGGGGTCTCCTTTGCGTCCAGCAAAACGGGTGTACAGCATCATACTTTAGTCATTTTATTAACTGACATATGTTGACTTCCTTTATATCAGAAGAGAGCAATCATTACATATTTAGACATTTTGCTTTCCTGATTTCCTTGTCTCCCACATGTAATACTTTACACACGCTTCATGCATTGTATGTTTGAAGAATGCTGGGAAGCCTGCTGTTTCTTGCTCCATTGGCCACACTGGCCACATTGCCAAGACCTGCTACCTTCTTCTCAGTACATCATACAAGAAAAGAGTGTGATTGGTCATAAGTTTTGCAGAGCTTTCCTATTTCAATTACAAAATTTATAGATGCTCTTTATTACTCCATTTATGACCACTGCATATCTCCCTAATGCTATCTACTGCTTTGTTTAATTTCTGATGTTTGGCTTAAACAGCAAGGGCATTAAGCTCCATACACACAATGTGGACGAATGATCATCCTTTTTTTTTTTGCCTGCTAGTCTCATATCGATAATGTAAAGTTTACTAAAATTACGAACATTCTCGTAGGAAAGAATAAAAATTCAGAAGTGATGGCATGTGTTGTAATGTATTTGTATTGTATTTTCGGACAAAAGCTGTACTGATTCAGTGAAAATCGTATGTTCTGGTATCGTACGAGAAATTTTGGAGCTTGTCCCTTCGAATAATTTTGGACGAAAGCTGTGTACTAACAATCAGATTATCGTACGATCACTTCGAAAGCGGTACTTTTTGTATGATTTTCTTATCATGTGTACTAGGCTTTAGACAATGAGAAATTGATCATTCCTTAGTGACATCACACTATAAACAGTGCACCAAAATTACGGCTCACAGAGGGGTGATTTACTAAAACTGAAGCACTCAAAATCTGGTGCATCTGTGCATGGTAATCAATCAGCTTGTAACTTCAGCTTGTTCAGTTAAGCGTTGACAACAAAACCTGCAAGCTGATCGGTTTCTATGAAGAGCTGCACTAGATTTTCTACCACGCAGCTTTAGTAAATAACCCCCATAGTATTATATGGTAGATGTGCTTTTACGTTACGTTAATAATAAACTAGAAAGGACATCAGTATGAATTGTGCCAAGAAAATATACAAAGGAATGATGTGACCTTACAAGTGCCATGCATGTTTCCTTACAGATCCACAGGATTTGGCTTTTTGAATGCACTTTGCAAAGCAGCAGCTGTACTAGGAAACCTAATATTTGGCTCACTCGTTGGAATCACCAAAGCCATACCGATTCTTCTTGCCTCAACCGTGCTGGTCTGCGGTGGTCTGGTGGGACTTCGACTGCCGGACACAAGAAACCAGGTGTTGATGTAAATGGAAACAAAAGCCATCTCCAATATTACTTTTTCAAAATTTTCTTCATAACCATCAGCCTAAGAGATACAAAATACTCGACAATTCATTCAGAAGCCCAAACACATTTTGTTCCCAAGATGTTGATGTTTTTGCTGTGCTATGTATGTAGAACAAACGCTGTCTGACACACCATGTTGTTACTTACCATTTTCACAAGCTTTAAATTGTGTGTTTCTTTTTATTATTTTACCAAACTTCCATTCTTGAGCAACCTTTTCAGAATTATACAGTACGTATATCCTCACAAAATGCAGGCACAGTAAGCAAGTTGTACAACTGGATAGGAAAAGAACAATTTGTGCATGGGCCATGTAGCAAGCCCCCCATTCCCACCCGATTGCCAAGAACTCTGCATGCTTCAATTATAAATAGATCAGCTTTGAGCAGTATCAACACTACTAGCTATACTGCTGTGGCTATATGTCAAGGATCACAGAGGTATCTAACACGGATGCACCCACAGTAGGGAATCTAGGTCTCCATCTTCAATTCATGTGCATGAGTAGATGTCCAATGAACCCTGCAGTGGGCAGAAATCCTCACAAACCTCCTCCAGCACATGAAGCATACCTGGAATCCCTTTATTTAAATAAGAAGGGTCTGTGTCAACAATGTATTTCATCCAGGAATGTCTTTCACACCATAGAACTTAGGCAGACCTCTGCTTTGCCCTTTCAGGGCTAATCACAAGTTGCCTTTAATGAACCCTTCCTCAGCAGAACATGCTCACCTCTTCTTTGCTCCCATGCAGCTCTTTTCTGCTGCCAAGAGTGAGGAAATAAAGTTGATTTGCTCGAGTTTCAGCTTACACGTACTGAGAGGTCTCTCTCATCACCACATGTAATGGTGCTGAGCAAAGAGTCATGAAGTAGAAGGGGAAAGAGTCACAAGCGCCTTCATACCCAGACGTGCTGGGTATTTTCTTTATTCCCAGCAATTGAACCGAGCAAAGAAAAGGCGAGTATGCTGGGCAGAAGGCATTAAGGTAAATCTGTTCCTTTGCCCTGCATGGACATTGCATTGGTCTGTTTTATGGTATACTTTTGGGGTGATCCCACATAACACACCTCAAAACCTTCTTCATAGCACTTGCTCAGCCCTTTATGAAGGTAGTTCTACTGCAACTGCAAGACTTGAAATTTTGCATTATTTCTATTGCAAGTGCTCCTCAATGGGATTTTTGGGGATTTGGCAAATACTTGAAGATAGATTTTAAAAAGTTTAGGTTCTTTTCTACAAACCAATGTAATATCCATACCATAAATAATACTCATTCATTACTTTTTATAATGTTTGTTCTGGTGAGGAATCAGAGATGCCAGGCAGAAAACTATCAGAGAATATCAAGGGTAAATGTAGTGATGGAACCTACCAGTAGTGTGGAACATGACATACCCTGCGCTGATTTTTTTTTTTTTTAAATAACAGTGGAACATGAAAGCCAATATATCCACGGACATCCAATCAGTACAAAATAGCACATACACATTAAAATTACCCAATGACACCCATACACCCCACCACTACACATCAGGAAATAAACATTTTCCTTTTAAACTTTGTCATTATTAGCTAAATACTATAAATCAAAGAAATGAAACCAGGATTAGCTATAAAAATAGGAAGAAATATCCCGACCCCATCACACCTCATCCAGCCCAAGTGGTTAGCAGGGAAAATCAGCCTCAGCTCAATTCATCCAAGCCATGTCCACAATATGTTCTGCTCCACCCCATGATTAAGCCTCTGGGGGCGGGGTGAAACATGTTGGGGGCATGGCTTGGATGAACTGAGCTGAGGCTGCTTTTACCTTCCAACCACTCAGGTCAGGCCAGGCCAGGGGAGGTGTGTGGTGGTTGGAGTATCTCTTCCTATTTCTACAGCATGCTTTGGGTCTGGACAAACCTCTCCCCAGCCTGCATCCAATTCAATGGACCTAGTTAGCCTGGGGCCACTATACAGTTATCATTGGTCACGGGATTTGTTATATTCATTATATTTATAGTGTTTATTTGCTACCACTAGTTAAAGAGAGGTGACCCCTGCTTCTCTGTAAATAAACAAGAAAAGTTGCCTGAGCCCTGAAATGTCCAAGACAACATTTAATGTGTATCTAAACCCAAAAACAAAAAAGTATTATGTTGCAGCTTAGCGGTTATTGGATGAGGTGGTTGCATTTGTTTTTTTATTTTTTGTCTTTTTTCCTCTTTTCTTACATGGTAATCCTGTGAATAAAACACTTTCTGTCATTGGGTAGCTGCAATCAAGGTACTGTATCTATGGACAGAGCCATGGTTGTCACCCAGGATGGACTATTACTACTACTATTTCATTACTATGAACTATATAATTCATCTCTATTACATGGCAGCTGATGGAATTATTGTAAAGATAAGAAGGGTAGATAATATTTTTTGTACTTGCTGAAAATGTTCCTAGTCTGAAAAAAAACTAATGGAATCACCACATCTAAGAAATGGTAAACTGCAATACATAAAAATTTTGTGCTTGAGTTTAGTTGTTTTAGGGTTTACGTAGTCTGTGCTGAAGATAACTGTCATTATAATGCAAACAATGTGCTGCGATTCACTCAATAATGCTAACTTCAAATAATAAATACATCCATGTACTTCTATTAATAATAAGTGCCAAAAATAATATATTAAATAAATAAATCAACCAATATCAGTAATCAAAAGCAATGTCCATATACAGTTGTGTTCAAAATAATAGCAGTGTGTTGAAAAAAGTGAATAAAGCTCAAAATCCTTCTAATAGCTTTTATTTCCATACACACAAATGCATTGGGAACACTACACATTCTATTCCAAATCAAAACATGAAGAAAAATATATCAAATTTGTTTTGTTCCTCTAAAAAAATTGTAGAAATGTGAATATTAGACTGTTCAAAAAAATAGCAGTGTTTGTATTCTTCTTTACAAACTCAAACATTCACTATATAAACTGAAAAATGTTTGAAGATTTTGCTTTCCTTTGAATCACTTAATGAATATTTAGTTGTATAAGCACTGTTTCTGAGAACTGCTGTACATCTGTGTTGCATGGAGTCAACCAACTTCTGGCACCTGTGAACAGGTATTCCAGCCCAGGATGATTGGAATACATTCCACAGTTCTTCTCTATTTCTTGGTTTTGCCTCAGAAACTGCATTTTTGATGTCACCTCACAAGTTTTCTATTGGATTAAGATCCGGGGATTGGGCTGGCCACTCCATAACGTCAATCTTGTTGGTCTGGAATCAAGATGTTGCACGTTTACTGGTGTGTTTGGGGTCGTTGTCTTGTTGGAACACCCATTTCAAGGGCATTTCCTCTTCAGGATAAGGCAGCATGACCTCTTCAAGTATTCTGATGTATTCAAACTGATCCATGATCCCTGTTATGTGATAAATAGGCCCAACACCGTAGTATGAGAAACATCCCCATATCATGATGCTTGTGCAACAATGCTTCACTGTCTTCACAGTGTACTGTGGCTTGAATTCAGTGTTTGGGGGTCGTCTGACAAACTGTCTCCGGCCACTAGACCCAAAAAGAACAATCTTACCTTCATCAGTCCACAAAATGTTGCGCCATTTCTCTTTAGGCCAGTCAATGTGCTCTTTGACAAATTGTAACCTCTTCAGCACGTCTTTTTTTCAACAGTGGGACTTTGCGGGGGCTTCTTGCAGATAGCTTGGCTTCACATAGGCGTCTTCTAATTGTAACAGTACTCACAGATAACTTTAGACCTTCCTTGATCTTCCTGGAGCTGATTGTTGGCTGAGTCCTTGCCATTTTGGCTATTCTTCTATCCATTCGAATGGTAGTTTTTCGCTTTCTTCCACGTCTTTCAGGTTTTGGTTGCCTTTTTAAAGCATTTACGATCATTTTAGCTATGCAGCCTATCATTTTCTGCACTTCTTTATATGTTTCCCCCTCTCCAATCAACTTTTTAATCAAGGTACGCTGTTCTTCTGAACAATGTCTGGAACGACCTATTTTCCTCAGATTGTCAGAGAGAAATGCACTGTAACCAGCATGTACAACCTTTGCTGCCTTCCTTCCTTAAATAAGGGCAATAATTGCCACCTGTATTTTAAAGAATGAATGACCTCACTAATAGAACTCCACACTGCTATTATGTTGAACATGTCCCTTTCAATTAGTGATTCAATTACACAGAATCAGCAGCATGCATGTCATGACTGTTGGGTCTGTTGGATTTCTATTACTCCACTACACCTGCTAGTAAATTATTTGCCATGTAGAAATGTCATTTCTACCAAAAACAGTGATTGATCAGGTTAGTGATGTCTGACTGCTATTATTTTGAACACAACTGTACATATTAATAGAAGTACATGGATGTATTTATTATTTGAATTTAGCATTATTGAGTGAAGCACAGCACATTTTTTGTTATTTAATATTGGTTTGATACACTAATATGTTAGATGCAGGCAATTCACAATTAGTACTCTGGACTATTCATCACTTATATAGCAGCTCACAAGTCTTCACTTTTATATGTCATTATAATGCATATATGAGATTTGTACTGACCAAATGTAATTTTAAATTTTGGTGTATTGAGTAACATAATATTAAGTAATTTTAGATTTTTGTTATTCAGTAACATTATTAAGTGCTTACTCATGAAACACGCCAGGTGCTATTTTGCTATCCTGCTCCACTGCTATTTAAAATGTAAACTGTCATGGTAACAGCTTGCCATTGCTGACCACCTTCTAAAAAGGTACTACTGCTTAAAATGGCTTTTTTGCTATTAGAAGCAATATGTAGTCTGCTGACTTTTAACAATGTTGACAGAGACATTTTCATGATGACTTTTTGAGAAGCTGGGGTCCATATGTGTGCTCCCCAAAGGTGACCTTTATATGATGTATTAAATAGCTTTTATCTAAGGGCACAGGACTGTCTTTTTCTTAGTGTTGCCTTAAGCAGGCCATAGAAAAGTTGAAAACTGAAGAAAAACTCTTGTCAATCGTCAGATTGTTTGGTTTTCGTATCATTAGTGTGCCAGCTGCAACACACGCTTTTCGTGTCGCAATCGAAAGTGCCTGATCCAACATGCTGGATTTTTTTTTTTTTTGAAACATAAAACAAATGATGGCACAATCGTTCTGTGCCATTTTCGTTTTTTGGTCGACAGAACGCTCGGTTTCTGGCTTATCTATGGCCGGCTTTAATACATCTACTCTGCTGCCCATGCAATGTCAACCTGATAAACATCTCTAATCCCTTGTATGGCTAATATCTGTGTACGTGGCTATCTGACCAATGAACCCAGCTTCCCCCACGCTTAGCAGAATTGGAGACCGATATATTTAAACTGGAGATAAAAGGAGGTGCTGCTTGTGGTAACCAATTCAAATTTAGTTTCCCATTTCTAAATTGCACTACAAAAGTTACAACCTAGACTGGTTGCTATTGGAAGTATTTCTGTTCTGACCATCCTCGTAGTAAAATTTAAGTGGACAGGTTCACAGCAATAAGCCCATGCGATAGCAGAATTTTACACTGCTGAATTTTAATACTGTTTACACATCAATGGCAAAGCTCAGAAATTAGTGACTTGTCATACTGTCTAAAGGATTTAAAGATTCTTATCTTAGTGTGGGTGATTATATATTAGAGCAATGCTAAAATATAAATACTGCAATATGGATTAAATAAACAATATGTATAATAATTGAAATATATATATATATATATATATATATATATAATAAAACAAATCATTTTACATTTAATTAGAAAACTAAAATTTATTTTCTGATAAAGTTATACATTTTTTGCACATGTTTACATTTGGCCTGTCAGTGACACTTAGGCCTCTTATATTCTAAAAATATGTTAAGGGAGGTATATTATTGATTTTCTCCATGTGCTTATTTCAAATAGCTAATCAGGTTAAAGGTGATATAGATTTTTTTGTTCTGAGGTCTAAGAATTATTTTTATTTATTTATTACAATCTAGGATATATATATATATATATATAGATATATATTACATTCAAACAGTCCCTGTCCTCAATGAGCTTACAATATAAGGTCACTAATTCATATTAATACTTATACATACTAGGGCCAATTAATTTATACAGGTGCCAAATAACCTACCAGCATGTCTTTGGAGTGAATAAAAAAATACATTTTTTAAAATATTCTTTTTAGTCAGGTATTCTAAAACTACTTACAGTCAGCAGATAGAGAGCTTTTTCTGGAGGCTCAGATAATAGCTGCTGTTTTGGAACAGATTATAATAGCAGGGAGATCAGAAAACACACATTAGCAGAATGGCTCACAAATGAAGGGACCCCTCTTTCTCTTAGCAAAGTTGTTAGGCCAGACTGTACTACTGACTCAGCTGCACACATGATGTCTCCAAGCATGCAGACGATGCTGGACTTTCTTGTATTATTATTATTTTTTTAAAATGAAGATTTTATATAAGTAAAGATATATATTGTATATAAACTATAATCAAATTGACCAAAAACAATAACAATATGGCTTTCGTCTAAAGAAATCATGATTAGCTATTTGAAGTGAGCACATTAAAAGGAGTATGATGAGCTTCCAGTTATAAACTACGCTATACATAGGATTTTGAATGTCTTAATAGCAAGAGATCCATTTTGAACAGATCAATATAAATGTGTTACAGATTGTCAGAGAGGAAATAGAAGCATGCTGCTAAGTAAAAATATCTATTGTGGAGCTTAGCCCTTTATTACTCGATGAGTTGTATTTTGATTAAAAAAAAACTACGATATTGAAGAGAAAAATTACAAATCTAGTACATTTAAGAACATAAATATGTTTTATGATTTTATGTTACATGTTCTGAAATTTATTTATATACAGTATCTGTTTGTTTTAGCCTAGGACTATACAATAGCCTAGGACTACACAATCTGCTTATACTTATGCCAGTATTACATGGTATAATAAATGCATGTATGATTCCCTTAAGATTGATGGGAAAATTGGGCTGTAGGGATATTGTAATAAACTTTTGCTTTTATTCACAACCATAAAAACAAAATACTGATAATGCTGTGAAAGGTTTGTCAGTCCCTCAAAGAGTTATGGGGGTGGCTAAATGGAAATTCATCCTGTTGTATGGTGCTTGTATGTTGTATGGTGTATGTGCCAAGGTCAACACTCTGTTGCCAGTATGAGATCCACTCTGGAGTATAATGGTAATGCGAAATAATGTTAGGTTTTGGGTTACATGACAACACCACCAGATAAATGATGTGGCTTCTGTGTTTATTTTTCATGCAAAAAAAGGGAAATGTATTTTAAAATATTTTTTACATGCAACTGTGTTGAAGAAAAGGTATTATACACTCATTTGTTTTTTTGTTTTCTATGCTTCAAAAATGTAAGCAGTTGCATGATTGGTTGGTGTGGTAAGGATCAGATTTCTTCAATTACTAAAAAAGAAAAAAAAAGAAATATTAGGCTCCATGCACACTGGGCTTTAAAAATAAACGCCAGTTCTTGCCCCCCTATTCCTCTGTTATTCTCTTTAAGGCTAGGTTCACATCTCGTTCCTGTGGGCCGTGTTTTGCGTGGGCATGAGAGTCCATTCATTAGAATGGACTCCTGTGCCCTGGGACACGTAGGCAAGAAGCCCCTGCGCTCCTTCGGGAAACGCAGCCCACACGGGAACCTCAGTTCCCAGTATGGTTGCGATTTCCAGTGCGGGTGGCGTGCCATTAGAATTAATGGCACCTGTCCGTGCATCCGCATTCCTCTGTGTGGGTGGTGCGGCTTTTTGTGCGGATCTGCAGCGGCACCACCCGCACAGATGTAAACCAGGGGTTACTGTGTTTTTCATGATGTTGACTCCATAAGTTCTATTGCTTTTCTCCTAAATACAAGATTCCAAAGGCTTAGTCTACTACATTTTTTGTGCTTTAAGTCACCTTTTGGTGCCATCTGAATAACATTACATTTCTTGAAAGCTATCACACTTGGTTTCTCCTTACATAACCAACCGGTTTAATAGATGCTACTGTAAATTTCCAGATGGATCCTGAGGCTGACAAGAAAAAAATAATACAATTGTTGGCTTTCAAGTCAATGTTAGCCAGTTGGCATTAATATGAAGGTACCTCTTCATTAGGGAAATCTAATCTCACTACAGACACTGATAAGGGTCCATCTTCTGATAGTATGATCCTTCCCTAAATGATGTTCTCTGCACATCTCAGGCACCAGTCAGTAATTGAAAGACATCCTATGATTGCTTAAGGAATTTATATACTACATACTATGATTCTATTCTTTTACTCTTGGAAATAAACAAAGAGAATATTTTGTATAGTTTAAAGGTTACCTTGTAGATGAGGGTTACCTCACCATCTCTTTTAATGGCATTGTGTATATGTCCTTGTAGCTTTTTTTTTCACTATGGTATTTTGTGCTACCACTTTTTTGTGATTGATTTATTCACTGAAAATGATTATTGAAAAAGAAATGGCCGTTCCCTTGGCAGAAAAATGCTGATATACAGCGTTTTTGTACGCAGTTTAGGTGAGTTTAGGAGTGTTTAGTGGTTTTTCTGCCAGAAATCTACAATCAAAAATGCAAACCAGAATGGTTTTTCTTCTTGGCACTAAACGTTGAGCTTAAAATATGCCTCTTATCGTTCTAGTGTGTATGGACACATAAGACAACACTGAGTTGTTTCTACAGGCAAAACACAAAACTCCTGTAGAAGCAGTGATTTTTAGGCCAGTGTGCATGCTGCCTTACTGTATGTGGCTAGTAGTCGGTATTCACATTCAATTGATGTTGTTCTGTAATGTTAAACATATCTCCCAGAGGCCATGCAAGAAATGTCCTTCTCTCTGCACATTGCTGGAGATGTAAAATTAGCCCAGCAGACTATCTAAATATGCTTTGGAATTGTCCAAATATTCAAAATTTCTAGCCTAAACTTCTGCAATTTATTTCCATACTGACCACTTTTCTGATCGCTTTAAGGGTAGACATATGCATACTGGGCCTAGTGGAATCTCTAGCTTCTACTAGAGCAACCAAAACACTGTTGGGACTCCTGCTACTTTATGCCAGGAAAGCAATTGTATTAAAATGGCAATCAGACATATTTCCAACTTTGGAATTCTGGAAGTCCCTAGTTAATTTAGTGCTTTCCATGGCCAAATATGAATCTATAGTTTGTCTCAAAAAATTCATCAAAGTGTGGGACACATGGCTTACTTCAGAACGCGCAAATGCTGCCTGTACATTGAATACACCCTTAATGATAACTACATAACCCCATTATGAATGGCTGTAACTCTTTTACTGAGAGTGGGAAAATCGATCTTATTTTTATATTAGGGAGTGAGAGAGTAGTAAGGGGATGCCTTGGTGTGACCATCTATGAAAATTTTGATTTGGTATATATTTGACGTTGCAATCCATTCATCCTTGTGGACCTGAGTGTGAACAACCTTTTTTATGTTTTGTCATATTGTGGTGTACTTGTTTTATGTGGTCTATTGCATTATACCTTGAGCCAAAAACAACATTAAAATTAAATGAAAAGATGTAAAAAGGAAAGAAAAGACAGCTCACTGTTCATCCAAGCAGCGTCTTTAATTCTAATGAGTACCAGGAACATATTTCAGCATTTCTAGTGTCAATTTAATCCAATCACCATGGAATGTATCAAGGTAGATGTTGATTGTCCAAGAACATGATGGAAGGTGTGAAAATGTGCTAAGCCATCTGGTCTTATTACATAATCACACCTCATTCCTGTTCTTGGACAATCAATATCTGCCTTGACATGTTCCATGGTGATTGAATAAAGATGACTGAGTTACCCACGTGGCTATGAATTCTTAGTATGTTCCTAACACTCATTAGAGTCGCTGAAGCTACTTGAATGAGCAGCATATTGCCTTCAATATTACAGAACATGTTGAATATGCCTAACTACTATTAGCTACTGCATTTCATCACCTGAATAATTGAAAATATTCACAGATAATACTGTATGTGCATCATGAATGGAGTATTCTAAAATTTGTTTAAAGCAAATGTTTACAAGAATTAAAGAATGCAGTTTTTACCAAAGTTTAAAACAAAATCTATATGTTTGCAAGAAAATTCCAGGATATCTGTATTTAATAGACAATAGACCAATGTTACTAAATTTAGGTGGTTTATTTACCAAAAGGAGTAACATTTTCACCAATCTTGGTACCCTTAAAAATGTTAAACCTACAGTATGTGTGCATCATTTCAAATTTTCTCTGTATTTATATTTATGTCTGATTTTGTTCTTTAGTTTTAGATGGAGTAAAAGTTCAATTACCTGCCAGGCTATTGCATATACTGTTGAGCAGATTGCTTTGTGGCAGATAATATTTTGTATTCCTTTGTTGTCTTTTGTGAATTGTTAATGGCAGAAATTATTTATAGCCCTTTGACTCTGAAATGACATATTTTTATGCCAAACCAGTTCATAAACTGCAGTAGTTATGTAATG
This sequence comes from Staurois parvus, assembly GCF_062004578.1. Taxonomy (NCBI): domain Eukaryota; kingdom Metazoa; phylum Chordata; class Amphibia; order Anura; family Ranidae; genus Staurois; species Staurois parvus. The sequence goes on along the minus strand of NW_028318452.1, from coordinate 3,229,783 downwards.
CTAAATCAACAGGAGATGACAACTTCCTGCAATGTTTACACTATTTGCCATTCTCATGTGTTAAAAAATAATTATTTTATGGTTACGCTGTACAAATTGTTAAATATTTTTTATTGTATATAAAGCATCATTATTGCAAAGATGCTGCATTATACATTTGTGAATTTTAGGACTGTAATAAAGTGGAGCAAAGCAATCAACCAGATATGACCTTTTATCAGATTAGAATAGAAAGAACTTTGTACATTGCTCTTTCCTATTTTAAAACAAGCCTGATAAGGGCCAATATGGACTACTGCTTGAACTTTTATCCCGAGTTAAGAAGTAATTTTAGATTCAACAATTCCATCCTGTCTGGGATTTATACTAGTGGTATCATAATCATTTTACCATGTAGACAAAAGAAGGTGTTCATTCATGTCTGAAATTATAAATTCTGCATGTAACAATAATGCTGCTTAAAGTTTACCCTTTTCACATAATTTACTGGGAGCTAATGTCAATAGGGGTTCCTTGTGAATGAATATGCTATGGTTCCTAGTGAACTGATATGTTGGTTATGTGTGAATTGTGGTGGACAGAATCTTCCCAAGGTCTCTAAAGTCAACCTGATAAACTCTAGTACCTTGCTGCACTCCAGTCCCAGTTCCTGTATTATTCAACATTTTTAATGAAGTAGTAAGCCCTATAGAAATCTAAGGGGGTTTTCTGACCACCCAACACAGAACAGGAGCCAGGAAGTGTACCAGTACTGGGAGCACATCTCAAAAGACAAGTTTTTTGCACCATCTGATCCCCTGCCAAATTACCAAGATCAATTTCCACCTTACATGTTTGTCCCAATATGCTAAAATACACTTTCAGGAGTTCTTTTTTGCCCATGTCAGGAACTCTGGTATTCCCAGTTCTGTTTTTCACCCTACAAAAAAGTGATACTCCTCCTGTCAAAGTGTCCATATTGAAAAAGAAAAATCCAACAGGGAATATGCAACACCTGTATTGTTTTAGGGAGTGGGTAGACTGGAGACTTTGGGTGCAGAGTTCACACTTCTGTACAGATGCAAGAAGCCAAAAGGTGGTTCAGTTCAAAAACACCTACCTAAAATTTAAATAATAATTTTGGGTTGACATACCATAAACAGCCTGTTGTACTTGGTCATAGTTGGTGTCCTGTATTTTATTCATGATTTTCACACAAATTCACAGGCGTTTTTCTGTTAATCTTGTCATTAAACATTTTTTTTGTAACTTTTCCTTAAAAAATGCTGAGCCATAAAATTACTAACTTTAGAGATGAGGTGACAGAAAAAATTCAACATATTTAGAATATTAGTGTGTGTGCCTTTCCTCAAATCAAATAAGTTTATCATGAATTGCACTGCTTTTATTCTAAAGCCAGGCTCTGCATTAATATGGTATAATTGTGTAAATCAAGCTTTACCAAGAGTGTATTTTCATTTTCCCCTGATGATTGTGCTAGCATGATGTGTGCAATTAAAAAATGCTGTTTCAAAGTGAATTTTATTTTCTGCTTGTTTATCGAAGTAAACGGTATGGTTGACTGGGCTGTCCCAGCTTGAGTTCTTTTAATGATCTGTTCCAAGGCCAGCTTAATGTGAAGGATTTTGTGAACTGACTGCAGATAATCTCAGTTCTCCCTGAAGCCAATGTCAATCCATGTGTCAGGCTTTGTATCCGTGCCCAGGATTTAACACTTAAAAATATAGGCAATGGTCTATTTCTGTAATAGTAATCTTATAACAACTTGTACTGTGTAACTGAAAAGTGATTATGAAGCTCTTGAAATGTGAGGGCTACTGTTGGCCTATTGTTTAGGTCATTAAACAGGCAGTGTCTCTGCAAACGACCCCAATCCCCAACCCCCTTCTCCTTCCTCCATCACAGTCAGTGGCACTACTTGATGCTTCTGGAATGAATGGTTAGGCCCACACACTGTCATATGACTGAAGAAGAGGCATCACCTCTTGGGTCATGGGCAAAGCTGCAATGGAGAAAGGAGCAGTGATGGTGCATAGGTAAGGTAAGTATGAGGAGATTAGGGGAGGGCCCTTTGCAAAGACACGGTCACTTTGCCCTGCATGGGCACATCCTGGTGTCTCTTTAAAGGAAACCTGTATTGAAGAAGCCTAGAGACTACCAATGTTGACTTCTCCTGAATATCTTAGTTTTCTAGCTAAAGATATGAAAAAATATCAGCCAAACTTCAAACGTAGTTGCTCTTACTGTATTTATTGATTGTCAGCCATGTGACTGCATACAGCATGTCTCCCCCTGAAAACCAACCTTCCTTGATGCATTTCACCACTCTGTGTCTTGCTCATAAATATAGAGGAAGTCCCTATCCTTCCCCTATCAATCAATAAATACAGCAAGAGGAGCTAAGTTTGGAGTGTGGTTCATATTTTTTCATATCGTTTGATAGAGATGGGTTACAGTTGCCAACATCCCGATTGTCCATGCATGTCTTGAGTGGAGCTATGAATTTCGGTATGCTCTTGGTAATAGTTTCCTGGCTGTCATGCTGATCCAATGGCTCCACTCTTTTTTAGCTGCTGACTAGGAACAGGTACACAGAGTAAGACCTCTGACTCCACTCTCCTGATCTGCATGCTTGTTCCAGGTCATTATATTAAAGTAAAGAAGCCGGAGAAAGCCAGACAGCTAGTTTAGTTTATCTAGTATGCAATGACGGTTTCTGTATTTCTATGTATAGTTTTCTTTTGAGATTGAATACACCCCCCCCCCTTCTTGTGGTTAGAGCTGCTTGTTCATAGTATATCTGTTACTGTTGTGCCCTTATTGTCCTGTATACTACTGTGTCCAATTGCCAGATTTATTCCCAAACTTTTTCCAGACAGTTCCATGAGCCAATGCTGTATGTAGAATTGTGAAGGGGCATGTTCTGTGTGACATGACCATCTGTACATTAGAATATTACATGTATCTTACAACCAGCCATTCTACTTGTAATTAATACAAACGTTGTTTATTGACAAGCAAACTAAGAAAAGAAGAGGATTTTTTTTCTCCTGCTGTATACTAATAAAGATTGATTCTCTATAATACCTTCTGTGACACAGTCTTCCATAAATTATTATACCATTTGGTATTAATCTACTGAAAAGGCCAGCAGTGTGATGTTAGAGTGGTGGATTGAGTGAAACTATTTTCATACTCTTAATGAAGTATTTATAATTAGAATCACTGCTTCTGTTCTTGTTTAGGGATAAGTAAATCTGCCTGGGTAGGAATCGCCCCAGGTTTGGCAATCCCTGTCTGAAATTTTGCAAACCCAAACTTAGCGGTAATTCCTGTTGAAGGCTATGGAAGATTAATCCTGTTTGAATATTCTGGCCACTGACTATTGTGACATAAATGTATAACTGTATACCATAGAGGTGGCTGAAAGCATGTAGCCTATGAAAATGTCTGTGTCTCTCCCACTCCTCTATCCTCAAATAAAATGATTGTGGTAGGGGTGAGGAAGAGGATCAGCATTAGCAGCTGTGTGACATCTACTAACATACATCCGCCCCTCCAAAAAGTCTTTAGTCCCTCAAAGAGTTAACATACAGTATGTGCAGGCAAATGTTAGAGTACAGAAGCCAGATATAAAATCATACAATTTTGCGGCAGAACTGGATGATCCGACAGGCCGCGAGGTGGAGGTAACACAGAACTATGCACTATCCCCTCCTTCTCCTGTCCCCTATCTCACAGCAGACATTCTGGATGATAAGTTGCATGGACTTCTGCAGAGTTTGTCCCATACTATTTCTGTGGCAGTAGGGAAAATAGCTCAGGAACTCAGAGGGAGATAGCATTGGTGGAACGTACAGATCACCTGGAAACCAAATTAAATGATCTGGTGCAGCATGTGCATGTACTGGAGGAAGATAATCACACTTTGAAACAACAGATGTCCCAGTTGCAATCTCTACAAGAAGATTTGGAGAATAGGGAGTGGAGACAGAATGTACGTATACTTGGAGTCAATATGTGATGCTGATCTGCAAGATTATTTATGGTGCCTGTTCACCGCATTGACACCAGCAGTTCTGGACATAAATTGGCAAATGGATAGGGCCCACCGCTCTCTTGCCCCAAGGCCTCCACTGGGCGCAAGATCAAGGGACATCACTGTCTGGTTTCATTACTATGATAGTAAGGAATCTCTGCTGAATTCAACGCGTAACACGGCCTTGGTTGACTTTAGAGGGGAAAAAAATTCAAATCTCCTATCACACTGTCTAAGAGACTTACACTTCATGTGCTTACTCTCCACCTTCAGAAACATTGTATTATATACAGATGGGCCTTTCCGTTCAGGTTAACCGTAACCAAAGATGGCACTCAACACACAATCAGAGATCTACAAGAAGGAGAGGAGTTTTACATAATCTGGGCCTGCCCCCTCTCCCGGATGAAGCTTTAGCACTGTCCTTACCCAAGTAAAGAGTGGTCAACACCCTTAACAAGATGTGGACCCTGGAAAGATCCAGAAACAAGACACGCCTTCCAATTCCTCAACGGTCTCCTGCCTCCTGGATGTCTTCTAATACCTGATGACGTCATGCAAACCGCAGCTGATGCTACCTAAGACTCATTGTGTATGGACATGTCTTGCCCGCCAATTTTGATATCCTTTTTGGGATAAATCTGATACCCTATCGGGATCTTCTCCTATGTTACCCTGTTATTAGCAGTTTAATTCGGAAGAGAGGAGTGAAGCTACTGCCTGGTTTTCACCCTCCCTATGTCGTCCCCAAACATCTACAGCTATTGCTGTGGATGCCTGGGCAGCCTCGGTTGCTCTGGCCTCTTCCATACTTTGGTATCCTACTATGTTTGCAAATCTTTTGTGGATTTGTTTATTCTGTGCCTGCTAGCCTTTCTGGATGCGTCTTCATTAGTCATTGTTTTTTGTGTTATTTTTTGTAAGAACAGCATGGTCTATTTGTCATATCAACCTGCATACCATTGCTTCATGTTCAAAACACACCAACATGTCTTTACGACTATACTCCTGTAATGTTAAAGGTTTAAATTCCATGAGGAAGAGGTCGATAGCTCTTAGGGAATTCCGTGAGTCTAAAGAAGAAATTATTCTTATCCAGGAAACACATTTGGAAAAGGGAAGCTCATTTAACTTTGCTCTTATGTATTTTCCTATAACATACTCTGCTATGGATAGCACTGGTAAAGCAGGTGTTGCTATTCTTATCAAGAAAGGTTGCCCTATCTGGGTATTGTCCTCTGTACTAGACACCCAGGGCAAATTTATACTACTGCAATGTCACTATGGTGATGTCCATATTACAATTATTAATGTCTATGCTCCTAATTCTAATCAATTGGTGATCTTTAGAAATTCTATATCCCTAGTTTTAGCTTATTCACACCCCTTCACAATTATTAGTGGGGACTTTAATCTAGTTATATCACTCGCACAAGATAGAAGATCCCTTCAGGGCCAGTTGCCCTCAAAACTTGTTTTGCAACAGTCCACCTCCTTCCGCCAATGGATCATGGGACATAAGCTGTTTGAAATTTGGAGAGTACAACACCTGCATGCTAAACAGTTTTAGTTCTTTTCCCTGGTACACTACATTTACACCAGATTAGATTACTTCTTGCTTTCAGCCCCCCTATTTAAACAGACAGTAGGCTCTGAAATTATCCCCAGCTCTTGATCAGATCATTCTTTTTCATCTTTAGATCTATTTGTAGATCCTTCAAATTCACACATTGGTGCCTGAATGACACACTCTTAGGTCAAGCAGGTGTCAACACTTCTATTTCGAAGGCATTGCGTGAGTTTTTTTAACTTAATAATGGAACTGTGTCAGCATCTTCAACTTTGTGGGAAGCCCATAAAGTGTTTATTAGGGGTCTTTTTATAATGGAAAGCTCACGTCTTAAGAAGTCCCTGCTTCATCAGAAAACTGACCTTATGAACCAATTATCACAAGCAGAAAAATACCTTATCGACTCGCCCTCTCTACCTAAACTTCACTTAGTGGTACAACTTAAAGATCAACTTAAGACACTAGAGGCCAGTTCTATAGCAAAGAAAATGTTATGGATGAGACAGAAGTTTTATCAATACGCTAATAAGCCTCATAGGATGTTGGTTTATAAACTGAAAACACATTCGGCTACTTCCGCTTCTGAATTTTTGTTTCAAGCGGATGGCACCCCCACGTTCTGCCCTCAACAGAATGCCCAAGTATTCTGAGACTTCTATCGTAAGCTTTAGAATTGTCTATCACCAGACGTACACCCCACTTTCCGTAGAGATTCTTATGACGCTTTTTTCTCAGCCCTTAATCTCCCTAAACTTAAAAGGGAAGATAGATTAATCTTGAACACACCCAATACTATGGAAGAGCTATGTGCAGTTGTTAAGGCCCTCCCATCGCATAAGGCACCGGACCCAGAAAGGTTTTCTTACACATATTATAAGCAATTTAGGTCCTGCCCTACTGAACTTTTACTCCTCCCTGCTGAGCGGAGAAGAACCTCATTCGCAGTTCCAACATTCTCATATAACAGTCATTTCCAAACCAGGCAAAAATCTAACTACAGGCCCATAGCTTTACTAAACACAGATTATAAAACTTTTACAAAACTTTTAGCTAATCGGTTAGCTCCTTTGCTTCCCAAAATCATACATAATGACCAGGTGGGATTTATCTTGGCAAGACAAACAGGAGACAACACTAGGCGTACTATTGATTTGTTTGATATACTCAATGGCTCATGAACACCGGCTTTATTGTTAAGTTTAGACGCTCAGAAGGCATTTGATCGGTTGGGATGGTCCTATATGTTTGAACTACTACGACATGTGAGAATACAAGGGCCTTTTTTTAAAGCAATTACAGCACTGTATTCAGACCTACCGCTTCCCTTTGCCACATCTGACACTTTTCCCATGCTCATCGGAACTAGACAGGGGTGTCCTCTGTCTCCGTTCTATTTGTGTTGTGCCTTGAACCATTGGCAGTGGTGATCAGAGCACAGCCTGACATAGTGGGAGTGACTGTGAGGGGGGAAGGAGTATAAACTCTCACTTTTTGCAGATGGCGTTCTATTAACTATCACAAAACCACACTTGTCTTTGCTTGCTTTGCATAAACTTTTACAAGCTTTTAGTGGTCATAAGATAAACACTTCAAAAACAGAAGCTCTACCCCTCAGTATCCCATCCCAAGACCTTTTACTGTTCCAACAAAAATTATTCTACCACTGGTGCATGTCATCTATTAAATACCTTGGCACTCATATAACTCCAACTTATGCTCATTTGTTTGAAGCTAACTCTCCCCCACTGTTTCTGGAAATCTATGCTCTCCTAAACCAGTGGGATGCCTATAAGATATCTTTACTTGGCAGGGTGAATGTGTTAAAGATGTCAATTTTACCAAAGTTACCATCCCAGCGGCTATACTGCAAGCTCAATTACACACTCTACAGCGAGCGTTTTTTAGATTTATTTGTCATGCCAGAAAGCCTCGAATAGAAAAAACGGTTCTCTTGGCATCTAAAAACAACGGAGGCCTGGGGGTACCAGATATTATCCATTACTATCTAGCCATTCATTTGAGACAAACACTATCATGATTCACCCAAGAAACCCCAAAATAGAGATTGAATTAGGATATATCTATCCGATCCACACATGCTCATTGTTACGCCCTTTTCAGTATGCATTACCTCTGTCTCCCCCTCCCCTATGCTTGACTCTATGAAATTCACCCTCAAAATTTGGTCAGCCTGTGTGAAATCCCAACAGTTATTGTCTGTATGCTCTCCATTGTTGAATGTTTTGTACAAGCCGAAGCTCCCAGATAGCCTGTCTTACCCACAGATGAGCTCTTGAGCAACCAATGGGATATTTCAACTCTGTCATCTGATCAATCTGCCTTTGCGCAGGATTCGGTCATTTGAGGAGATTAGGGTGTGGAAGCCCACAATACCTGTATCAGCCAGATATGCCTATCTACAGTTCTGTCACTTTTTCCATGCCTTGAACTCCTCTCTAACACTAGACCGCCCCTCAGATTTTGAGAGTATAGCTGCTAATGGTCCCTCTCAACAACATCTTATTACCTCTTTACATAAACTACTCCTCAACACAGGTTCTCTTGTCGATAACCCTCACCTTTATATGAACAGATGAGAAGAAGAACTTCAATGCCCAATCTCTTTACAATGTTGGCAGATGATTTAGGACTCTGTTACTAAACACCTCTCGTTGTGTTGTGTACAATTTATATAAGATATTGATGCATTGGTACCAGACCCCTGAAGTGCTTCAAGCGCTCAACCCAAATCTTTCTGACAGGTGCTGGAGGTGCATGGGAAGAGTAGACACCTTGGCGCACATCTTTTGGTTCTGTCCATAGATTACGGGTTATTGGGCTATGGTTAAGATGGTCTTGGAGAAAGTGCTTAATGTTAACCTTCCCCTAGACCCCTTACACTACCTTCTGGAGCTACCCTTTAGGGGTATTTCTAAACGGTCTAAGAGGTTGGGAATACATATTCTGATGGCTGCTAGACATGTGATACCACGACATTGGAAATAATTTGATGTCCCTACACTAAATCATCTCTTAAAAGCAATCTCTGAAATCAGAGAAATGGAATACCTTATATCTCTAGTGGGTGACTACTCAGGTCATTTTTGATCTATTGGGGAACCATGGAACCATTCTCCCTTTAGTAGACTTCCTTCCTGACCCTCTCTCCCCCCCCCCCCTTATATAGCTCAGATACCTTTCTACTTGTTAAGCTTCTGAGAAATAACGTAACCCAATAATGTGCAGGTGTATGTTGTTTTGTGCTTATGCATTGTATAGTTTACCATGCTGTCTAATTATTTTATGTTCACATTTCTTATGTTTCTGTTATTGTGATGTTCTTTTCATGCAATGTTTACACCTAAAGTGTTGTTGTAATCTTGTCTTGAAAAAATGGGCTTTGGCCCTTAATAAAAATTTACAATATAAAAAAAAAATCATACAATTTTTTTCCCTATTTCTATTAAGTTGAGTATACAAAATCCAAATGTCTTAACCCACTCAGGAGAAGACCACTTGTGAAAATACAAACACCGTATAACATAACAAATACCTTGTGACTCGTGTAGGTGAAAGTAGACATGTCAGAGGCACTAAAGAGTTACCTACTTAAAGTCCACCTCTAAAAGGTAGAGAAGTTACACACAGCAATCCCAGGTAAGAAGACGCATACATAAACATTGAAGGCTAAATGCTTATGCTGTTGAGGTGTCCTTATACCATCTGCTGTTGATGATGAGCATCCTGATACACCAACAGATTTGAGTTGATCAGTTGTTTCCAGGACTGAAGAAATTTGGAAGTTGACTTTTTCCAACTCTTATTAGCTTTCCTGGCATAAAAAAAAGCTTCAGACCTCATTATTCAGCAGAGCAGTGGTTAAAGCTTGTAGGAGAAGTTTTCTTTCTGCTCTAGGAGAATGCACAACTTCTGACCCTCTGTCTGAACAGTGCTGATTGGCCTTGTGCTGATCACATGTACTCTTCCAAGAAAAAACAAAACAAAAAACCTCTCTAGCAATACACACCAAACTATGCATGTGCAGAGTGTCTTCACGTGATATAAGTCTTATTAGGAGATAAGAGGGGGACACTGAAAGAAGAGGAGGATCATAGAAGTCAGGATCAAACACAATGCAGAGGATTAACCCCTTAGGCTCCACAATGAGTATAACAAGCATGCTTTACTGCATATGCAGACTGATTTTACTGTTGTGGATTTAGTAACACTTTAAAATGCTCTTTCTGCTGTAGTAGACCTCAACTAGCTCCAACAGGCACATTTTAGAAGTGGAGGCCAAACTGGTCTGATCAACTGCATTCACAGAAGCAAGGATCTCTTGCCAGTATAGACTTATGGCAGGGCAAGTCCAATATACAGTATATAAAACAAATCTCCTTTGGATTGGCCACAGTGCCAACAGGCAGAAGAAAGTGTTGGATTCATCTTTTAAAGACACTATTGCATTCACATGCAACAGCATTCACACCCTTTGAAGTATCTTATACCCCCTTCATGCCCAGGCCAATTTTCAGCTTTCATTGCTGTCACACTTTGAATGACAATTGCGCGGTCATGCAACTGATAGGGGGCACTGGTGTTAGGCACTGCTGGGCACTGGTGGGTGGCACTGCTGGGCAGCACTGCAGGGCACTAATCATCAGGGCACTGATAATCAGTGCCCTGATGATCAATGCCGATCTGCTCTGTGACAGCTGCCGTCAACTGGCAACTGTATTTACTCTGTGATCTTCTGTGTCATTGGACACACCTGATCATGTGGTAAAAGGCTGCTGTGATTGGCCTTTTACCTCATCACATGGTCAGCTGGTCTAAAGAAGATATTGGTAGAGAACCAAAGCTAGTTTTGGAAGTTAGTCAGCTCTAAGCAGGTTTTCAAGACCAAGACAGATCAGGTCAGGTCAAGCTGTGGCGAAGAGAACTGATTACTGAAGGAGTGTGCAATCTGCAGGTATCTGAAGTGATAATAAGAGGGATGGTTACACTTAGCGTGAAGGACATTAAAAAGAAGTATGGTTTTCTACAATAGTCACAATAGTTTGGATTTTACATTTAGCCCAATAGTGCAGGTCAGGAATCATGAAAAAAGTGTAGCAGGGATGGTTTATTCCATAAAGGAGTGTGTGGAGAAATAGTTCTCAAAGTCAATGAATCCCAGTGGAGGCTTGCTGTCCAGGCATTAATAGTAGTTCTCAGAGAGGGTAAGAGGGTATGGAGCCTTCAAGCCATGATAGAAAAGCAATTGGAGATCCAGAGCAGAAATATCAGCTTCTAATATATAGAATGTGTTATTGATGTCTGGATAGAGCCAAGAGCAAGCTGTCACTAGTTGGGTGACCAAAAACATATGTAGAGGTGTGGCTAAGCTAGTCCACCCTGTGGGGCTGGTCTAGTCAGAGTAGGAAATTTGTAACACAGTGCTTAGGGGCCCCACAGAAAGAAGGTAAACAGTTGAGTGAGTTGTTTAAAAATCATACAATGGCTTAACAACAAACTACATAGCACAGTAAGCGTGGCAAGGTGAATCAAGTAGGTGCATTTAATAACATACTTTTTGCCAAAATGCTAAACATATGCTGCCTATGAGTATTTAGCTGTCTGCCTGGAGTTGCCCTTTAAGCCTACCAATGGCATATAAACAGACCTAAAGAACATCCCCACATGACAATACATGAGGCTATCTATAGATCCTCCTTGTAGTGGTACTGCAGTATTATTCCTGCCAAAAGAGGTGTGCATTGGTGGCTCATGGAGACAAATACCTGCTGCTGCTGTTACTTTTACCATTTTATTGTACACATAGATTTGAATTGAAATGAGAGATCACATACTGACTGCTGTCTACTAAACAATTTAGTGGATTTATTTTAATAGCTTTTTTTTACCTGGTATTTATTAAAATATGAGGTGTGTCTAAAAGGTTTGGTGAATGGTGCGATATATCAACGGCAACATGGGCCAGGTTCGCCCTCATGGCTATCCACAGACACATCGAGAAGCACCACCTAGCATGAAGTACATTATTATTATACAGGATTTATATAGCGCTCAGCGCTTTACAATATAACGAGTCTACGAGACGGAAGCCATAAGCAGAAAATGTGTTTATGACTCATTCAAACTAGGATACATTCTTTCTGAGAACCATCATCACAGGGGATGAGACCTGCTGCTACCAGTTTGATCCGGAATCCAAGCGGCAATCTATGGAATGGCATTCACACTCTTCCCTGCGACCCAAAAAGAGTCTCCTGCAAAAGTCCAAGGTCAAGACAATGTTGATCACGAGGGGGAGGAGCCTGACGCGGTGGAGGGCTCGATGTAGGAGCTCTCCGATAAGCTCCTCTACCTGCCTCACCAGTGCCCAGAGAATGAGAGCCGTGCCAAGACCTACCTGAGTGCCGGGGGAGTCTGCGAGGGAGCGGAGGCCCAGGGCATCAAAGGAAGGAGAGTGGGAGACAGGCCCGCCTGAAGTCCGGCGGTTCAGAGAACCGGGTATCGGGAGACGGGAGGAGTGGCCACGTGTCTGGCTGCAAGGTACTACTGGGAGGGGAGGAAGCCAGCCGGCCGGCGTGCCTAGAAGAGAGGAGGGAGGCGTACTGCTCCCGGCTTTTTTTTGCTTTCTACACCCTGCTTCCTGGTTTGCTTGCTGACCGTGCATAGTGGTGAGGACCTGGACACTGGCTTTCGGTTGGAAGACCCCCATGGAAACAGGAGAAACAGCCTTATGGAGTCCCCCCCCCCAGGAAAAGAACAGCATAGAGGAACTGGATTCCTGAAGCCCCCACCTGCGTTGCAGCAAGGGACGAAAGACAACGTGAGTGAGACTGAAATGGAACTTTTATGTCCCATTGTGCTGTGAAGGAGAGCAGGGGGTGAGGGAGAGATGAGGGGGAATCCCATGGGCTTTGGAAATGAAAGAAAAGGAAGAGAAGAAGAGTAAGCAACTTATAAGAGGAAGAAGAGTGGTCACCAGCTGGGCTAAATTGGGACTTTCTCTTTTTTGTGTGAAATATCTATCTCTATAAGAGAGTATAGAGGAGAACAAGGCCCATAGAGGCAATGAAGAACAAAGGTAGTAAAGGAAGTGGGCCTAAAGGGTCCCAAATGAGAACGATTAAAAAATATACATCCCAGGGAAAAGTGACTCCAGAAAGATCCCAAGGCATAAACGGAAGGGGTGAAGGGGATATCAGTCTGGAAAGCAGCCCTAGACTATCGTTGGGTCTAAATGTTAGCAGTCAACAAACAAAAAGAAATATGGAGATGATAGAGAGAGAAAGTGAATTACAAGTACCGAATAAAAAAGAAATGGCAGAGATGTTTAAAGAACTAGAGAAGACAATAAAGCAAGAAATGGCAACTATCCGAAATGATTTGGGGCAGGTGTTGGTGAGAGTGGAAGAAACGGAGGAGAAAGTTAAAAATCAGGCCCAAACCATAGCGGAATTAGAAAAGAAAATAAAGAATATGGGGAAAATGCAGAAAAAATTGATATATAAGATAGAGGTACAAGAAAATTGGGACAGGAGGAGTAATCTTAGGATAAGAGGAGTCCCAGAAAACGCTAAAGGGGAAATACTGCAAGAATTAATAGGTAAAATCTTAAACTCCATAATGGACAGACCTGCCCCAGAGTTGATCGATCTGGAAGATATCGTGAGAATAGGAAAGCGCCAACAAGGCACTGGGAAGGAAAAACCAAGGGACATAATTGTTAAATTTAACAAATATGGAGATAAAGAAGCGATTTGGAAGAAGATCAAAGGAAAAGCATCAATTAGATATGAAGAAATGGATATTCAGATATTTGCAGATCTTACACCGGAGACTCTGTGGAGAAGGAGAACCCTGAAACCCCTTTTAGAGCAGATGAGGAAAAAGAATGTGTTTTATAGATGGGGGACCCCAGTGTGCCTAATTGGATGGAAAGATGGAGTTACAGCTTATTTGAGATTTCCAGAAGATTTGAGAGATTTCTGTGAAAAACTTGAGTTGCAAAGAATGGAGATTGCCGGATGGGAGGAGGAGGAGAGAGAAATAGGAGTGATAAGACAAGAGGACTGGCAGTCTGCTAGAGGGAGGAATTGGGGTGGGGGGGGAGAAAGGGGAGATGGAGTTTTTTTTTTTTCCTCTCCCTCTCCCTCCTCCTTCCTCTCTCTCTCTCTCTTCCTTGCCCATTTTTCTTCCTTATAGTATGTTACTTGGAGTTCTGTTTCAGGGGGTATGTGAAATTTTAAAGAGTTAATTAAAAGTTGGAGGGTACTGGGGAGGTGGGAGGGAGGAGGAGCTGTCCATGGGCGGAGTTTGACCCTAAGTATTAAATCAAAGGTGGGGATCTTGACCTACAAATGATTAATAGGTACATTAGTAGCCTAAAAATGGGAAGGGGGGAGGGAGCGGTTGGGGGGATGGGAGGGGTATTAGGGCTAACACTCTGCAGGATTGAGGGAGGTACAAAAGCAAGGGAAAAGAGGAGGAGGGATGGATGGGAGAGGGGGGGAAGGGTAGTATTATTGTTAGGGTTAACAATCTGCAGGATTGAGGAGGGTGCTAAAGCAAGGGGAAAAGAGAAGGAGAGTTGGAGGGGAATAGGAGGGACATAAGAAGGATGGAAGAACTACAAGTTGTTACATATAATGTAAAGGGGTTGAATTGTCCTGGGAAGAGCTTTAGGTTATTTAAAGAACTTTATCATAGAGTATCTTCAGTGGTTTTTTTGCAAGAGACACATTTTGAGATAGAATCCAGGGTTAAGTTAAAATCAAGATATTATCCAACATGGTACTATGCAGATTCCCTGATTAGGAGAGGAAAAGGGGTAGCAATAGGGTTAAAAAAAAATATAAGGTTTGAGTTGGAGGATAGAAAAGTAGACCCAGAGGGGAGATATTTGTTCTTGAAGGGTAAACTGCAGGAGGTGGAGTGTACAGTAGCAAATATATATTGTCCAAATAAGAAACCGGAGATATATCTAAGAGGGGTGCTAAAAGAATTGATGGACTTTAAAAAGGGTCATTTGATATTGGCCGGGGATTTAAATTTTTGTATGGACCCAAAAAAGGATACAACCTCTCCTGTGCAGCGCGAGGGGAGTAGGTCTCTGAAAATATTAAAGAAGGTGATCCATGAGTCCCAATTGGTAGACACATGGAGAATTATGCATATGAAGGATAGAGACTATACATTCTTCTCAAGTGCACATGAGACGTATATGAGGTTGAATTACATATTGATAGAACATCGATTTATTGAATCAATGGTTGAAGTAGAAATAGGAGCAATGACTATCTCAGATCACGCCCCTGTAGTATTAAAGATGGGGTGGGGAAAGGAGAAAACAGGTGGTGTAGGATGGAGGTTGAATGAGGCACTTCTCCAGGATAAGGATACTGTCCAGAAGATTGGGAAAGAAATTGAGAGATTTTTTAGAGAGAATGAGACAGAGGATGTGTTCAATAGCTACAGTATGGGAGGCTCATAAGGCATATATAAGAGGTATATTGATCGCAATCAGGGCAAGAAAGAAAAGAGAAAGGAGAGAAAAAATTAGTAGACTTTTAAAAGATATATCTGATCTGGAGCAGACACATAAAAATAGTATAGCAGCAGATGATAAAAAAGAAAGAAGAGATAGAGACTTTAATGGAGGAGGAGAGATGGAGAGTCTATAATAAAGTGCTAAATGAGAGATATAGGTGGGGAGATAGGCCTGGAAAACATCTAATGAGAGCCTTAAGGAAAAAGAAAAATAGGAATTATATTGAAAAAATAAAAAGCTCCAAGGGAGAACTGGTCCATTCAAATAAGGAGATTGCAAAGGCGTTTATGGATTATTATAGAAAGCTGTATAACATCAATCCCTATGACTCAGTAAATAATATGGAAACCGAAAAAAGAGAAAAAAGAAGGATATATTTAAAAAATGCGGGTCTACCAAAATTAAAGGAAGATCAATTAAAATCCCTAGAAGCAGAAATTACACAAGAAGAAATAAAAGTAGCACTTAAAAGCACAGAGACGGGGAAAAGCCCGGGACCGGATGGCTACACGGTGAGGTATTATAGAAAATTTAGCGAATTACTAGTTCCCAAGCTGGAGAAGTATATGAATGCTTTGGGAGGAGAGATGGACATGAGGAGAGAATCTATACAGGCTCATGTGGTGTTGTTACATAAGGAAGGAAAAGACGCTACACAGTGTTCTAACTATAGGCCAATTTCATTGTTGAACTCAGATACCAAGTTATATGCAAAAGTCCTAGCAAATAGGTTGAAAGAGCTTATGCCTGAATGGATACACGGGGACCAGGTGGGTTTTGTCCCAGGGAGGGAGGGGAGGGACAATGGGCTGAGAACCCTGATGCTTATTCAGAGAAGTAGAAAAGGGGATGTACCGAGTGTAGCTCTTTCGATCGATGCTGAAAAGGCCTTTGATAGAGTAGATTGGGGCTTCATGATGGACACCTTAGAAGCCCTGGGAATTGGAGTTAGAATGAAAGAATGGATTAGAAAGTTGTATAGAGAGCCCTCTGCAGTAGTTATAGTAAATGGGGAAAAAACAGAGCCCATTGGGATGTCAAATAGAACAAGACAAGGATGCCCTTTGTCCCCCTTGTTGTATGTCATGTCATTGGAGCCCTTATTGTCTACAATAAGGAAGAATAGCGATATAAAGGGGATTCAGGTGGGAGATATAGAGCATAAAGTGGCGGCCTTTGCAGATGACTTGCTATTTTATGTGGGGAATCCCAGGTCAACACTCCCAAACTAAATGAAATTGCTGAAGGAATATGGGGAATTATCAAACTTAAAAATCAATCCAATAAAAACTGAGATACTAAATATAAATATCCCAAAAAGTGAAAATACAAAAGGAATTCCCCTTCATCTGGAAAGAAAGAGAAATAAAATATTTAGGAGTAAGGCTCGCCACGGCGTATAAGAACCTGTATAAACTAAACTATATTTCATTATTAAATGAAGTGAAGGAGGAATTAAAAACTTTAGAAAGAGGAGTCCCATCATTGATAGGACGTATAAACCTGGTAAAAATGATAATTGTACCTAAAATCTTATATACCGTAGGTTTCAAATTATCCCAATTAAACTCCCAGAAGCATTTTTCAAGGTAATAAAAAGAATGATAACAAGATATATATGGAGAAACAAAAGACCAAGGGTGTCTTATGAAATATTAAGTATAGATAAAAGGAAGGGAGGTCTGGGAGTTCCAGATATCAAGAGATATTACAAAGCAATAATATTAGGGAGACTTTTTGATTGGACGTTCAATTTAGAGGGAAAACGTTGGGTAAAAATTGAAAATGCACTGAGTGGAACTAATTTGAATAGAATTATATGGTTACCGGCACAATATAGAGGATTGAAAGAGGATCGAAGTATATACACTGTAAATGTATTATGGGAATGGGATAAAGTACACAAATATATGAGGTGGGAATTCAATTCTATATTGATGCCACTAAGAAATACGGAATTCTTTCCCCCAGGTAGAGAGGAGATAACAGGTAGATGGTTTAAAAAGGAAGATATCCAACTGAGAGATATAATGGGGGAGGAGAAATTAAAGCCCTTTAAGGATTTGGAAAAGGAAAAGGGAAAGATATTTACTAGATTAGATGAGTGGCGTTATCACCAATTAAAAAGTTTCTGGGGAAATTTACCAAAGCCTCTGAGAATGAAAAAAGATTGGAATTTGTTTGAAAGGTTGTTGGATTCACGGGGGGATGGGAAACACGGCACAGCTAAAATATATAGAATTCTCACAGAACTAGACACAAACACAAAACCAATGCACATAGTGAAATGGAAAAGAGATTTGGGGGTGGTATTAGATGACGATAAACAGCAGAAAATAAATAGATTAGTCCACGAAAATGTAAGTTTGAGGGACGTAGAAATAAATTATAAATGTTTGATAAGATGGGACATTACACCAAGTTTAGAATATAAGATAAGTGGGGAAAAATCACCATGGTGTTGGCGAGGATGTGGACAAGTAGGGACAGTTTATCACATGTGGTGGGAATGTCCAAAAATTCAAGTATTCTGGAAAAAAATATTACACTTAATTGAGATCATAACTGAGATAAAAATTGGGATAGACCCAGGGATGTGTTTGCTACATAGTTCAGAGCTATCAGTTAGCAAATATAAGAAATTAGGTTTAGGGTATTATTTGAATGCTGCAAAAAGTCTGATCCCTAAGTATTGGAGGAAAACAGAAGTAACGAAAGAGGAGGATTGGATAGAAAGAGTGAACTGGATTAGTAAGATGGAGAAGTTTTATTACATGCAGGAAGATAAGATGGAGATATACTATGCGAAATGGGAAAAATGGGAAAAATCTGGAGTAAACGCGAAAAAGTGAAATGTAGGACGATATAGAGTGGGTGGATGGGTAGGATATTCTTCTTGCTTTGGATGAGATGCTGGGAAAGAATGCAGAGTGGGGGGTGCTAGGGGGGAAGGGGGAGAAGTTTTAAAAGGGAAAAAAGAAAAGTAATAAGAAATACCGTATTTGCCGGCGTATAAGACGACTGGGCGTATAAGACGACCCCCTACTTTTCCTGCTAAAATTTAGTGTTTGAGCTATACTCGCCGTATAAGACTACCCCTCTTCCAATGCACACCAGTGGCAGGAATAGTGCCCCATCATTGGTATCAGTGGCAGGAATAGTGCCCCATCATTGGTATCAGTGGCAGGAATAGTGCCCCATCATTGGTATCAGTGGCAGGAATAGTGCCCCATCATTGGTATCAGTGGGAGGAATAGTGCCCCATCATTGGTATCAGTGGCAGGAATAGTGCCCCATCATTGGTATCAGTGGCAGGAATAGTGCCCCATCATTGGCATTAGTGGCAGGAATAGTGCCCCATCATTAGTATCAGTGGGAGGAATAGTGCCCCATCATTGGTGTCAGTGGGAGGAATAGTGCCCCATCATTAGTATCAGTGGGGGGAATAGTGCCCCATCATTGGTATCAGTGGCAGGAATAGTGCCCCATCATTAGTATCAGTGGGGGGAATAGTGCCCCATCATTGGTATCAGTGGGGGGAATAGTGCCCCATCATTGGTGTCAGTGGGAGGAATGGTGTCCCAACATTGGTGTCAGTGGGAGGAATGGTGTCCCATCATTGGTGTCAGTGGGGGGTGGAATAGTGCCCCATCATTGGTGTCAGTGGGGGGGGGGAATAGTGCCCCATCGTTGATGTCAGTGGGGGGGAGGAATAGTGCCCCATCGTTGGTGTCAGTGGGGGGGAGGAATAGTGCCTCATCGTTGGTGTCAGTGGGGGGGAGGAATAGTGCCCCATCGTTGGTGTCAGTGGGAGGAATAGTGCCCCATCGTTGGTGTCATTGGGAGGAATAGTGCCCCATCATTGGTATCAGTGGGAGGAATAGTGCTCCATCATTGGTATCAGTGACACCAATGATGGGGCACTATTCCTCCCACTGACACTTGCTGACCCTGTTCTCGTATGGTGCTGATGCAGCCAGCATATGTGGTTGCAGCAGCACCTCTACACTGACCACTTACCTGCTGGTCCTGCACTCGATTTTCGCGGGGCCGCTCGGCTCCACCCCCTCGCCGGTGATTGGCCGCCTGTGTGCCTTTCCTGAGCTACAGTTCTGGCGGCCAATCACTGGTGAGGAGGCGGAGCCGAGCAGCCGCACGAACATCCAGTGGCCGAACTGAAGGCGCAGCCGCGCTTCCTGGACCGGATCGTCGTGGGACCGGAACCAGGTAAGAAACAGCCGCTGCCCACCCTTGTACTTAGTGTCCCTTCCATTGGGGGAAGGGGGGGGGCGGCGGCGGCAACGCGCCGCCCCCCTAAAAAGTGTCAGTATGCCGTATACCGGCGTATAAGACGACCCCCGACTTTTGAGAAGATTTTCAAGGGGTAAAAAGTCGTCTTATACGCCGGCAAATACGGTAGTTATGTGTATTTATTATGAATATGATGAAAGTGTTTGTTATTATTTTTTAAAAATTTATAAATATTTAAATAAGAAAAAAAAGGACAATGTTGATCACCTTCCTTGACAACGATGTCATCATCCATAAGGAATTTGTTCCTGCGGGTCAAACCATAAACGCCGGATTCTATGAGGAGGTTTTGAAACTGTTGCTATGATTCATCCGCCGTGTTCGGCCAGAGTTGCACAGGACTGCACAGTGGATGTTGCTGCACGATAATCCACCTGCGTACTGCGCGATCCTTGTGCGTCTGCTTTTGGCTCAGTGTGGTGTACTTGTTCTCGATCACCCACCGTACTCCCCTGACCTGGCTCTTGCAGACTTCTTTCTGTTTCTCCACTTAAAGAGTGTCATGAAAGGCGCACGCTTTGCAGACATGGAGGCAATCCAAGAATGTGTGACAGCGGTTCTGCGACCGATTCTAAAGAGGTGACAGTTTCCAGAAACTTTTTGAACATTGCCAGAAGTGTGTTGTGTGTGGTGATTATTTTGAAGGCCAATAAATGTAACTTGTTTGTATCTTCTGTTTTGTTTTCTGATACCATTCACCTAACTCTTAGACACACCTCGTACATCACACAATACGGTTAACTCACCAGCAAGAGAAGTCCGCCTCATCCCCTCCTAAATGTATATATTTGTCAGGAAACAATTTGCTAATTTCTTCAAATAATTTATATATAAACATACGTATAAGGGCCATTGACATTTCTGTCCAAAATTTCCACTTGGCTCCCTATCTTTGTAACGGGAAGTCTAAAGATCTTTTTGGTCTTAAGTACAAAAAAAGAACATATTTACTTTACAAAGATGGATCTGACTGAACGGTAACATAAATCTTACTTGTTAAACAAAATCTTGGCATGCTTCCATGAGGTCCCTTTTAGAGTATATGGGCAGAAAATACAAGGTTGGGGGCCAGTTTACATTAAGTATAACACATTAAAGTCTAGTATTTTCAATCAACATGCTTATATCAATAAAAGTACAAATATGTGCGAATGGCTGATAAGCTTCCTGAAACAAGGACAAGTTAATTAGCATTAGCATTAGAATTGTCCTCAGTAAAAACATGTCAAAACAGGCATTGAATTCAGAGATATAGGCACCTGAAGTAAATCTCTACATTCCCTGCAAAAGGCCACTATGGCATGCCCCTCTCAAGCCTTCCTATTGGCTAATTAATATGGTGGGTGCACTTCTAGCCAATAGGGGGGATCAGGAGGAAACTGGTCAAAGGATTACTTCTGCAGACAAGAAATTAATATTGTTTCGGCTGTCTATAACCTCTGGATCTTCTAAACATGACATGTAGTTTATACCTAAAGTCACCTAGGCTTGTGTATTTTTCATTCCACAAAAGCTTTATTGAAGCTTAACATATACAAAATGTACCTAATAAACAGCTGAGTTGACAATGGGAAGCCCACCTTAATCCAGCACACTACACAGGATACATCAATACAAGAATACAAAACAGAGTATAAACAAGCAACAGTATAAATTTCAGCAGTAAGAAGTCCAGGGTTGCTAGTACAGGCCTTCAAATAGAGAGATGAAGCACAGTATTTGTATCAGGTCCTGCAAATCAGCAACTTATCGCAGGTATCTGGCCACTGGATCATGGCTAATTTCCATGGCATTCCACCAACATAGCACTCGTAATTGGACACATATTCACCTGATGAAGAAAAGTATAGCCCAACCTTCCATGTGTTGTACAGGAAGCTAATAGGAGGGCCAAGCCATAAGTAGGCCCTACATATATCGAGGAACTAGAGAGCAAAGGAAAAGAAGAAAGACAGGATCTGAAGGAGGAAAATAAAGAGAAGAGGGGAAAAAAGAAGAACAAAGAGAAAGTGAAAAAAGAGGGGGAGGGCTTATGTATTTTTCCATCACATGCTTAGACTCATATGCTGGCACTTTATCTAGACACATTTTGGCACATATTCCAACCTGGGATTGCAGTTTCCAGATACACTTTGATTATTCTACAGGAAACACAGTTTATAGACTGTGTTGTATTGTTCAGTTTTTATAATGTGCATTAGAAGCATTACTGCTGCTCAATTATTCTGTAGAACAATGATGTCATAAACATGCAGGATTGCAATGACTGAGTATTCATAATCATGGTCTCTGCAGAACATTCATAATCATGGTCTCTGCAGACATTCTACACCAGGCCTACCTCTGGAGAAAAATACATTTTGGTAGTTTGTGATATTGGATTCTGGATGATCAGTTGCTTCCCTATGATCACCTGATCTAGTCACAGTTCAGGGATACTTGGGATCTGCACTGTGTGCTGATAGATTACATAGTTAATGGCTCTGGACAAAACCAGGACAGAGGCATGACACAGGAGTGGAGGACCTGACACATACCGTACATGCTTAAAATCTAATAAATAATAGCTACATATTTATACAGTTATTCATGTTGAAAAAGTCCATCTAGTTAAACCAATATAAAAAAAAATATTTAAAATAAATAGAATAAATAAATAGAAAAACTCAATATACAAAATCCAATACCCAGAGTTGATCCAGAGAAGGACAAAAAAAATCATATAAAGCAATAGTGCAATTTGCTCCAGTAGGGGAAAAATACATTCCTTCCTGATGTTCCCTGGATCGACAGTCCATATAATCCAACAATATAGTTGTATAAGGTTAATCAATAACTTATCAAAAAGGAATGGAGAAACTTCCTAGATGAAGACATTTTCCTATTCTAAGATTCTTGTTTAGTAAACTAATTTAATGACTTCTAGGCCAAGATCAAACAGGTGTTATTTATGTGTCTGAACATGGAGCCTAAAGTTAGCAAACATATTTATTCCAATCTGTTTATTAGTGTTTCAAGTAGAATATTTACATACATCCAGTTATAAGGTGTATGTCACAAAATATAGCTAAAATTACAGGATTCCATGGTAGTATAGATCAGCCTTTCTCAGACTTTTTACTCCAGAGGAACCCTTGAAATAATGTTCAGATCTCAGGGAACCCTTATTAAAATGAATTCATCTCGGATCAATGGGAACAACACCTCTTACATTGGTGGTCAATGAGAAGAATACCCCTTACTTTGGTGGTCAATGAGAAGAATGCCCCTTACATTGGTGGTCAATGAGATGAATGTCCCTTACATTAATGGTCAATGAGAAGAATGCCCCTTACATTGGTGGTCAATGAGAAGAATGCCCCTTACATTAATGGTCAATTAGAAGAATGTCCCTTACATTGGTGGTCAATGAAAAGAATGCCCCTTACATTGGTGGTCAATGAGAAGAATGCCCCTTACATTGGTGGTCAATGAGAAGAATGCCCCTTACATTGGTGGTCAGTGGGAAGCATACCTCTTTAGGATACAGCATACCTCTTTACAGCGGTGTTAAGAATGCCTCCCATAGAGACAGGTAAAAAGATCACTGGGTTCATGCTGCAGGCTCTGCAAGGTGATATTGGACCCTAGAACTATGCAGTCACTATCAAATGAGAAGTCAATCAGCCACAACCTAAAAAGTGGAATTCCACACAAAACCTAACTAATCATAAAAATGCTTCCTCCCCTCTGTTAACATCTATGCTGGCTGACCTATGTAAGAAAGATGTATTGTATATACTTTCAGGCCTCTCTGGTCCAGTCACGTTCTTTGGCTCTCCTGTGTCAGTCAGCGGCAGCTGCAGGGAGGAGGAGGGAGTGCCAGCAACGGATTAGCCATAGGAGCCCAAGGGTGACGTTACCACTCCCAGAGTTAGCCAGCTGTTGTAAAACCCTCTGTTCTCTCCCCTGCTGCCAGAAGATCATGTGACCCC
Source organism: Staurois parvus (assembly GCF_062004578.1). Taxonomy (NCBI): domain Eukaryota; kingdom Metazoa; phylum Chordata; class Amphibia; order Anura; family Ranidae; genus Staurois; species Staurois parvus. Next base: position 3,206,327 of record NW_028318452.1, on the reverse strand, counting down.
ACCTCACCTTAAGAATAAATATGGACATATTTTGTGTGTGAACCTGGTGATATAATATTTGTTTGATTTGCCATAAGTAGTACAACTATGAGTGCAAAAAAATATGGCTATGGCATGCTAGTATTCACTTACGTTCGGACCAAGCACTCTACTCATCCCTACTCAGCCTATTGTATGGTGTGTGCTTGAGCCCTAAAAAGTGTGGAAAGAGTTGTTGACTCCTGTTATAGAGCATTTGGTGTTCATTTTTTGGAAACTGAATTTTAAATTTTGGGAAGTGAAAAATTAAGTCAAATCCAGTGGACATATCTGGAACAAATTGTAAGCATTTTTCTTACGAGTTCTCAATGTAAAATAACTGGTGAGAAATGGTATTTTTCTGAAGATTTTAATGTAGTAAAGGATGAACACTTGGAGATATGAAACAAGAACATTAAAAAAAGAACATATACACCTTCTCTGAATTTGTGGGTATACAATATGTATCAATTTACATTCGTGTTAATATTTAATTACTGTATCTGCTGAATTTTAATCCAAATCTTGAATTAAGGAGCTGGCTGTGCCGACTGTGTTCTGTAGCCTCCTTGAATGTGTGAGGGACAAGGAAGTGGGAGCTGGTACCCATAAAAAAAAAGATACCCTTTGCCTGATAAAAAGATAAACATAAAATCTGTAATTTTACATCAGGCTGGGGGGGGGGGGTAGAGAATGATGAAAACATCAATTTTGAGTTGAAGCTCTGCTCTAAGGAAAAAAAACTTTTTTTTAATCAAAATAAATGGAAATATTTTTACCACATGCTACTGCTATTTTCACATGAACAGGTTAGAATCATTGCTCCTGTGTATGGTCATTCTTAAAGTGTTACTAAACCCACTACACAAAAATCAGTCTGTATATGCAGCAAAGCATGCTTGTTATACTCACTGTGGAACCTAAGGGGTTAATCCTCTGCATTGTGTAAAAAGGCTGCTTGATCCTTTTTTCTCTGTTTCTCCCCTTTTTCAAGCGACCACCGCTTATCTCCAGACTGAACCATAGGCATGCACATGCTCAGTTTGGTGTATATCGCTAGATAGTTTGTTTTTTTTCTTGGGAGACTGCATGTGATCAGCACAGGACCAATCAGCACTGTCCAGACAGAGGTCAGGGGATTTCCATCCTCCTAGAGCAGAAAGAAAACTCCTCCTACAAGCTTTATCTAGTGCTGGGCTGGACACTGATAGAAGTCACAAGACTGCTCTAACTACTGATGAGAAAAGGTATTTAGCAGTTTATATTTGCTAAAATAATTGCATTTCCATGTTGTGTGTACTGTGGGAGACCAGATATAGTGGATGCAGGGTCCTGGGTTTAGTAACACTTTAACATTTTATGGTTTAGTAGGTCTGAAACTGGAAAACAGTTTTGCTTCCTGATTTAATAGAAGTTTTTCTGTGCTGTTAAGTTGGAGAGAGTGAGATGGGCACAGATAACATTTGTGTGTGTAGCACCCTCCTAGATAGGTGCTAGATTAGGTAAATTTAGTTTTGAGCTCACTGTAGCCAGTTGAGCTGCATGTGATTATTATTATTGTTATTCTACTACAGGATATATATAGCGCCAATAGTTTGCAGCTGCATATTTATGCAGCCCTGGCCAGTCCCTAGGGAGAGTGTACCCAGATGATGGCTGTGAGAGTGTATAAATACCCTGAGACCTGGACAGAGGGGCCTTTTGTCCTGGGGGAAGAGACCATGGCCTGGCGGGCTCATGCCAACCTGAGCAGACTCACCATGTGTGTGCTTTTCAACAAGTTCCCAGTTAGGCTAGCTGAGGAGATTATTCTGCTAAAGGTTGTTGGATCTGACCGAGGGACGTTCATCTGTGGATCTGGTCTGGTATCAATGCCGAGGTGTCTGGAAGATATTGGAAGGAGGCATCCAACTATCCAATGACATTTGTGAGTACAGGCTGGTGCAAGAGATCACTGAGAGTGTGTGTTGCAGCCATTCCTCTTGTGCTACAGTCCATTATATGTTTGTGCAAGGACTGGTCAGAGGAAGATTAGTGTTCTAAAGTGCTGCTAAAATTACTGGAGTATCCTATAGTTCATGTTCTGCAATAAAGCATCAGAAAACACATACCCCTAGACTGTTCATTGGCCAGTCATACTTAGGTTTGTAGGATGGTGACGGACCATGGGTTTGAAGTAGAGTTAGGAGTTCCCAATTAACATTCTTTCAATAAAATTTCAGCAAGCACACTGTAAGGCTCCATGTACACTGCAGCTTATAAACTCATGTTTAGGAGCTTTTATGCATTTTTTTCAGCAGCCCCTGAACTTTCCCTAATGTTTTCCTATGTGTCCATGTACACATAGTCATTTACAGGCAGTTGAATTTACAGGCGTTTTTTTGAACGCACCAAACTTGCATTCAGAAATAAATTTTATCAGCGTTTCAAACGCAAATTGCTTGTAAACGCTGCTAATTGTATTTATAAGCGTTTGGAAAAATCTTTTAACTCTTCCATTTCCAGATGCTATTCAGAGCCTTTTTTCCATCATGAAAAATGCATGCAAAGCATTTTCCCGGTACTCATATGGACCTGGTACACCATACTTTAAGGTTTTGCATGAAAGAAAATATGTTAGACACTGCTGCAATAATTTCTGTACAGAAATGAGCTGGAACACATCCAAACACCACAAAAAAAAAAAAAACAGTTAATCTCAACAAATACTGTTCTCTCTGCTTTTGCTCTCTCTATTTCTCTCAAAATGTCTGAAATAGTTAATTTTTTACTGTTTTTCAGTGCATTCTGGGCATTTTGGAAGGTCTCCTGAGGTTATCTTTAAAAAAATGCTTCTAAAAGCAAACACTCATAAACGCGCATAAACGCACATAAACGCGGCTAAACAGATGTTTTTTAACCTACGTTTTCCAGCAGTCAGTTTCCACCATTCAGAAGTGTCCCATGTACATGGAGCCTTAAGGTCTAAATAAATACACTATATTGTCAAAAGTATTGGGATGCACATGAACTTTAATGGCATCCCAGTCTTAGTCCGTAGGGTTCAATATTGAGTTGGCCCCGCCCTTTGCAGCTATAACAGCTTCAACTCTTCTGGGAAGGCTGTACACAAGATTTAGGAGTGTGTCTATGGGAATGTTTGACCATTCTTTCAGAAGTACATTTGTGAGGTCAGGCACTGATGTCGGCCTGGCTTGAACTCTCCCCTCTAATTCATCCTTAAGGTGTTCTAATCAGATTGTGTGCAGCCAGTCAAGTTCCTCCATCCCAAACTCGCTCATCCATGTCTTTATGGACCTTGCTTTGTGCACTGGTGTGCAGTCATGTTGGAACAGGAAGGGGCCATCCCCAAACTGTTCCCACAAAGTTGGGAGCATGAAATTGTCCAAAATGTCTTGGTATGCTGATGCCTTAAGAGTTGCCTTCACCGGAACTAAGGGGCCAAGCCCAACCCCTGAAAAGCAACCCCACACTATAATCCCCCCTCCACCAAACTTTACACTTAGCACAATGCAGTCAGGCAAGTACCATTCTCCTGGCAACTGCCAAACCCAGACACGTCCATCAGCTTACCAGACAGAGAAGTGTGAGCCATCACTCCAGAGAACATGTCTCCAGTGCTCTAGAGTCCAGTGGTGGTGTGCTTTACACCACTGGATCCGACGCTTTGCATGGCACTTTGTGATGTAAGGCTTGGATGCAGCTGTTCAGCCATGGAAACCCATTCCATGAAGCTCTCTACACACTGTTGTTGTGCTAATCTGAAGGCCACATGAAGTTTAGAAGTCTTTAGCTATTGACAGTTGGCGCACTTTGCACTTCAGCATGCGCTGACCCCCCCACTCTGTCATTTTACATGGCCTACCACTTTGTGGCTGAGTTGCTGTTGTTCCCAGTTGCTTCCACTTTATTATAATATTGCTAACAGTTCACTGTGGAATATTTAGTAGCAAGGAAATTTCATGAATGGATTTATTGCACAGGTGGCAACCTATCACGGTACCACGCTTGAATTCAGTGACCTCATGAGAGCGACCCATTCTTTCACAAATGTTTGTAGTAGCAGTCTGCATGCTTAGAAGCTTTATTTTATACATTTGTGGACATGAAGATGATTGGAACACCTGAATCCAATGATATGGAGGGCTGGCCCAATACTTTTGGCAATATAGTGTATCTATAGCACAGAAGCAGGTAAGAATCAATAGCAGTGCCCTAGAAGCAAACGCTTGAGTTTGACACAGAAATGTGCCTATGTGAAAGTAAATCTGCAACTAGAAGAGATTAGAGTTCTGATGTGTATTTCGTACATGACCCTTGTAGAACTAAGCAATGAGCACTGAGTATCCACAGTCCAACAAAATGTCAAGAAAAAAATAAATAAAGACTATTTTATTAAGATTTGTTGCGCATACCTCTCGACTCACAAGCTATACATTTTCTTTTTCTTACTTCAGCATTGAAAAACATGGGCAAGTGTCAGATTCTATAACTGATAGTTCTGTTCTGGATTGCATTCAATGTGTGGCCAAGTACTAAGTGTTTCACAGCTGACTTTAATTTTTACACAACAAAGTGGGTTCTGAGGATTTTACGCATCTGTCACCATATAATATTTATTGAAAAACTATCAAGTTGTTTTGTTTAAAGAATCATTTTCACTTTGCCTAGTCGGGATAACTTGACAGATTTTCTTGAAAGACACACACACACACACACACCTCTATGCTATGAATTCCAGCAATCTGTAGGGTGATTCTAGCTGACATACAATGTAGCCTGGTACAACTAGTTCTACAAAGATTGATGCTTTGACACAATAACAAACATTGTGTGGAAACAAAAGTGGGTAGATTAGACCTTAAATGTAATTCCAAAGCACAAGAAAATCTTCAACATTTGAAGAATCTTCCCCTGCTCCTCTTATTTCCAGCATATTTTTGTCATTTAAAACAAACCTCATGAAAAAAAAAGATGGTGGCTAATATCACTAAGCTCTCCTAAAATATGTTAGTTTTCTGTTTTGCTGGAACTCTGACATCTTTTGGGTCACTTAGAAATATTTAGTAGGTCTGTATAACACCCAGTAAATTAGTGTTGATTACCAAAAGCAGCACCTTTTTTCTTTCATGATAGGTTTGCCTTAAAGGGACCTGGTCACCACCCCACGCATGCGAGGGATTCTCTGTCATGTAAACATACACAGAGTAGAATAGCTGTGGCTCCCTTTATTTTCTAACTTTGTGCTGCAATCACTCTGAATCTCCTCCAACACTTCTTAGAAGCTCAGTGTTTCAACCTCCTGTCTCTGAGCCCCCTCCCTGGCCCTGGCATCACTCATACCTCTAGCAGCATCTGAAGAAGCCTTGAGTAATCTGCAATAGCGGTTTAAGTTGTGTTGCCTGAATGGGACTTGAAAATTGTTCTAAAACATGAAGAAGCTTTTTGAACCTTTGAACTCATTATGGTTCCTCACCATCTGAGTACAGTAATCGCTTCAGCAAATTAAGTTTCTCAGCTTCAAGCCAAATTATCTTGGGAATAATATTGTATACCTCTATCAAAAAAAATCTTTAAGACCAGCTCATTTTTTACCTCTTTAAATTTAATTTGAGAATGGAGTACACTTTACCCTCTTTTTCCATTTCCATTCATTGCTGTAATAAGAAACCTGATGAGGGCCATCTCCATCTGTTTGGACAAGACGCAAGCTTATGGGCTCTCTTAGTCTTCTACAAACTTCTTGTCATCTCTAAGAGGCTTTCGATAGGTTGGGCAGTTTCTTCAAAGAACAATTCCTCCTCATTTGTTCAATTATCCAGTATGACTGCAAGTAGAAAGGAATTTCTTCTCCTAGTAAGACTGAGACCCATTCTACAAGTGGCATAACTTCTTTCTAGTCTATCATGGCTACCAAGGTTCCAGTCAAGGTCATGTGTACTTCATTCACTGATCTTCTCTTCTTATGTTTGTTCAGAAGTGCAAATTGAAACTAAAACAAGGCTTCCTCCAGCATTCATTTTAGCAGTAGTATTCTTTCATCAGTGTTACCATACTAACTGAATCATGTGCCCCTCTTTAAATTGTATCTAAACCAATGGCAAAAATTAAACATACTGCAACTTACCAGTTCTTAGGTGTTGTGGCTGCAAAGGTTTTCTTTTTTAAGATTTTTTCCCCTTCACTTTCACCTGGTGAAACACTGACACTCATTATGGGCTTGATTTAGCAAAGGTAAGTAGTCTTCACCTTGCAAGTGAAGAGATGTTCTACTGAATTCCATCTTCCGAGCATGTGCAAGCAAAAATCTTTTTTTTTTTCCTTGCTTGTGATTGGGTGTTCATTTGCAAAGTGAAACTTAATCGCATTAACTACGTTTTGGGGCAAATTCCTCTGCATAGTGCAATGTAGTTATTTTTATAGATCGTACGCTCCATGAGGGTTAGGGACTGATGTGAATGTACAATATGTATGTAAAGCGCTGCGTAAATTGACGGCGCTATATAAGTATCTGTAATAATAATAATATACAACATTGTTCTCAGTCAAAAGGTGTAACTAGAACTTTCAGGGCCGCAGTGCAAGAAACCATAAAGGGCCCCCCGACTTCTGCCCAGGAACCCCCACAGTGGCAGAATGCCAGGGCATGCAGGCAAGTGAGACCTTTGCAATCCTGGTAGTCACTCGTTTCTAATTTTTATTTTATTTATTTTTTTAACCATTTTATTTACTTTTTTTTTTACTATTTTATTTTTTATTATGATTTACAATTTTTTAGTAGTCCCGTTGGTGTTTCACCTTTGACACAGAGAAAGGAGATTAAGAACACAGCCCTCAATCTCCTTCTCTGCAGCCTTAGCTGCAAATAATTAATATTCAGGAACAGCTCTGCACAGTTTCCCATTCATTCATAAACCAAAGCACAGTAAACATAGTTTCCTAAGCCTAAATTATGAATGAACCTCTTCATTTAGACAAGGAAGGAGCCAATAAATTACACATTTACCGCCCCCTTTCTTGGTATCTATCCTGACAGATTCCCTGGTACTGCTGCGGGGGATGAGGGGGGACCAGGGGAGTACATAAGAGCCCAATCACAGCAGGAGGTAGATAGGAGGGGCAGCAGGGTTACATTTAGAGGAAATGATGGAGAGGATAAGTTCCTCTTTATGTTGCCCCCACCACCCCTCTGATCCAGGTGTACAGAGGGCCACACAGGCCTCCTGGAACATGGGGACAGGTCACAATCGTGACCCCTGTACGTATGCCCTTAGTGCAATTATTTTTTACCAAAAGGTCAGTCCTTCCAGAAGTGAAATTGTAATCAAAATAGGATATCAAGTCAGATTTTAGTTTTATTTTGGTCAAGAATATGTCAATATTTCATATACCCACACTCCCCCACCCCCACCTCTGATTTGATGTTTAAACCCAGGTGTTATTATGATTCCACGATATATTTTCCTTATATGAACAAATAAGTATGGAATATATTACAGAACTTGGCAGCTGATGTTTCTGAAAAACAACTAGTAAGAGTGATCGTCACTGAAGAATTCATTAGCAAGGGAGAAAGATGGCTCCATGCCAAAGCCTTTCGACCCTTCATTGTAAGCCAAGAGCTGTCAAGTGAACTATGCCTGAAATCATTTTAAAGAGGCTCTCCAAATTAAGTAACTATTTCTTACCTGCTGCTGACCTCTGCATGCTATAAAATCCAAAAACAGACCTCTCTGTATGAGTGATACACAATGATGATCAGAAGATTGCACTCTGATGAATGCATACATGTATCTTTATCTGCAGTGTATTGAACCGCATCAAGTTATCACTGTTCCGTGATATGCTGACATCTAGTAGAGGTTTTGGGCCAGTCACTACAACTTGTTTAGTGTGTGATTTTGGTTTCTCCCCTCATGTTCAGTGCTAGTTAGTTTAGTCCTAGCTAGAGTCTCCCCCCCCCCCCCCCATTTCTTCCATGTTAACTCAGTCAGTAGCTCTTTGAAGAGATGTGTCCTAGGAAAGTCATTGTTGTACATTTCAAAACATTCTCTGTACTGCAGATATCTGAAGTTAAATTGCATTGGATTCAGCTTCTGTCCTACTAAAGAACTGAGCTTCTGTGGATTGTGCAAAATGAGCAGGTGACCATACTGTTTGGACAGACTGGGTCTAAGGAGCTATGTCAGTGCATAAAGCAACATTTGAAACAGAACATATGTACAATTACACATATACTTACATATAGTACTTTTGAACTATTTGTTTTTCTGTTTTCTCATTCTGTACAGGCAGGCCTGTGATTTTACACATCTCTGCCACACTACATAGCAAGTCAGAGATGACATTGAAGATGTTCATTGAAACATCATTCCATTGATTACATGGCCAGTGAGCAGGCAGGTGACACATGTAGCCAGGTGCTTGGCTACGAATGGAGTGAGACTACTACATACTCATTCACATGAGGGGTCGGATCTGGGGGCCAATGATTAAAGGGAGCTTCTAGATTTCATTAACTCACCCCCCTGCACCCCCACAACCACCTGGTCAGGGATCAGAGAAAGAGGCCCTTGTCCTCATCAAGTTTGCCAGGGGGGTTCCCTGGTGGGGGAATCAAATGATTCTATGGCCTGCTTATGTTTTAATGATGGAGCATATTTCAGCCATGATAGCCATCATGTGTTGCCAGGGTCAAAAAAATCTACCTTGAGGCCTTCAGAATCAAAAGTTCTGGCTCCTGTAGCTTACACAAAATGGCAATGAAACTGTTGCTTTAACCAATCAGATTTTAAGTTGCTAACACTGGAGCCATCTAGCAGGCATACAATAATTTATGGCAGAAGGCCCTTAGGGCAAATTTCTTTGAACCTAGCAACTATGGCAATCATGGCTGAAATATGTTTGGATAAAAGCTCTAATATTCTCTGCACAGCTAGGCAACACGCATTTTCCACACTTGCACATTCAAAGTCAGTAAACAGTCCTTGATCTGTTTTTTTAGTTGTTTTTATTAGGAGTTAACAACTTGGATGGGGTCTAGGGGTATATGGGATTCCCAAGAAACTGGAAATGTGCTCAAGGTGAATCTACTCTCATCTGTGAAAAGCACAGGGCACCAGTGGCGGACCTGCCAATTCTAGTGTTCAATGGCAAATGCCAATCGGGCTCTGTGGTGCCAGGCAGTGAGCACAGAGCCCACTAGAGGATGTTGGGCCCTCAGGCCACCCTCATGAAGTCTGTTTCTGATTGTTTGGTCAGAGACATTCACACCAGTGGCCTGCTGGAGGTAATTTTGTAGGGCTCTGGCAGTGCTCATCCTGTTCCTCCTTGCACAAAAGGAGATGATAACGGTCCTGCTAATGGGTTAAGGGCCTTCTACATCCCTGTCCAGCTCTCCTAGAGTAACTGCCTGTCTCTTGGAATCTCCTCCATGCTCTGGAGACTGTGCTGGGAAACACAGCAAACCTTCTGGCAATGGCACATATTGATGTGCCATCCTGGAGGTGTTGGACTGCCTGAGCAACCTCTGTAGGGTCCAAGTATTGCCTCATGCTACCAGTAGTGACACTGACCCTAACCAAATGCAAAACTAATGAAAAAGTCAGAAAAGATGAGAAGGGAAAAAAAAATGTCAGTGGCCTCCACCTGTAACACATTCCTGTTTTGGGGGTTGTCTCATTGTTGCCCATTTAGTGCACCCGTTAATTTCATTAACACCAAAGCAGCTGAACCTGATTAACAACCCCCTCTGCTACTTAATTGACCAGATCAATATCCCAGGAGTTTAATTGAATTGATGCTATTCTCTGATTAAAATGTGTTCCTTTAATTTCTGGAGCAGTGTATATACACTTTAAGCTTGCTTCAGCAGGCCACACAGTTTTGCTGTGGTGAGAATTATACTATATTTCATTTTCAGACAAGATATTAATTAAGGTCTCTGTAGATGTTATGATGTAATGTGTTAAGGACAATTATTGTTTCTTCTCAGAATTTAACATCCTGATCAAAGAATTTGCAGGAGTAAAAAAGATCTCAAGATAGAGAAATAGACAAAGATGTAATCAGCTTTGGTTGCTAAGAGAATAACAATAAAGAAGCTCAATTTTAGTTTTAAAAGAAGAAGTCATTTTTTTGTTGTACAAAAAGGCCTGCAGAAAGGGAAGCTTTGTTAGCAAACAAATTAAATCTGTGTAAATCTTTGAGATGAGAACTATCCTCTAATGAGGTTGTGGGACAGAGCAGAACAGTCCTGAGAATTAATTCACAAGTATCTGCAAAGAAACCATCTTTGTCTAGTGAACTGAAAAGAACAAAAAAAAAAGAAACGGGCTCCACACAGGCTGCTAACCCACACTAAATAAAACACTGATATGTGTACAGTCATTTTCCCACATCCCTGTCCTGGTCTTAGTGAGTGATTAGAGGTCCTACTTCTTTAATGCCACGCTTAAAGAAGAATTCCAGGTTTAAATATTTTTATAGTGGTCCGGCTCGGTTCAATGTAAATATGCATACATCATACCTGTGGAATCCCTCTAAAAGCTAGAAATCATTGTAGTAGACACCACCACTCCACTTGCTTCCAGGTCCTGTGCCAAGCAGCTGCCCTGCTACATTCTGAACACAAGAGGTCACCCACTTAGCATGGGTGCTATGTAGAGGCTGATTTGCATTCTCTTAGTTAATGCAAAGCGTTCTCTGATTGGACAACATGGAGAGCATGATGTTGTGGCAGCACCCAAATACTGTATAGTTCCCCTTAAGTGTTAACATTTCTAACAGCATCTGTTTGAAAAGGAAAGTTATCAACCCTTATTTTTAGCTGAAGATAAATTATCTAGCAAGGCCATATTCTGCACTGTTTAGAAAGTCTTTTGAATGTATAGAAAGTGAAAGAGGAAATGTCTGCATTGTGACGCAATTGCTGAGATGTATACCCTGTCATATGCTTTTTCTAGGCACTTAGCTTGAAGACACGAGTTCTTGCTAAGTCTCTACCAGTGATGGTTAATAAAAAGTTTGTTTTCCTCAAGTTTGTGTCTGGAGTTTTATCCGGTATTCCCAAAGTTGACATTACAATGCCACTGCCCCACCTCTTCACCTCATCCAATCAGAGAACACTTTATATTCATCTCAGAATGGTGAGAATGCCAACTTCCTGTGAATCTATTGGTGTTCACTGTCATAGTGGTGTCTACTCCAGTAATTTCCAGTTTTTAGAAGAACCCTACAGGTATGGCATATTCATAGTTACATTGGCCCCAGCTTTTTTATACCTTACATAAAGACAATGTCCATTTTATATCTTACATTAAGAGAATGGCCTTAAAGGATATCTAAACTCAAGAAACAAAAATGTAATACATTGCAGCATATAGTTCTTAGATGTGGTGGCTACATTATTTTTCTGAAGTCAAAAACATTTGTAGCAAGTAAAGAAAAAAAAAACTTGTTGATCTTGCCAAAAATGCCATGTCTTTGTCACTTCCTATGACCTACACCTACATTATCCTGCACCATATACTGTATTATAGATAAAGAGCTATAGTTTGTAGTTCATATGAGGAGAGAAGCTCAGAGTGACAACCATGGTTCCCTCAAAAAATACACAATGGACTGGTGATGTATCTACCCAGAGACTGTAAGTGTTTTATTAGCAGGATTGCCAGGTGAAAAGAATGCAAAAAAAAAAAAAAGAAAGTTTGACTAAAGAAAACTAATGCAGCCACGGCACAAAGGACCAGTGCACTGCAGCAGGCCTATAGGTAATTTTTTTTGTGAGTGGGGGAGTTCAACTTTCGGCAACTAGAGGAAATTTGCTGCAGAGGATTGTGGTTGTGGCAAGATTGAACTAACAGTGGGAGGAGCTTAAAACATTCGCCTACCCAACGGTAACAGGTGCATGGTACCCAAACATATTCTTTAATTGCAAAAGTCTAACAAAGGGGTAAGAGAGTGCAGTGCATTTAGTGCAATGGTCATGAATGCGTAATGCAGTAGTTAGTAGACAGGGTAGTACAAAAGACAGATCTTCCTCTCCAAGCCAAAATCAGCCCCGGTACAGATTTTCCCCATTCCCACTAGTAAAGATTCCCTACCCCAGTACAGATTCCCTCCAAGACTAGATCCCCCTTCCCAAGTACAGATCCCTCCCTTCCTGTACATTTCTCCCCTCTCAGCTTGCTAGTAGCCGTGAAAATAGGAGAGAAAAATCACATGGTTACGCTGTAAAAGTCCCAGTGATTGATCCCATTCTGTCTGCAGCAGATGAAAGGCATTACTCTCCCCAAGATGTTCATCTCGGGTGAACACTCGAGACACACACTCACTCAAGGACAGGGGCGGACTGACCATTCAAGCACTCGGGCACTGCCCGAGGGCCCAAGGTCAGTAGGGGGCCCCATGAAATGCCCCTGGTACCTTTTCTAGGCTTTTTTGGGTGTGCTTTGAGTGTGGGCAAGGACACAGGGGCCCCATGATCCCCTATTGCCTGGGGGCCCCATGAGTTGTCAGCCTGCCCCTGCTCAAGGATTGTTATTATTATACAGGATTTATATTGCGCCAACAGTTTGCTCAGCGCTTTACAATATAACGGGAAACAATACAGTAACAATACAGTTCAATACAAGAGGGATAGGAGGTCCTGATCCTTGGAGATTACAATCTAAGAGATTAAAACCTTTATACCCAGATAACTTCCTCCCGAAAAACTGTACATCTAGTGGTGGCCAGCAACAACATGTTTACAGCACAGATAGGTATAAACACAGAGCCCGGTCATACTACCTAAAAACAGGATTTATTTTCAGGTAACACATATTGTCAAGTACAAAAGTATGATTTGCATTTCTAATGAAAGTTCAGCAAGGGTTCATTCACACCAGATGTGCTGGTGTGTGAATGCATTACCAACGCATGACAACCCAAAAAATAATGGTTCTCTATGAATGCTTTTCACACCAATGCCTTGCCTTGCGTTTTCCCAGCACTGAAACAATTCCAGCATGCACTACTTTTTTTAGAGCAGCGCAAAACAAGCATAAATGCAACACATTGTAAAGGCAAATCAAAACAAACAGAGCGAAAAAAACCAGAACACATGTAAACCACACTTCCAAGCCTTAGAGCCCCGTTAAAAAAATGCAATGTATGCATTGTGGTGTGAATGAGCCCTAACAGCTTGTTGCCCAATACACTCCCAATGCAAGAACAAGGCAAACCCCTTATATCCTATGGCTTTAGTTCACACCAATGCTCTGTACAAGAAGAGAAAATGCAGCAACTTTGTGCAATGTGTTGCAACATGGTGTACAATGATTAAGTTTAACCACTGCCCTATAGTGGAAGTACTGCAGAATCAGAATACAGTATACACATGATTTGCATTTCCAGGTAGGGAACACTCGCACATGGCTCCCTACCTGCACCGCCGTTGGCAGATGCCAATCACTGGGTCCTAGCCGGAGATTCCCCGCTGGCACCTGGCGATCGTTGGGGAAAGCTGACAGGGGAGAGACCTGTGTGTAAACATAGGTCTCTCTCCTGCCAGCAAGGACATGCTGCTTTGTATCTCTGCACAGCAGAGAAATACAAAGCAGTATATCTCCTTAGTAAAACACAGCACAGCACATGATGTAAAACAGCACACAGTTAACCTTTTGATCACCCCAGATGTTAACCCCTTCCTGCCCAGTGTCATTAGTACAGTGTCGGTCCCAGGGGCGGACTGACAACTCATGGGGCCCCTGGGCAATAGGGGATCATGGAGCCCCTGTGTCCTTGCCCAAACTCAAAAAACCTATGAAAAAGGTACCAGGGGCATCTCATGGGGCCCCCTACTGACCCCGGGCCCTTGGGCAGTGCCCGAGTTTCCAAATGGTCAGTCCGCCCCTGGTCAGTCCCTTTTATTAGTACTGATCACTGTATTAAGTGTCACTGGGGATGTCAGTGGCAGTTAATCAGTTCCCACCCAGTGTCAGAATGCCCGCCGAAGTCCCACTATAAGTCGCAGATTGCCGCCATTACTAGTACAAAAAAAATTCCAGTATATATACACCATATTAGTAGAAGCTATAACTTTCACGTAAGACAAATATACACTTGTTGGGATTTCTTTTTAGCAAAGACATGCAGCAGAATACATTTTGGCCTAAATTTATGAAGAAATTTGATATTTTTTATTTTTTTACTGAATATGTTTTATAGCAAAAAGTAAAATATATAGTTTTGGGGTTTTTTTTATTTTCAAAATTGTCGGTCTTTTTTTGTTTATAGTGCAAAAACTAAAATAAAACAAAAAACGCAGAAGCAATCAAATACCACCGAAAGCTCTATTTTGCAGCATAACATACTACAGTACACCGCAAGTTAAATACCACATGCCAGGGCATAATGCAGATGCTAAATATTGCAGAAAAAATGTCAGGAAAAATGCATGCAACACAGTTATAAAGCATTGCAGCATAACATGGCACAGCACATCGCAAGCTAAAAACCACATGCCAACACATAATGCACATGCTAAATAATGCGGTATAGTGTAAGCAAGTCCTACATGCTTTAAAAAACAATGAGCAGCAGTACCAGCAGGTGGCACTGGAGCACCTTGTACAGCCTCACCAGACAGAGCAGCACAATGCACTCACCTTACTCCCTTCTGGTTCAGAGAAGCACAGCTCTGAATTTTCGTCAGTTTCAATTGTAATCATTAGGCTGCAGTGACTCAAATAATACAGCACGTCGCATATGTCATGGGACACTTTGCAAGCTGTGTCCCCTTCATTTTCCAACAAATTGTGACCAAAAATTACAACTTCTCAAAACTCACTATGCCTCTTACTTGATCGCTTGGACTGTCTACTTTCAAAAAAGGGGTCATTTTGGGGGTAATTGTACTGCCCTGGCATTTTAGGGCCTCAAAATTTGAGATAGACCACCAGCACATCTGGAATGATCAATTTTCAAATATACACACCGAAGTCTAAGGCAGGCTATAGACGGGGAGAAAAACAGCCGTTTTTTTTTTAAAAAAGACAAATCGGTCGTTCAGTCAGCCGACATTACCACCATTGTTAAAAAAAAATAATCTGATTTTCGTCCTGTCTTCTGCCGGCAAATATAATAGCGGTGTCCCTGCAGAGAGCTCCGCTATTATATTTGACATTTAAAAGGATAGCAAAGTTGCAACATTGTATCTATTTGTATCCATTTCGGATCCAGATGTTTCTATGCGGATTCAAATAGATACAATGTTGCAACCGCTATACTTTTAAATGTCAAATATAATAGCGGAGCTCTCTACAGGGACACTCTGCTATTATATTTGACATGTAAAAGTATAGTGGTTGCAACATTGTATCTATTTGTATCTGAATAGAAACATCTGGATCCGAAATGGATACAAATACTGTAGATACAGATGTTCTTCTTTTTCTTTGTCCTCATCTTCTTCTTCTTTTCTTGCAGGTCACGGCTCATGCGCATTGTTTTAATCGGTAAAAAGATCGGCCGATTTGCCCATCATTGTAGTGAAAATCGGCCGAAGAGGCAAAATCGACCGTTTTTTTCCAACATGACCGAATAAAAAAATGTGTAAAAATCACGAAAAACGGCCGATCCATTCACCCACTAACGATCCGAAAATCGGCCGATTACTCTTTCGGACAAATTTTCGGCCGATTTTCGACCCATCTATGGCCTGCTTAACTGCCACACAGACTAAAAAACACTGATTTGGGTTATTTTTTTTACCAAAGAAATGTAGCAGAATACAATTGGCCTAAAATTATGAGGAAATATTATTTGTTTGCAAAATTTTAGAACAGAAACTAAGAAAAACTTGTTTTAAAAAAAAAAAATTGGGAATTTTTTCATGTATACTGTATAGCAAAACAAAAAAAACAACACAGTGATGTTTAAATACCACCAAAAGAAAGCTCTATAAATTATTATAAATTTCATTTGGATACACTGTTGCATGACTGAGCAATTACCAGTTATAGTAGCGCAGTGCTGAATAGCAAAAAATGTCCAGGTGATGAAAGGGGTAAAACCTTCCGGAGATCAGGTGGTTAATTCACAGGTATGTGAAAAGCAACCATCAGCTACCATTTGACGCACTCTGTGAGCTGTCATGGTCATGATCTCAGTGGATGCTCCATGGTGCTCTGACACATTGTCTAAGGCTAGGTTCACACCTATGCAGGTTGCCTTGAGCCATTTTTGCATTGTAGTTTTTGATGTGTTTTGTGGGGGTTTTTTTTTCTTGTTGCTAAGCAGATTTAAAAATGCAAAACGCATCAAA